>NC_054471.1:132466082-133091082 GCF_017639515.1 Carcharodon carcharias
CCGCGTCAGCTGTGCTCCCGCCAAACTGACAATCTAAATGACACGCAGTGATGTTGAGACACCCACCCGACGCGACTGCGCATCATTTTACACATCAGCAAGCAGGCCCAGCCCCCGCTTGCCGAAGGGAGAATTCTGTCCTATGCTTCAGTTATAGAGGGCAGTGGTGAGACTGTATCTCAGATACTCTGTGTAGTTTTGGTCTCCTTACTTAAGGAAGGATGTAAATGTATTGGAGGCGGTTCAGAGGGGGTTAACTAGATTGATACCTGGAATGAGTGGGTTGTCTTATGAGGAAAGGTTGGACAGGCTGGGCTTGTTTCCACTGGAATTTAGAAGAGTGAGGCGTGACTTGATTGAATTATACAAGATCCTGAACGGTCTTGACAAGGTAGACATCGAAAGGATGTTTTCTCCTGTGGGTGAGTCCAGAATGAGGGGGCACTGTTTTGAATTTAGGGGTCGCCCTTTTTGGACAGAGATGAGGGGAATTTCTTTCTCTCAGAGGGTTGTGCAACTTTGGGACAGTCTGCCTCAGAAGGTGGTGGAGATGGGGTCATTGAATATTTTTAAGGCAGAGGCAGATAGATTCTTGTTAGGCAAGGGAATCAAAGGTTATTGGGGTTAGATGGGAATGTGGAAATTGAAACATAAGAAGATCAGCCATGATCTTATTGTATGGCAGAGCAGGCTCGAGGGGCTGAATGGCCTACTCCGGTTCCTATTTCTTATGTTCTTATGCCTGAGGAGGAGGTTCTCCTGCTGACCACAATAGAATCTACCCAATCCATTGGCAGAAATGAGATTGGAGGAAGGCATGGGTCTGGTGAGAATGCAAAGGGCTGAAAAAGGGATGCAGAGGGTGAAGGCAAGTGGGAGGGGTACTGATGTTTGGCATGCTTTCATGAATGGTAAATATGTCATTTCTGAGCTCAAAGGCAGGAAGGCTTTCTAATGGAAACCTGGTGATGTTGCTGCAAGTGTGATTTAATGGTTGCTATGTGTCATATCTCATAATACACATGCTGCTAATGGGGCTGAGCACGGTGACCTTGCACACCAGTTGAAAGCTTTCAAATAGCAATTAACGCCCTTTTTTCTGTGTCTCCTGCACAAGTGAAATCTCTTCTGCGGAGCCTCGCAGACCTGTCAGTCCAACTATTGCCTCTGAGGATGAAGATGAACCCTCAGAGGATGCAGAATCCCATCCTAACCCTGCACCAAGCACCAGTGCAAAAACTGGCACTTAAGCAAAGATTAGCACGATGGGATGAGGGCAAGCACAAGCTGGCGAGGGCACTTCACATTTGCACTTGAAGCTGCTGGAGAATGTGGTGGAACAGGCCTCGGGCAGTCGGAGGAATGACCTGGGTGATCCAGAGACTGATTCCGAGATGGATGATGAGCCCTTGGAGTCGTCTGTGAAGCGGCAGATGCTGAATGTCCAGTGTGATGTGCATGGAGATTTGGCGGATATACCAGAGCGGTTGCGTGCTCTGGCCCGGACTGTAAAGGTGTCCATCCAGGCCATGTGCACTGCAATCACCCACTCTTCAGAACGCCACTTCCTCCATGGACAGACTGGCGACTGTCTTGGAGAGGCAAACCGAGTGCAGTGTAGACGCTGTTGTGGGAATGTGCTCTGAACTGCACACCATCGCCCTGGCCCTGAGCTCAGGGGCCCAGAGCCAGGGCGACAAGGGGACTGGGAGCCTGGGCACTGAGCCAGCTTCTGGGACCTCATAGGAAGGCAGGGAAGACCAGTCAGTCCCAGTGACGGAGATGAGCAGCTACTGCCGCCATCTGGAAGCACTTCTCAAGTGCACTTCTGATGTGGGCAGCCTCGTGTGCCCCTCTGCCTTTGGCACAGCCCTTGTCCATTGCCACGGTGACAGAAGCTCCTCCTGCCGCTCTGCAGGAGTCTTCTAACATGGCGGGGCCCTCAGGGCATCAGCCACACGGAGGACACCTGCCAAAGTCATCCAGGGCAAGGTGAGTAGCAGATCAGCAACCTCCTTCCAGTGCAGCAGCAAGTGACGGGGGAAGCACTGCACTGGAGAACTAGGAAATGACTTAAGAAAACTCCACAATAGTCACCAAGAAGGTTACATGGGTGTTAATTAGATGTATCATTGTAAATTTGACAATAACCTGTATGTTTACAATCCCTCATGCAGATGTTCATTCAATCTGTATGTGCTGGTGAACTCCTTTTGGGAGGTATACATAGCTTTCCAGTTTTGGAGGCAGGGCCACGATGCCTCGAATACAAACCTCTGCCTTCTTAAGGCATCCCTTGTGCCATGTCCATGAGGTCATGTCCAAGGCCTTGCACCTCTATGTCAGGGTGTTCACTCACCACATCTTCGACCTCATCCTGAGATAAATGGCTGCTATCTGGCATCCCCTCTTCCTCAAGGACCATCCCCTCTCTGAATGGTGAAGTTATGGAGTGCACAGCATAAATGACACTCATGATGGAGCAATTGCAAAGATCCTCCTGATCAGTCAAAGCATCTGATCCTCGCCTTCAATAGCCCAACTGTCTGCTAGTAGTTCCGGGGCTGTCATTGTAGTTTCTCTCTGCACTTGTTCTCAGAGCCCTCACTGGAGTCATGATTCATCTCTTCAAAGGGCAATCCTTGTCACCTAGAAGCTAACCATCCAGGGCATCAGGTCTATTGAACATGTCTGGAACCTGGTAATTATGCAGAGTGTGTGTGTCATGGCTGCTGCCAGGGAGTCTTGTGCATAATCCATTGATTGTGGTCATAGACCAACTGGATATTCAAGGAGCTGCCTCAGGGAGCTGAAGAATTGTAAAATCAAGAATAAAGATTTTGAGAATGTGAAAAAACATGTCCCCACATAGGACTCATTCACATATACAAGGACATAGTAAAAATGCTGTCACAACATTTTTTTAAAAATTAATGTCGGAAACCTGATCCCATCTGTGGATCAGGTTTCCTAAAAAATCCAAAGGCCGCCTGGCCTATTGGCCTGCCCGCCAACTATAAAATTGGACGGGCAGCAAAAATTAGCTTTTAATTAATTGATTAATGACCATAATAGGCCTCTTAATTTCAGTGGGCATGCTGCCGACTCTTGTGCGCATCGGCTGGTCGAAATATTGTGTAAGTGCGCAATGATGTCGGGACGCATGCCTGTCATCATCGCGCACTATTTTACGCCCAATCGGGTTGGGTGCACGCCCAACCGCAGGATGTAAAATCCTACCCCAGAATTTTGACCCAGCAACAGTGAAGGAACAGTGATATATTTTCAAGTCAGGCTGGTAAGTTACTTGGAGGGGAATTTCCAGCTGGTGCTGTTCCCATGTGTCTGCTGCTCTTGTCCGTCTAGGTGGTAGAGGTCGCGGGTTTGGGAGGTGCTGTAGAAGGAGCCTTGGTGAGTTGCTGCAATGCATCTTGTAGATGTACACACTGCTGCCATTGTGGATCAGTGGTGGAGGGAGTGCATGTTTATTATGGTGTCGATGGGGTGCCAAAAAAGTAGGTTGCTTTGTCCTGGATGTTGTTGAGCTTTTTGTTGGAGCTGCACTCATCCAAGCAAGCGGAGAGTATTCCACCTCACTCCTGACTTGTGTCTTGTAGATAGTAGACAGGCTTTGGGAAGTCAGAGGGTGAGTTACTCTCCGCAGAATTTCCAGCCTCTTACCTGCTCTTGTAGCCACAGTATTTATATGGCTAGTCCAGTTCAGTTTCTGGTCAATGGTAAACCCAGGATGTTGATTGTGGGGGTTTCAGTGATGGTAATGCCACTGAATGTCAAAGGGCAATGATTAGATTCTCTATTTTTGGAGATGGTTATTGTACTTGTCATGTTCTTCTGCTGTTACATATCAGCCCAAGGCTAAATATTGTCCAGGTCTTCCGCGGGGTCCTGACGCACATATTGCGTTGCACGTCCAGTCTGCGACGATCTGGAAACTGGAAGACCTGGGCTATTGTTTGTGTCACTCAAGATGGGTACAAACATTGGCCAAGATCTTCCTTATGTGTAAGTAGCCCACTCTCTGGTTGTGCTTCACCTATAAAAAACAGGAGTAAAGCTAGACCGTGTGCAGTTTTGGGATCCATACTATAGGAAAAACATCAAGGGAACAGAGAGGGTACAGAACATTTTCACTGGAATGTTACCTGGGAATGCGGTAATACAAATATGAAAACTACTTCAAAAGTAGGGGCTGTTTTCATTAGAATAAAGGAGATTATTGGATGATTAATAAAGTTATATAAAAAGAGAATTAGACTGTTTCTAGTTATTAAGGAGTCTAGAATAAGGAGATAGATAAGAGATTATATCTAAGCAATTTAGGACAAGGAGCAAGAAGATTTTTACAGAGGTTAGTATGACTATGGAATGCACTACTGAAGTGAATGATTGAAGAAGGGACTTTGTTAATATTAAAGAAAATGTTTGATAGATAGGTGAATGAGGGAAAGGAGGAGAAAAAGATATAAACACAGGATGGGCTTAGGCTATGAGGACTTCAGCTTGGGTAGAGGATAAACAGCTTGGGCTAAGTGATCTGTTTCACTGTAATTCTCTGCAATCAATATCAAACAGTAGGTATATTAAAATTCTTACATAAGGTGTGCACGCCCTGTGCCATTTTTTTAGTTAATGCTTTTTGCAATGCTATGAAGCTGAGATGGTGGAGTAGTGATGATGTCACTGGACTAGAATTCCAGAGGCCCAGACTAATGCTTTAGGGGACATGGGATCAAATCCTATGGCAGCTGGTGGAATTTAAATTCAATTAATTAATAAAAAAATCTGGAATATAAAACTAGTTTCAGTAATAGTACCTTGAAACTAACCCCTCTGATTCACCGATGTCTTTTAGGGAAGGAAATCTGCTGTCCTTACCTGGTCTGGCCTACATGTGACTCCAGGCCCACAGCAATTTGGCTGACTCTTAACTGCCCTCTGAAATGGCCTAGCAAGCTACTTAGTTCATGGGCAATTAGGATGGGCAAGAAATGCTGACTTTGTCAGTGACATCCACACATCCCAGGAAAGAATAAAGAAAAAAAGCACAACAGAAGTGGTGGGGGAGAAGAACACCTGCATCTCCTGAGCTCTACGGAGTAGATGATTCTCAGTATCATAGATACAGCTATGGCAGAGGAAGCTGCAATCAGTATCACTGAGAACATTCAGGGTGACAGCATGTCACTGTCTTATGCCCCTTCTCAACTCCCACCACCCTCATTCTCATATCTGGCATGAGGAACAAGCTGCAATGATGGGATCATGGAGCTCTTGCTTTCTATCCTGCCTCCCTTTCATCACCCCAACACTCTCCTTCTGATTTTTTTTTTTTGCTTTCAGATACCCAAAAGCCATTACCTGCCGTGCCACAACAGCCTCAGGTAGACAACAGAGCAATACCACATCACAGCTGAAGAAGCATTGTCACTTGATCTAACACTCGCAGCCACCAGCTCAGATACTGAGGTTTTTACAGAGTCATGTTCAACATGTAGGTTTGAGTGGACTGCAGTAAGCCCTATTGGAAAGGATAGTATGTGTGCCAGCTCATCATACATGTACATTAATTATCGGTTTGCAAGGAATGGAAGGGGAAAGCAGAAGGACAGGAATGGTGCAATTCTAATCACATCCTACAACCCTGAAACCCTTAATGTTATTCAATCTTCAAGATTGGGATCCCTAGCCAAAACCAAATGAATTACTACTCCTGGATAACAGCATATGAAAAAAAAATTCTCACCTATCTGCCAGTCCCATGGTACCTTTAACAGTTCCTTATGTTCCATTATAGCCCTGTAATAAAAGTAAAGTTCAAATGATTCATGTTTTTCCACTCTACTTAATTGGTGCATACCTGCCCCTGGAAAAGTAATTCACAAGCATAAATATGCAACAAAGGGTTCCTAAGCAATGCTTAGGTAATTATACAGTGAGGTCATTGAACATCAGAATCTGTGGTAATTAAGCAACAACCGACATATTATCCATCATTTAACAAGTATGAAATTCCAGTGCTTCAGGTAGTAGGATTGCTTCAGAATTAATTATGCAAACACCCAGAACACACTTAATCTTTCATAAGTAAATTTGTTATATTGGACTGGATTTTATGCAGCTTGTTGCAGTGGGAAACATGTCAGCCGGGCCTGCTTAGTCATGGGAAAGGACCCACATTGTCTCCTGGCAGCAGCAAAACCTCCCTCAATTAAGTCAGAGGGTGGAAGGGGTGATGTGGGATTCCCAGTTGCTAGCGACGGTATGTCAATTAGGCCCATTAATAAACCAATTGACACCCATTATCCCTGAGCTCACCGGAATTCAGTGGTGGCTCAGGGGTTAAATGGCGATTTTCCCATACCCTAGGAAGGACGTCCAGCAAACCCTGTTGGGTTTGCCAGCGGCCTACTAGAGGAGGGGGGGGTCCTCATTATCAGGCATTCTGTACCTGATAGAGGGACCTGGCATCTGGCAGGTGTATGGCCTCTGAAAGCCACACCCCTGTCGATGCCCCTAGCCCCCTCTCTCCCACATCACCAACCCCGTGATCCCCATCCCACCCTCATTCACCTGGGGCCTGGGCTCTCACAATGATCCTGGGCCACTGGTGAGTGCATTGCTGCCAGCAATCACTGCTCCCTCTGGCATTGACAGTGTGAGGAGCTGCCAGCCTCTGATTAGCTGGCAGCTCTCAGTGGGAGGGACGTCTGCCACCAGGGAGCTCAATCACGGGTAAGCCCCAACAGTAACACTTAGGTGCCTGAAAGGCGTTTGATTATGTTGGGCTTCTCCACGGAACTGATGGTTCCCCATTGGTTCTCCAACCAGTGGACTACAGCCTGATGACCTGTTAGAATCTCGGCCTTTGTATATTGTGTAAGGTACATTGCATGACCATGCATACTACAAAAAATTTTCTGATAAATGTACAGTGAATATATCCCTACAGGGAGGTAACTTCCTGCTAATACCATATAGCTCTAAAATGGAGCTTCTGAAATGACAAAAAAAAAGTGATCGTGTTCAAAAATATTTGGGAGAGGTGTGTGGGGAAGTTAACTTCAAAAATTTAATCACAGGAAGTAAACTGAAAGCTGTAATCTAATCCTCATGTTCATGAGACTATTTCAGTTACATTCTGAAATCATCTTACCTTTGATTAGGTTGTAATATTTACTTTTCTATAAACTCATATCTGGAATTTCAATTTCATCCAAAAAATGCTTAATCCAGCTCCAGAAAACTACAGTAAGCATTATACCTTACATATTTATAGTGACAGTTTGATTTTACTCACAATTGTTTGAACATATAGCCTGGGTTTTGCATTGAGAATAATGGTGACTCAGGAGGGAAAAAACAGTAAAAACTGGGAAATAAGAATACTGGTCCGAACAGCTTTTCCTTCTAGGGAGGCTAACAGTGTTCACTTACTATGGACAGCAATTTCCAGAATATACACACTCATCATTAAATGTGGAAACCTAAAAACTGTAGTCTGAATTACCCTGAATTACCCTATAACAGCACCACACTGAAATACATGGCATTGAATTCCATGTAAGGGCATGAGGTTGTGGTACTTACCCACTAGATATGGCTGAAAAAGTTAGGGCTGGTACATCTCGTTGTGAATGAATTTTTAACAACATCATGAATCATAGGGCTGCATTCTACATGCCTTTGCTGGATGTGTTTTCGGTTGGGGGGGGGGGGTGCGAAAAATAGAGCGGGTGCCCACCCCTCCACCTTCTCACCCACCGCTGAGCTCACCCTCATAATATGCCAAAATCGGGAGCCCGCCTGCCATTTTTTAATAGATAATCAAGGGTCAACTGGGCTTTTTAACAAGCCAATTGACGCTGATAACATGCTGCCCATGTCATAAAACAGTTGACGTGGGTAGTCGGGTGGGAGTGGGCAGTCCTATATCTTTTAATTTTTAGAAGGGCAGGAAGGAAGGGGGGCTGCCCTTTGCAGATGAGGGGGAAGCCCCTTTCTTCCTACCCCCTACTGCATTAAACACATCACCTCCACTGCCCCTCCCTAACCTGCCCAAAACCCCCTTACACAGGACCCCGGACTTACCTGTCTCCAGAATCCATAGGGCCTTCTTCTTCTTCTTGGCTGCAGTCCTGGCAGTGCCCACTAATGCGCTCTTGGTGCCGGCCAATTCAACAAAGAAGTATTCAATGAATGGCATGACAATAGGAAGTTCTGAGGAACAAAGGGACCTTAGTGTGTGTGTCCATAGATCTCTGAAGGTGGAGGGGCATGTTAGTGGGGTGGTGAAAAAGGCATATGGGTCACTTGCCTTTATCAATTGAGGCATCGATTACGAAAGTAGGGAGGTCATGCTGGAGTTGTATAGAACCTTGGTGAGGCCACAGCTGGAGTACTGTATACCGTTCTGGTCACCACATTATAGGAAGGATGTGATTGCACTGGAGGGGGTGCAGAGGAGATTCACCAGGACGTTGTCTGGGATGAAACATTTAAGTTGTGAAGAGAGGTTGGATAGACTTGGGTTGTTTTCATTGAAGCAGAGAGGACTGAGGGGCGACCTGATTGAGGTGTATAAGATTATGAGGGGCATGGACAGGGTGGTTAGGGAGCAGCCGTTCCCCTTAGTTGAAGGGTCAGTCACGAGGGGACATAAGTTCAAGGTGAGGGGCAGGATGTTTAGGGGGATGGGAGGAAAAACCTTTTTACCCAGGCGGTGGTGATAGTCTGGAATGCACTGCCTGGGAGGGTGGTGGAGGCGGGTTGCCTCACATCCTTTAAAAAGTACCTGGGTGAGCACTTGGCACATCATAACATTCATGGCTATGGGCCAAGTGCTGGTAAATGGGATTAGGTAGGTAGGTCAGGTGGTTCACATGTGTCGGTGCAGACTCAAAGGGCTGAAGGGCCTCTTCTGTACTCTGCGATTCTGTGATGGGCCGGCAGCTCCAGAGGGCAGGACAAACTCCCCAGTGAGGGGCGGAAGTCCTACACTGCACCTATTTAGCCCACCCACAATGCGTTATGGCTGCGGGGCAAGCTGGCGTGGAATGGGTCAGCTCTACGCTGACTGTGCTGTCGGGCCCCCATTCCACCCCCCCCACCCCCAGTAATATTCTGCCCATAATTACTGTTAATCTGCCTTTTTTGCACTGAAAATTTAATTTTATCTTCCCCTCTTAATTCCATTGTTGCTCGGTACAATGTCTAATCGAGTTACTAAATGATATTTCATTTCCCTTAAGTCCTCAATGATCACGAAAGGAACATTAGTATTCCCCACGTTTCACAAAATGCAATATATGTCTTCATATGATCTGGTGCTGGTCATCCACTGCATAACTAGCTGCATAAATGCAGGAATGAAAAGGCCAAAAGGATAAAGGTGATAGATATTAACACACCTCAATTAGAAGGGAAGTCATCCTTCCACAAATTTCAAGCCATAAATGAAGAACTGCCAGTGAGCGAAAAAAATTCAATGTGCAGACAAATGGTGGAAGTAATCAGGGACCTAAATTTCTATTGGTACCTTCCAACCTTTGGTTGTAATTTTAACAGGAGATTGTGGACAGAATTTCCCCCCTGTTTTGGGGGAAGCTGATGGGCGGGCGCATGTGGGTGCGCAATTACTTTAATTGATCTGTCAATGGCCTTAATTGGCCATTGACAGGTCAGTGGCCACGCAGCTGATTTTGCTGCGCCCCCGCCTACCTGAAAATTTAAATGGGGTGCGGTGACATCGGGAGTTCCGCCCGATGTCACTACTCGTCAGCGAGTGGGCCCCGCTCCCACTTGCCGATGTAAAACCCTGCCCTGTAAGAACCACTACTGGGCTTTTATTTTGTGTAAGGAAGTTATAGCATTTCACCAGGGGCTCTGCTGATCTGTTGCTGGAAAGTCCACACAGAAATTCTAGGTGAAGCTCACCATACTGCATTGGAAAATGATGGGTCGCAATTTATTGTGAGTGACAAAGGAATGACCATTCACCTTGCATACAATTCCACAAAGACTTTTAGCAGGCTTGTTAGGGGAGACTCCTATTCATCTGGTGTCTTTTTGAATTCAGGGCACCCTACAGAGGATTTGTCTCAATTCATGAGCAGTTCAAATATAGCAGTGAGGTTCTTCAACCAGTCAGACTGAAGAATCCCCACTGAGGCAGACTGCAAAAAAGGAAGTAAACAAGAGGAAGTATCAATTAGAATCATAAAATGGTTTCAGTCACGCGTGTTTCAGATCTCTGCAATAGCAGCTCACCTAGTCCCACTCCGCTGCCCTTTCCCGTAGTCCTGCAAGTTTTCTCTTCTCAGATGTTGACCCAATCCCCTTTAGAAAGACACAATTGAAACTGCCTCCACAACACACTCAGGCAGCGCATTCCAGATCATAGATAACCATTAGATTAAAAAAATCCTCAGGTTTCTTTTGGTTCTCTTGTCAATCACCTTCATTGGTGTCCTCTGGTTCTTGACTCTTCTATTAATGGAATTAGATTCTCCCTGTCTACTCTGTCTAGACACCTCATGATTTTGAAAACTTTTATCACATCTCCTCTCAACTTTTCCTTCTCCATGGAGATTAAACAGAGTGTAAATTGGGCACTTAATCTGATTTTGCCTGTTTTCCACCAGGCAGGTTGGTTAAAATAAGCCATTATGAATTTCTGTAGACTTTGCTGGCCATGCCCTGTCATAGTCATGTGCGTTCTAGTAAAGATTTCAAATTTAAAAAAAACAATTAGCATGCTTGAGACAAAATCTCTGGGCAGTGCCAGGGAGCACGCCTGAGCAAAAGCCAACAGGGAATAGCAGCAGCTGATTTCTGAGATTTATCAGTGCATAATTGAGCTGACAGCCCCTGGGGCAGCTGAAAATGAGGGAGAACCTTTGACAATTGTTAAGTAATTCAATTTTACTCCACCAGCGTAGCAAGGCTGGATGTCAGGGCTATCCAGCACCTTTCCAGTACCTGTGCTGAAAAGACACACATAATGGGAAATACATTATAGAATGCAGTACTGCCATTTACATCTCATTATAAAAATCTGCCCATATTTGACACACTCATTGTGCATCTGATGTCCTTTCAGCGGAAAATGTCAGAAGTGATGGAGGCTAACAGGAGATAGTGGCACATCTCTTTAAGAATTTTATTAGGGAGCCAGTGCATCTCAAGTGGAAAATTCTGTCCCTTTTCTTTTTCTGTATTTGATAGCCAGTATGTAAAATTTTGAATGAGTTGAAAATATTTTCCAAGGATTTTTAAAATTTGATCCTCTGGGCTTCACAAGGAATGCTTAAGTTCTCCCTATCTATATTGTGTCAGTGGGGAGTCTCCAGACACCTGATTTTCTGATGACCTCCTGGCCATTGTGGGTGAGAAGTTGGCTGCTGCGATTTAAATGTGCTCCAGCCATTAACATTAACTGGGCCTCATTCTGCTGTGGGCAGATGAGAAATTAACTCTCTACCGTGGGGACTTGCCAGATAAAATTCAGGCCCCTGACTTACTAATGCGACCAATATAGCCAACCACTTTAATATGTCGCTCACAACAAATTCTAGCCCATCATTTTCCAATGCAGAGTAGTGAGCTTCACTCAGAATTTCTGTATGGGCTCTCCAGCAGCAGATCAGCAGAACTACGTGTCTCTGATTATTTTAATGTGGCACAAGTCATATTTTTTGTTGTTATTTTTCTTCTTGATTTAGCACTTTGACTTATACCTATGTAAAACTAATCTGTTTTCCTTACCAGCTAACTTTAGACACACGATGCAGCATATTCAGTAATGCACCATAAACAGCTTTCAGTGCAACTTTCCCACTTATACACAAATGCATACAGACAGACACACCATCTGAAATACAGTACATGAAACAGAAACTATCTGGGTTACCAAAGAACAACTTATAAAATACTTAATTATATATTTATAATATACATATACATTCATTGTCTTATAATATTACAGGCTGTCTTATTCTCCTGCTTCATGTCGTAGAATTAAATTGAATATAATTCAATTTTGCATCACATTATTACAGCGCTTCATTTCAAATCATGTGATTCAATCACTGAAGCTTCAAATTCAATAATGACTTCCATAGGGCTGGGAAAGAAGAAGAAAAAATATTTTTAAAAAGTTGTTGAACTGCCCGCATTAATTTCTTATCGAAGGCCACAATCCCAACTGTTATTTTGCTCAAAGAGCACTCAAAGGAAGGCTACACGATAGACTAATGGAACACTGATGTGCGCCTGTAATGCCTCATTTGGTGAGATTCATCTATCAGTCATGCCACTGTGGGCAATTGCCAACTGAAGGCTAAGGGCTTCATCACAAGAACATTCAAGATCTATAATTATATTAAGTAACTTTACTTTAATGGAAATGTTTCATTTACTGTATGACAGGAGGAATAACACTGCCTTCCAATTGCATAATTTTGGATTATTTTATGAGAGATCAAGGAAGGGGAAGCTGTATTAAATCCCAGCTCAGTTAACATCCCAGAGTGAGGCAGATTCTGAGCTGAAGGCCAGAGGCACATGTAACAGCAAATCTTCCAGGATTTGCAGATGAATGAGGGAGCAGGGAGGGGTTTAAATGGCCAAAGGTCATATTATAAGTCACACAATTTTGAATTTAAAACAGAAAACATTCATCGCACTCAGCAGGTATGGTTGCATCTGTGAAAAGAATTGAATTCAACGTTTTGGGCATAAATCTCTCCTTAGAACTGATATGGAATGACACAGGTTAAATTATGTTACATGGCATTACCAAATCATAGGACTAGGAATATATTAAAAGCAAGTTTCATCATCAAAATGTATGACATTTTTTCATCCTCTTGCTATTTTACTCTCTTGGAGCACATTCGTAGACTGAAGTATATATTTAGCCAGCATATATTTTTGCCAAATCTAAAAATGCTAAGCCTGCATAGAATTTACATTTGAAGGAATTCAATCCATTTTGTGGGAAATGTACAATTTAGGTCATAGGCCTTTAAAGTAATCTGTAATTTTCAATACAGAAGAACAAGCCTTTTTACTATGCAATAAACTAACAGCTCATGGCTGGAATTGCATGATACTAATTAACTAAATTGACTGCTCTTGCCAATACCCTTAGCCCTTTTTTGAGTATAAATCTATATTTAGATTAAAACCAAGTCCATGCCTCCTAGAGTGAACTTGTGTCTCTCTGTCAGTCATCACTGTTAGTACTGTTGAATTCCAGAACGGCTGAGAGAAATCAATTTTATTCCTTCCAGTTTCTGTCCCAGCAATGGGCCTTGCGGAAAACATAAATAATTGCGTTTAACATTTAGGGCTAAAATTTCAATGGCTTCTTTAGACGGGTGCAGAGATCTGATATATGATTAACTCACGCCCGTTCAGTAATGCAGGTAGTTTGTAAACTTTGTGCTGCCTACTAATTTAAATGATAGTGATATCCAGCCTAGGATGAAACATGCTGTGAAATGGCTGTGCACTACAACCAAACAAAGCCAGCGCTACTAAAATCCAGGCTGCAGTTCTTAAAGGCAGGGTACATTCTGGGTGCAGCAGATACTGGAAGTCATTGGAGAAGAGTATCTGACCTACAGAAAAGTAAAGATACTGCAACAAGATGAGAAAAGGCGCTTCGATTTTCTGATGCAATATTTTGCGAACCTGCTGCCAGAAAACCCTCCGGGCAAGTGTTCAGGGAATGGGATGGTGGTCAATGTGAACAGTATCATCCCAAGGACCTGAATGAAGTGCCAAAAGGTTAGGCATGTGGTCAAGTCAATTAATTCATCTTCAAATGCCGTACCCTTACAACAAAGCAGTATATTCACACACTGCTCAATGCCCCTCATTCACATACCAACATTTTCTATTAAGTGTGAGTCATATCGTCGTAGCACAATCTCATACTCACATACTTAGCACTGCTGCAAGTCTCACACCTGCATCTCATACCTGACACACTGCAAGCTATTCACCCATGACAGTCACATCCCCCAAATACATTGCATCACACTCACTGATACACTGATATACTTCAACCTCTCTTGCAAGACAAAGTTGCACATAACTGGAAGCAGCAGCAGCATCTAACAGGCAGAAGACTGACATGGCTGCAGAAAGAAAGGTTAACAGGCATTCACCTGCATGATAAGCTGAGCATGGTCTCACATCAACTGCACATCCATCAAATGGTAACCTTTGCAGTTGAGAGAGATCTCAGCATTAAGATGTGTTACCCGCAAAGTCAGGTCTATGCAGTCGATGTCACCCTGCACTGTGGGAAGCCTGTTATCCTGGTAAAGCCACAAGTAGGCTTTTCTTGTTTCTTTCTGTTTAAAGAAAACACAGTTAAGTCCCCTCTGCTGGCATAATGAGGTCTGTCACCTCTATGATGCAGCAATAGACAGCAAACAGAGATGCTAGATATGTCACTGCTCCAGCCTGGAAGGATCCTAATGCAAAGAAATTCAAGGCAACAGTCACCGTCATGGTCCTCATCCTCATCCTATTCTGAGGCTGTAGGTCTGTTTCCAAGAGATGGCAGAGTTCTCTAAGCATCTCCTTCATAAAGTACTCACGCATTGCTCCTTCACAAACTACTCATGCACTGCTCCTTGCTTAGGTGAAGGTGTGAGAAGCGGTCCCGAAGACCCTAGGTAGGTAAAGCCTCTGACTGAGTGCTTTCTCTCCTCCTCCTCCTCTTTTTGTGAACAGCTCGACTTCTTTGCTGTTTCTGCTCCATCTCCTTCTCATGCTGTAGCCTAAGGGGAGTTGCAACTCTTGAAACCAAGACTGAGAGCAAGTGATGTGGCTAGAGGCCATGCAGTCACAATCAAAACTTTCTCCAGCTGCGGGAACCGCTCCCTACAGATGTCAAGAGTGGCAACACTCAAGTCCAATCAGTAATACACACTGACTGACATCACAACCTATCTGTCTGAATATTGCCGGTACATGCTCGCAACGCCTGCATTAATGTCCTCACCAAGATGCCGTACTCCAGAACAATGCGCATGTGTGCGGACACCATTTTGGTAAATTACACCCATACCACTGAAATTACAGGTGCTGTGAAGCCCAATTTTGTGGCCTAAATCTTTCTGCGGTGTATGTACATCATAGCAGAGATGACACGAGGTTGTAAAATTAAGGGGAGTGATCCATAATGTATAGATACTTTTAAAGGCAGGCAGGGAAGTAAAGGTGAAGACATTTAGAGGGAAGTTCCAGACCATAGAACTGAGATAGTTAATAACATAAGATTAGGAGCTGAATTAACATCTGTAAAGCTAGTTACTAAAAGAGTGGTTCAGAATTATGCTTGAATGCTCACGCAGTAAAAGCTCCCCCCCCACCCCCCCACCCACACACTACCTAAAAATAACAAATTATAAATAATTAATTCATTAAGTTATCCAAATAAAATGTTCTCATGCAGTGGCTGCTTTGCTAATCAGGCAATCTTCGTGTTGTTTGTGGTTCTAGGTAAAGAAAAAAAGGACTGGCATTTCTACAGTACCTTTCACAACCTCAGAATGTCCCAAAGCACTTTACAGCAAATGAGGTACTTTTGAAGTGTTGTCATTGTTGTAAAGTACGGAACAAATCACAAGGCCAAAATAACTGTGAGCTCACTCTGCACTGATTTTGGTGGAGTTGGATTTATGCTTCACTGGTGACCTATGAGCCTACCTCCAGATGACTTCCAGGATCATGCAATATACACATATTTGGCGGTTTCCTGCACCAGTATTGGAACTTAGAACCATAGAACCCTACAGCACAGAAAAACACGCTATTCAACCCTTCTACTCTGTGCCGAAATATTATTCCGCTAGTCCCATTGACCTGCACCCAGTCCATAACCCTCCAGACCTCTCCCATCCATGTATCTATTCAATTTATTCTTAAAACTTAAGAGTGAGCCCGCATTTATCATGTCAGATGGCAGCTCGTTCCACACTCCCACCACTCTCTGAGTGAAGAAGTTCCCCCTAATGTTCCCCCTAAACCTTTCCCCTTTCACCCTAAAGCCATGTCCTCTCGTGTTTATCTCTCCTAATCTAAGTGGAAAGAGCCTACTTGCATTTACTCTGTCTATACCCCTCCTAATTTTGTAAACTTCTATCAAATCTCCCCTCATACTTCTACGCTCCAAGGAATAAAGTCCTAACACGTTTAACCTTTCCCTGTAACTCAACTCCTGAAGACCTGGCAACATCCTAGTAAATCTTCTCTGCACTCTTTCAATCTTATTGATATCCTTCCTGTAGTTAGGTGACCAGAACTGCACACAATACTCCAAAGTTGGCCTCACCAATGTCTTATACAACCTCACCATAACATCCCAACTCCTATACTCAATACAAAAACAGAATTACCTGGAAAAACTTAGCAGGTCTGGCAGCATCGGCAGAGAAGAAAACAGTTGACGTTTTGAGTCCTCATGACTCTTCGACAGAACTTGAGTGAGTCCAAGAAAGGGGTGAAATATAAGCTGGTTTAAAGTGTGTGTGGGGGGGGTGGTTTGGGTGGGGGGAGAGAGAGTCAAGTGGAAGGGGTTGGTGAACCCCCTCCACTTCTCTCTCTCTCCCTCCACCCAAACCCCCCCCCCCCACACACCTTAAACCAGCTTATATTTCACCCCTTTCTTGGACTCACTCAAGTTCTGTCGAAGGGTCATGAGGACTCAAAACGTCAACTTTTTTCTTCTCCGCCGATGCTGTCAGACCTGCTGAGTTTTTCCAGGTAATTCTGTTTTTGTTTTGGATTTCCAGCATCCACAGTTTTTTTGTTTTTATCCTATGCTCAATACTTTGATTTATGAAGGCCAGTATGCCAAAAGTTTTCTTTACAACCCTGTCTACCAGTGACGCCACTTTCAGGGAATTACGTATCTGAACTCCCAGATCCCTTTGTTCCTCCGCACTCCTCAGTGCCCGACCATTTACTGTGTATGTCCTACCTTGGTTTGTCCTTCCAAAATGCAACACCTCACACTTTTCTGCATTAAATTCCATCTGCCATTTTCTGGCCCATTTTTCCAGTTGGTCCAGATCCCTCTGCAAGCTTTGAAAGCCTTCCTCGCTGTCCATAACGCCTCCAATCTTAGTGTCATCAGCAAACTTGCTGATCCAATTCACCACATTATCATCCAGATCATTGATATAGACAACAAACAACAATGGTCCCAGTACAGATCCCTGAGGCACACCACTAGTCACAGGCCTCCAGTCTGAGAAGCAATCATCCACTACTGCTCTCTGTCTTCTCCCACACAGCCAATTTCGAATCCAGTTTACAACCTCTCCATGGATACCAAGTGTCTGAACCTTCTGAACTAACCTCCCATGTGGGACCCTGTCAAAGGCCTTACTAAAGTCCATGTAGACAACATCCACAGCCTTTCCTTCATCTACTTTCTTGGTAACCTCCTCGAAAAATTCTACAAGGTTCGTTAAACACGACCTACCACGCACAAAGCCATGCTATCAGCCCTTGTCTTTCCAAATAATTGTAT
Organism: Carcharodon carcharias; assembly: GCF_017639515.1. Lineage (NCBI taxonomy): Eukaryota > Metazoa > Chordata > Chondrichthyes > Lamniformes > Lamnidae > Carcharodon > Carcharodon carcharias. The sequence continues at coordinate 132,483,658 of NC_054471.1, forward strand.
ATCCGATCTCTCAGAACACCTTCCAATAATTTACCTACTACTGACATCAGGCTCACTGGCCTGTAATTACCTGGTTTACTTTTGGAGCCTTTTTTAAACAACATGAGCTACCCTCCAATCTTCTGGCACCACACTCGTGGCTAAGGACATTTTAAATATTTCTGCCAGGGCCCCTGCAAATTCTACACTAGTCTCCCTCAAGGTCTGAGGGAATATCATGTCAGGCCCGGGGGATTTATCTACCTTTATTTGCTGTAAGGCAGCAAGCACCTCCTCCTCTTTAATCTCTATATGTTCCATGACACTACTGCTTGTTTCCCTTCCTTCCTTATACACTCTGCCAGTTTCCTGAGTAAATATTGATGCAAAAAAAACTGTTTAAGATCTCCCCCATCTCATGAGACTCCACACATAGATAACCACTCTGATCTTCAAGGGGACCAATTGTGTCCCTTACTATCCTTTTCTCTTAATTTCCTTGTAGAAACCCTTTGGGTTTACCTTCACATTATCTGCCAAAACAACCTCATGTCTTCTTTTTGCCTTCCTGATTTCCTTCTTTAGTATTTTCTTACATTGTCTATATGCTACAAGTACCTCATTTGCTCCTTGTTGCCTATACCTGCTATACGCCTCTCTCTTCTCCTTAACCAGATCACCAATATCCCTTGAAAACCAAGGTTCCCTATGCCTGTTAACTTCGCCTTTAATTCTGACAGGAACATGCAAACTCTGCACTCTCAAAATTTCGCCTTTGAATGCCTTCCACTTACTGAACACATCCTTGCCAGAAAACAACTTATCCCAATCCACTCTTCCTAGATCCTTTCTCATTTCCACAAAATTGGCCTTTCTCCAATTTAGAATCTCAACTCGAGGACCAGACCTATCCTTATCCATAATTAACTTAAAACTAATGACATTGTGGTCACTGGACCCAAAATGTTCGCCTACACATACTTCTGTCACCTGACCTGTCTGGTTCCCAAACAGATCAAGTATTGCATCCTCTCTCGTTGGTACCTCTATATATTGATTTAGAAAACTTTCCTGAACACATTTGACAAACTCCAAGCCATCCAGCCCTTTTACATATGAGAGTCCCAGTCAATATGTGGAAAGTTAAAATCTCCTACTATCACTACTTTCTGTTTCTTACATTAGTCTGCTAAGTCTCTACAGGTTTGCTCCTCCAAATCTCTTTGACTATTGGGTGGTCTATAATACAACCCTATTAGTGTGGTCACACCTTTCCCGTTCCTCAGCTCCACCCATATGGCCTCTGTAGACGAGCCCTCCGGGCAGTCCTGTCTATGCACAGCTGTGATATTTTCCCTGACTAGTAATGCCACTCCTCCCCCTTTCATCCCTCCCCTTCTATCACGTCTGAAACAATGGAACCCCAGAACATTGAGCTGCCAGTCCTGCCCCTCCTGCAACCAAGTCTCACTAATAGCAATAATGTCGTAATCCCACGTGCCAATCCATGCCCTAAGCTCATCTGCCTTTTCGACAATACTCCTTGCATTGAAATAAATGCACCTGAGAACATTTCTGTCACGTACAAACCTTTGATTTCTGTCTTTACACGCATTCCTCACTTGACCTTTATCCTCCTCCACCTCACTATCTGCTCTAACACTCTGGTTCCCCTCCCCCTGCAAATCTAGTTTAAACCCCCCTGGAGCAGCAGTAGCAAACCTCCCTGCAAGGATGTTAGTCCCCCTCCAGTTCAGGTGCAAACTGTCCCATCTGAACAGGTCCCATCTTCCCTGGAACAGAGCCCAATTGTCCGGAAACATGAAGCCCTCCCTCCTGCACCATCTCCTTAGCCACGTATTTAGCTGCATTATCTTCCTATTTCTAACCTCACTAGCATGTGGCACGGGTAGCACTGCTGAGATCGCAACCCTGGAGGTCCTGTCCTTCAACTTTGCACCTAACTCCTTAAACTCTCTTTGCAGGACCTCCTCCTCCTTCCTATCCATGTCATTGGTCCCTACAAAGACCACAACATCTGGCTGCTCACCCTCCCTCCTGAGAATACTGAGAACTCGATCCGAGATATCGCGGACCCTGTCACCAGGGAGGCAACAGACCATCCGGGATTCTTGATTTCTCCCACAGAACCTCTTATGGACCCCCTAACTATCGAATCCCCTATCACTACTGCTCTCCTCTTTTCCCTCCTTCCTTTCTGAGCTGAGGGTCCAGTCTCGGTGCCAGAGATGCGACCACTACAACTTGTCCCTGGTAGGTCGTCCCCACCAACAGTATCCAAAACGGTATACCTATTGTTGATGGGAACTGCCACAGGGGTGCTCTGCTCTTTCTGTTTATTCCCCTTCCCTCTCCTGACAGTCACCCAGTTACCTGCCTCCTGACTTTTAGGAGTGACTGTCTCCCTGAAACTCCTGTCTATTACTGCCTCTGCCTCCCGTATGATCCGAAGTTCATCCAGCTCCAGCTCCAGTTCCCTAATTCGGTTTGTCAGGAGCTGTAGCTGGATGCATCTTTTGCAGGTGTAGTCATCAGGGACAAGTGTGCTGTCCCAGACTTCCCACATGCTGCATTTGGAGCAGTCAACTGTCCTAACTGCTGCCTCCATTACCTACTAATAACTTACCTTGCCTTACCTCACTGGGAGCAAGCTTGTCCTCAGCCTCTGCTTGCCGAAGCCTCTCGAGCCAAAGCCTCAAAGCTCCACTCCTTCACTGGGCCACTCACACACTGGCTGCTCACACACTGGCCACTCCTCTTCAGCTTCCCCTCCTTTTATTTTCAATCTCCCAATCACCTCTCCTCTCGCGCAGTTTTCAATCTCCAGACTGATTCCTCTCACGTGCTGTTTTCAACCTCCCGACTGACTCTCTTCTCGCGCTGTTTTCAATCTCCCAATCACCTCTCCTCTCGCGCTGTTTTCAATCTCCCAATCACCTCTCCTCTCGCGCTGTTTTCAATCTCCTGACTCACTGTCCTCTCGCGCTGTTTTCAATCTCTGAATTTGTTCTTGAATACAACTAGTTGGGGGGAGTGTGGGAGAGAGAATCAATAGGAGAAATGGAATGTTGACTAGTCACTTGTCTGCAATGCCAACAAACCTGATTAGAAGCTTCCGAATACACTTCAAATTGGTCACTTTGCAAGAAGGCATATGTCACCAGGACTAACAGTGCATGTTTTAAATGCTTCAGTTCATGATGCAGCTTGGAAAATTCTTAAGGACCAGCTCTGCCAGCATTTCATTGGCATGCAATTCTTTTGAGCCATGAGAGGTAGGACTACAGAGTATGCCAGCGGCAATCGACATCATCTCATCAATCTTGTTGCTCTTATTGACCAAGATTTTGCAGTGAGCATTGAAGGAATGACTTTCACCATTCATTTCGGATACAGTTGGCTACAGATTTTCAGCAGGCCTGTCAGCAGAGACATCTGGTCATTTGGCCTATGTTTGAAATCAGCACCATTTGCGAAGGATCTGTGGCATTGGTTAGCTCAACCTTAAAGAAACTTGGAGCTGCATGATTACCTTTACTTCCTAATTCCTTTCAATGCTCCATCAAAAGCAGCAAGCAGCAAGTTATGTTCAGAGTTGAATCTTAGGGCTGGATTTTTGCTCTTGAGACGGGTAGCTCGAGCTCAGAAACTTCCTGACTCGGCAGACAGGCTTCAACCTAAAGGGTCCCATTAGACCTAATTTTAAGCTCCAGGAAGGCAGGGGCAGGATAGAGTCTGGCCCACTAACTCCCGTAGCAGATTGGAGGTGGGCAAGTGCAAAGGTGGTCTAGTTAGAAGGTCTGCCTTGGCACTATGCGACTTTAACCCAGTTGTTCTGGAAGTTGTTAGGCCCTCTAACCCTCACCACTCACACCCCCTCATATCCCCATATCACCTCTATGCCAAATCATACCCACAACACCCCCTGCCCCTGCATGCCCTCTATAGCCACTCGCCCAGTATCCACTATGGGCAAACCTCAGGAGGCATGTGCAGATGAAAAAAGCAAACTTCTAACAATATAACACATTTCACACTCATACACACTTGATAGTGAAAAACCCCTCATTCATGAAACCCTTCCAAAGCTTTTAAATCTCTTCAAGTGGTAAATCTATTATTAAAAACAAACACACTTTTCTTCAGTAGCCACATCACAGATAATTAATCATTTAAAAGCCTCTTTAAACAGTCAATCGAACTCAGAGCCCCCTGCAGAGCTTTTGAAACTCAAAGGGAAATGCATAATGACATAATATCAGCCCTTGGGAAATGTCAACAAAGAACTCTATTGAAACTGTGGAACAGGTGGTCAAGTTTTTTTTTTCCCTACACCAGATGGCCTGGCAATCAGAAGTCCAGTTGGCATTGTTTTGTTTGTTTCTCACTGACAGCTTAAAACTATATTTTACAAGTTGAAAGAGCAAGGGATTTAAAAAAACTTCATTTAATGACACTTGAACAGATCTTATCCACCCTTCAAGAGCATTTACATATGCTGCATCAATTCGAGGCTCCCATACTGCTGGTTAAGGCCCTTGGAACAGCCAACATAGGATGTGTTTGAACTCATCACTAAGTTCAAATAGCCCTGCTGAGTTGGGGTTTCCCGCCTGTGTGAAGTCATTTAAACGAAAATTGTGCATCAAGCATGACCAAAGTTCTGATAAGCATTTTGGACAGACAAGATGACAAGTGTCCCTGTCAGAAGTACAAATTGCCTTCATATCTTCAAAAGACACCAAAAACAATTTAAATATAAAAACAATGTGAAAGATAATCTTTTTTTTAAAGCCATATAGTTGCAAATAATCACAAGCATCATCATCAGCAGCCCTTTAAAAGGAGGAGTGACAAACTAATAAGGAGACACCTGCTATAATCATAGACCAACCTCCTCTGAAAACCTGTGGACCGTCAATCTTTTAAGATGAATTCTAGATGTCTCCAAAGAAAGGATTTAATTATTCTATCTATCTTTTGAAAATACGTTCTCAGCTACAGAATGTTGTGAATAGCTTATGAATCCCATAAGCAATTTAGTCTGGGAAGAACATTTATTTTAGTTGTCACCAGTCTTTCCCCAGAGGGGCAGTGTGAGGGGATTAACTTGGCACAAATCACTTGGTATTTCTATCAGAACAGACTCTAAGTTGTCATCTACAATTGAATTTTCAGCAGGGCAAAAGTATCATATGCTTGCATGTTATAGAAAAGGTTTGTCTGATTTTGCAAGGTACTCCCATGCTGGTATCAGGATCCATGAAAACTGTGCTCAGAAGAAGGCCTGTGACTTTGCTGTGCCACTTTCTCCTTTTACTGTCCCTGTGTGCCATCTGGTATTGTTGAAGGCCTGATAGAAAAAGGTACTTACTGTCCTGAACTACTGCTCTCAGGTCACATCAAAAGTTGAGTTCCATACACCATGTCAAGTGGTTCACATTATGTTACATTGTGCTGTCAGTGTTTTGAAAGAGTGTTTTGCCACTGATGGTATATAAGACCATAATCTTGATCTTGCAAATCCTCCACTGTTCCAACCCACAGCAATGTGGTTGACTCTTAACTGCTCTCTCAAATGGCTGAGCAAGCCACTCAGTTGTATCAAACCACCATGAAGTATAAAAAGAATGAAACCAGACTGAACACAAGCTGTTCAGGAAAGATAGGATAGGAAAGAATGGAGAAGGAGTGTAGATGTTGACTAAGGGAACACAATGTTCTGGAAGGGTCGAGGACAGAATGTTTAGTTAGAGCTAAGAAACAACAGTGGTATGGCTGGAGCTGGTTCTGGGGGATTAGGTGGATCAAATGGATCAAGAGTCAGTAGGGGAACATTTAGTGAACAGTGATCATAAGGTTTAGGTTAGTTATGGAAGAAGAACAAGCAGCAAATCAGAGAGAAACTAATTAATTGGGAGAGCACCAATTTCAGTGGGATAAGGATGGATTTGACCAAGGTAAAACGGAATCAAAGATTGGCAGGCAAAACTGTAATTTAACAATGGACTACCTTTAAAGAGGAGATCGTTTGGGCAAAGTTGAGATATATTCCCACGAGTGAAAAGTAGGGTGAACAAAGCCGGGGCTCCCCCAACGTTGAAAGACACAGTAAGTAAGATGCAGTAGAAAAAGTGTACATATTACAAATGTCAGGTTGATAATACAAGTGAGAAGCTAGCTGAATAAGAAAAGTTCAGAGGGGAAGTGAAAAAAGAAATAAGAGCAGCAAAGACAGAGTGTGGGAAGAGACTAACAGCTATCTTAAAAGAGAATCCAAAAGTCTTTGATTGCAAACAAATAGTAAAAGGGTGATAAAAGGAAGAGGATCCAATAGGGAATCAATGCTTAGAGCAGAGGATATGTCTGAGGTGCTAAATAAGTACTTTGCATCTATCTTTTTCAAGGAAGAAAATGTTGCCAATTGCGTAAAGAAAGAAGAAGTAGTTGAGATACTGCATAGGCTAAAAACTGATAAAGTAGGGTTGTTAGAAAGGTTGGCTGTACTTAGAGCTGGTAAGGAACCTGGACTGGATGGGATATGTCTCAGAATATTGAGGAAGTAAGGGTGGAAATTGCAGAAGCACTGGACCTAATTTTTCAGTCTCCCTTAGTGTTAGGAATGGTGCCAGAGGATTGGAGAATTGCAAATGTCACATTCTTGTTCAAAAATGGATGTAAAGATACCCAGCAACTAATAGGCCAGTCAGTTTAACCTCGGTGGTGGGAAAGTTTTTAGAAATGATACTCCCAGATAAAATTAACAATCACTTGCACAAATGTGGATTAATTAAGGAAATTATTTAAGGAAAAATCGTGTTTAACTAATTTGCTTATGGACTAGTTGGGTTGAATGGCCTCCTTCTGTGCTTTAATGATTCTATGGGCGGAATCATCCCAGAATTGCACTAAGTGTGGTAGCGGGCATGAAAAATGATGTTTTATCCACCAATCTCAATGGTGGATATTTGCACCATATTGTCCCCTTCCCCAGCGCATCCCAACTCATTAATAATGCATTCATTGGATCAGTTGGGGGCAGGCTTGGATTTGCCCACCATGCCATGACCTCAGCTCTTCCTCACCCTGGGCACCATATTTAAAGCACACCAGAGTGCAGACTACTTCACGTCTCCAGACCAGGGCTGCTCCAGGCGACAGATGGTCCCAAGAGCAAAATTGACAGCAACCGTCAAATTTAGTGACGCTTCTCTGGGGTGCCTGCAGGGTGCAGTAGAAGGCCACCGCGAGCTGCTCTACTTCCGCTTTGGCCGCAAGAGATCCACCAGAGTCACCAATCGGGCTGCGAGGTGGTGGCAGTGGCGGTCAGCACCACCGGAGCACAGAGGAGGTCAGCCACCCAGTGCAGGAAGAGGGTGAATGATTTCATCCATTCTGCCAGGATAACTCAACCACCTCTTTACTCTCAACTCACATCCCCAAACCCATCACACATCCACAAGGATCTTGTACTGCAAGGGTCAACATCACTAGCTCTCACATCAGGCTCACCACACAAACATTCCATGCAGTGCCATGTGTCCTGCTCACACTCGCTCCATTTGTTTCCACACAGGAGACGCCTGCTCACATTAGCAGGGAGAGGTTTCAGCTCAGGGGTGGAGTGGCCATATTAGGCCCCTCACTCGTTATGAGGAGTGTGCCATTGCACTGACTGGTGAGGATGTGGACCGTGCCTGTGGTGACGGTGAGGTCGGCCACGAACACCCTTATGAGGATCCTGCACCATATCATCCCTCTCTCAACGTAACTGTCAGTGCTCTCTCTCCTGCTTTTGACTCTGCTGCCATGCACTAATTATCTCTACTTTAGTTCACAGGAAGTACTTCCAAGCGACTGACACCCTCAGCCAACCAGTCCCTCAGCTCCATCCACATCCTCATCTCCAGCCAAGAGGATGCCTCCTCTATTGTAGAGCTAGAAATAAGCAGCCTGGGCGACCCGTCACAATGCTTACCCACACTTTCCATGAGTGCAGACACACACACCTCGGTGGGATCTAGATCTAGAGCAGGCTCAGGTTCACCATCTGGTGGTCACCACACAGACCCGTATCCGCTGCAAGAAAAGGCAGGTATGGCTGAGCTCAGAGGACTGCTGGGGAAAAGGCATCTGTGAGGTCCGAGTCAGACGATGAGCCTTTGGATTTGGCCTTCCACCTCATCCTGGAAAGTCAGCAGAAGGTGCGGAAACATCACACAGAGCAGAGTGGCATGTGAGTCGGAGGACTGTGTCCACCTGCTCTCTGATGCAGTGGTGTCCACATGTACGCATATGGAGGCCTCCACGGGGAGGATGGCGGACACCATGGAGACCTTGGTCCAGCAGAACACAGAGATGTGTGCAAACCTACACTCCATTGCAGGAGCGACGGATGAGTTACTGCAGTGGCGACGCTAAAGGGAAACAGGGCACTTCATCCCTCAAGGTGCTCCTTCTCCTCAAGGAGTCAGGCCAGGGCCCTCAGGCACCCAAAGGGAGGAGGAGCGGCAGCTGGACACCCCAGGTCATCCACTCGGGAATCTCAGAGGCTGTCCTCTCACTCTGAGTCCCCTTTGCCTGTGAACCCCTCAACCTCATCCTCTGTCACCGCAGAGCCGAGGAACTGGCCAATGAGTGATTCTTGAGGGAGAAGTGTGTGTATGTGTGTGGCAGGGTCTTTCGAAGCCTCATGCAAATACTCTCCTACACACACGTGGACCCTTCATGTATCACACTCATCGCAATGTCCTGAGAATTTTCAATGCTGCCTGTTGTTCACTTTCAGTTGACCAACTGAGCTGACCTGCATCTCCGCCCACCCACTGATCTCCCGTGCAGCATCTGATCTCCCTCACCATGACTCTCGTTTCACTTTCGATTTAGACAGTGTGGTCTTGATTCGGTTTCTTGTGTGCACCCCCATCTTTTCCCATTCCCCCTGTCACCCTTTCCTTTCCCCTATTACACTTGACCCCCTTGGCATTACCTTCCACCTCCCCTCTGTGACCAACCAGCTGTTGTAGCAGGGATTTTCCTTTTCCTTCAGGGAATTCCAGGTGAACGTGCTCCCTGACCTCAACCCTCCCACCCCCAGGTTCCGTGTCTGCCTCCAAGGCCCCACCAACCTTCGTAGTCCCTTCTAGCTCTGTTGAACCCTCACTCTCCCACCCTACTGCCTCACTCTGCCCTCGGTCATTCTCACCCTTCCCTCATTCCACAACCACCCTCCCCAGGAGGCAGTCATAGACTCATCAGAGCCCTCCTTCGCACTTTCACTAGGACATCCCCCCACCAGATCTCTTCCCTGCTTTGAGCCCCTTCCCCCACCAGACTGCCCCCACCCCCTTGGTCATCCCCGCCCCCCAACCATGGACTCCACCTACTTGGTTCTTCCTCCTTCCTGACTCCTTCACCCTTACCTCTTCTGTCACCCTTGTTCCTTCCCCCCATCGACTCTTTCCTCCAGTTTTACTTCTTCCTCCAGCCTTACTCCACCCCCCCTCCACACTCCTTCCTCCTGTCAAACTCCCTCCTCTCTGCACACTCCTTCCTCCCTCTGGACTCCCTCCACTCTATGCTATCCTTCCCCCCTCCGAACTACTTCCCTAACACCTTACACCCCCCTTACACCTACCTCCCCAGTTGCTGTCATCATCCCTCTTACCCCCTGCCCCCCAATCTCCCCCCCCCCGACGTCTTCACTGCCCCCCCCAACCCCCAACCTCACCCCATCCTGACACCAGCGGGCTGACCTTATGTATTACAATGAGGTTGCCGACATCTGATGGAGGGGCTGAGCAGATGATCGCAAACTGCTTTCACGACATGGTGAAACCGTTTTTTGGCCTTCTCACCATATTGTCTGCTCACAGCGTCAAGCATTCCAGCATGCACGGACATTTCTGTCCAAAGAGTTCGGTAACTTCTGTGTCTCTAATGTTGCTTTATACACATTTAAGAAAACTGAGACAATCAGTGCAGCAAACTATTCAACAAATTTCTCGGAACGCCCATCTGGTCCAAGCACAGTGACCACAGATGTCTGACCACAGTGATCAGGTTGCCAGGATCTCTTTAATCCACACAAGATATGTGATTCAAGTGAGTGCATCATACCATTGCTCACTTCAGGCAGAATTTAGGGTAGACTTTAAAATACTGGAGGAGGTAAAACCAGTCTCCTCTCCAAATTCCATCCCCTTCCATTAAGTAGATCCATTCAGTTTGCAAGTTAACAATCCATCAGAATTTCAAGGCTTTTCTTTGCAACAATGTTAAATTCAAGGAACATAGGAAGGATTGTTCTTGTTTGAGTAAATTGTAACATTCACATTATTTTATTCTTTCACAGAAATTTGACTTAGGTACAGAATGTTCCAAATTAAACTATCCAGTTTGATCTGTTGTATACAAATTTGCATGTATGAATTGCACAATTACTGGAAATAAACAAAACTTCCACATGTGACAAGACATCTAACCATCTGTGCCTGTTTGGAATTACTCAAAATGGTATTCTGTGACTATGCGTTATGTAATGATATCATTAAAATATAGGTCCATAATTAATATACTATTTGCAATTTTAACATGCAGGCATTTTTGGGGTGTGGAGTGAGAATTTTCATTCTGTTCAACAGAAATGGAGTGGACAAGCCGTTAAAATGGGGAGGATCTATTTCCGACACTGTTCCCGACAATTTCAGATTTTATCACTGCTGCTTTGGTGACAGATGAGTGCCTGCCATACTCAGGCTGCTGCCTCAAGAATTAATGCAAATAGAGGCCTCATGATGTCAATGGAGCCTGATCACATTTTAACCCAGGCCTGAGCATCAAAGTCACTACTTTCTCACCCAATAAAACCAGATGGCCAGCTGTCGGGAGGATGAAGAGGCCCTTGAAGGTAAGTTTAAAACTTTCTTTTGCCAAGCCAGGAAGAGTAGGGATGCTGTACTTCCAGGGCCCACAAACATTTTGTACCCTCCCCTGTCCTGGAATCCCCCCACTACTATCGTGAGGTCCTTCTAAAACCCACTTCCTGTTGCTTGCTGGCAAGCCTCCTCTGATGCTGATCATTGGCCATTGGCAGCCTGAGCATTCATTCCTACCCGCTGGACAGCCGCCATACATTTGGTGACAAAAACATATTTTACAATGATGTGTGGAGTGAAAAAAATTTTGGCCTTGCAAGGTAAGAAGGAAGAGTTGGAGCCATGGATCTGATGTGACAAAGAAGACAGTCAATACCATTAACTATTAACCTTATAATCTGCCCAATTTATAGAGCAACTAAAAATGTAGCAATGCATAGTCTTTTATGATAAAACATCTGGAGGCATTACAAAATAACTCCAAATCTCCTGCACTCAATCAGTAGTATTTCATTAAGTTTAAACTTTCAAATTATTTAAATTAAATTTAGATTAACTTTGTACTAATGGATGAATTATGAATCAATGTAAGGGCACAAATAATTCACCCTATTAAGGTGCATTAATGATCTTGAGCTAAACTAGTAAATGGGCTTGATAGAAGAGGAACCTTATCTCCTGAATGTAGCTAAACAATGTAATTTTTAGTGATATTGGTTGAGGTATAAATAATGGCTAAGCCAATGAATAGTAATATTTTAGGTCCACCTCAGAGTACACTTTGTTTAACTTCGTTTAAAGACAGTGCCTCAGGTAAATATAGCAATCTCTCAGTATTCACAGGAGTGTCAACCTAGATTAAGAGATGAAGTCACTAGAGTAGAACTTCAACTTGTGACCTTTACTCTGTATCAAGCCTACCATTTTAATTTGGAAATAAGACCTCAGCAATCCATTTCAGTTAATAGTATACTATTTGCAAAATAAAATCTACATGCAGAGTGAAGTGTTATGTATGAAATTGCACATTAGGTGCCTATTATGGGAATAATCATGGCACCTGACATGCGACTGTTTGATTTGGGACATTGGCTGAAAAATGTTGAAAATCCGTTCCAGCACAAAACCCATCAATTTGATGAGCGCAAAAATAATATCAAATTTAAAAATCGACAGGGATAATTATTAAAATCTTTTTGCTTCAGGCAGGGGCCCTTGGCTGCGGGGAATGATATCAGAAATAGTGCACTATTTTAGATGAAGTCAGAAAATTACCTTCGAGTGTGTATAAAAGGAAATTGTCTGAAATGTTTTCCAATGAATAACTTGCATTTACCTGGCATCTTATCACTTCTATACACAACAGTGTGCACAATGAATTACTCTGAAATACAGTGCCAGTGATGTAGGAGAAAGCCCTGCAGTTACTTTTCTCGAGAAATTAACCGAATCTGGCTGTTAGTTAATTTGCTAGCCACATATTATAAAGTAGGGAAAAGAACTCACAACTGTATGCCACTGAAGAAAGAGCCAAACAGTCCAATCATTCCTAGAAACTCCACCCGACTCAGGTTCTTCACAATGAATTCTTCACAGACATTGGAAATTCCATATAATGTAGCTCCTGCCAATACTAGCAAGTCTCCAAGCAGCTTATTATCACCTGGTCAAGAGGAATCAAAAAAATATTAATTATAGTATTAGTTTACAACGTATGGTTAGAAAACTTTCTGAATACTAATTGTAATCACTTTTTCTTTCAGAGTTATAAAATTACATTAGAGATTAACAATCTTAACCCATTCACTGACGTGACCTCGATATTTGGTACAGAAAATTCTGTTATGTTATAAGAATGGCAGTTAAACTTAAAACCGGGCAAAAACTGTTTTAGAGGTATCTTATTCAAGTCTATACGTATAATTTAGTTTTTTAACAAATTACAATACAAACATTTTATCTCTGGTGTCATAAAGATGTGTTTTATGCCAAATGATGATTCTTAATGCATCGGCTAGAAACATTAATTGAACTTTTAAAAAAAGACTAAAGTAACTTGAACTTACAGCCAAGATGGCTACCTATGCATTACAGTGCTTTCCACATTCCAACCCCTTTGAGATGGAGACGGCATGTCTGCAAAAATTCATCAAAGACAATGACCTCAGAGGAATGTGAATGAACCATATTTCCTGTTCCATTAGCACAACGTCCAAATACTCTGCTGAATGGAGACAAACCATCAAACCTTGTTGCAGTCAAACAAGGAGAGAGCAAAGAGGGTAGCCATTCGACCCCTCCTCACCTAGTCATCACACTAGATTTAAAACTAGCCCATACTAATATCATGGGACAAAAGCAGATGGCTGGCCTGCTGAATATTTCTAGCATTTTCTGTTTTCATGGCCTGAATTTTTCAGTCGTTGGGCACGCGCGATAGGCGGGCCCGGGAGCATATGGGAAATGGGCCACCAGTTGCCATTGGACCCCAACTGCATTTTCATGCTGGCTGGCTAATTAATGGCCAGCCAACGTGAAACATGCGCTGAAATGCTCAGCACTGCCGGGGAGGGGAGGGGACGGGAAGAGGGTGGGCGCCAACATAACTTAGGATACGGGTGAGCACTTCGAGAGAGCTCCTTGAAAGCAGACAGCTGTCCCAGTGAGCTGCAGACCTCCACAGGCTAAAGGACCCAACAAAAATGCTGCAAAATATGTCCATGCAGCATAATCAAGTGCCTGAAAGCATACCTCATAAAACCCAGTACCCAGATATCTCTTTTTATTCTATCTCCTCACATAGATTTCATCCTGCCCTGGATTGAGGTTTGAGCAAAAATGGGAATGCCGCCTGGAAGAATTGCCTGCCCGCCAACCATAAATGTGGACGGGCCATGGGAAATTGCTGTTGATTGCATCATTAACGGGCTTAATTGCCCACTTAATTGTTGGCGGGCGCGCTTCTGACTGTCACTAGCACCTGCTGAGCGAAATATTGTGTAAGTACGCGATGACGTCAGGAGGCTTACCTGATGTCATCTTGCACTATTTCACACCTGTTCGGGTCGGGCACACACCCGCTCCCGGGATGTAAAATTCTGGTCTATGTCTAATATCATAGGATGTCATTCTCACCTCACATCTGAAATTCAGCTCAAGGGCAGGATTTTACATCCCGTGGGCGGGCAGGCGCCTGACCCAATCAGGTATTAAATTGCACGCAATGACATCAGGCGAGTGCTCCGACGTCAGCCCGCACTTGCACAATATTTAGGTCGACTGGCACGCACAAGAGTCGGCAGCGTGCCCGCTGACAATCAAGAGGCTTATTAAGGCCATTAATGTTTTAATTAACCTGGGTTTTTTGCTGCCTGTCTAATGTTACGATTGGCGGGCGAGCGAATCGGCCAGGTGGCCTTTGGATTTTTGAGGAAACTTCATTCAAGAGCAGGGTGAGATTCCTGATATTAAGTTTAAAAAATAAAAATGTTTGGGGAGAATTTTTACAATCTATATGTTTAGGTGAGTGAGTCCACTGTGGACTTTCATTGAATGTTCCACTGTGCCGGTGCTGACTTCCGTGCTCGCCTTCCTCCCCACCCCACCCCACACTAGCAGTGCTGAGCATTTCAGCATGCCTTTCATGCAGTGTGAAATCGTGGTTGGGGGCCAATCATGGGTGGCGGGCCATTTCCCAGCCGCTCCTGAGCCCACCGACCGAACTCAAAATTCTGGCCCATGTTCCTGTTTGTGACCAAGCCTGTAATGAGATCTGGAACTGAGTGAGTTCTGGTGAAATCTAAACCGAACATTGATGAGCCAATTGATAACAGGACTGATAAATCCTTTTATCGCTTTGCTGATTATTGGAAGTAGGCTGATAGGGCAGTGATTGTCAAGGTTAGATTTGTCCAGCTTCTAGTACATGGGACAAAGCGTGACAATTTTCCAGATTAAAACTACCAATGTGAGGATGGCGCCACTAATAACATATTTTGAATGTTAGGCCTGTACCTGAAAGATGCTCCAGACCCAACAGTTGGGAGGAAAATAAGACCAATAGAGGAGCAGCTATTACATTTATCTCTATGTCCCGAAGAGAGCTAAGAGACATGTTTGGAGAGGGGTTGATTAGTTTGTATTTGGAACTTCATGGAACTTTATTAGGTCCTCAATGGGATTTCTGCCAAATGGGGGCAGTTGGGTGGAATACACATGCTGAGCATAGGAAGTCAAAAGCAGGAAATTCAGAAAGAAATTTAGAGGGATGTGAGAATCTGAAAAACTTCTGAGAGCCATCAAATCATATGATGTTCTTCAAATTTACTACCAAGAACAATAATTAGCTGCTGTCAGCGTTGCACAAAGACAAGTGGACAGGATTTGCATGCAGATTTGCTTCCAGTGTCTTTCCCTTCACTTCGTTTGGGTTGCAACTGTCCCTAGGATATTTGAAGCAGGAAATGGGTGCCAGAAGTGGAAAGAAAGTGTTCCACTCTGCAACATTGACATCCCCAATCTTCATGAGCACAGAAAAAAAAGCACACTTTATTTGACTTTGAAGAGATTGTATTTTACATTATGAGGTCAATTATAAAATGGTACTCTTTGTGGGGTGCTTTGGCCATTATGACCATATAAAAGAAATTAAGATGTATATTCTCCATTACTTTTAGCCATTATAATTTATGGACAGAAAATCATGGAGAGCAGTGCCCGTATATCGCAATAGTCACTTAGTGCCCATCAAGAGCAAAACTTCATGGCCAGCATCTTCCAGTTGGCGAGCAGGGGCAGGGCCCGCTCGCCGACGTGTAAAATGACACAGGATGACGTGGGGCGTGCGTCCTGACATCACCCCGCGTCATTTAGATTGTCAGTTCGGCGGGTGCGCATCCGAGTCAACTGCGCACCCGCCGACCTGTCAACGGCCTATTAAGGCCATTAAGAACCCAACTGAACTCATTAATGGACCTGCCCGTCCAACATTAAGGTCGACGGGCAGGCCGGGAGCCCAGGCGGGTTTGTAAAAAAACATGAAAATTCATCTACGGGCGGGATGAGGTTTCATGAGTGATTTAAAAAATGCAGAATATTTTAAATAAAAGTTATGGACATGTCCCAGCTCATGTGACAGTGTCACATGAGGGGACATGGCAGGGACATTTTTTTCTAATCTTTATTGAAAGTTTTAAATCGGTGCCGATCTTCCTGAGACAGCACTTTGCCTCAGGGAGATCTGTGCGCTCTTCCCCGTGGGCACTCCCAGCTGAGGGAATCCCCCACCCGCACAGGGAGCGCAGAGCACTTCCTGGCGCATGCCACGCTGGGCGGGCCTTAATTGGCCCGCCCATGTAAAATGGTGCCGTGCCCCCAATCGAGGGCACAGATCAGAAGCGCACCCGCTTGTGCCCCCCCCACCCTCAGCCCCCCAACAAACGGGGGGAAAATGTTGCCCCATAGACCTGATCCTGATAACAATAATGGAGTAATGATGAGAAGGCACTAATGTATTTGCCAATCAACCACACTCTATATTGTTTTGGCGCAAAGCACAGCTGAGAACTAAAACAAGGTGAAAAAGGTGCTAAAAATCTGATTGTACTGAACACTTTGGAATTCATTATCACCCTGAGATTCCTTACTGAAGAAAGGCTGGGTGCTTTTCAAACATTGTTAAACAAAGTAAACAATTTTTGAGTTAAATGAGCATCAGAGTTTAAAATTACAATAATGGTGATGGGCAGGATCCTTATTTAGAGGTCTCTGTTGCATTTCCAAATCTGACATTCTGACTCTTAATAGTAAATGTTTTAGAGGGCTTTGTCAGCCAATCCAAAGAGTGATATTGTTTCAGCACCAATCTCATGTCAATTAGTACATAGTAGTTTCAATAAGACATATATGAAACCGAGCGTTTGATCTCACCACATGCACCTTTCAAAGCCTTTTTATTGTATAGTAACTTGAAACACGAAATGTTCATAACTGTGAACAGCAATAAGACATGGTCTAATGTGTACTCTGTTTTACTTGATTATGGGCAGAATATTGTGCTCGTTGGGTAGGTGTGTGCCCAGCCCAAATAAGCGTAAAATGACGTGCAATCACATCAAGTGAGCGTCCCGATGTCATTGCGCACTTGCCATTGTGTTTTTGACAAAACGTCAACCATGGGCGGCATGAGGTTTCGTCCAGTGATTTAAAAAAACTTATTGCACTCATCTCTAACATGTCCCTACTCATGTGACAGAGTCATATGAGGGGACACATTTTTAAAATATTTTTAAATTTTTTATTGTTTATTTGGAAAATCTTCAGCTTCTTGCGTGAACTTTTTCACCCACCCTCCTTCCGCCCCCACACAGGCAGCATCGAGCGTTGCAGCGTGAAATCGCAGTCGGGGCCTGATTACGGGCAGCGGCACATTTCACAGCTGCCCCCGCCTGATGACCGGAAAATCCTGGCTTATGTGATTCAGAGTATAATTCACAGCATCAGGTATTGAGTAACGCTAATTATTGAACTCGTGTTGGGGCTCTTTGTGAATAGGAAAGTAGTAAGCCAGTAAAAATGCAGTGCAATGTGCCAATTCTATGTCAGTTTTGTTTTATGAACAGTAATATATTGAGCTGGAGGTCTTGTGGCGCAATGGTAGCATCCCTAAATCTAGGCCAGAAGCTCCGTGTTCAAATCCTACTCCAGGGCTTGATGGCCACAGTAGCCACAGAAGATGCGTTCATAACAAGTTGATTATCAGCCACTAAATACTTCCAATATGCCTGATGACAGGGATTCAAAAGCAGGAAGAGTTTTGCAGTGGTCAGCCACACTGCAGAAGGCAATGGCAAACCACTGCATACTTTGCCAGGCATAATCATGGACTAATCCAATGGAAGTCCATGGTCATCAGCAGCCTGTTAGAGCATGGTATCTGAAGGAGGAAGAGGAATGTATTGAGGTAGTACTGATGTTTGAAGTGTAGCTTATTTTTAACATACAGGTTTGGTTTGGTCCATTTATTACTATCTATTTTTACTTTGTATAAGTATCAAACTCATATACCCCCTGTGTTTTAACAGCAAAGTCAAATTGGAGAGTCACCCAAAAGATGTTGATTCTCCATATCGAAGATGATGGGGGTCAATTTTTAAGACAATGGGTGGAACCTTATGGCCCCATTGCGATGGGGGGTAAAATGCAGAGAGCCATTCAAAACTCCATTAGCTTGGGCGGGAAAAGAAAATCCCACCGGTGGGAGGAGCTGTAAATTTCCCCACTATGTTTACACCCACTCATAGCCTTCCAGTGCTATGGCAATTCAGATGCAATATATTGCAAATTCTGGTGCGGTTTTAATATAAGATTTTTTTTGTGTAGTTTATATATACTTAAACAGCAAAGATTTACAGGGCTATTTGGAAAGTGCAGAGGCAAGGGACAAGTTCTTTAAAAGCACTGGCACCAGTCAATGGCCTCCTTCTGTGCTACATAGTTCTATAATTTTGCACTGGTGGACTAAACAGCCCAATTGGGAGGTAGACGTAATTAGCCAAAGTAAAGTAAATTCAGTGTGAAGAAACAAATTCCATTAGTACCTATAAATGAAAAATGGACCAAACCTTAACAATGTTTAGTTTATTGATGCATAATTATCCAGAGTGCCTTAATCTCCCAAAATTGAAAGCTGCATGAAAGCACTAAGTATGTTAACAAAAATAATGATGAAAGCAAAATACCATAGATGCTGGAAATCTGAAACAAAAACGAAAAATGCTAGAAAAACTCAGCAGGTCTAGCAGCATCTGTGGAGAGAGAAACAGGGTTAACGTTTCAAGTCCATATGATTCTTCTTTAGAGCTAAAGGGAAGTAGAAATATGATGGATTTTATACTGTTTAAGAGGAGGCAAGCAAGTAGTGCAAGATAGAAGGTCAGGGATAGGTAGGAGCTAAGTAGAAATTGACAAAGATGTCATGGGCACAAGACAAGGGGAGTGCTAACAGTGTTAGTGCAGACTAAAGAAGGTGCTAATAGTGGCATAAAGAGCAAAATGTGTTCATAGCAGAACAAGGGTCAGCACTCCGTGAAAGCACAACATAGAAACCAGTGACAGATGACCCTGAAGAGGTGAGGGTTGGGGGGGTGCGAGGGGGGGTTGTTGGCGAGAAAGGATTTTAAAATTGAATGAATAAATAAAAATAAATTTTTTAAAATTGGATTAAAAAAAGGGATGAAGATAGAGGAGATAGTTCATGATCTGAAGTTGTTGAGCTCGATGTTAAGTCCAGAAGGCTGTAAAGTGCCTAAGCGGAAGATGAGGTGCTGTTCTTCCAGTTTGCGTTGGGCTTCATTGGAACACTGCAGCAGGCCAAGAACAGGCATGTGGGCATGAGAGCAAGACGGTGTGTTGAAATGGCAAGTGACACGAAGTGACACATGCTTGCGGACTGAGAGAAGGTGTTCCACAAAGCGGTCACCCAGTCTGCATTTAGTCTCACCAATGTAGAGGAGACCACATTGGGATCAGCGAATACCGTAGGCCAAATTGAAGGAGGTGTAAGTGAAGCGCTGCTTCTTCTGAACGGAGTGTTTGAAGCTTTCTGCGATTGCATGGGAAGGTGCCATGGGGAGGGGATGAGGAGTTAGGGTTGATGGAGGAGTGAACCAGGGTGTCATGGAGGAGCATGTTAACAATCTGCATTGACTTTTCTGATGGTTTGGACACATATCACAAATTGGTTTATTGTATTTTCTAATGGTGTAAGTAATGAGTAACTCACCAGTTCCTTGATGTCTCCCAACAAGAACATCAGCCCCCACCATACATCCCATCCCCAGCAGACACACCCCGACTCCAATGAAGTGAAGAGCCTTGTATCTCACCAGCAGGAAGAACCAGGACAGCAACAGTACCACTGGGATTACAAAACAATCTAACAGCTGCAACACAAAAAAAAGGGCAAAATAAACCATTACTGCCAAATTTCAAGTGACAATAAATCAACAAAACATTATAACACATCATGTTCAACTCCTGGTTTTGACATAGGATACCTTCTAAAATCAAATTTCACTTGACTGCAGACACAATGGCCTCAGGTGTCCTGGGTGACTCAAACAGTCACCTATAAACTTCTGTTTAATCCAGTTTACTTTATGATCTGTTGCTGTCAAGTTTAGGCTTTCTGGAAGCTAACTCAACAGAGTTTCAGGGTACGCCTGACAGATAATCATATCCAAACAAATAAAGTGGGCCTGACAACTAATATAATGTTTGTTTTCTACGTTATCATGCTTGCATCATGACATGAAATCACACCGCAAACCAGTGACTCAAACACACACAATGGTGGGGGGGGGGGTGTTGATGGGCGGGCGCATGCGGGTGCGCTTCCCATTGGCACCTCCCATTGGCGGCGTGGTGCCATTTTACGTGGGTGGGCCAATTGAGGCCCGCCCAGCATGACATCCACAGGGAAACACTATGTGCTCCCTGTACAGGCGGGGGGGGAGTCCCTAAAATCGAGTGAGCTGTTTTGCACATGCGCACGAAACAGCGCACTCATCTCCCTGAGGCTAAGTGCAGCTCTACTTTCAACAATATTAAAAATAGAGAAAAAAAAATTCCCCTTACATGTCCTCCTCATGTGACAATGTCACATGAATTGGGACATGTTCATAATTTCCATAACAACTTTGTTACAATTTTTAAAACCCCGCCGCAGGATGAGGTTTCATGTTTTCTCTATTTGCCGCCGGGGCTCCTGGCCTGCCCACCAACCTTAAGGTTGAATGGCAAGTCCTTTAATTGGTTAAATGATCCTGTCAATGGCTCAATTTGCCTTCCTGAAAATTTAAATGGGGCGCGGTGACATCAGGAGTTCCACCCAACATCATCTCGCGTCATTTTACGCGTCGGTGAGTGGGCCCCTCCCCCGCTGCTGATGGTAAAATCCTGTTCTGCATTGAGTCCCAGGTCCACTCTCCTCATCTGCAGCAGTTACTTACATTCAACTTTAGAAACAAGGCAAAATTATACGTCCCGTGGGCAGGTGGGTGCCTGACCCGATTGGGCATAAAATGGCGTGCGATGACATTGGGCAAATGTCCCGATGTCATCACACACTCGCGCAATATTTCAGTCGGCGGATGCGCGCAAGAGTCAGCGTCGCACCCGCCAACAATTAAGAGGCCAGTTAAGACCATTAGTGTATTAATTAAGTGCAATTTTTCACTGCCCGTCCAACATTACGGTTGGTGGGTGGGCGAATTGTCCAGGGGGCCTTTGGGTTTTTGAGGAAACCTCATCCACAGGCGGGATGAGGTTTCCATTATTAATTAAAATAAAAATAAACAGAATTCTTATAATCTATATGTCATGTGAAGGAGTCTAATGTGTGGACATTTTTTCCAGCATTTCCAAATCTTTATTTCATGGTTTAAAATTCTTCAGCTCCCTGAGGCAACTCTCTGCCTTCAGGAAGCTTTCATTGCGCGCTCTCCTCCACGCCTGCACTCGCCCTCCTCCCACCCCCCCCACCCCAGCAGCGCTGAGCCTTTCAGTGCGTGTTTCACGCTGGCTGTCCATTAATTGGCCTGCCAGCATGAAATCACGGTCAGGGGCCAACCGTGGGTGGCGGCCCGTGTCCTGGCCCTTCCAGGCCTGCCCACCACGCCCACCCGGCAACCCAAAATCCTGCCCAATGAACGTAGATATTTTTAATGTATGGCTACTATAAAACGATAATCAGTGTTTACTGTTATTGTCCAAAATATTACTTTCTCTTCAAAAAGCATTTAAGTTCATTCTATTTTAAAATGATAATCAGCTCTTTGCCTTTTACACATCCAATTGACAGAGTGCACTAACCGCTCGCCCTCAACATGACAAATAGGCGGCTGAAATTTACATCTGGCAGGCAAGTTTCAGCGAGCCAAATGGTTGCCCCAATGCAATTTACCAGATAAAGGTTGGCCAATATAGAATTATAACTTGTGTCAGCTCTTGGAAGCAGCTATCTAAACAGTCACTTTCCCTGCTCTGTCCCCATAAGCCTGGGTATTTTCCATTTTGGAGGTCCCATCTGCTTTCTCAGGTAGTTATAAAAGATCCTATGATATTAGTTTGAAGAAGAGCAAGGAACTATCCCTATTTTGCTGGCCAACATTTCCTCAATCAACATCATTAACAGATTATCTGGTCATTATCATATTGCTGTCTATGGGAACTTACTGTGTGCAAATTGGCTGCCTCATTTCCACATCACTATGCTTCTTTAGCTGGAAAGTGCTTTGAGGGATGTTCTGAGATGTCGTGAAAGTCGCTATATAAATGAACGTTTCATTTCTTTCTTTCAAGGATTTATCTGATTTTCTTTTGAACATTACCATTAAATATGCTTCGGCCACTCTTTCAGTGGTCCATTGTGAAATGATGTGTAAAAATAAATTCTCAGCTCCATCCCTGGTTCCTTTGCCCTTGGTGTGAGGGAGGTGGTGAGGGGAGGTGGAGGTTGTTAAGGGTTGGGAAGAATGGCAATTCCAGAACTTTGGAGGCCCAGATAATTTTTCCAGGGCTCAGAGGAATTACTCACTAATCAGCTCCAACCTAATTTGGGACCCTCGAATTTCAATATTGCATATTAACAAGGGCATGCCACCTTCAACAGGCAGGACCTCTGGCTGCCTAGCAGTACCCTTTTCAAATGTGGTCAGCTGCATTATAAGAGTTAATGAGCCGGTAAGATTATCAGCCCCATTTTGAGGTCATTATCATCCCACTAATGCCAGACAAAACAAACTCAAATCAACTCCAATCACATCAGCTGGCTTCTGAAATAACTGAGACAACTAGTATAGTTTCAAAAATAATTACATTTGGAATTTGTATGGATTGAGTGACAGTTGAGATAATTGATTTTTACAGTAACTTTCCCAAAACCCTTTTCAGATTTCAAATAATTTCTACCCTTGCTTTTAAAGATGTTGAAAGCTATTGAAAGATCTTTGATTAAATAAAATTTATATATGCTGAATTCTGTAGCATTGATTTTGTGCAGGAGTCAAACTAGAACTTCAATCAAACTGAGAAGATCAAATAATGCTCTGCTTCGAAAACACCAAAGACCTTCCTAGAACTAAAAACCAGGAATGTATAAATTATTCATCCCAACGGGACTTTAGAGAGACCACCTCCCTCACAATTGAACCATGTGTCTATCTAATAATTTGCTGACAATTTAATTTTAGGTTTAGATAAAAACAACTTAGGGGAGGATTTTCCCCTTGTCGGGCGGTCGTGGCAGGGGGGCCTGGGAGTGGCTGCGCAATGGTCTACCGCCTGCAATCGGGCCATAACCGCGATTTCATGCCGGCGGGCCATAACCGCGATTTCACGCCGGCGGGCCATAACCGCGATTTCACGCCGGCGGGCCATAACCGCGATTTCACGCCGGCGGGCCATAACCGCGATTTCACGCTGGCGGGCCATAACCGCGATTTCACGCTGGCGGGCCATAAGTGTGATTTCACGCTGGCGGGCCATAACCGCGATTTCACGCTGGCGGGCCATAACCGCGATTTCACGCTGGCGGGCCATAAGTGCGATTTCACGCTGGCGGGCCATAAGCGTGATTTCACGCTGGCAGGCCATAAGTGCGATTTCACGCTGGCGGGCCATAAGTGCGATTTCACGCTGGCGGGCCATAACCGCGATTTCACGCTGGTGGGCCATAACCGCGATTTCACGCTGGCGGGCCAAATAACGGCCAGCCAGCATGAATCGCAAGCTGAAATACTCAGTGCTGCCTGGGTGTGGGGTGGTGGGGTGGGGGGAGGAGGGCCAGCGCGGAAGTCAGCACATGCGTGCAGGTGTGTTCAGTGAAAGCTCCCTGAAGGCACAGGGTTTCACAAAACACGCAAAGGTTGCTTGGCCTATTCACCTGTCGACCAAACGTAAGGTTGGACAGGCAGGGAAAAATTAAATTCATTTATTAATAGACTCAACAGCCCTCTTAATTGTTGGTGGGCACACTGCTGACCGAAATATCATGCGAGTGCGTGATGACATTGGGACACTCGCCTGATGTTATTGCACAATATTTCACGCTCGTGCGTGACAGGCACACGCCCGCAAGCCGTGGTGAAAATTCAGCCCTGAGGGTTAATTTTGACTTTGAATGATATGTAAAAGGAGTGACATAAATTCAGCCACCCTTGATGTATCTTTCATAATTTTCACTTCCACAGAAACCAAAATTATTCCCCCAATTTGTTACAATTAGCTGATGTTTAAAGACAGAGCTAGTGATTAATGGAGAGCTGGTTCAGTATAAACTATATATTGTGTCATGTTGCAAAAGATCAAATTAAACAGCTTGATGAATTTCAAGCAAATTGACACATTAAAACATGTTTAATTAATATTGCACAGCACAATTTCACCACAATTATGAAAATGTAAAACCTAGATTTCTTACTAAAGTAGAGCACTGTGTCCTAAATGTGCAACTAATGTCTCGGCTGGTTAATTTGAGGGAAACTTTTTTAAAAATTCATTCATGGTATTTGGGCTTCAATGGCTGAGACAGCATTTATTGCCCATCCCTAGTTGCCCTTGAGAAGGTGGTGGTGAGCTGCCTTCTTGAAGCGCAGCAGTCCACGTGGTGTAACTCTTTCGAGTACAAACCCGTTTCCATCTGTTTCAGATGAAGTTACATTGTTTCATAGTTTGCCATTGTGAGATTTGAACTCTTGATCTTGGGGTTACAAACCCAGTACCATAACCACTTGGCTATTTAGGCCAAGCGTCCACGTGGTGTAGGTGCACCCACAGTGCTGCTAGGGAGGGAGTTCCAGGATTTTGATCCAATGACAGTAAAGGAATGGTGATATATTTCCAAGTCAGAATGGTGAATGACTTGGAGGGGAACTTCTGGTATTTGGTGCCCCCATATAACTGCTGCCCTTGTCCTTCTAGATGGTAGTGGTCGTGGGTTTGGAAGGTGCTGTCGAAGGAGCTTTGGTGAATTCCTGCAGTGCATCTTGTAGATGGTACACACTGCTGCTACTGTGCATTGGTGGTGAAGGGAGTGAATGTTTGGATGTGGTGCCAATCAAGTGGGCTGTTTTTTTCCTGGAAGTTGTCAAGTTTCTTGAGTGTTGTGGGAGCTGCACTCATCCAGGCAATTGGGGAGTATTCCATCACACTCCTGACTTGTGCCTTGTGGACAGACTTTTGGGGGTCAGGAGGTAAGTTACTCATCACAGGATTCCTAGTCTCTGATCCACTCTTGTAGCCACAGTATTTATATGGCTCATCCAGTTCAGCTTCTGGTCAATGGTAAGGCCCTGGATGCTGATAGTAGGGGATTCAGTGATGGTAATGCCATTGAACATCAAGGTGCAATGGTTAAATTCTCTCTTGTTGGAGATGGTCATTGCCTGGCACTTGTGTGGTGCAAATGTTACTTGCCACATGTCAGCCCAAGACTGGATATTGTCCAGGTCTTGCTGCAATTGGACATGGACTGCTTCAGTATCAGAGGAGTCGTGAATGGTGCTGAACATTGTGCAATCATCAGCAAATATGCCCACTTCTGACCTTATGATGGAAGGAAGGTTATTGATGAAGCAGCTGAAGATGGCTGGGCCGAGGACACTACCCTGAGGAATTCCTGCAATGATGTCCTAGAGCTGAGATGACTGACCTCCAACAACCACAACCATTTTCCTTTGCGCTAGGTATTACTTCAACCAGCAGAGAGTTTTCCCCCTGATTCCCATTGACTCCAGTTTTCTAGGGCCCTTTGATGCCACACTTGGTCAAATGCAGCCTTGATGTCAAGAGCAGCCACTCTCACCTCACCTTGGGAGTTCAACTCTTTTGTCCATGTTTGAACCAAGATTTAATGAGGTCAGGACCTGAGTGGCCCTGGCAGAACCCAAACTGAATGTCAGTGAGCAGGTTATTGCTAAGCAAGTGCCACTTGATAGCACTGTTGATGACTCCTTCTATCTGCAGAAGCCACTTAGTTCTCTTCAAACTTTTTTCTAAGGTTTGTAACAATCTGTAGCATGTACATAAGCAGCATGTACTCGATCCAAGGAGGCCCTGAGATGAACTTCCAAACATGTGTTTCGAATAAAGACCTGAGGCAACAGAAACCTGCAGGCTGGTATAAAGATAGGGAGTGGCAAGGTCCTGGGGGGATTTGAAAGGATGAGAATTTTAAAATTGAGGTGTTGCTTAACCAGGTGCCAACGTTGGTCAATGAGCAGAGGGGCAACGGGTGAATAGCGCTTAGTGTGAGTTATGACATGGGAGCAGAGTTGTGGATGGCCTCAAGTTAATAGAGGATAGAATATGGGAGGGTAGTCAGGAATGCGTCAGAATAGCCAAGTCTAAGGGGACAGTAAGGTTTCTTCACTCTGTTTGGTTAAGGAGATGCACAGCTTTTTCTGCTGTTCACATTGGTTCCAGACCCCTGTAGAGGGCGCCACAGTATTTTGGATTTATAATAACTACAGCCTCCAATATCAAAGCCCATAGAAAGTCTGTGGGCTTATGTTCTTATGTTCGAACAGCTAGGGCTGTTTGTTCATTCCAAAATCTGGCTCAAATGAGAATAAATTGATTGCATTGCTGAGATCAACTTATAAGTGCTAACTTCCTCCCTACAGCCCACAGCAACTTTGGATTCCAGGGTGGAATTTAATGCCCTTCTCCGAGGCACGTTTGGAGGTGGGGGCGTTTAATTGGGCAGGAGAGTAACAGAACGACCTACCCATCCTGACGCCGATTTGAGGCCCTCATTAATGTCCACTTAAGAGCCTGATCTTACAGCTGCTTTTATTTTACCAGCAATGGGCACGGCAGTTGTCACATGGGGAGCCCGAAAAGCAATCACATCGAGTTTGCTTGCAGGCTGCCGGTGATGATGGGGGAGTCTCTGGTTCAAAGACAGTCAGTGCCTGATCGAGGGACCCAAGGTGCCCGCTGACAGTCACCCACTTTCCCTTTCCTCTGACTACCCATGCCTCTGCCCCCAGCCAACGAACCTCTCCCCACGAAGCCCATTCTGCCCTCAGTCACCTGTGGCCTGTGTCCCTCACTGGTCCTGGGCCCCTGGTGGGAGCATTGCTGGCAGCTGCCACCACGCCCCCTCTGTTTGGCTGGTTAGCTGACAGCTCTCAGGGGCAGGATTTTTGCCGCAGGGTCCTTGATTACAGGGAAGGCTCGCTGTTGGCCACTTAAGAGCCTGGGAGGCAATTAATATGGTGGCCTTCCCCAAAGGAGGCGACACAGGCTCTTGCCAGTTCTCCAGCCGGCAGTCAAGACCCCTGCTGCCTGGATTAAATTCTGCCTCAGGGTGCACGTAACGCCCACTCCATCCAGAATATCTGACTGGCAAAAAAAGGGAGGGGCGGCTTGGTGTAACTGGATAGCACCTGAAAATCTGCCCCCTGCCCCCCCACCCCAAAAATTTTGCATTTACAGCACCAGGGTAAGAGAATTCCAGGGCCAGGTTATTTATCTTTTGTATCAAACAGGTCAAGGGAAATAAAAAAATCTTTTGTCATTTGTGACCATTTCTAACCTGATGACAAGAGTTGGTATTGACTCAGTCTGGAATGCTGATTCCTTTATCTCTCTTTCAGTTTTGCTGTGCACTTAATGGTTTGTTGGCAGGTCTCCTCACACTTGGATCAGTTTATACCTTCAGTAAGACTTTTATTTTTATTCACCTGTCAGTTTATATGTATTTAGGTGTTGATTTTGACTTTTTGGTGGGTCAGTTACACAAACAGTCGAGTTTTTTCTTTTGCGTCCAGAATTTTCCATTTTAATTTGAGGTTTGGACTAAGTCATTCCCACTCCAGTGCCATACTTTCACATTGGAAGTGCGGCAGAATCCCAATGTGTAAATGGAGTAGTGGTACAGATCACCCGTGATCTCACTGAGTGGCAGAACAGGCTCGAGGGGCCGAATGGCCTATTCCTCCAACTTCCGTTTATGCATAATTGGAATTTCTACTGCACTTCCAATGGTGGAGCAGGAGCAGCCCCAAGGAAATTTCCAGCTTTCTTTTCTTTCTTCTCAAGGGCAATTAGGGATGGGCCTACAAATGTCTTGCCACTCACATCTCACGAATGAGCTAAAAGGTTCGATTAATCCTTCTGCATAATCAATAGATTACCCAAAGCATTGAAACAACTGAATTGCTTCCAGTTAACATCCTGAACTGATGGCACTAAATTCCTTTTAAAGTTTCAACAACTGACTTTTATGAAAGATAAGATAGTTACTGCATTTT
This sequence comes from Carcharodon carcharias, assembly GCF_017639515.1. NCBI lineage: Eukaryota > Metazoa > Chordata > Chondrichthyes > Lamniformes > Lamnidae > Carcharodon > Carcharodon carcharias. The sequence goes on from NC_054471.1 coordinate 132,511,853, forward strand.
CTCAATTTCAACGTCACACACCCTATTATCCTAACATGCAGGGGTTGATACTGGCACCGTTATTTGCAAAATATATATTTCAGATCAGAATCAGTTACATTTTGCCATGGGCATTGCGGGATACTACTGTGATGCATCCTGCTTACATGCCAATTGCCTTTGATCCATCACCTTTTTTTTAACATTGGTATACTGGGATTTTGGTAGAACTCAGAGAAGGGAATTGCCTCACATAACACAACAAAATAAATATGTTCTCCATGAGCTAGGGAACCTACGAGGAAAATACATTAAAAAAAATGCCCAGCTTAAGGCTCTTGATCCACTAAGGTTCAGAAATACAGTAAAACAGAAAACAAATATTTGAAGTGAAATCATTTATATGTGCTGAGCCACTTAAGGAAGCAGGTTTCCCTCTGATGTTACATGGACAGGGGTGGGAAATGTAAGAGCATCTATTGTTCATTAATGCCATAGGCTGGCTGGACTAAGGAGTGCCTGTGTAGAACAAGTGCTCTCTGTGGCTAGGTCCAGTGGAGGCCTTTTAAAAATTAAGGCTCACCACAGGGAGTTTACTTGATGAATAGGTGATTAAATTTGCACTCCTGTCGTGACCCCTCACACAGGATCTGCCAAAAGCCAGATTCTCAGCCTGGAGGAGGGCAGCCCCCTTTAATCTGCTGCAGTGTCAGAATTTCAGGCATTCCTTGCTCTCCTAGCTACCCCCTCTCCCCGCTTCCCTTGCCAGCACCCTACCCCCACCCCCACAAAGGCAGAAATCCCACAGGGAATTTGCCAAATAAATTTTAAATTCTGGCAGAAACAGCTTGGGTGCAAAGTTATAGCAAGGGCAGCGATTTAGTGTTGCCTTCCTTCTGACTCCTGATATTAACCTGTCTTTTACAAACAGATGAGAAAGACATCCGCAAGAAGGAAGGTGTACAATGGGGCAGAAGAGGCCTCGCAAGAAAGATTTAAAAACATTCCTTAATAGATTTTCTTGTGAGACAGGATGATCAAGAGCATTCTTACCTCATAAGGAAGCATTGGGCCTACCTTGCTTCCCTTCCCTCCCAAAATTGCGATTGCCCCCGCCTTACATTCAGCTGACTGCCACAACAACTCCCTTGGCTGCAATATTCTCCATCTCACTTGCCAGCTAGATAGGACTTGAGGAAATTTATTGAAATTAGGCTTGAAGTTTAAAGTCAACTGGGCTTTAAAGTCTCAGTCTTACCAGGTGTGCCACCTGCTTCAAGGTTTAAATAGCTCATTATCACTATGTGGCTGGTGTGCTGCCAAGTGTTTTCATTTTAAAGTGGGTGCTGTTTAGCTTGTGACTACATGTCTAAAATGAAAGATCTTAAAAATATGCTACTTGTCATTCTTCAGAGCTTACATCTTAATAGTCTCTAAAGTGCTCTGTCGTTTCACAAGTACACATAAAGCATGTTCTTCAAACCATTTACCTTAGCTTAAGGTGGCCTTTTGTCTTCTAGTGAACATATAGAAAAGCCTAATGATTTTCTATTTGGATATGGCTGTTTGACATAGAAGACTCCATTTCTAAATACAGCAGCAATGACTAGGCTAAATAGAATGGTGCCACAGTGATGAAGGATGAGTGGGCAGTAAAAGATGCTATTTAATTGACAAGATATCTAAGAATGTGGCTAATCGATATACATATCACACACACGCACACACACAGACACACACATACACACGCACACACACAGCCACTTGCTAGTACAGGGCTTGAATATTTAACATAATTAGTTAAGCTTGTAACTTGGTTGATTTATGCTTGCTAGAAGCAACATACATCCACACACAAGAACCCATTCTCTGCAAACAAAAGGAATATGGTCAAGCCTTGCACATTTTTTGAATTAGCCGGGAGCTTGAGAGCCGATGTTTCCCTGAAGAAGAGTCATAAGGGCTCAAAAAGTCAACTTTGTTTCTCTCTGCACAGGTGCTACCAGGCCTGCTGAGTTTCTCCAGCATTTTCTGGTTTTATTTCAGATTTCCAGCATTCGCAGTATTTTGTTTTTAGCCAATGTTTCCCCGTTGCTTTCTCCATGGCAATAGTTAGGCCAAACAGAATCGACTTGCCAACCAATCAGCACCCTATTCTTCTGTGGTATAAATTGTTGTGATTGTTTGAAATTTGGCATTCTTGCATTTGTCCTGATGAGTGCAAGATGGAAAGCTTCAGCAACATGTCTCTCTGTTTAGTAATATTTTTTAAAAGGCATGAAACTTGTAAATGTTGATGTTCAGAGATGCTTGGGTGTGCTCATACAAGGAACTCGGAAAGTTAGCATGCAGGTGCAGGAAGCAATTAGGAAGACAAATGGCATGTTTTCCTCTATTGCAAAAGAGTTGGAGTACTAGAATAAGGAAGTCTTGCTACAATTGTACAAGGTGAGACCGCACTTGGAGTACTGTGTGCAGTATTGGTCTCCATATTTAAGGAAGGATACACTTGCATTGGAGGCAGTATAGCAAAGGTTCACTGGATTGATCCTTGGAATAAAAGGGCTGCCCTGTGATGAGAGGCTGAGTAAATTAGGCTGATATTCTCTGGAATTTAGAAGAATGTGAGGTGATCATACTGAAACATACAAGATTCTGAAGAGACTTGAGGGGTTGTTTCTATTGCCTGGGGAATCTAGAGAGCAGGAGGCACAGTCTTAGGATAAGGGGTTAATCATTTAGGACTGAAATGAGGAGAAGTTTCTTCACTCAAAGGGTTGTGAATCTTTGGGATTTTCTACCCCAGAGGGTTCTGGATGCACCATCATTGAATACAATTAAGGCAGGGATAGACAGATTTTTGGTCTCTTGGGGAAATCAAAGGATATGGGGAGCAATTGGGAAGGAGATGGACCCCAAGATCAGCCATGATCGCACTGAATGACAGAGTAGGCTCAACAGGTCATATGGTCTGCTCTCCTATCTTTTGTGTTCTAGAGTATACAACGAATAGGTGATCACTCAGTAAACGGTGGAGAAAAGATTTGAAGATAATTATTAACCGCTTATTGATAGTATTAATCCAAGTTTAAATTAACACAAGGATGTTGTCAACAATGCAATTGTAGTATTAAGGTCACAACAAAAACAGAAAATGCTGTAAAAAACTCAGCAGGTCTAAGAGCATCTGTGGAGAGAAAGACAGAGTTAACGTTTCGAGTCCGTATGGCTTATTCAGAGCCATTTGAAGAAGACTCTGAAGAAGAGTCATACGGACTCAAAACGTTAGCTCTGTCTTTCTGTTCACAGATGCTGTTAGACCTGCTGAGTTTTTCCAGCATTTTCTGTTTTTGTTTCAGATTTCCAGCATCCACAGTATTTTGCTTTTATTTGTAGTATTAAGATAATAGGCCGGCACATAAGGAGCAAAATATGACAGCGCTTCCAGGGCGCTCCCAGGGTCCTCGTCCAGACAGGGAATTCCCTGAATGGCCTTATATGGGACAAAATAGTTAACCACTTTTACAAAGACAGTAATCAGGAGGAGATCAAGTTGGGGCAGGAAATTCTTATGTCGGGAGTTCCTGTGACCTCAAAGTTAGCGAATCTTTAGAAGCTGCTACACCTTAAGGAAGAGGTGCTATGGTTGATAAGGGTTGATGTGGCAGATCAAGGCGGTGGCCTGAACCACAAAATTATGGAATTTATTTGGTGGCGGGGAGGGAGGGATGGGCAGGGGCATGGTAGAGATGATTTTCCTCCCTGGCCTGGGCAACGAAGCCTTAAGTTAGAAGGACAGGGACAATTAAATGAGTAAATCTCCTGTACTGCCTAGAGCTAAGGAAAAGCCATCTAGTTCAGCATTCAATAATTCATATATGAACTTTTGATCCTTGAAAAGAAGTCTATATTAAGTTACGTTAGGTGTAATAAATGAGAAAATAGGGGTAAATCGATATTCCATTTCTGGACCAATGTTGTAAGAAAAGGTCAGTTTGATATGCCTGAACCAACTATTTAAGACCACTAGCTTTACCTTTCAGAATGCCTTCAATTCTAATTAAACAACTGATAAATCTGTTTCAAGAGGTCTGTTATCCTGATTGTGAAACTTTTGCAGATATGACAAGGGGCATTTTTCTAATAAGGAAGATAACAAAGTTGCTGACTAATCACTGTAACTAGAACACAATTTGTGCATAAGGGAAATTTTATAAACTTTAATGGACAGAAAATCCTAAGAGACCTGCTGAGCTCTATATCCAAATTTTCCATGCAGGAAACCTCTATCAGGAATTCAAATATTTTCAATTTATTTCCTAAATTAATCCAATTAACTGTAGTAGTTAATTTTGGGACTGTAAATGCTGAATAACCAGTTTATTCAGCATTTAATAGTAAAATCGATCTTTAGATAGGAAACTGTCAGACATGAAGTTTATTAACATGGTTGACTGCATCCCCCAAACTGAATGAACTGCTGTACTTTATGGCCCAGCTCTGCCAACAACAGTACTCTTGATGCCAGCAGCAACATTATAAGGAAAAAGAGGTGACACAGCTGCCTTCTGACCCACATAGATTGACTTAAAATTGAAGGATGGGGTACAATCTTCAGGTCGGCGAGCAGGGCCCAACCCTGCTCGCCGACTCATAAAATGACACGCGGTGACATCACTGCGCGTCATTCAGATATTCAGTTTGGCGGCCGCGCAGCGGAGTTGGCTGTGCACCCACTGAACTGTCAAAGGCCTATTAAGACCATTTAAATATCAATTAAAATACATAACTGAGCTGCCCGTCCAACTGAGCCTACTCCCCATGCCTGCAGAGGGGGAGTACTCAGCGCTTCCGGGTGCACGTCACGCTGGGCGGGCCTTAATTGGCCCGCCCACGTAAAATGGTGGTGCGCTGCCGATCGCGAGCAGTGATCGGCTGCGCACCCGCCTGCATCCACTCCCGCCCGACAGGGAGAAAATTCCTTGACGTTTTAGTCAGTAACTCGGCCGGCGGGGGGTGGGGGGGGGGGGCGGTGGAATGCTGTGCGTAGCAGCATGGTGATAACAGTATAAATATTATAAATACTGTCTCCAATGATGCAAGATGCCATTTTTATCCCTGCCCAAATGGCAAGCTGAGCAGATGTGTCTGCCTGACCTCTTCCCCCCCCGCCAATGAGGCTTCTTCAGCCATTAGGGAAGGTACAATGGGCAAAAGATAAAATTGAAACTTCCATGCACGTACAAGTTATTTGCCTAATTCTGCACATTGAGTGGGTTTCATGGTATTAGGAGCTTGTGGGCGTGTTACCAGTAAAGGATTTTGTACATATTAACACACCAAACACGACCACAAACACTGAATTTTGATCAACAGAACAATTTACTATTTGCCATCGATATCAGTGTATAAGCTGACCTTTGAAGTCTCAAAAAATACCTCCAAAAGATGGGTCGACTTATAAGCTGAGTATCCAAATGAACCACTGGCATGGGTGTACATCATCATCATCTTTGTTATTTGCCATGTGAGGTCTGCTATGTGTGGGCGTCTTAAATTTCCATACATCTTTGCAATACAGCCCGTATCGCCTGCTTGATTCCTTGCACCAAGTTATAGAGTACCATTAAGTAAAACATGCATTTGTGATTTGAAAAATTGAGACCGACTCTTGATGCGAGTATAACATGTGGCTGAAAAGGGAGGTTGGCTTATACGTATATGCACAAACGTGACTTTTAGGGCCGAAAAATGGGGTCGCCTTAAATATCAGGTCAACTTATATGCTGTGATCGAAAGTAATTGACAAATGCTAATGCTGATCGTGAGTATTCCTTTCAACTTGTGGGTTATTATCAACCTGCAGTTCTTGGGGTGCGTGCTTTGCGGCAGGCAGCATGAGGTTGAATGGGAAAATGAGGCAGGAGGTTGAAAGGTCTCAACTCACCTCAGCAGCATAGCTCCATCGAGCCTGCCCCTACTGCAGACATTGCGAGGCCACGCTACATCTTCCTGTAAAAAGTCCCAGAAATGTAAGGGTAATGTAGTGATGCAAAAATCCAAACTGCATCCAGAAGAGCTAACCGTTAAGAGACTCAATAAACTGGCAAGATGGTGGGCCTCAGAATTGTTAAATCTTTTGTGTTACGAACATACGAGCGTACATACGAATATATGAACATACAAAATAGGAGCAGAAGTAGGGCATTCAGCCCCATTGAGCCTGCTCTGCCATTCAATAAGTTCATGGCTGACGTGTTTGTGTCTCGATTCTACATTCCCATCTACCCTTGTAACCATTGATTCGCTTGCCTAACAAGAACCTACCGACATCGGCCTTAAAAATATTCAATGATCCTGCCTCCACTGCCTCCTGAGGCAGAGAGTTCGAAGGTTGCTCAACCGTCTGAGAGAAAAAAACTTCCCCTAACCTCTGTCCTATGAGGGAGACCCTAATTTTAAACAGTACCCCCTAGTTCTGGACTCGCCCACAAGAGGAAACACTCCTTCCACATACACCTTGTCAATACCATTCAGGGGCAGAATTTTTAGGTTGGCGTGCGAGCGCACGAGTGCTGGTAGCGCGCCTGCTGACAATTAAGAAAACAACTAAAGCTGTTAAAGTTCCAATTGTCCCCGATTTTTTCGTGGTCCGTCCAACCTTACGGTTGGCAGACAGGCGAATCGGCCAGGTGGACTTTTCATTTTTGATGAAACCTCATCCAAGGGCGGGGTGAGGTTTCAGTTATTAAATTTCAAAAAATAAAAATGTATGGACAGAATTTTCATCATGTATACGTTCGGGTGATTGTGATGCGTGGACAATTTTTTCCAGATTTTACTTAATTGTTTTGAAGCCTTCAGCTCCCTGAGGCAGCTCTATTTTAGGGAGCTTTCATTCAGCGCTCACCCGCGCCTGCGCTTACGCCAGCGCCTGCCCTCCTCCTTCCCCCACTCCAGCGGTACTGAGCATTTCAGCGTGCACATCATGCTAGCTGGTTGTTAATTGGTCAGCCAGCGTGAAATCACAGTCAGGGGACGATCGGGGGCGTTGGTCCATTCCCCAGCCGCTCCCAGGCCCACCGATTGCGCCCGCACACCGACCCAAAAATCCTGTCCAGGGTCTTTAATCTTCAATCAAGTCACCCCTCACTCTTCTAAACTCCACTGGAAACAAGCCCAGTCTGTCCAACCTATTCTCATAAGACAACCCACTCATTCCAGGTATAAATCCAGTAAAACTCCTCTGAACTGCCTCTAATGCATTTACATCCTTCCTTAAATAAGGAGACCAAAACTGCACACAATATTCAAGAAGCAGTCTCACCTGTGCCCTGTATAACTGAAGCATAACATCCTTACTATGATGTTCAATTCCTCTCGTAATAAAGGATAGAATTCCGTTAGCCTTCTTGATCACATGCTGTGCCTGGTACTGACCTTTAGTGACGCATGTATGAGAACACATAGATCCCTCCACACCTTTGAATTCTGTAGTTATTCTTCGTTTAAGTAATACTTTTTTTTGTCCTTCCTGCCATAGTGAACAACTTGACATTTTCCCACAATTTACTGCATCTGCCAGATGTTTGCCCACTCAATCGACTTATCTATATTCACCTGCAAACTCCTTATGTCTTCTTCACTACATACTTTCCTACCTATCTTTGTGTCATCAGCAAATTTAGCTACCATGCCTTCGCTCCCCTCATCTAAGCCATTGATGTAAATTGTAAAAAGTTGAGGCCCCACCCCTGCAAGACCCCATTAGTCACATCCTGGCAATCAGATAAAGACCCATTTATGTTTTTTGCCAGCCAGCCAATCCTCTGTCCAGGCTAATATGTTACTGCCTATGCCACGAGATTTTAATTTTTGCAATAACCTTTGATGTGGCACCTTATCAAATGCCTTCTGGAAATCCAAGTACAGTATGTCCGCAGGCTCCCCTTTATCACAGCACATGTGAATCCTTCAATGAACTCTAATAAATTGGTTAAACATGATTTCCCTTTCACAAAACCATGCTGACTCATCCCGATTACCATGTGTTTTGCTAAGTGCCCAATTTTAATCTCTTTATTGATCGACTCTAACAACTTACCCGTGATAGATGTTGAGCTAACTGGTCTATAGTTTCCTGTTTTCTGCCTCCCTCCCTTCTAGAATACAGGGGCTATATTTGCTCCTTTCCAATCTGATGGAAGCTTTCCTGAAGCCAGGGGATTTTGGAAAATTTACACTAATGTATCTACTACCTCATTAGCCACCTCACTTAAGACCCTAGGACAAAATCTATCTGGACCCGGAGACCTGTCAGCGCACAGCTCCAACAGTTTGCTCAGTCCCACTTCCCGAGTGATTGTAATTTTGCCAAGTTCCTCTCTCCCTTCCACCTCCTGATTTACAGCTATTACTGGAATGTTTTTTCTGTCCTCTGTAGTGAAGATAGGAGCATTTGTTCATTTCATCCACCACTCTCTTATTATCTACTATTAACTCCCCACTAGAGGAGCAACAATCACTTTATGTATTATTTTCCTGCATGTTTAAATACCTGTAGAACCTCTTGTTCTGTTTTTACATTTAGAACTAGCTTCCTTTCATACTCTAATTTCTTTTCCCTGATTAGCCTTTTAGTTATTCTCTGCCGTTCTTTATTTTCTGACCAATCATCTGACTTGCCGCTCATCTTTGTGCAGTTATAGGCTTTTTCCTTAAGTTTCATGCTTTTCCTAACTTCTTTAGTTAACCATGGATGGTGGGTCCTCCCTTTAGAATTTTTCATTATCATAGGAATATACTTATTCTGGGTATGTGGGAAAATCTCCTTAAATACCTGCCACTGCTTCTCTATTGATCTATCCCCTAGCCTAGTATCCCAGTTAACTTCAGCTAGCTCAGATTTCATGACACATAGTTGCCCTTATTTACGTTTAAAATACCAGTCTTAGATCCACTCTTCTCCCTTCATACTGGATGTAAAATTCAATCATATTGTGGTTGCTGCTACCTAGGGGTGCCTTTACCTGGGGTCATTAATTAATCCTGTCACATTATACAATAACAAGTCTAATATAATCGACTCTCTGGTTGGTTCCAGAATGTGCTACTCTCTGAAACAATCTCAAAAGCATTCTATGAAGTCCTTGTCCAGGCAATTACTGCCAACCTCATTTTTCCAGTTTATATGTAGATTAAAGTCACCCATGATTATTGCCGTTCTTTTATCATAAGCACCCAATATTTCTCCTTCTTATACTTTTACCTACATTGTGGTTACTGTTAGGGAGCCTCCCAATAGTGACTTCTTTCTCCCACTATTCCTCATCTCCACCCAAACTGTGTTGTTCTGCAAATTATTGGAAATCATTAACTTGGTCCAGGTGTGTCATGCCTTACATTTTCTTCCCTCCTCATATCACCCGTAGCTCTTTCTCTCTCTCCAAAGCACTATCATTGGATCATCTCTCCATGTTTTTGTTTCAAAATCACAGAATCACACAGTGCAGAAGAGGCCCTTTGGCCCATCGAGTCTGCACCAACAAGTGAGAAACACCTGTCCCTCCTACCTAATCCCATTTACCAGCACTTGGCCCATAGCCTTGAATGTTATAACGTGCCAAGTGCTCATCCAGGCACTTTTTAAAGGATGTGAGGCAACCCGCCTCCACCACCCTCCCAGGCAGTGCATTCCAGACCGTCACCACCCTTTGGGTAAAAAGGTTTTTCCTCACATCCCCCCTAAACATCCTAGCCCTCACCTTGAACTTATGTCCCCTTGTGACTGACTCTTCAACTAAGGGGAACAGCTGCTCCCTATCCACCCTGTCCATGCCCCTCATAATCTTGTACACCTCGATCAGATCGCCCCTCAGTCTTCTCTGCTCCAACGAAAACAACCCAAGTCTATCCAATCTCTCTTCATAACTTAAATGTTTCATCCCAGGCAACATCCTGATGAATCTCCTCTGCAACCCCTCCAGTGTAATCACATCCTTCCTATAATGTGGCGACCAGAACTGCACACAGTACTCCAGCTGTGGCCTCACTAAGGTTCTATACAACTTCAACATGACCTCCCTACTTTTGTAATCTATGCCTCGATTGATAAAGGCAAGTGTCCCATATGCCTTTTTCACCACCCCACTAACATGCCCCTCCGCCTTCAGAGATCTGTGGACACACATGCCAAGGTCCTTTTGCTGCTCAGAACTTCCTAGTGTCATGTCATTCACTGAATACTTCCTTGTCACATTACTCCTTCCAAAGTGTATCACCTCACACTTTTCAGGATTAAATTCCATCTGCCACTTATCTGTCCATTTGACCATCCCGTCTATAATCTTCCTGTAGCCCAACTCACTCAGTCACACTATTAACCACCCGGGCAATCTTTGTGTCATCTGCAAACTTACTAATCCTGCCCCCCACATAGTCATCTATGTTGTTTATATAAATGACAAATAATAGGGGACCCAGCACAGATCCCTGTGGTACGCCACTGGACACTGGCTTCCAGTTACTAAAGCATCCTTCTGTCATCACCCTCTGTCTCCTACAATTAAGCCAATTTTGAATCCACCTTATCAAATTACCCTGTATCCCATGTGCATTTGCCTTCTTTATAAGTCTCCCATGTGGGACCTTGTCAAAGGCATAGCTGAAATCCATATAAACTACATCAAATGCACTACCCTCATCTATAAACCTGGTCACTTCCTCAAAAAATTCAATCAAATTTGTTAGGCATGACCTCCCTCTGACAAAGCATTGCTGACTATCCCTGATCAAACCTTGCCTCTCCAAGTGGAGATAGATTCTCTCTTTCAGAATTTTCTCCAATAGTTTCCCTACCACTGACATGTGACTCACTGGACTGTAGTTCCCTGGCTTATCTCTACAACCCTTCTTAAATAGCGGAAGTACATTAGCTGTTCGCCAGTCCTCTGGCACCTCCCCCGTGGCCAGAAAGGAATTAAAAATTTGGGTCAGAGCCCCTGTGATCTCCTCCCTTGCCTCCCTCAGCAGACTGGGACACAAATCATCGGGCCTGGAGATTTGTCCACTTTTAAGCCTGCCAACACCTCCAATACCTTGTCACTCCCTATAACAATTTGCTTAAGAACCTTGCAGTCTCTTTCCCCGAGTTCGATACCTTCATCCTCATTCTCTTGGGTGAAGATGGATGTGAAGTATTCATTCAACACTCTAGCGATGTCCTCTAGCTCCACCCATAGATTGCCCCCTTGGTCTCTTATGGGCCCTACTCTTTCCCTGGTTATCCTGTTCCCATTGATATACTTACAGAATATCTTGGAATTTTCCCTGCTTTTACCAGCCAGAGCTTTCTCATATCCCCTCTTTGCTCTCCTAATTGCTTTCTTAAGCTCCACCCTGCACTTTCTGTACTCCACTAATGCCTCTGCTGATTTGCTTCCCTTGCACCTGCTAAAAGCCTCTCTTTTCCTTCTCATCTTAACCTGAATATCTCTAGTCATCCATGGTTCTCTGGGCTTGTCACTCCTTCCTATCACCCTAGAGGGAACATGTTGAACCTTTACCCTCCCCATTTCCTTTTTGAATGCCCCCCACTGCTCCTCTGTAGATTTGCCCACAAGTAGCTGTTCCCAGTCTACCTTGGTCAGATCCTGCCTTATTTTACTAAAATCCACTCTCCCCCAATCCAAAACATTTTTTGCAACTTGTCTATTTCTTTGTCCATAACAAACTTAAACTGTACCATGTTGTGGTCACTATCGCTAAAATGCTCCCCCACCACCACCTCAGCCACAGCTTTTCTTTCTCTTCTCATTTGTTAGACAAGGGTCACTATACATTTGTTTCAACAGCATTTATATAGACACCTTTAGCACAGGTTAAAGAGGATCTTAAAGAAAGAAAGAGAGATGCGGAGGCTGTGGAGTTTATGCTTAAGAGTATTAAGCCTAGGCAGCTACAACCATCAATGGTGGAGCAAAGAGGGTGGATTTCAACAACAGATAGGCTGAAGTAGGGGCAGAGGGTCAGAGGTCAGTAGGGTCAGAGTAGGGGTGAAGTGTCTGATGTAACAGAAGTGGAGAGGATATAGGGTCAGAAACCCATCTCAAAGTCAAATAGGATGTCATAGTTGAAGTTAGTTTCATTGTTGGTCAGTCTAATACTTTCCTCAATTGCCTCTGTTCAGCTTGACTGGAATCATTCAATTAATCTAATTATAAACCCTTTTACTTTGCTTTGCAATCTCCTTCACCTGAGGAGAAAATCTGGATGCCAAATATGAAATAGGCTGATGATAATGACGATGACGATGATGAATTGAAACTTCTACTTTGCATCAGGAATAAAATGACCTTCTGGGAAGACCTGCAGACCCAGTTCGCAAAAAGACAGGAAAAGAGCCTGAAGCAAAGAGAGGTGTATGATCTGAGCAGATGACAAAAAGACCGGCATCTAGACTTTGTGATGCCTCCCCGCAGGTTCTACTGCAAGCAGCTCATGAAAGGAGGATGTCCTATTTTCATGGGATGGGGGAAAAGAGACCTTCTAGACTGACAAACAAGGCATGGATGGAGATTGATGGGCAGGTTAGCAGGCAGGGGGTTCAAAAAAGAAACTGGTGCAATGCAGGAGGGTCAATAGCCTTCTGCAAACCACTAGGGTGAGTGTGTGTGCATGATCTGATCATTAGGGATGAGAAGTGCAGAAGAAGCAAAGAGTTTTAGCGGGGGGGTGGGGGTGGGTCGGATGGAAGAGAAAACACAAGGGCAATCACATCTGAAGGAAAGGCAGCATGATGATCAAAGGCATAAACCTCACATGTGTACCTTCCACCAAGTCCAATGAGAGTGGACATGTCAGGATGACCCACAGGAGGATCCATCATGAGCTTGAGGGAAAATAGGGAGATGTGAGCAAGGCATTCATTGCCTAAAGGCCTGATCCCCCTTTATGTTCACAGGAACATAACACAACAACAGGGAAAGGAGCAAGACTGCAGGAGGAGTGGCGGAGTTGAAGATCTGAACTGAGGCAGAGATTGAGGCTCTCGAGCTGGCCAGTGAGTAGAGAGCATGGGTTATTAGAGATAGTGAGATAGGAGTCATGAGCACAGAGGGTGAGATGTCCTAGAGAGTCCTGTCCACTTCTGGGCATGAATGAAGTGCACGACATCCATGGGACCAATTAGTGACAATACCTGACAACTACCTGTCTGTTTTTAACGCTGCAGACTTCCTCACGCCAAAGGAAAATGTGGCTCAAGAATCAGAAAGCATGCAGGCAATTCCTGAGGAGGAGGGAGCAAAAATTTCAGAGGAAGCAGCAGCACATCATCCTTCCAACAGCACAGGTACACTCGCCTCGCTGTGTATGGGCTCGCCAATTGGCTTGGTTTCAAATTCTGTTGAGTCCCTCACTGTCATGCAGGAGCAGGGCCTCAGTGATCCTCCAGGTATTCTTCTGCCTTTGGTGTGCAGGGAGGTGCCATCATACACTGAGATGGAGGAGGGGCGACACCATGTCACATCTGAGCAAGGCACTCCAGGAGTGGTAGTGTGCCCTTCATCCCCTCTGCCAATGACACCACCGGCTCCAGAGGTGCTGAGGAATGCTCTGCACCATTCAGAGGCCCTCACCATGCTGATGCTTTCCAAGGCTTCAGGCATGCAGGAGACTGCCTCCAAGGCCATCCCAAACCATGGGATATCTTGTTCAGCAGTCTGCCTCCACCTCAGTTGCTGATGCAGGGAGCACACCTCGTCACAGCAATCATCACCACTCACTTAACCTGAAAAGGTACATGTAATAGCTCTCCCTGGCAGGCAAATTCTTTTAAAGTGCCTTAATGATCTCAATGGCCTTCCTGCTGCACATGCGGGTTTGCCACATCACTGCCTTCCTGACGATCTTTTAATACGATTACTTTTTGTCATCAGTATTCCATCACACCTGCTTCCACGTTATCCTATGGTCTCCAATCATGAATCTCCTTTGGCGGTTGAATTAAATTCTGCCCAAGGTTGCAGTTACAATTCATTAGCTCAACACAATCACAAGAATTGTTGAATATTCTGATTTGGGACAGTGATTGTCATTAGATTTCTGGTTGACAGATCAGACAAGTTAACTGGCAGAATCTCTTCTTAGGCAGTCCCTCGATATTGAGGATGACTTGTTTCCACTCCAGTTCCATGGTTTCTGAGGTGGCTGATAAGTCCAATGATCTGCAGACTCTGCCACTTGCAGAATGACGTGTAAATGACTAATGGAACATAGATACATTGAAGTGGTGCATTTTGGTAGGAGGAATATGGAGACCAACCACCTATGTGTTGGAAATAAGAGTCTAGATATTGTGATATTGTAAATACACAAAGGGGTACAGATTCATAAATCATTAAAAGTAGCCAGGCAGGTTAACAGAGCCATAGAAATGCAAATAAAGCATCGGGGTTCATTTCTAGAAGAATAGAATTCAAAAGCAAAGAAGTCATGTTAAATTTATATAGAGCCTTGGTTAGACCACCTGACAGTTCTATTCACAGTTCTGGTCTCCATACTGGGGTCAAAAGCATATTGGTAAAGTTGCGGGATTGGTAATACATGGGCTGGGATGACTGTTCTGGAGACGTGGGCAGAATTTTGCTCCTGGCGTGCAGGCTCGGCGGGGGCGGTCATGATCGGGCCCAGAAAGTGATTTCACCCTGGTGGGCCAATTAATGTCCGCCTAGCGTGAAACGTGTGCGGGCAGGGGGAGGAGGGCGAACTTGGCGGGCGCGACCTTCACATGCATAGTCTCCCTGAGGCAGAGAGCTGCCTCAGGGAGATGAAGATATGTGAAAAAATAAAAATGTAATGAAACATGTCCCCTCATGTGACTCTGTCACATGCGCAGGACATGTTATTAATGAAAAATTAGTTTTTATTTTATTTTTATTTACTTTTGGAAACCTCATCCCACCCATGGATGAAGTTTCCAGAAAAGTACAAAGGCTGCATGGCATTTTCGCCTGCCCGCCAACCATAAGGTTGGACGGGCAGCGAAAGATCTATTTTAATTAACTTTTTAATGGCCTTAATAGGCCTTGTAATTGTCAGCGGGAACGCTGCCAACTCCAGGAGCGCGCCTGCCAACCGAAATATCGTGCAAGTGCACAACGATGTCAGGACGCTCGCCCAATGTCACTGCGCGTCATTTTACGCTCGATTGGGTCGGGCGCACTTCCACTCACCAAGCGAAAAATTTTACCCATGAGTTCAAATCCCATCACTGCAATTGGGGGGAATTTAAATACAATTAATTAAATAAATCTGGAATAAAATGCTAGCCTCATTAATAATGATCATGAACCTACCAAATTGTTGCAAAAACTAATGAACTTCAGAGGAGGAAATCTGTCATCCCTACCTGGTCTAACATACACGTGAATCTAGAGCCATGGCAATGTAGTTGACTCTTAACTGTCCTCTGAAATGGCCTAGCATCCACTCAGCTGTAGATGTTTCAACACCATTTTTTCACAAGGCAATTAGGGCTAGGCAATAAATGCTGGCCTTACCAGCAATGCTCATGTCCCTAGAACAAGTAAAACAAATTACAAAAATTGTACAGAAACACAGAAGAAAATGCTTAAATGGCTTATAAGGGTAACACCAGAATGGAGATGGCATAACTATCAGGGAAGTCTGAACAAGCTTGGGCTTTTCTCCAGAGAAGTGGAGTCTAAGAGATGACTTGATATAAGCTTTTAGAACAATGAAGGAGGTTCGTAGGGTAGACACAAAGAAGATTTTTTTTTGAGAGGATCCAAAACTATGATGTAATGAATCTAAGATAGTCACCAATAAACACAATGAGGAATTCAGGGGAAACTTTTTCACACAGAGACTACTTAGAATGTAGAATTCACTACCACATGGAGTAGCTGAAATGAATGGCATAGTTGTATATAAGAAGCTAGATATGTAAATGAGGGAGAAAGAAACAGAAGGATATGTTGATAATGGTAAATGAAGTAAAGTGAGAGAAGGCCCATGTCGGGCAGAAATCTCTAAGGTTGATTGGCCTCTTGGTGTGCTGTACAAAAAGGAAAATAACTGAATATTAATCGGCATATATATTTGATCAGTAAAATATGTAGTGGATGGCTTAAAATACTCAAAGCTATCAATCCAGCAATAAACAGCTTTCAGTACAGTCTCTTTTCGAAGAACTTTACAATCCCAGTGTTCAGTTCATTAAATTGTAACTTTTCTGAACTGGTATGTGAAGGTATTTCAGAAGAAGGCAAAATGGAAAACATTCAAAGAGCAAAGGGGGTAATCCAGGATCATGTTAAAAAGAGACAGTGTTAAGTAATAGGTGATAGACCTACCATATCGACTCGTGTAAGAGTCCAATTTCTGAGACCAAATTTTTAGCCAAAAAATCAAGGTCAACTTATACACGAATAATACTTTCAAAGGGTTGAAATCCACCCTCTCCCATCATCTCACTACCTAACTGTTTATGGCAGTACATCAGCGGTGATCGCAGAGTTGCCAGGTTGGAGAGTGTACTGCCAATCCCGTTCCCTAAGAGGAGCCAAAAAATGTTTTTAATTATTCTGCACAGACACAAAGAGCAGCACAGCTGTGTTTGAAGAAGTAAGTTTGCACCAGGGCAAGTTTGACTTCAGTGGTGAGCAGGTGGGAAGTAGAAATAGTTTGGATATTTTGGCCAAAAGTTGGGGGCCAACTTATACACAAGACTGACTAGTCAAATTTTAAAATTGTACTCTTGACAGCAGCTTGCCTCTGATCCTATGCTTAAAAAATTCTGTTGCTGTTTCTGACACTGAACTTGAATTTTAACAGCTGCTTCATGCTTTCAGACTGCACATCAGCACCCACACACCATGAAAGCGAAGGTCAGATTAAAATATGGCCAACTCTGTTTGATGTGGAGTACGTTCATAAATATGAAGTGAAGTTCAGGTGTTCCTGCTGTCTGTTTGGTAGGTCTAGCAGATGAAAAAGGAAAAAAAAATGAAATGAGCTGTTTGATGTTTGTTTGAAGAATTCTATCATGTGCAGTGGCAACACTGAACCATGCCTGATGAAATGAGAAAGATGATTAACCCAGGAAATGACGTCAAAAGACTCTGGTGCTAAATCTAGGGAGAGGCTATTCCGAGTACCATTGCCCCAATCATTTAAGACTGAGGTGAGAAATTTCTTCCTTTAAAGGACTGTGATTCTTTGGAATTTTCTACCCCAGAGTGTTGCAGATGCTCCATTGTTGACTATATTTAAGGCTGGGATCCACAAATTTTTTTGCCTCTTGGGGAATTCAGCGACGTGGGAAGCGGATGGGAAAGTGGAGTTGAAGCCCAAGATCAGCTATGGCCATATTGAATGGCGGAGCAGGCTTAACGAGTCATACGGACTACTTCTGCTCCTATCTCCTGTATTCATGCATGCATTTGCCATGCACCCGGCCATTGTGACAAATTGGCCATTGCAGGTCCACATGTGATTGGCTCATGAAGGTATCAACAAAGACGACATCTATGGTAATGAAACAAGTTACCTCACAGCTTTAAAATAATGATTCTGATGATGTAGAGCCGTAACAAAATGTAGCTGGATTGATTTTTTTTCACAAGATATGGGCATTGTTGGCTAGGCCTGCAGTTTTATTGCCCATCCCTAGTTGCCCTTAAGAAGGTGGTGGTGCAATGCATTCTTGAACTGTGAGGTACGCCCAAAGTGCTGTTAGGAAGGGAGTTTTGGGATTTTGACCCAGCGACAGTGAAGGAATGGTGATTATATTTCCAAGTCAGGATGGTGTGGGGCTTGGAGGGGAGCTTGCAGGTGGTGGTGGTGTACCCATACATCTGCTGTCCCTGTTCTTCTAGGTGGTAGAGGTTGTGGGTTTGGAAGGTGCTGTTGCAGCAGTGCATCTTGTAGATGGTACATACTGCTGCCACTGCGTCAGTGGTGGAGGAAATGGATGTTGAAGGTGGTGGATAGGATGCCAATCAAGCAGGCTGTTTTGTCCAATATGTTGAGTTTCTTGAGTGTAGTTGAAGCTGCACTCATCCAGGCAAGTGAAGAGTATTCCATCACACTCTGAACTTATGCCTTGTTGATAGTGTGCAGGCTTTGGGGATTTGGTAGGTGAGTTACTCTCCACAGAGTTCCCAGCTTCTGATCTGCTCTGGAAGCCACAGCATTTATGTGGCTGGATCAGTTCAGTTTCTGGTCAATGGTAACCTCAGGATGATGATAGTGGGGGATTCAGTGGTAATGCCATTGAATGTTTGAATGTCAAGGGGAGATGGTTGGGTTCTCTCCTGTTGTAGATGGTCATTGCTTGGCACTTGTATGGTGCCAGTGTTATTTGCCACTTATCAGCCCAAGCCTAATTGTTGTCCAGGTGTCAATACATACAGGCACTGACCGCTTCAGTACCTGAGGAGTTGTGAATGGTGCTGAACATTGAATCATCAGTGAACATCCTCACTTTTGACCTTATGATGGAGGGAAGGTCACCGCTGAAGCAGCTGAAGATGTTTGGGCTGAGGACACTACCCTGAGGAACTCCTGCAGTGATGTTCTGGGAATGAGATGGCTGACCTCCAACAACTGCAGCCATCTTTCTATGCGTAAGATATGATTCCAACCGGTGGAGAATTCTCCCCCAGGTAGATGCCAGTGTTGTAGCTGTATTGGAACAGCTTGGCTAGGGGTGTGGTAAGCTCTGGAGCATACATCTTCTGTATTATTGCCGGAAGTCTGTTAGGACTCATAGCCTTTGCAGCATCCAGTGCCTTCAGCTGTTTCTTGATATTATGTGGAGTGAATCGAATTGGCTGAAGACTGACACGTATGCTGCTGGGGACCTCAGGAGGAGGCCGAGGTGGATCATCCACTTCTGGCTCAAGATGGTTGCAAATCCATTAGCCTTGTCTTTTGCACTGATGTGCTGGGCTCCCCCATCATTGAGGATGGGGATATTTGTGGAGCTTTCTCCTCTAGATGGTTGTTTAATTGTCCACCACCATTCATGACAGGAGCTTAATCTGACCTATTGGTTGTGGGATTGCTTAGCTCTGTCTTTTGCATGCTGCTTCTCTCTGGCATGCAAGTAGTCCTGCGTTGTAGCTTCACCAGGTTGAAATCTCATTTTTAGGTATGCCTGGTGCTGTTCTTGGCATGTCCTCCCGCACTCTTCATTGAGCCAGGGTTGATCCCGTAGCTTGGTGGTAATGGTAGAGTGGGGGATATTGTGGTTGAGTATAATGCTGCTGCTGATGGCCCACAGCACCTTCTTGATGCCCAGCCTTGTATTTCTAGATCTGTTCAAAATCTATCCCAATTAGGATGGTAGTAGTGCCACACAACACAATGGAGGGTATTAGAACCATAGAACACTAAGCACAGAAAACAGGCCATTCGGCCCTTCTAGTCTGTGCCAAAATATTATTCCGCTAGTCCCATTGACCTGCACCTACTCCATAACCCTCCAGACCTCTCCCATCCATGTATCTATCTAATTTATTCTTAAAACTTAAGAGTGAACCTGCATTTACCACGTCAGATGGTAGCTCGTTCCACACTCTCACCACTCTCTGAGTGAAGAAGTTTCCCCTAATGTTCCCCCTAAACCTTTCCCCTTTCACCCTAAAATCATGTCCTCTCGTGTTTATTTCTCCTAACCTAAGTGGAAAGAGCCTACTCACATTTACTCTGTCTATACCCCTCATAATTTTGTAAACTTCTATCATATATCCCCTCATTCTTCTACGCTCCAAGGAATAAAGTCCTAACCTGTTTAATCTTTCCCTGTAACTCAACTCCTGAACACCCAGCAACATCCTAGTAAATCTTCTCTGCACTCTCTCAATCTTACTGATATCCTTCCTGTAGTTAGGCGACCAGAACTGCACACAATACTCCAAAGTTGGCCTCACCAATGTCTTATACAACCTCACCATATCATCCCAACTCCTATACTCAATACTTTGATTTATGAAGGTCAGTATGCCAAAAGTTTTCTTTACAACCTTGTCTACCTGTGACGCCACTTTCAGGGAACTATGTATCTGAACTCCCAGATCCCTTTGTTCCTCTGCACTCCTCAGTGCCCTACCATTTACTGTATATGTCCTACCTTGGTTTGACCTTCCAAAATGTAACACCTCACACTTTTCCGCATTAAATTCCATCTGCCATTTTCTGGCCCATTTCTCCAGTTGGTCCAGATCTCTCTGCAAGCTTTGAAAGCCTTCCTCGCTGTCCACATCGCCTCCAATCTTAGTGTCATCAGCAAACTTGCTGATCCAATTCACCACATTATCATCCAAATCATTGATATAGACAACAAACAACAATGGTCCCAGCACAGATCCCTGAGGCACACCACTAGTCACAGGCCTCCAGTCTGAGAAGCAATCATCCACTACCACTCTCTGTCTTCTCCCACACAGCCATTTTCGAATCCAGCTTACAACCTCTCCATGGATACCAAGTGTCTGAACCTTCTGAACTAACCTCCCATGTGGGACCTTGTCAAAGGCCTTACTAAAGTCCATGTAGACAACATCCACAGCCTTTCCTTCATCTACTTTCTTGGTAACCTCCTCAAAAAACTCTACAAGGTTCGTTAAACACGACCTACCACGCACAATGTGAAGACAGGTCTTTGTCTGCACAAGGACTGTGCAATGGTCACCCCTACTAACGCTGTTTTGGACAAATGCATCTGCGGCAGGTAGGTTGGTGAGGATGAGGTTAAGTATGTTTTTTCCCTCTTGGTTCCCTCACTGTGTGCTGCAGACTCAGTCTAGCACCTGTGTCCTTTAGGACTCGGTCAGTAGTGGTGCTACCGAGCCACTTTGGTGATGGACAGTATAGTCCCTCACCCAAAGCATATTCTGTGCCCTTGCTTCTTTTGGTTGGTGTTCAACATGGAGGAGTACTGATTCATCAGCTGAGGGGGACAGTAGGTGGTAATTAGCAGTAGGTTTCCTTTCCCATGTTTGACCCGACTCCATGAGATTTACTGGGTCCAGAGTCAATGTTGTGGGCTCCCGGGGCAACTCCCTCCCAACTGTATACCACTGTGTCGCCACCTCTGGTGGGTCAGTCTGGCCGGTGGGACAGTACATATCCAGGGATGGTGATGGTGGTTTCTGGGACATTGTCTGTAAGGTATGATTCTGTGAGTATGAGTATATCGGGTAGTTGCTTGACTACTCTGTGGCACAGCTCCCCCAGCTTTGGCACAAGCCCTCAGTTGTTAGTAAGGAGGACTTTGCAGGGTGGACAGGGCTGAGTTTGTCATTGTTGTTTCCAGTGCCTAGGTCAATGCTGGGGGATCCGTCTGGTTTCATTTTTTTCTGTTGGCTTTGTAGTGGTTTAATACAAATGAGCAGCTTGTTAGGCCTTTTCAAAGGGCATTTAAGAGTCAAGCAGAACTTGAACTAACTTTGCTGACAAATTGTTATCAGATGCCTTTTGGAAGTCCATATATGCCATGTTAAAAGTATTATCCTCCAAATTTTATGTAAGCCAATTCTCAACAGAGTTTGAGAATGTGTGCAAATCTACACTAGCTGGACATTAATTGATCAGTGGTAATATTGGAGCTTCATTTGAGTTGTGATAAATTGTGTAAGTGTCCCTTCATGATATTCACATTTCAATCACTATTGGCATTTGAAGTCCTGGCCTCTATTTGTCTTAGCCATGTAGATTCGGTTCAGAAAATAAAAAAATAGTTGACATTTAAATATCAGCACTCTTGTGGGAGTAATGGCTCGTAGTTGGCTTGGCTTGTAGTTTTTACAGTCTGGCTGTGGAAGAGTATTAAGCAAGGAAATTTTAACTTGCCCCCAGCTGAAACTCTGGTCTGGGCAATTGATTATTATACTGATTATTGGACAGAGCTCATGAGTAATTTGACTATCATCTTAGCCTGAATATTGTGCAAAGCAAAATGAAAGAATTGCATTCAGATTTTTGGGAGCACTTTTTTCGTGCCGAAGCAAAAGCTTCAATCTTTGGTTCTGCTTGAAGTAATTGCAGAAGATCTGTACTTAATTAAAAAGTTGGCTCGGATCCTAGACTTGCAATAAATGGCTTCATAACTAACTCAATGGTTTGTCAGTAGCATAGCAGGAGTTACACCAATTTCTGCAAACTTTACATTTTTATATCTCAACTAAATGCATTCAAATGATGATTCTTTTACAGGAGCTGCAAAACCTGATTGTGGATCATCGATTTGATTTAAAATAACTTTGCCATGTGCACATTCACTAATTCTGAACTATAGAACTGAATGTCAAAAATAACTCTGAATCCATGGCCATTGAGGTGGAGCTCCCCACATCTAAATCCTTCAGCCACTCCTTTTAAACAGAGATGTGTACTTCTAGCCTTGGTTTCCATTATTACAATGTTTTTTCCCAGATTAGCAGGTCAAGAGGTGCAATGGAGAGGAGAAAGGACAAAGAAGCACATTAAGGATTAAAATTGGCATTAAATGGCAATCTCTATGTTAGCGTCTTTAGCATACACTAAAACACTGGCAGGAGGATCAGAAATAGTTGGTAAATACAGTATTCTAAAATAATTTTGTCTAAGTCTTTAATTGTAGTTTCACTGGTACTCTTTCCCCTGGTCCACAACCACATCTGCTGAATGTGCTGTAATCTGTAAACACTGCTCAATAAGATAGCTGCAAGGCTTTAAGGAAGTACATCTGGAGCCCATTTTCAGAAGGAAATATTATGCATCAAATTGGTCCAAAATGTTTAGTGTGTGTTAATACTTAGCATGAGAGAACACTTCAGCATTAGTGGCAGTTACGTTTTAACCAGTAACTGCGTCTGGAAAAGGAAGGATAAACTTAAGGAGTGGTGATCACTTTATGGAGGCTGTAGAATTATCATCTTGCTCAGAAAAAGGAGGCTGTGTGGGAGAAGAATGCCTCATATCCTGCACTAACATAGATTGGGGGTGGTAAAGTTTTTTTTACTTTTAATGGGGATATAGGTATCACTGGCAAGATCAGCATTTGTTGCCTATCCCAAATTGCCCTTGAGAAGTGGTAAGCTGCTGCCTTCACATGCTACAGTCCACTTGCATTTTCAGCACCATTGGGGAACTAAATATTGATAGTGTGCCAGATTGACTTGGTTGCCAGGGTCAAAGGGAGACATGCATAATAGAGAAGCTTAACGATGCTCTTTATTGCGTAGCTGCATTGTCAAATCTGACTGGATTGCATCAAACTCTACAGGTCTTGATTTCTACTATCAAAACAGCCCCTGGTTCATTTGGGACCCCAAAGATCACCTCACAAATATTCTACATTTCCAATGACTTCCCCAAATCCTTCTCCCACTCTCGCCTCTGACAACAAATGCTGGGAATTCGATTGTTTCTTTGTCATTAAGATAGACCATTTATTTAGCTGTCTGTTCTGCAACTCCCCTCTGTTCTCCAACGCAACCTATTCTGTTACACCCAGTACCCTAGTCCTGAACCATGCCTGTATCTGTTTTTCCCTCCCCATCTCCCCCATGCTTTCTCACAAGATTAACTTGTCTGAGACCTAATTCTTGTTCCCGTAAACCTCAGTCTTATTAAGTACACAAGCATCCAGCTTAGGTTCCTTTCCCACACATTAACTGGCATTGTAATTGGGTTGTCTCCTTGAAAGCTGTCTCATTTGCTTTCAAAATCACTCATTCCTGCTGTCTCCAAAAACCCACTTTTGATCTTGCAAGCTGCCACCAAATCTTGAGCCTTTCTGAAACCTCCAAAGCTGTTGACTTTCAGACCTGTGCCCATATTTCCTGGCTGTTCTATTTGAATTGCTTCAATCTTGGATAAACAGCAAGTGTCAGAAAAGTTGGCTATATTTAAAGTTGATAAGCCATCTCTTTCTAGCAGCCCCTCGAAGCGAGGAAGATACTTGTGTGTGAGTCTTTTGACACAGGGGTGTTGTTGCACTTAGCCACCTCACAGTTCTGGCTGACCAGGAAACTCTCCTGTTCTTACTGCCTTCTCAAAGGCTTATCAGAAGGATTTACATGTTAACAATCAACCTGCTTGACCACAACCACAAATGTGGCCATCAAGTTGGGGTTGGGGGGTACTCAAACCTGGAGCTTGTGGCTTAGAAGTCAAGATGCTCCGCACTGTGCCACAAGACCTTCAACTGATAAGCCACCAGGCGTGGATGGAATACACCTGAGGATGCTGAAGGAAGTAAGAGTGGAAATTACAAAGCTAGTGACCACAATCTTTCAATCCTTGTTGAATGTTTATCTGGCTTCTCTCCTGTCTCCCCATAAGCTCTCTGAGCTTATTTTGTCCATGAGATTCCTCTCCTGCTCCCTCAATCTTATTCCCATTAAACTGCTGACCACCCAACTCCTGCTTCTGGTCCTCATGTTAGCAGTAACTTTTTTCCCCTTCAGGTTTACTTCTCCCCTTTAAATGTGTCATCTTCGCTCATCATACTTGCAAACTACACCCCATCTCCAACCTTCCTTTCCTCACCAAAGTCCTGAACATTTTGTCATCTATCAAGTCCTTGCCCGGCCTTTCCAGAACTCCATGCTTGAATCCCTCCGTTCAAGTTTCTGCCCCTGCTACAGTCCTGGAACAGCTCTTATAAATGTCATGTACGTGACTAAGACAAACTTTTCCTCCTTGCCCTTTTCGACCTGTCTGCAACCTTTGACACTGTTGACCACACCTTCCTCTAATACCTCTACTGCCATCTAGCTAGGTGGGGCTGCTCTCACCTGGTTCCATTCTTATCTATCTAATCATAGACGAAGAACCACTTGCACCTGCACCATTACCTCAGGTGTCCTCTAAGGATCTATTCTTGGTTCTCTCCTTTTTTTCATCTATGTGTTGGTCCTAGGTAACAGGATCTGAAAGCACAGCATTTCACGTGTATGCTGATGACACTAACTCACCACGACCTTTCCATCAACTCCTCCACTGCTAAATGATCAGGCTGCTTATTTGACATCGAGTATTGGATGAGCAGAAATTTCCTCCAATTAAATATTGGGAAGACTGAAACCATTGTTTTTGGTCAGGGCTCTTACTGACTCCATCCCTCTCCCTGGCAAAAGTCTGAAATTAAGCCAGTCTGTTTGCAACCTTGATGTCACATTTAATGCTGTGATGAGCTTCCAAAGTCATATTTGTGCTGCACTAAGACCTCCTGTTTCCACCTCTATGACAACACCTGACTTTGTCCCTTCAATCTGATCTCAACATATCTGTTTCTGAAAACCTCATTCATGCCTTCGTTACCTCTAGACTTGAGTATTGTGGTGTACTCCTGGCTGGTCTCCCAAAACTGTGTTGACCATGTCTTATCTAGCATCAAGTCCTGTTTAGCCTATTAATCCTGTGCTTGCTGGCCTACATTGGCTCTTGGTCAAGCAACATCTTGGTTTTAAAATTTTCATCCTTATTTTCAAATCTTTCTGTGGCCTGGCACCTCCCTATCACTAACCTTCTCCAGCCCCAGAACCCTCCGATATCTGCACACACTAATTCTGGCTTCTTGATCATCCCCGATTTTATTTGCTTCACCGTTGGTGCCTGCCTGTTCAGATGCTGGCCCTAAGCTCTAGAATACCCTACCTATACCTCTCTACATCTCTTCCCTCTTCAAGACAATCTGTAAAACCTAGCTCTTTGACCAAGTTTTTGGCCATCTCACCTAATATCATCTCGTGTTGCTGAGTATCATACTTTGCTTTATAATGCTGCTCATGCTAAAGCAGCTATATAAATGTAAATTGTTGTTGGATATAGGGTTGTTACCAGAGGACTAGATAATTCCAGGGTGAGGGACATCTCTGACCGGCTTGAAAGGATATTGGAGAGGGAGCGGAAGGATCCAGTTGGTGTGGTCCATGTCGGGACAAATAACATAGGTAAGACTAGGAAAGTGGACCTGTTTGGGGATTATCAGGAACTAGGAACTAAATTAAAGAACAGGTCCTCAAGGGTTATAATCTCTGGATTACTACCTGAGCCATGTGCAAATTGGCATAGGGACGCGAGAATAAGGGAAGTAAACACGTAGCTAAAGGAGTGGTGTGAGAAAGAGAGGTTCCATTTCGTGGGGCACTGGCATCAGTATTGGAATAGGAGGGATCTGTACCGTTGGAACGGTCTCCACCTGAACCGATCTGGGACCAATGTTCTAGCGAAAAGGGTAAATAGGGTGGCCAGTAGGGCTTTAAACTAGAAAGTGGGGGTGGAGGGAAGGGTAAAACTCCAAGAAGTATGACTAATGGGGAACAAAGCAGCAGGTTAGCGTGTGGGGGGGTGGATTCAACTTCATGGAAATTTATGAAAAAACTGAAAAAAAAAGGAGAGCCCAGGAGAGGCTATTAAAGTCCCCAGAACACAAAATAGGACAGAGTGTTTGAAAAGGGTTAGGAATCTAACTTCAAGCACATCAGATAAAAGGATGACAATGAAAAAGGGGACAGGAAATAGAGGACTGAAGGTGTTGTATCTGAATGCATGCAGTAAACGAAATAAGGTAAATGAGCTTGTGGCGCAGATTGAAATTGGCAGGTATGATGTGGTGGGCATCACGGAGACATGGCTGCAAGGGGATCAGGACTGGGAGCTAAATATCTAAGGATATACATCCTATCGAAAAGATAGGCAGGTTGGCAGAGGGGGTGGGGTTGCTTTGTTAGTAAGAAATGAAATTAAATAGATAGCAAGAAATGACATAGGGTCAGATGATGTAGAATCTGTGTGGGTAGAGTTGAGGAACCGCAACGGTTAAAAAAACCATAATGGGAATTATGTATAGGCCTCCGAACAATAGTCAGGATGTGAGGCACAAGATACACCAGGAGTTAGAAAAGGTGTCTAAGAAAGGCAAGGTTACAGTGATCATGGGGGATTTCAATATGCAGGTAGACTGGGAAAATCAAATTGGTAGTGGATCCCAAGAAAAGGAATTTGTGGAATGTCTATGAGATGGCTTTTTGGAGCAGCTTGTGGTGCAGCCCACTAGGGAACAGGTAATTCTAGATTTAGTGATGTGTAATGAGGCAGATTTGATCAGGGAGCTTAAGGTGAAGGAACCCTTAGGAGGAAGTGACGATAATATGATAGAATTTACCCTGCAATTTGAGAGGAAAAAGCTGGAATCAGATGTAATGGTATTACAGTTGAATAAAGGCAACTACAGAGGCATGAGGGAGGAGCTGGCCAGAATTGACTGGGAGATGAGCCTAGCAGGAAAGACATTGGAACAGCAATGGCAGGAGTTTCTGGGAGTAATTTGGGAGACACAGCAAAAATTCATCCCTAGGAAGAAGAAACATACTAAAGGGAGGATGAGGCAACCATGGCTGACAAGGGAAGTCAGGGACAGCATAAAAGCTAAAGAGAAAGCATACAATGTGGCGAAGAGCAGTGGGAAACCAGGGGATTGGGAAGCCTACAAAGACCAACAGAGAACAACTAAAAAAGAAATAAGGAGGGAGAAGATTAATTATGAGGGTAAACTAGCCAGTAATATAAAAGAAGATTGCAAGAGTTTTTTAGATATATAAAGGGTAAAAGAGAGGCAAAAATGGACATTGGGCCGCTGGAAAATGATGCTGGAGAAGTAGTAGTGGGGAACAAAGAATTGGCGGAGGAACTGAATAGGTACTTTGCGTCAGTTTTCACAGTGGAAGACACGAGTAACATCCCCAGAGTTCAATAGAGTCGGGGGGCAGAGGTGAGTATGATGGCCATTACCAAGGAGAAGGTGTTAGGAAAACTGAAAGGTCTGAAGGTGGTTAAATCACCTGGACCAGATGGATTACACCCCAGAGTTCTGAAGGAGATAGCTGAAGAAATAGTGGAGGTGTTAGTGGTGATCTTTCAGGAATCACTGGAGTCAGGGAGGGTCCCAGTGGACTGGATCGCTAATGTAACCCCCTGTTTAAGAAGGGAGTGAGGGAAAAGACGGAAATTACAGACCGATTAGCCTGACTTCGGTTGTTGGTAAGATTTTAGAGTCCATTATTAAGAATGAGATTTCAGAATACTTGGAAGTGCATGGTTAAATAGGGCAAAGTCAGCATGGTTTCGTCATCGGTTGGGTGGGCTCAGCTGGCGGGGGCAGTGAGGAACCTGACCACTGCCCACGATTGACTCCACACCAGCATTTTAAGCAGACGGGCCAATTAAGGCCCACCCAGTGTAATACACGACTACAGCACCAGCGAGAATGGACAGCCGGGGCAGGAGCTCAATGCCTGCTGGGTCCAACAATGACCCGATAGCCGATTCAAAAGTGGCTGCGACAGCCGTGCAGAGGCTGCCATTGACTTGGAGGATCCTTGTTATGGAGAACCTCAGCGCTGAACACGGCAGGCGGGAGGGCAAGTAGGTGGGGCAGTCAGCCCCACGTTTTTCTGATGAGTGTCTCACTGCCCTCCTGGAGGAGGTGGCAGCACACGTTATACTGGACCCCAGGGACGGGTGAAGAGGCTCCCCCACCTCACCAAAAATGCCTGGGAGGAGGTGGCATCCAGGGTGAGCTCCCATGATGTGGTGAGGTGCATATGTGCACAGTGCCATAAGCACTTCAATAACCTCCTGCGATCGGGAAGGGTGAGTACCGTGTTGGCATGGGTTACTTAGCACAGCAGTTAGGAGCGCAGTCCCCCGACCCCAACCCTCCTTCCCCGGACCTCAGAGTTCTTAGAGTGTGAATGGTAAATGTCATGAGGCAGCATCTGGGCAAAGGGGTGAGTCCTGGCTGCTTGGAATGAGTGTCTTGCGGCTCCAGGGTCACAAATCAGCTGAGCCCTTTCAGGTGTTCCTCAGGTGGGGTTGGCCAGGCTGCAATGGCAATGCAGGTACAGCGTGGACTAATCAATGCTCCTCTCCCCTTTCAGAGGACATCCCACAAAAATTGCTGAGAGGTTGTAGACTGGCAGAGGACTGCTCCACCTTCTAATCCTGTCCAGATACGCACAGGAGGCCCTGGAGCTGGAGAGGCGCCATACGCCTAGGTCAACCAGCCACGGTAAGGTTGGGGTGCCATAGGGAGATAGGAATGCAATGCACTGAGGTCAGAATGTCTGTCATGGCAACCATTCCACTGTTGTCTCTATATTGATGTGAGCCTCGAACCTGGAATCCCCATTGATAATGGAAAGACGAGGGCACCCTGATCCGGGTGCCAGGCATGCACAGTAACAGTGTAATGACTTCAACTGATCATATGTCCTTGTTTTTCCTTTCAGGCTCACCAGAAGACCCTCGAGGCCAGGAGCCTGAAGGCCCGCCGCTCACATCAGAGGACACAGATGACAGAAATGCACCAGCGTCACACCCTCTCAGGCAGGCAGGCACCAGTGCAGATACCAACACCTCAGTGAGCATTAGATCGGTGGATAGTATCTCGGCGCAGTGAGGGCACTTCACACTCACTTGAGGTGCAGGCGGCATCAGAGAGACCCCAGGGCGCTGGCAGTCGAAGGACTGCTGGGGGCCAGGAACATTCTCAGTCGGTGGCTGATGATGTGCCTCTGGTGTCATCCCTGAGGCAGCAGATGCTGGAAATCCAGTGGGGTCTGCGGGAAGATCTGGCGGAGATACATGAGGGAATGTGTGACATGGTCTCCGTGATGGAGTCCATGCGGAGCGTGAGAAATGCAATGGCCCTCATGGCTGAGCGCACTACCTCCTCCATGGAGAGAGTGACAATTCTCATGGAGAGGTTGCCCCAGGAGCTCAATCAGGGCTTCCTGGGGTTGCGCTCGGACCTGCAAGACCTCACACTGGCAATGATCTCAGGTGGTCACTGTCAGTGTGGCAGATGGATTGGGCACTCAGTATCCCAGCTAGGTGCCCATCCATCAATGGTGAGCAGGGAGGTCCAAAGCGACTTCACGTCAGCGCACGAGCTGCTTGTTGTCTCTGTGGGCCCCTCTCAGGGTGCCCTGGATGACAGCAGCAACTCCTCCGCCCCTGTGCCAGTGACCGTGGCATCTGATGAGGCTGCGGCGACTGGGGAGATGCCAGCCGTGGCTCTGGCTGCTCCCTCCCACGGGGGCCAGCACAGGCTCCATGGGCCAGAGGGCGCCTGCCAAGGTCATCAAGGCCAGCAGGACAGCAGAGTGAGCAGGCTATCTCCAATATTGGTGCCAGCGAGGGGGAAATACCAAGACGTAGCTCTCGCAAACGAAAACTTAAAACAACTTAAGCACAACACGGGCTTATCACTGGTGATAGTTCCCCCCCCCCCACTTTTAAGTTATTTATAAGTAGGTGTGATGGAGAACGCCTTTCCATTTAATTTGTTTTATGCATGCAAGGACCACACCATTAAATGCGTTTGTGATCAACAAGCCTCTGGGTGCTTCATTAGTTCTGCAATTGAAGGGTAACCCATGATGTTATGAGTCACTTGTTTGTCATTGAACTTTACTGAAATGGCACATGTTGTTGACAAAGGAAATGTTGCTCTCAGGTATCAAGTATGGAGCCTGCAGCCCCAGCATGTGGTGGTGTTTCATCTGTGGTGGGCAAGCTGAAGGAGCATTGGATTAAAGCCTGCCAGGTGTCCCTGCCTCCCTGGAGGTTGCCCAGGTCAGTATCTATCCCCTCAGCGTTCTCCTGAGTGTGCTCGTCCTCGGATTCACTGCTGGACTCAGCGTCTGCTGCCAGAGCAGCTGCATCAACATCTTCTTCCTCCACTGCACCCCCCCTTTCCAGCACCAGATTGTGGAGAGGGCAGCATGCAACCACTGTCAGTGACACACGATCTGGGGGGTATTAGAGTGCGTCACCTGAATGGTCCAGGCATCGGAAGTGCATCTTGAGAAGACTGTTGGTTCTTTTTATCGCAGCCTGGTAGGAGGCATGGCTCCTATTGTACCGCTACTTGGCCTCTGTTCTTGGATAGCGGAGAGGCGTCATGAGCCACCTTTTGAGGGGATAGCCCTTGTTGCCCAGCAGCCATCCATCCAGCTGGGCTGGAGCACTGAAGAGCCTCGGCACTTGGGAGTGTCTCAGGATGTAAGCATCATGGGAGCTGCCAGGGTACCTTGCACAGACTTTCAGAGTCAGCATTTTATGGTCACACACTATGTGCACTACGTGGAGTGGAATCCCTTCCTGTTCACAAAGGCACCAGGTTCACATGTGTGCTGTTGATGGCACTCTGGACACGGGGAACTCATCAATTGCGGCAAAGCATCTGGCTCGCTCTGCCTGGCTGGCCTCGTCCATGCGGTAGTGAATGAAAGTCAAAGCACGCCTGAACAGGGCATCTGTCACCAGCTTGACACAAATGTGGAAAGCTGATTGGGAGACTCCACAAAGATCCCCCACTGACTCCTGGAATGAGCTGGAGGCATAGAGGTTGAGGCCACTGTGACCTTCAGCGCCACTGGTATGGGGTGTCCACCCACACAGTTGGAGCTGATCTCAGGGCTGATCATCTGACAGATGGAGGTCACGGTCTCCCTTGAGAGGCAGAGCCTCCTTCAGCATTGCACCTCAATCATATTGAAATAGCTGCATCGCCACCTGTAAACCCTGGCAGCAGCATAGTGGCGTCTTCTGCGGCCCATTCCGCCTTGGCCTTCCTGTTGGCCCTGCACCCCTTGTGCCTGCGCCTCTCCTCCCATAGGTCACTCCCCTGCAGGCTGAATTGGGACACCTGGCCTCCTCCCCCTTCTGGCCCTCTCTTCCTTCTCAGAGGAGGTGCCTCCAGCAGAGACCACAATCCACATTCCCAGGGTAAGGGAAGGCTGTCTGATACCTGGAACGCCCCAAATGTTATGACTCCTCAGGAGTCCTGAACTGAAGCCTGTTATTTCTGTCAAAGCAGCTCCGAAGAGAAATGAAGTTGTCCTGTTCACACAAGCAAGCAGCAGTATGTTATAATCTAAAGTACTAACAACTCGCATTAGCGAGTCCACTCACCCCTCTTATCCTGCCCGTAGATGAGGTTTTTAAAAATGTGGCCTACCTGCCTGGCCGTTGTGCACCTGCGACGCCCTGAAAATCGCACGGGCTGCCCAAAATCAAAGACAATTGGTGCCTCAAGGGCCTTAACTGGCCCGTTAATTAATGGCAGGTGCGCATCCGTCCTCATAGCGCCCGCCTACCAAAATATCACGATGGTGCGTGATGACGTCGGGATGCACGCCCAATGTCATCACACATCATATTAGGTTCCGGCGTGGCGGCACCAGCACACCGAATGTAAAATTCTGGCCATGATGTGTGCTTTTTGAGAACAGAAAATGTGAGAATTTGAGTGTGCATGGCCTTTTCTTCTTAATTTGTTCCTGGGATGTGAGCATTGATGGCAAGATAAATATTTTTGCCCATCCCTGGTTGCCCTTGATAAGGTAGTGGCGAGCCACCCTCTTGAACTGCTGCAGTCCAAGTGATGTAGATTGTCATGAGGCTATGCCCCTCTATCTCTGAGAATATGATTTTCAACTTTCAACTGACTGGAAATTTTGCAATTTGAAATGAGACAGAACAGAGTACTTAAAAATGCTAGGCCACCTTCAAAGGTGAAGGTGAAAAACAAACAAACCAACCTCAGGGGAATGTGAAGTGAGAGATATTTCCTATAATTCAAAGGTCCATGGAAACTCTTCATATGTAAGGAAGAGACATTAAAGTGCAAAGTGCTAGATGTTGAAACAATCGCTGCCACAGACAGACCCATCCAAAACTACACAATGCGTGAAGTATTTCAGGCCAGGCTAGAGCCACTGCAGAGACATTATTGCAAAAATGTTTTCAGCACAGGAAACCAGCTGAAAGCTGGGCTCTCTCCCTCTCTCTTTTTTGGTACAATTTTTTTTGTTCATTCATGGGATGTGGGCTTCGCTGGCTGGACCAACATTTATTGCCCATCCCTAGTTGCCCTTGAGAAGGTGGTGGTGAGCTGCCTTCTTGAACAGCTGCAGTCCATGTGGTGCAGGTACACCCACAGTGCTGTTAGGAAGTTCCAGGACAGACCTGAGGATTGGGAGCAGTTTAGAATTCAGCAAAGGAGGACCAAGGGATTAATTAAGAAAGGGAAAATAGAGTATGAGAGTAAGCTTGTAGGGAACATAAAAACTGACTCTAAGAGTTTCTATAGGTATGTAAAGAGAAAAAGATTGGTGAAGACAAATGTAGGTCCCTTAAAGTCAGAAACAGGGAAATTTATAATGGGGAACAAATAAATGGCTGACCAGCTAAATACATACTTTGGTTCCGTCTTCACAAAGGAGGACACGAATAACATACCAGAAATGTTGCGGAACACAGGGTTTAGTGAGAGGGAGGAACTGAAAGAAATCAGTATTAGTAGGGAAATGGTGTTGGGGAAATTGATGGGAATGAAGGCTGATAAATCCCCGGGGTCTGATAATCTACATCCCAGAGTACTTAAGGAAGTGGCCTTACAAATAGTGGATGCATTGGTGGTCATCTTCCGAGATTCTATAGTCTCTAGAACAGTTCCTACAGATTGGAGGGTAGCTAACGTAACCCCACTATTTAAAAAGGGAGGCAGAGAGAAAACAGGGAATTATAGACCAGTCAGCCTGACATCAGTAGTGGGGAAAATTCTAGAGTCCATTATAAAAGATTTAATAGCTGAGCACGTGGGAAACAGTGGCAGAATCGGACAGAGTCAGCATGGATTTATAAAAGCGAAATCATGCTTGACAAATCTACTGGAATTTTTCGAGGGTGTAACTCATAGAGTTGATGAGGGGGAGCCAGTGAATGTGGTTTATTTGGACTTTCAGGAGGTTTTCGACAAAGTCCCACATAAGAGATTAGCATGTAAAATTAAAGTGCATGGGATTGGGGGTAGTGTATTGAGATGGATAGAAAACTGGTTGGCAGGCAGGAAACAAAGAGTAGGAATAAACAGGTCTTTTTCCGAATGGCAGGCAGTGACTAGTGGGGTACTGCAGGGATCGGTATTGGGACCCCAGTTATTCACAATATATATTAATGATTTAGATGAGGGAATTAAATGTAATATCTTCAAATTTGCAGATGACACAAAGCTGGGTGGGAGGGTGAGCTGTGAGGAGGATGCAGAGATGCTTCAGTGTGATTTGGACAAGCTGAGTGAGTGGGCAAATGCATGGCAGATGCAGTATAATGTGGATAAATGTGAGGTTATTCATTTTTGGTAGCAAAAACAGGAAGGCAGATTATTATCTGAACGGCTATAAATGAGAGAGGGGAATGTGCAACAAGACCTGGGTGTCCTTGTACACCAGTCGCTGAAGGTAAACATGCAGGTACAGCAGGTGGTAAAGAAAGCAAATAGTATGTTGGCCTTCATAGCCAGAGGATTCGAGTACAGGAACAGGGATGTCTTGCTGCAATTATACAGGGCCTTGGTGAGACCACACATAGAATACTGTGTGCAGTTTTGGTCTCCTTATCTGAGGAAGGATGTGCTTGCTATAGAAGGGGTGCAACAAAGGTTTACCCGGCGAAGAGCAGTGGGAAACCAAGAGATTGGGAAGCCTACAAAGACCAACAGAGGGCAACTAAAAAAGAAATAAGGAGGGAGAAGATTAAATATGAGGGTAAACTGGCCAGTAATATAAAAGAAGATTGCAAGATATTTTTTAGATATATAAAGGGTAAGAGAAAGGCAAAGGTGGACGTTGGGCCGCTGGAAAATGATGCTGGAGAAGTAGTAGTAGGGAACAAAAAAATGGCGGAGGAGCTGAATATGTACTTTGCGTCAGTCTTCACAGTCAAAGACACGAGTAACGTCCCCAAAGTTCAAGAGAGGCGGGGGACAGAGGTGATTATGGTGGCCATTACCAAGGGGAAGGTGCTAGGAAAACTAAAAGGTCTGAAGGTGGTTAAATCACCTGGACCAGATGGATTACACCCCAAAGTTCTGAAGGAGATAGCTGAAGAGATAGTGGAGGTGTTAGTGGTGATCTTTCAGGAATCACTGGAGTCAGGGAAGGTCCCAGAGGACTGGAAAATCGCTAATGTAACCCCCCTATTTAAGAAGGGAGTGAGGGAAAAGACGGGAAATTACAGGCCAAATAGCCTAACCTCGGTCATTGGTAAGATTTTAGAGTCCATTATTAAGAATGAGATTTCAGAATACTTGGAAATGCATAGTAAAATAGGGCAAAGTAATCAAGGGGAGGTCATGACTGACAAATCTGTTACAATTCTTTGAGAAGGTAACAAGTAGGTTAGACAAAGGAGAGCCAATGGATGTTATCTACTTGGACTTCCAGAAGGCCTTTGAAAAGGTGCCGCACAGGAGGCTGCTCAGTAAGATAAGAGCCCATGGTGTTAGAGGCAAGGTACTAGCATGGATAGAAGATTGGCTGTCTGGCAGGAGGCAGAGAGTGGCGGCCGGTGACTAGTGGAGTTCCGCAGGGGTCAGTGTTGGGACAACATTTCACTTTATACATTAATGATCTAGATGAAGGAACTAAGGGCATCCTTGCTAAGTTTGCAGATGATACAAAGATAGGTGAAGGGACAGGTACTATTGAGGAGGCGGGGAGGCTGCTATTGAGGAGGTGAGGAGGCTGCAGAAGGATTGAACAGGTTAGAGAATGGGCAAAGAAATGGCAGATGGAATACAACGTGGGGAAGTGTGAGGTCATGCACTTTGGTAAGAAGAGCAGAGGTATAGACTATTTTCTAAATGGGGAGAGAATTCAGAAATCTGGAGTGTAAAGGGTCTTGGGACTCCTAGTCCAGGATTCTGTTAAGGTTAACTTGCAGGTTGACTCGGTAGTTAGGAAGGCAAATGCAACGTTGGCATTTATTTCAAGAGGACTAGAGTATAAAAGCAGGGATGTGCTGCTGAGGCTTTATAAGGCTCTGGTCAGACCACATTTAGAATATTGTGAGCAATTTTGGGCCCCGTATCTCAGGAAGGATGTTCTGGCCCTGGAGAGGGTCCAGAGGAGGTTCACAAGAATGATCCCAGGAATGAAAGGCTTAACATATGAGGAACGTTTGAGGACTCTGGGTCTGTATTCGATGGAGTTTAGAAGGATGAGGGGGGATCCGATTGAAACTTACAGAATACTGAAAGGCCTGGATAGAGTGGTCATGGGGAAGATGTTTTCATTCGTAGGAGAGACTAGGACCCGAGGGTACAGCCTCAGAGTAAAGGGAAGACCTTTTAGAACAGAGATGAGGAGAAACTTCTTTAGCCAGAGAGTGGTGAATCTATGGAACTGATTGCCACAGAAGGCTATGGAGGCCAGGTCATTGAGTGTATTTAAGCCCGAGATAGACAGGTTCTTGATTGGTAAGGGATCAAAGGTTACGGGTAGAAAGCGGGAGAATGGGGTTGAGAAACAGATTGAATGGCGGAGCAGACTCGATGGGCCAAATGGTCTAATTTCTGCTCCTATGTCTTATGGACTGATTCCTGGGATGGCGGGACTGACATATGAGGAGAGAATGAGTCGATTAGGATTATATTCGTTGAAGTTCAGAAGAATGAAGGGGGATCTCATAGAAACCTATAAAATTCTAACAGGATTAGACAGGGTAGACGCAGGAAGGATATTCCCGATGGTGGGGGAGTCCAGAACCGGAGGTCACAGTCTGAGGATACAGGGTAGACCATTTAGGACTGAGATGCGGAGAAACTTCTTCACCCAGAGGCGGTGAGCCTGTGGAATTCGTTACCACAGAAAGGAGTTGGGACCAAAACATTGTATGTTTTCAAGAAGGAGTTAGATATAGCTCTTGGGGCAAAAGGGGTCAAATGGTATGGGGAGAAAGCGGGAACAGGCTATTGAGTTGGATGAGCAATCATGATCATAATGAATGGCGGAGCAGGCTCGAAGGGCCGAATGGCCTACTCGTGCTCCCAGTTTCTATGTTTTCTATTTTGACCCAGCAACAGTAATAAATTTGCTCCTTCTTTAACTCAAGAAAACTTTGTTCGATTGGCTCTTTATTGCTCACAGCTTAAATAATTAAATATATTTGGATTTGGAAAAGGCATATCCTTGTGATTAAAGAAAATTATACCTTTGTTGTGCCCAACCGAGGAGGTTGAATATAGAGGGGAGCCAGTTCTCTCCTTCTCACCTGGCCATAACAAGGTACACCAGCTGATGGGATGCTAATCAAGGTGGCTACTGTGTCTTAGATGGATGTCAAGCTTCTTGGGTGTTGCTGAAGTTGCACTCACCCAGGCAATTGGAGAGTAATCCATCACACTCCTAACTGGTAACTTGTTGATGTTGAAGAGGCTTTGGGGAGTCAGGAGGTGAGTTACTCGTCAGAGAATTCCCAGCCTCTGACTTATTCTTGTAACCACAGTATTTATATGGCTGGTCCAGTTAATTTTCTGGTCAGTGGTAACCTCCAGGATGTAGCTGGGTGGATTATTCATGAAGGCAATACCATTTAATGTCAAAGGAGATGATTAGATTCTCTCTTGTGGGAGATGGTCATTGTCTGGCACTTGTGTGGCTCGAACATTATTTTCCACTTTTCAGCCCAAGCCTGAATGCTGACCAAGTCTTGCAGCATGTGGACATGGACTGCTTCACTATCTGAGAACGCTACAGAACATCGTGCAGTCATCATCAAGCATCCGCATCTCTGAACTTATATTGGAGGAAAGGTCATGCAAATGTCAACTAATATACAATCAATAACAATATAATTGGTCACAGGCACATTGGCACTCTGCACACTAACAAGAATCTTTTCTCAACTGCATTTTTTTTATTCCTTCACAGGATGTGGGCATCACTGGCAAGGCCAGCATTTATTACCTATTCTAAATTGCCTTTGAGAAGGTGGTGGTGAGCCTCCTTCTTGAATCGCTGTAGTCCATCTGGTGTAGGTGCACCCACAGTGCTATTGGGGAGGAAGTTCCAACTTTTTGATCCAGCGATGATGAAGAAACAGAGATATAGTTCAAGTCAGGCTGTTTTATTACTTGGAGGGGTACTTGTAGTTGATGGTGTTCCAAGGGGCCTGCTGCCCTCATCCATCTAGGTAGTAGAGGTCACAGATCTGGAAAGTGCTATCAAAGGAGCTAAGGCGAGATGCTGCAGTATATCTTGTAGATGGTACAGACTTCAGCACATTGTGTGGGTGTTGGAGGTAGTGAATATTTAAGGTGGTAGTTGAGGTATTAATCAAGTCAGCTGCTTTGTCCTGGATAGTGTCAAGCTTCTTGAGCGTTCCTAGAACTGCATTCATCCAGGCAAATAGAGAGTTTTCCATCATATTCCTGACATACACCTTGTAGATGGTAGAAAGGCTTTGGGCAGCCATGATGTGAGTCATTCCCCACAAAATACCCAGCCTCTGATCTGCTCTTCTAGCCACAGTATTTATGTGGCTGCTGCAGTTAAATTTCTGGTCAATAGTAAATCAAAGGACATTGATGGATTTAGTGATGGTAATAGTTTTGAATGTGACAGGGGGTGGACTCTTGTTGGCAATTTATGTGGCACAAACGTTACGTGCCATTTATCAGCCCAAGTTTGGATGTTGTCTAGGTCTTGCTACATGTAGGCATGATTGCTTCATTATCTGAGGAATTGTAAATGGAACTGAAGACTACAATCATTGGCACACATTTCCCTTTCTGACCTTACAATGAAAGTCAACACCATAACTTTCAACTAACTCAAGGAATAACATGAAAAAATACCATCTCTTTCCAACAACACATTGGATTAGTACAATTGAGAGCAATGTCCCTTTCTGTCCATCTTGTTTTGAGATACTCACATTCAGTCTCTGTCATTTTAAACTACATCATCTCTGTAATGTCATACATTTGTTCATTTATTACAATCCTACTCCTACACCACTGATGTGCAAAATACAAGGAATGAATTCTTCCTTACAACTAAGTATTTAAGATGGATATGTGCACATCAATCTAGTTTTTACAGGTCTACTAATTTGTTGACATGCGACAGATGCCTCATGTAAAATTAGAATCTCATGTCCATAGCTGCTTTGAACACCTGAGGGTGATAACCTTCTGAATCTGTCAATTATGATAATTAATTCCCAACATTTATTCTACTTTTTCTCGCTGGATGGTTACTGATTTAATCCCATCTTTAACAATAATAATGGAAGTCCATTATTACAATTATAGCTTGTAGGTCACAGGAATTGACCATTTATCCCCTTGGGCAGAATTTTCCCTTTGGCGTCCAGGATCAGTGGGGGTGGGCAGGGGCTCTGTCACATGAGCAGGGCCATGTTTTCAACTGAAATTCTGGCCCTTGAGTCTGTTCTACCATTCAATGAGCAAAATTTTCTGCCTGTTGGGCAGGCTGGTCGGGAGCGGACACGGGGCCAATCACTGCCCACAATCAGCTGCGCACTGCCATTTTACGTGGGCGGGCCAATTAAGGTCCGCCTAGCGTGACGCATGATTCAGCACTACCTGTGTGGGAGGAGGGAGGAGGGAGAGTCGGGTCCTGTGCTCTTTCGTGCGCATGCGTACGAAAGAGTGCAGAGATCTCACTGAGGCATGGAGCTGCCTCAGGGAGATTAAGTTCAGATTGAAAGTTTTAAATAAAGATTAAAATTATTTAGCCATGTCCCCTCATGTGACAGTGTCATGAACCTTGTAGATGGTAGAAAGACTCTGGGCCTTTGTCACATGAGCTGGGACATGTTTATGAATTGTGTGAAAAATGCTTATTTATTTAATTTAACCTTCAGGAAACCTCATCCCGCCCATGGATGAGGTTTCCGAAAAATGCGAAGGCCCCTTGGGCTCTTCGCCTGCCCGCCAATCTTAAGGTTGGATGGGCAGCCCTGGTTATTATCTAAATTAGTTTCCTAATGGCTTTAACAGGTCTTTGACAGTTCGGCAGGCGCGCAGCCAACTCCGATGTGCAAAAGATTGGAATGACATGCAGTGACATCGGGACACACGCCGGGTGTCACCGCGCGTCACTTTATGCATTGGAGTGCCGGGCTCGCCCCCACACGCCAATCTGAAAATTCTGGTCAATGCGGTCATGGCTGCTTTGTGATCTAACTCCATATACCCACTTTTGTCCCATAATCCCTTAATACCTTTGGTTAACAAAAAGCTACCAATCTCAATTTTAAAATTAACAGTTCATTTAGCATCAATTGCTATTCGCAGAAAAGAGTTCCAAACTTCTACTCCTTTAGTGTGTGGAAGAGATTCGTAATTACACACCTGAAGGATCTGGCTCCAATTTTCAGATTATGCCCCTTGGTTCTAGATTCCCCCACCAGCAGAAATAGTCTCTCTTTAATGCACTATCCATTCCCCTTAATATCCTGAAAAGGTCAATCAAATCACCCCAAAACTTCTAAATTCCAGGAAATCTAAACCTAGTTTACAGAATACTTTCCTTGTTTTTTAACCCTTGGAGGCATTGGTGACGTTAAACCTGGGGATTTTCCCACCCATTTTGGGACCCCAATGTTAGGACCAAATGTGGGTCCTGAATTTGCACTTGCCAGCAGTGAGACCAGTGGCACAATCTTCCACAATATAAACAGTTTCATTAAAAGAGATCACAGCAGCATTGTAAAACAGACTTTATGGGCAGGATTCTTTAAATGATGGGGTTCCCTGCCTCGCCACCAAAAAAGTTGGAGTGCATGCCCTGCATCCACAGAGCATTAATTAGCTGGAGATAGGACTTCCGCTCCTCACTTGGGAAGAAGCCCCAGCTCAGAACTGCTGGCCATTCTGATTGCCTGACAGCTGTTTAGTCCTAGCAGCGCCACCAAGAGCAGTGACCACAGCTGGGACCACAGGAAGTTTCTGGATTCTAAGTGCCGGGAGGCCAGGACAAAGATAAGTCCAGGGGTATTGTGGCAAGCATAGGAGGGGAGGCCCTGGGAAGTGGGGAAGAGCATGGGAGTGAGGAACATGTTGGAAAGGCCAGTGGGGAGGGGACAGCCAGGGGCCCTATCTTGGGGGTGGGGGAACACCCAATTGGGAAAGGGGGCCAGTGACAGATGCACACCCCTTTTTCCACTCACAGCTCAAGCAGGCTAACATGCTGGACATTCCCTCCCCATTCCTGACCTACATCTGCTAGCCTCAAAATATGGCCAGTCGGGAAGCTAATAGCCACTAATTGTCCACTTAAGGGCCTCAATTTGGGTGAGGGCAGGCTTAGTAAAGCTTCTGGCAGGTCGGGGGCAGGCAGGTGGGTGGCAGGAAAGCCACCCAGAGAATTTTATGGGTTTCCTATGCCTCCCAATCCACCAACTGGGGCCTGTAAAATGCTGCCCTTTGTTACTAAGCCAATCCAATTAAACAGCAGAACTGAAAGTCAGGATAAGTTGACCTTTGGCTGGTACAGTGGAAAAAAGCGCGGCTGTAGGAAACAAACAATATCTTCTGCTAGAACTGGTTTGTCTGGGTGTGGAGCACATCACATATGCCAATCTCTGCTGCAGAGTAACAGCAGGTGCCCTAGTTGTAAGTGGCACAGATCTACGTCTGACTCTTCACTGACAAGGACCCTATGAAGACAGTCCCTTACCATTGCTGCGAGATAGATGTGACAATGCTTGTAAATATGACTGGTAACAACTTGGCAAGTGTGCTCAATCAGGTTGTGCTGGCTGATGGTCACCCTGGCATGCAGTACCACGTCATTCAGGCCATGCTGCGGATGAGGTGATTCTGAAGCACAATCCAACTCTGTGGTCATTCATGCAACAGTGCTGCTATCAAGTCTACAATTCCAGTTTCCTTTAGGAACAGGAGTCCCTACTTGCATTAATCATTTCTTAAAATGAATTCTGGGAATCTCTGTCTGCAGGTGTGGGTGAGCAGGTTCTGCCAAGGAGGCACAGGGTACTTTTTGTGCAGCCTCGGCTGCCTGGCATCCCTTTACTCATTTTTCTTTCTTTCCAAGGGTATCACATAGAGGGCTTTGCATTGGGAAACCCATTTGGCACTGTCAACGATGCTGAGGGAATAAGAGCTACACCAATCAGCTCAAAAGCTCATAAAAAAC
The DNA here is from genome assembly GCF_017639515.1 of Carcharodon carcharias. Lineage (NCBI taxonomy): Eukaryota > Metazoa > Chordata > Chondrichthyes > Lamniformes > Lamnidae > Carcharodon > Carcharodon carcharias. The sequence continues at coordinate 132,553,885 of NC_054471.1, forward strand.
TGAGGGCCAACAAGAAAGGAACCATACAAAAATGGCACTGAATGAGTCTTACAGCAACAAAACTGGACTTCCATTAGAGAAATGAAATTTGCATCTGATGATGAGCTAGCATGGTGGCCAGGAAATTATGGGTAGAACATTAAGCTCAGGGAGGGCGGGTGCACGCCTGGCACAGCTGAGCATAAAATCACATGTGATGATGTTGGGCAAGTGTCCTGATGTCATCGCGCAGACTTGCAATATTCTGTTCGGCAGGCGCATGCCGGAGTCGGCTGCGTGCCCACTGACATTTAAAAGGCCCATTAGGCACATTAAGAAGCTAATTAAATTCAATTTTACACTGCCCAGCCAACCTAATGGTTGGCGGGCAGGCGAAAAAGCCAAGTGGCCTTTACATTTTTTAGGAAACCACATTCACGAGTGGGATGAAGCTTCCTAAAGCAAATAAACATCAAATAAAAATTTTATTTTTGGATTATAAACATGTCCCAGCTCGTGACAGAGTCAGGTGAGGGGACATGTCTTATGACAATTTTATTTCCTTTATTTTTTTTCAAACAGCCCTTCATCTCCCTGAGAAAGCTCCGTGTCTCAGGGAGATTGAAACGGTCTTTCACGTGCATGCACAAAGTTCACGCTCGGCCTGTTCATCCTCCTGCACAGGTAGCGCTCAGCGTTGCCACTTCCGTTCCATGCTGGGCGGACTTTAATTGGCCCACCAGCGGGAAATCGCAGTGCAGAGTCGATTGCGGGTGACAGTCGGCTTCCTGACCGCCCCCGCTGAGCACCACCGCCAAGGGCAAAATCCGTCAACGATGCTGAGGGAATAAGAGCTACACCAATCAGCTCAAAAGCTCATAAAAAACTGAGGGCCAACAAGAAAAGAACCATACAAAAATGGCACTGAATGAGTCTTACAGCAACAAAACTGGACTTCCATTAGTGAAATGAAATTTGCATCTGATGATGAGCTAGCATGGTGGCCAGGAAATTATGGGTAGAACATTAAGCTCGGGGAGGGCAGGTGCACGCCCGGCACAGCTGAGCATAAAATCACATTTGATGACGTTGGGCAAGTGTCCTAATGTCATCGCGCAGACTTGCAATATTCCGTTCGGCAGGCGCATGCCGGAGTGAAAGGCACAATTACACAACTTCTATTATTATATTATGAAGCTCCCACCTATTTCCAGAATTACAAGCCATCATCCTTTTTGTTGTGTCCCTTGTGCTGGTGTACAGCGGTTGCTAACACAAAGATCAGCCCAATAAGTTGAAAGCCTTGCAACCAAGAATTCCTTTGCAATAGTGGTTTCTTTAATATCCTTGTATTATGAATTCTGTGAACAACTGGACAGGTTTTCACCTTCACCACATTTTCAGTCAATGGAATGAAAATCTGCCAAATTCTATAAATGGCGTGCAATCTGCCCCGTCATATTACTGCTTGGGCAGTAAATGTAGAAATTAACCCCAATGCATTTACATGCAAACAAAATTAATACAAAAAGAACATGTTTATTAATTTATCTTGTAGCCATTTACTCTGTGTCTACATTTCAGCTGAAGTACAGTTAATAGCAAACCTTTGTGCACCTACCTGCACACTCGTCAGGGTTGTATACTGGTAAGCCTTTATTACAAGGTAGTTGGCTTCTATATCTATTATTCCCAAGATCATGTACTTCCACCATCTTCTTTTTAGTATTGCCAACAGGTTCTCTTCTCCTGTGCAAAAGAAAAGACCACCAGGTTACAACTGCAACCAGTCACTGTTAAGAAGTTGTTGTGGTTTCAACTATTTGATTGCAAAGTAAGGATTCTGTAACATTTGGATTAGATAAAAATCAAAATGAACAATAAAATGAAAAATGTGTAGGCTTATTGCATAAATAGCACAGTGTAACATCTTCAAGCCCCAAGATGATGTATCTTTGTTCCCAGGTTGAACTATGCAGCTGTAAATTAAAAACTATTTTTTGAGGTCTAACTGAATTTTATAAAAATAAATGAAAACAATTGTGAGGGCATATTTTCCTCTGTTCATCAAATTAACTGTAGCCAAGAAGTTAGTGTGATTACAATCAGGGTGTCTGCAATTTTTTTTGTCTGTGATCACAATGGGGTAGAGTTTGGAAAATCTACATCCCTCCTCCTGAATCGAAGTGGGCAACTTTTCTCTTTTTTTAACTATCATATTTTTGCATTGAGATTTGTGGAAGTACGACATTGTACTAAATTGATTAAATATAAATGTAATAGCATAAAATGAAAATATTAACATATTTGAACATTCATGGCACTGATTTGGGACATTTGCCTTTGCTTTTCTGAACCCAAGATTTCTAATTTTGCAGATTTAAAGTATGCAAGTCGTCATGGCCAGGAAAAGGAAAAAGAGGAAATATTGAAAAAATACACCCATTGAGGAAATTCACAATTGTTATTATTTATTTTTATAAAATTCAGTTAGGCCCCAAAATGTAGTTTTTAATTTACAGCTGCATGGTTCAGCCTGGGAGCAAAGTTACATCATCTTGGAGCTTGAAGATGTTACGCTGTGCTATTTATGCAATAAGCCTACGCATTTCTCATTCTATTGTTCATTTTGGTTTTTACCTAATCCTCACATATTCCTTTCTTTTGGATATGACATTGATTGGTTTAAAATGTTGGCATTTCAGTTGCTCCCTGTCAACTTGTTCAATTTCAGGCCAATTTCACAACATCCAAGTCGTTCAGCCAATGATCTCTGCGTCAACTAGATGGGCTATAAGTTGGTTCCTTCTGTAAATACACACTGTGATGAAATTTAGATAACCTTTCAAATAAAAGTGAGCAATATGTAATGACAGAAGTTCTAATAGGATCAAAGCAGCTTCAGCGCTTTCTGCTGTGCAAAAATACATCATAGGAAATAATTCCAAAACTGTTTATTCTATATCAATATATTTATGCAGAAATTAGTTTGTTTAATAAAAATACTTTCATATCTGAAAAAGCACGATTGTACTTATTTTTGTACTTTTTTTGTAAGATGTACTTTTTTATGTTTTTATGATGATCCAAGTAATCTTAGGAATGTAAATAATTAAAATTACTTTGCAAATTCAATAACCTATTTATATTGGTCTATCAGGTTACACTAGACTCTGTAGTATAAGGGTCTAATACATAATGGGTTAGTGTGGGACTGAGTACAGTACCACCCACGCAGTGAGGTATGAGAACACATGACCTGCAACCAGGGGTCAGTGTAGTGTTGGACAAAGCTATGTGTAGAATTAAGCACAGAGACAACTCTCAGCTTGGACCTTTACTGTATCTATGTATATAGTTTCTGTGGCTAATTAATACTTACTGTTGTACTACCTAAGACTATGAATACCTTATATACCAACAACTTACAACAGGCACATTGGGCAGAATTTTGCCGTCAGTGAGCAGGGGGCAGGGCCTGCTTGCCTACACGTAAAATGACGTCAGGGGTTACCCCCGATGTCATCCCCCCAATTTAAATTTTCAGGAAGGCGGGGGCACAGCAAAATCAGGCCCGCCGACCTGTCAATGGCCAATTGAGGTCATTGACAGGATCATTTAAACAATTAAAGGACCTGCCCATCAAACCTTAAGGTTGGCGAGTAGGCCTGGAGCCCCAGCAGCAACTAGAGAAAACATGAAACCTCATCCAGCAGCGGGATGAGGCTTCATGCAGGGTTCTAAAAAGTTTAATAAAGTTTTACTATAATTTATGAACATGTCCCATCTCATGTGACACTGTCACATGGGGGGGGGAGACATGTTAGGAAATTTTTTTTTCTATTTTTAATCCTTTTAAAAGGAAGCGATCTCCCTGAGGCAGCACTTAGCCTCAGGGAGATGTGTACTCTTTTGTGTGCATGCGCGAACGAGCGCACTCTCGCTTTCGGGGAATCCCCCGCCCACACAGGGAGCACATAGCGCTTCCTGCCAGGCGTCACGCCGGGCGGGCCTTAATTGGCCTGCCCATGTAAAATGGCAGCGAGGCCCGCCTCCCCGCCCGCCAGAGATTGGGTCAGGCCTGCCCACCTGGCAGGCAGATAATTCTGCCTTTTAGGAAAACAGAGAGTTTGATTTTTAGTCCCTGCCAGGATGGGATTGGATGCAGGCAGACGCTAAAAATATCCCTGTTGGCCAGCGCGTCAGTTCCCCAACTCCTTCCTGGCCTCAGGTCACTTTGGAGGAGGCGGAATGGGGTGGGGGCAGCAGGGCTACCTGTGTGCAAGTGGCGGATAGCCAACATGGCTTATGAGTCTATTGAAGCCAATTAAGCAGCCAGTGTCTAGAGACTGCAAGATTCATTTTTTAATTTAAGCTTAACATTTAGAGAGAATATGCCCCTATTTTTAAGTGCCCTCTCCCTTATTTATCCTGTACTGGAGAATGTCGCTTCTTTCATGCTGAAAGGTCTCTGATACTTGTTTTTATTTGTAGAAACTTTTCATCTAAATGTAGTTCACATAATATTAATTACTTTAAAGAGACTGCTGTTTTGGTGGCGATTGCCATATAAACCAACCAGGAATATTAGCAGAAGTAGACTAACAGTAGACCCTAAAAGCTGACACTTCAAGGACTGCCCGGCTAAAACGGTATGTGAAGGCAAAGCACTTTGGGCAAACAGAAAGCTGGGGTATTGGATTGGCCGCACATTTCACACTCGGCCCAAATTTCCTTTTTATTATCGTCAATGGGCTTTGCTGTCAGTTTTTCATCATTGTCAAAAGTGAAAATGACCCCTGAACAGTTTAGGGCCTTTATAACTTATATTGTAGGTAACATCCCTGTTCTTGAATTGAAGTGAAAATATGTTGTGGGTACAACATTGGTGTTGCATTTCTGGGTGCCGTTTCCATTCTCAAACTCTTTACCTTTCTCTCTCTTTCTCTCTGTCTTTTAGGATGCTGCCTATAACCCACCTCTTTGGCTAAGCCTTTGGTCACGCACCCCAATATCTGTGAAATGCTGGGGAGCTGGACAGAGTGTATTTTCGTTGAAAACTAGGTCAGGGGTTGGTGGGGTGGTGGTGATGGAAGGCTCTGTGAATTGGGTTGTGGAGTTGATTGTGGGAGCGATTGTTGGTGTAACCTTTAGGGAACTGAGGGCCTGGTCGGTCTGTAAAATTTCAATTTGTTTTCATTTCACAGAGATATTCCTCTCATCTTTCCTATTCAAACAGCTACGCTTCACGCTCTCTCAATTCAGCTTGGGCGATCTTTTTCATCATTAACCCAGTTCAAGGTGACACTCCTATCCCTGTTTATGTCGAAACTCTCCCCCCTTCCATTAATGCTGTCACTCTCTCTCACAATTCCCCTCTGCTAATGTTCATATTTTCTTTTTTCACCCCACCCCACCCTCCCTCTTGAGCCTAAGCCCTTTGCTCTGCTAAACCTCTTCAACTCTTTATCTCTCTCTCTCTCTCTCCTTTAGAATGTTCCTTAAAACCTACCCCTTTTGGTCAAGTGTCCTAATATATCCTTATGTAGCTATGTGTCAAATTTGTTTGACAGTCACTCCTGTGAAACTCTTTGGGATGTTTTACTACGTTAAAAGCATTCTATAAATGCAAGTTGTTGTCGCTGCTATCAACTGGACAACTGACAAAAAATAGCTCCTTTTGATTCTTTCCATGAAGAAACTGATTCAGATTCAAAATTACTTAAAAGGTGTAGCATAGCCGCATCATCATGTTGGACACTTCCAGTGGTACATATGGCAAATGCTTGGGACAACGGAAATTGTTAGCAAACAGCAATTAGTGTATAAAGCATCAGTCTGTTCTCATACCCAAGTCTATTTAAGATATATTGAAATTGCATACATTTTCCCAGGAAATTCCTCCATTACTTTACCTTGCTTATCATCCTGTTTGACTAGGAGCTGGAGAAAAACAAGATATTTCCTTTTTAAAAGGGTAGACTGAATTTTCCTAATGAATGGGTATGTTTACACAGAACTTTGATGCACATTAAAGATGTGATTTGAGTCATAACTCAAGTTGAGCATTCACAGCTTCTTTCTTTCAGCCTCATGTGTTTTGTTATATATCTGTAGCTGCAAGGAAATTAGACATCTTTTTATGATGCAATTTTTTACCACATGGTTCTGAGTGATTCACGTCTGCAAGCAAACACGTAAACTTACATTTAGCCATTGCTAACTGTTCAGAGATGTTAGAAGCTGCTTTGGAGTGTGTCTCATAAGCTCAGCTGCTGCTATCAGAAGGTATCAGTCTACTGCTCTAGAACTAGTCTGTTCTGCAGGCTGTGAAAGGAACAGCTTTCCAACTAATAAAAGCCATAGTTAATTATGCAATGGTAAACATTCAATGTCAGGTTATAGACTTTGATTTTCTTTTTCAATCGCTTTTTATTTGCTTAATTTATTCAGAGGTGTCATGTGCCTCCCTTATGTTTACTGAATGACTCATTGACTCTGAAAATACAAATATATTTTAAAACTGACATATCAGGAAGGAAATTAAGCAGGATGTACATCATTGACAGTGAAGAGTTGTCAACACTGGGCAAATCCTAGGTGTGGGACTGGCAGCTGCAAATTTACAGTCACATATCTGAGGTGCCACCTTATGGTGAAAATATAAATATGGTTAGAAATAGCATGTTTCATTCGTTACCTAGGCTAGGTCTCAGCAATTGCTCAGTGGCGAAGCTCTCGACTCCAAGTCATAAGATCATGGGTTCAGGCACTACTAAAGATTGTGTAAAACTGTGATTTATATCAAAAAATAATTTTTGAATTTACTAGCTGGAAACTCCTAATTAATTAAAAAAAAAGCTTAAAGCCACTTTACAGTGGCTTGAGATCAGAGTCAAAAATGGCTGCAAGCTTGCATCACTGTACCCCCCACATTCTAATGCCATTCATATGGAGACAACCTGTTTGCAAATCCGCATCAAGAACAATTGTCTTGAAGGAGTATAGATGGAACCATCTCCTATCCCATTAGCAAAATGTCCAGACAATCAACTGGGTGGACAATGGGACCCATGGCTGAGAGATGCATTCCCAGCCATGACCTAATCAAGTTACAATTGGGATACACCAGCCATGACCATATTGGGGTCACTAGGAAGTTGGAGGGAGAAGATAACGTGACATGGACAAAAGAGCTGAACTCCCGAGGCAGACAGAGACTGCCTTTTACATCAAGGCTGCATTGACCGAGTCTGAAGTCTGGGAATTTACCAAGGCTACTTAGACACCACCTTCCAAACCCACGACCACTACCATCTAGAAGGGCAAGGGCAGCAGGCACATGGGAACATCACCACCTCAAAGTTCCCATCCAAGTCATTCTCCATCCTGACTTGGAAGTATATTGTAATTCTTTCAATGTCACTGGGTCAAAATCCTGGAACTCCCTCCCTAACAGCACTGTGGGTGTACCTACACCTCACGGACTGCATCAGTTCAAGAAGGCAGCTCACGACCAAGGCAACTAGGGATGGGCAATAAATGTTGACCTCGCCAGTGAAGCTCACATCCCGTGAATGAATAAAAAAAGCCAACCCTTTGTGTGTTTAAGCACCTGCTTTTCTACAGAAAAGGACAAGTAACTGAGGCACTGAAGGAACAAGACCTGAGTGGTTTCCTTCTCTCCCTCTCTGTCCAGCTTCCAAGTTTTGAACTCACTGAATTGGCAAGTATATTGTTTCTAAAAACCTGCTGCGATCAAACAAGGAGAGGGAAAAAAAGGGAGCCATTCGACCTCTACTCACATGATCATAGCAAGATATTTGAGCATTAAATCTTGATGACACTCAGTGCAGTACTGAGGGAGTGCTGCTCTGCTGGAGGTGTATCTTACATTACAGGCATAAAATCCAAACTAGTCTTCCCTCTCAGGTGCACATAGAAGATTCTGTGGCATTATCCAAAGAAAACAGAAGAGTTTTCCCTGACGTATGGGCCAATATCTTTCCCTGAAACATTATATAAAGGTGAGATGTGAGAGTGACTGCCCTTGACATCAAGGCTGCATTTGACCAAGTGTGGCATCAGGGAGCCCTGGCAAAACTGGAGTCAATGGGAATCGGGGGAAAATTCTCCACTTGTTGGAGTCATACCTAGCACAAAGGAAGATGGCTGTGGTTGTTGGAGGTCAGTCATCTCAGCTTCAGGACATCACTGCAGAAGTTCCTCAGGGTAGTGTCCTCAGCCCAACCATCTTCAACTGCTTTATCATTGACCTTCCTTCCATCATAACATCAGAAGTGGGAATGTTCGCTGATAATTGCACAATGTTCAGCACCATTCGCAACTCCTCAGATACTGAAGCAGTCCATGTTTCCAAATTCAGCAAGACCTGGACAATATGCAGGCTTGGGCAGACAAATAACAAGTAACCTTCGCGCCACACAAGTGTCAGGCAATGACTATCTCTAATAAGGGAGAATCTAACCATCACCCCTTGATGTTCAATGGCATTGCCATCAGTGAATTCCCCACTATCAACATCCTAGGGGTTATCATTGACCAGAAACTGAACTGGACTAGCCATATAAATACTGTGGTTACAAGAGCAGGTCAGAGCCTAGGAATCCTGCGACAAGTAGCTCACCTCCTGACTCCCAAAAGCCTGTCCACCATCTACAAGGCACAAGTCAGGGGTGTGATGGAATACTCCCCACTTGTCTGGATGAGTGCAGCTCCAACAACACTCAAGAAGCTCGACACCATCCAGGCCAAAGCAGCCCACTTGATTGGCACCACATCCATAAACATTCACTCCATCCACAGTGGCTGCAATGTGTGTCTACCACCTACAAGATGCACTGCAGGAATTCACCAAGGCTCCTTAGACAGCACCTTCCAAACCTACGGCTACTACCATCTAGAAGGACAAGGACAGCAGAAAGATGGGGACACCACCAACTGCAAGTTCCCCTCCTAGTCACTAACTGTTCTGACTTGGAAATATATCACTGTTCCTTCACTGTCCCTGGGTCAAAATCCTGGAACTACCTTCCTAACAGCAATATGGGTGTACCTACACCACATGGATTGCAGTGGTTCGAAGGCAACTCACCACCACCTTCTCAAGGGCAACTAGGGGTGGGCCACAAATACTGGCCCAACCAGCAAAGGCTACATCCCCTTATTGAATAGAAATTTTTTTAAAAAAAAGATTTACATTGCTGTTTCTGCGATATTGCTATGCACTAATTGACTGCCACATTCCAACAGTGGCTACACCTCATTGGCTGCAAAGACTTTAGAATGTCCTGAGGTTATGAAAGACACTATCCAAATGCAGAATAACTGATCAGCCTTTTTTGGCCTTGAAACAAACTCACCACCTTTACACATGTAATGCAAGTGAACTGAAATAAAAAATCCAATTCTGTTTTCTGTCCACACTTCTCAAACAACAGGTGCCCTGCAATGGAGGATGACTACACAAGTGCCACACTGGGAGTGGAGGAAAAAAAGGCTGGTACTGAGGATGGGGATCCATAATCGGTACACAGCCAGCGAAATGGTATGCAACCGGAACATCAACCCTCCTATCTTCTGCCACATACAGAGACCATGGGAATCTTCTTGTGCCTCCTTCCTCCTCTTCTATGCTGCTTCAACCATTTAACACTCCTCTGGGTCTATCTTTTGTTCTTGTTTCAATGCCACCTCCTTTTGTTTGCAGCATCATTTGAGTCATTCGATCACCTTTGCCCTACACCCTATCTCTCCCCACCACCCTCAGAATTTACTTTCCCGCCCTAATTTTTCAAACCAGTTTTCACACCTGATTCCAAGGGCAAGAATTTTAGGCCGGCGTGTGGGCATGTGCCCGACCTGACTGGATGCGAAATCGCACGTGATGGCAGCAGTGGGCAAGCGCCCCGACGTCATCCCGTGCTCACACGATATTTCGGTCGGCGGGCATGCGCAAGAATCAGAAGCGCGCCCGCCGACAATTAAAGTTGTTAAGGTTCCAATTGTGCCTGATTTTTCACAGTCCGTCCAACCTTCCGGTTGGCAGACGGGTGAATCTGCCAGGCAGATTTTGCATTTTTCATGAAACCACATCCAAGGGTGGGATGAGATTTCCTTGATTACATTTTTAAAAATAAAAATGTATGGGCAGAATTTGCATCATGGAAATGTTCAGGTGACAGATTCTGATGGGTGGACCTTATTTTCCGGATTTTAAGATCTTTATTTAATTATTTGGAAGGCTTCAGCTCCCTGAGGCAGCTCTCTGCCTTCAGGGAGCTTTTGTTTGGCGCTCGCCTGTGCCCATGCTAATGTCAGTGTCTGCCCTCCTCCCGCACCCACCCCGGTGGTGTTGAGCATTTCAGCACGTGCTTCAAGCTGGCTGGCCTTTAATTGACCAGCCAGCATGAATTGCGGTTGGGGGGCAAACGTGGGTGGTAGTCCATTCCCCAGCCGCTCCTGAGCCCAACGATCGTGTTCGGACACCAACCTAAAAATCCTGCCCCATGTTTTCTATCTATCTCATTTTTTAGCATATGCCCACGTCTCCTATTCCTTTAGTTTTTTTACACACCCTTTGTCTTTTTAATTTCTTAGTGGCCAGAATTTTATGATCCCGTCATGGTGGCGACAGAGCCATAAAAGGCAGCAAGCCATCGTAAAGTCCATTGACTTCGGCAGGACCGTAAAATCACGCTGGCGTAAAATTCCGGCCAATGTTCCTATCAATGACTTGATTGAGGTGATTTGTTACATAATTCAATTCATGGTTCCTGTCAGAGGTTCTGTTTTTTTGTTAAATGTATGTTTTCTCCCTCTCCCATTTTCTGCTCATTAATGTATCCAATCACTTGTTGTTTTTAGTTGTGAATAAAGGTTTACATCATAAACATTAAAATGTTGGTTCTTTTTCCTACTGACAGACCTGCTGTTGTGTCTTTAAAACATATATATTGGCTTGTAATGGCACTTATAAAGATTCTGACAGTTTGTAAATTAAGTGAGTCACTCCTCTGAATCAGATTAATTTAAAAAGAAAAAAGGCATACATTTCATTAATGGATGAGTGGTTAAAATAAAATAATTCAATTTTTAATGAAAACTCGGCATCAACCTAATCAAATTCCTGAAGAAGAAATCACTTGCAGGTTATTGGTAAATCCTTTATATTTTGTTGTATACAACCCAGATTGGTGACCTTGGTTTATGTAATCAGTTTCGATAATTGCTCCAAGTTTCTATTGTATGTTCAGAGCTGCTTAGCACACTGAGTAGCAGCAGATTTTCTCATAAATCACCACCAGCACACAATGCATCAGAATGTTCAAAACCTGTGTGGTTTGGTGATTATTGTTGCAGGCCCGATCTCACTGAGGTCATAAAGTTAATTTCTGTGAACAGAAGGAATTTAATTTTACACCTCCATCCTGCCTCTCACAATTTCCCAATCGAATTATTCAGAAAGTTACAACTGCTAAGCAATTACTCTCCATTTTCAAACATAATTGAAAGCTATAAAGGGGTAAACCTATGAATTTGCACTCCTCATGCAGAGCATCACACACTGGGGGTGAACATAAAGAATTAGTGGTCCCCCCCGCCTCCCCACCAACATTGTTTCATCCATTAATTTTGATAGATGGAATACTGATCATGACATAGGCTCGTATTCCCAATATGCAGTTTGCGCCAGGAGCACCTGCTGATCTGTGGGAGCCTGGTAATTCAGACTTACCCACTTATGTACTTTTGTAGAAGTGCTAAGTTTGCCAGCAGTGTTAGGGCATATGGTGCTGGCTCGATAGGAAAGGTCACATTTATTTTATAACTTTATAAATAACTCGGCCATTTTGTGGCTAAATTTGTCTTTCTTAGTTTGTTCTCAGGATGTAGGTGACACTGGCAAGGCTGCATTTATTGTCCATTCATAACTTCCCTTAGAAACTAGTGACTTGCTAGATTACGTCAAAGGCCATCAAAAAAAGAAAGAAGTTGTAATTTCAGGGTAACTTTCCAACTGCACACTGCTGAGGGCACTTTGCCTGCTGGCAGGGCACATTGGAAATGCACTATGTATGCTGATCACCTGATTTTCCAAATACATATATGACACATATTATATTGTTAGTAGGCAAGACCAATAGTATGGAGTTAGATAATCATTCCTGGTATACTGATGACCATTTGAAAATTAACAAAGCTAAAATAGTGGTTGAGGTAAATGTCAAAGTGGATGTCAATAAAATTCAAGAGGGAATAAGGAGCCTCAAATTTGATTGGTTGCTCTGCCTGATGGAATTAAACTCAAACTGCTTAAAGACGTAGGGCATGTGTTAAGTGAGTGCCTGGTTTATGTACTTAATAGCTCACTGAAGAGTGGAATTGTTCCCATGGATTAGAGGGCAGATAAAGGAGAACCAATATTTAAGAAGGAAAACTTGAAGTTTTTGGGAAGAGATAGTAGGATTCAGCAAGATTCAGTACGAAGCAGAACCGCTGTGCGTGCTGTTAAAACGTGGATTTCTTTATTCTCCTTCTAGACTCCCTCTCCTGGGAAGTGTCAGAGATGGACCACGTGAAAATGATGGAGGGGTGGAGATTGGAAGCAAAATTAATAAATTTTTCCAAGTCCCGACGAGAGCATGAAGCAGTACCGAAGTAATCATCGATGTACCGGAGAAAGAGTTGTGGAAGGGGGCCAGAGTAGGACTAGAACAAGGAATGTTCCACATACCCGATAAAGAGACAGGCATAGCTGGGGCCCATGCGGGTACCCATAGCCACACCTTTTATTTGGAGGAAGTGAGAGGAGTTGAAGGAGAAATTGTTCAGTGTGAGAACAAGTTCAGCCAGACGGAGGAGAGTAGTGGTGGATGGGGATTGTTTGGGCCTCTGTTCGAGGAAGAAGCTGAGAGCCCTCAGACCATTCTGGTGGGGGATGGAGGTGTAGAGGGATTGAACGTCCATGGTGAAAAGGAAGCGGTTGGGACCAGGGAACTGGAAATTGTTGATGTGACGTAAGGTGTCAGAGGAATCACGGATGTAGGTGGGAAGGGACTGGACAAGGGGAGAGAGAAGGGAGTCAAGATAACAAGAAATAAAAGGTGTGGCAATGGGTACCCGCATGGGCCCCAGCTATGCCTGCTTCTTTATGGGGTATGTGGAACATTCCTTGTTCTAGTCCTACTCCGGCCCCCTTCCACAACTCTTTCTCCGGTACATCGATGATTACTTCGGTGCTGCTTCATGCTCTCATCGGGACTTGGAAAAATTTATTAATTTTGCTTCCAATCTCCATCCCTCCATCATTTTCACGTAGTCCATCTCTGACACTTCCCTTCCCTTCCTTGACCTCTCCGTCTCAATCTCTGGTGATAAACTGTCCACCAATATCCATTACAAGCCTACCAACTCCCACAGCTACCTCGACTACAGCTCCTCACACCCCGTTTCCTGTAAGGACTCCATCCCATTCTCTCAGTTCCCTCGCCTCCGTCGCATCTGTTCTGATATGTTCCTCCTTCTTCCTCAACCGAGGTTTTCCACCCACGGTGGTTGACAGGGCCCTCAACTGTGTCCGGCCCATCTCCCGTGCATCCGCCCTCACTCCTTCTCCTCCCTCACAGAAACATGATAGGGTCCCCCTTGTCCTCACTTATCACTCCACCAGCCTCTGCATTCAAAGGATCATCCTCCACCATTTCCGCCAACTCCAGCATGATGCCACCACCAAACACATCTTCCCTTCACCCCCCCAGCGGCATTCCGTAGGGATCATTCCCTCCGGGACACCCTGGTCCACTCCTCCATCACCCCCTACTCCTCAACGCCCGCCATGGCACCTCCCCATGCCCACGCAAAAGATGCAACACCTGCCCCTTCACTTCCTCTCTCCTCACCATCCAAGGGCCCAAACACTTCTTTCAAGTGAAGCAGCATTTCACTTGCATTTCCCCCAACTTAGTCTACTGCATTCGTTGCTCCCAATGTGGTCTCCTCTACATTGGAGAGACCAAATGTAAACTGGACGACCGCTTTGCAAAACACCTGCGGCCTGTCCGCAAGAATGACCCAAACCTCCCTGTCGCTTGCCATTTTAACACGCCACCCTGCTCTCTTGCCCACGTGTCTGTCCTTGGCTTGCTGCATTGTTCCAGTGAAGCTCAACGCAAACTGGAGGAACAGCACCTCATCTTCCGACTTGGCACTTTACAGCCTTCCGGACTGAATATTGAATTCAACAACTTTAGATCTTGAGCTCCCTCCTCCATCCCCACCCCCTTTCTGTTTCTTCCCCCTTCTTTTTGTTTTTTCCAATAATTTATATAGATTTTTCTTTTCCCACCTATTTCCATTATTTTTAAATCTTTTATGCCCCCCCACCCCCAATAGAGCTATACCTTGAGTGCCCTACCATCCATTCTTAATTAGCACATTTGTTTAGATAATAAAACCAACTTCAACACCTCTGTGTTCTTTTGTTCTTTTGTCTGTGACATCTTTTGATGATCTAATCCTATCACTGCTTGCTTGTCCCTACAACCACACCGCCCCCCTCTACTTGTCTCCCCCCATCCAACCACCCCCCCACCCCCACCTTAAACCAGCTTATATTTCACCCCTCTCCTAATATTCACTCAGTTCTGCTGAAGGGTCATGAGGACTCGAAACGTCAAGTCTTTTCTTCTCCGCCGATGCTGCCAGACCTGCTGAGTTTTTCCAGGTAATTCTGTTTTTGTTTTGGATTTCCAGCATCCGCAGTTTTTTGTTTTTATCTAAAGCCAGCTTGTCTGCTTTAATGGGTACTAGCTTTGATACGGAAGAGAGATAGCGTGTATTTGCATTTTTCAAGAAGTGGGGTGAAAACTTGATGCCTATCCAGCAGATACCAAGCCATATGTTTATATTACCAATAAAATTAGTACTATGAAAGGGGTTTAATTGTTAAAAGATGGAGTTCAAAGAAGCTGGTGAGACAATGAGAATTTGAATTCAATCAGTGGTGGTAGCGATAACTTCAGCAGTTTTCGGGTGTACAGAACAGAGGCAATGGGAGATCAAAAGGCAGCTGCAAGCCTCCAATTGGCTCCATAGTGAAAAGAATCTCATTCTGAATTCATAAGGTGAAAATGCTTTGTCTGGTGCTTGGTTAGGTCTATGGGTTGCTGTTGCCTTAATGGAGATTAATTTAAAAGTTATGATATTAGCAATTTGTAGCCACGTGGATATATTTTAACCTGTGTAAATTAATTAAATGTTTCAATTAGTTTAATGTAAAGCCTCAAGAACTGGTGGTCTGATTCCTGAATTTAGAGTCACATCTCAAACATAACACCTAAAATTATAGGTTATGACAGTTGTTTAAAGATTCCCTCTGGGAATTTTAAATAACTCCGCTTTACCAACTGCATTGGTCATAACAAGTGGTCTATGGATTCTGCAGGCTGTTGTCGAAATGACATGAACTCTAGTCAATGAATACGGAAGTTTAACCTGATTCTGAACTGGTCTTCCAATGTAGTCCATATCTTTTGGGGTTCCTTCAGCTCTTCTTCTGTTAATTCTGATGTACTCAGCCTGTGTTGACCTTCATTTTGCATTGCTAGAAAATTTTTTATGGCTTACTTGTCTGGTTCAGACACACCTGAATAAAGAAACCACAGCTCTGTATGGTGTTTAAAAATTTTGAGTTCAGATAGTAGGTCAGCTGTGCCCCAATTCAACTAGGGAATTTTGTGGACATTTTGACAATATCCCTTTGACCTCCCTTGTCCTATAGTACCTGGGATGAGTGTCAATGTAGCTGCTTTTCTGAAGTTCTGCCCATTATAATCACAACCTTCTCTGGCCCAATTTTATGACAGTTTTGTTTGTTTTTTTTGTTTGGCTCTCCCTCGCTCACTCTCAATCTGGCCCACACCCTGGTCACTCATCTGTCCTGACTGAGCTAACGTGCTGATCCTCTCTATGCACTGTCCCACTCACTGAACTGACAGGCTATGCACTGCAATCTCACCACTAGGGACCCTTCTGCTTACCAGCTCTTTATTTGAGCACTATCTCTGCATCATTTCTTCAAAGTTTTTTCTGAGCAATCACCACCCTGCAATTCAGTACACGCTAATGCTACGATTCCATTGCAGTCTGACCAGAATGTCAAGGGTCATCTCATCCTATGCAGCACGAACTAAGACTGTTCACCATATTGTACCTGCATTTAATCTTGCTGCCACACTGTTTGACCACCGCTGAGCAACATATTGTGTTGTCATCATGATACAAAGGCACTGATCACTCCTAAGGGATTTGGTAAATACATTGCAGATTCATTTATTGAGACCAGGCATATTTGAATTTTTATACATAGGCAGAAAGCTTAAAGACATCAGTAGTAGAGCTGTGTGTATATGCTCTGCACAAAGCAAGAAATGAAATTAAAACTGGATCACTTGACACACTTCCCTTCTAGTGATGCCATGTTGCAATCCCTTTAAGGCAGGAAAAGCAAGTCATGTCTCACTAACCTGGTTGAATTTTTTGAGGAAGTAGTTAAAAATAGCCATCTCAGTTTCTTACATTTGGTCTTTGAGAAAAAATTTAACAGAGTGCACAGAGGGTTACTTCAAAAGGTAAAGTCATGTGGGATAGGAGGGCCATTTCCAGACTGGCTAGATAATTGGTTGAATTGTCACAGGCAGAGGTTTGTTATTAATGAAACTGGTTCTGTATGAAGAATGATAACTTCTGGAGTCTTGCATTTATGAAGGTCAGAAGCACAGTTGTTCACAATCTACATTAAAGATCTAGACGATGGTGTTATGACACTGTCCACAGAACTGAGAACAGCACAGTTTTTGTCAGTGGAAATAATTATGAGGTACAATCTGCTGCAGTTGTGAAGGGGGAATGGGCTCATATTGGGCAGATATCATGTAATGTATATAAGTGGGCAGGAAAGGGATCTAAGAGTTACAGTATGAATCTGTAAAGGTGCATGATCAGTGCCAAAAGGTTACTGCAAAGGTAAATAGAGCAGTACCTTGTAAGCAATGTCAATTCTGTATAAAACAAAAAGAACCAAAATGTCCTTGTACAAGACCCTAGTTAGACCTCATAATTTTTTTATTCATTCACAGGATGTGGGCTTCGCTGGCTGGTCAGCGTTTATTGCCCATCCCTAATTGCCCTTGAGAAGATAGTGGTGAGCTGTCTTCTTGAATCGCTGCAGTTCATGTGCTTCCTAACAGCACCCACAATGACGTCCACATCTAATCAGTGACGTCCACATCCCATGAATGAATAAAAACAAAAGCTCAGTCAGTAGTTTTGCGACTGAGCCACTCTTGGTGATGGACAATGAGGCCCCCCACCCAGAGTACATTCTGTGCCCTTGTCACCCTCAGTGCTTCCTCTAAGTGGTGTTCAACGTGGAGGAGCACTGATTCATCAGCTGAGGGAGGGCGGTACATGGTAATCAGCAGGATGGTTTCGTTGCCCATGTTTGACCTGCTGCCATGAGACTTCATGGGGTCTGGAGTTGATGTTAAGGACTCCCAGAGCAGCTCCCTCCCGGCTGTATACTATTGTGCCGCCACCTGGTGGGACAGGACAATACTGGGTGCTGGGTAATATAGGAACCCTGGGTAAGGTTCAAGAAAAGACCACAGTAATCCTTAGTTTAAAAGACCTTAATTATCATGGCAGGTTGAGAGCTGTGTCTTTTTACACTCAACTGCACTGTATCAATATGGGTAGAATATTTGAACTACATTTATTAGAGAAACTGTAGCAGTCATGTATATATACTATGTAAACAGAGAACTGGTTTAGATTTTAGGAGGTTGCTTGCTTTTTATGCAGAGGGTTAGGAACACTTGGCATAAATTATCGACTTGTGGTGAATGGGAATTAACTGCAAGAATTCCTAAAGGAACTGGATAAGTGGTTGTTGGCCACTTAATGGGGTGCCGTTGATGATCACCTGCATTTTTAAGAACCTAGTTACCTATTAGACTTGCTACAGCCTCTTGGATTGTTGCTCCCTATCCATCAGGAAAGTGACAATAGCCTTACCTCAGGCAAACCAGGCTGTAGTGAACTGCTTGATGCATTAATATACAGAAAACTCACTTATGTAACTAATGTCACTAGCAAGAGTTTAAAACAAGCCACAGGATTAAACGTTAAATGCAGCAGTGACTTTGACTACAATGGGCAGGGTTGTCCCTGTGCTGGATGTAGTACAGACAGGCTCCTGAGAAAGGTATAACTAAGTGGCTGATTCGGTGCTTAACCATAGATAACTTTTTGGAGAACAAAATCAGATCTGGGGAATCAGTGGAGCTTCTCAAGAATCAAGGTGTTAGAAGTGCAGAACTCTGAGTAAGTAAGAGCATAGGTAACAACAGTATTCTGAATGAACTGTGATTTATGGAAAGAGGGAAATTAGCTAGGAGAATGGATAAAGAGAGCCGTGGGCTGAGACTCTTGGAAGCAGTGGTGTGGAGTGCGAAAGTGTTTTAAAGGTGGAAAAATGCTTCTCAGTGACAGATCTGATGTGAAGAAGAAAATTAACTCCAGATCAAGGAACTCCGAAGGTGCCAGTTGCAAAGGCTGACTGAGTGATAAAGCAATGCTCAGGAGCTGACAGGAGTTAAAAAGGATGACTTTGGTTTTGTATATGAGCTTGAAAAGCTTTTGATTCATTCGTTTAAGTCTTGCTGTCAGGTTTATAATTGGAGATTGGAATAAAATCTTAAAATCAAAAAGGAGGTGGAAAAGTAAAGTTTTATATTGTCAGTAACACGTAGAATCTGATCCTTTTGGATGATGTCACCAACTAATAGCTCAGGATTACTGCTGCTAATTGCAGTACCTGTTCCACAACCTAGTTTAGCTCAGCTAATTGAACACAAACGAGCATTCAAACCTATGATTCTTCGCACCTCATTAGTGCATTTACCTGATCATCAGAGAGGACTTCATAGCTCTCCAACTGAGCATCAAGACCTAGTGCCATTTCCCCGCCTTTTCCCCATACCCTTGCACATTGGTTCTTATTCAAATCATCATCTAATGCCCTCTTGAGTGCCTCGATTGAACTTGCCTCCACCACACTTCCAGGCAGTGCATTCCAGACCCGAGCTACTCATTCTGTGAAAAAGATTTTTCTCATCTCACATTTGCTTCTTTTGCAAATCACTTTAAATCTGTGCCCTCTCATTCTTGATCCTTTTATGAGCAGGAACAATTTTTCCCTATCTACTCTGTCTATCAAATTTCCTCTTAGCCTTCTTCTCTCCAAGGGGAACAGTCCCAACCTCTCCAATCTATCTCCGTAACTGAAGTTTCTCATCCCTGGAACCATTCTTGCAAGCCTCTTCTACAATCTCTCCAATGTGTTCACATCCTTCCAATAACGTAGCACCCAGAACTGTACACAATACTCCAGCTGAGGTCTAACAATATCTTATATAACTTTGGCATAATCTCCTTGCTCTTGTTCTCTATGTCCCTATTAATAAAGCCTAGAATACAAATGGGGAGAATTTTCTCCCCGTCGGGCTGGCAGTTCAGGAGCAGGCAGGGGTGGGCGCGTAGCTGATCACCGCTCGCGATTAGCTGCATGCCACCATTTTGCGTGGGCGGGCCAATTAAGGACCGCCTAGCATGACGCACACCCAGAAGTGCATAGCGCTTAGTGCTTAGACCACTGTCTATACTTCAAAAGGACAAGTGCCAGCACAGTCAAAGCATCTTAGTACCAGTAACTTCTCTGGTTCCCTCTATACAATATGTTTCCCTATAAATAAACATAAACAAAGGAAAAGACCTGTGGCCTAAGGTAATATTCCTCCAATATGATCATTCTCATTCACTGTACTTGGATCTCTCAGACCTGTCCATTGCCTGAGTGGATCTGTTGGTGTTCACTCAAGTGAGGCAGCATTCATGGTGATAACAGAGATATCTGCTCATTAGACCAGCCTACTGCCCTAATCAAAAAAGGCAAAAGAGACGAAAGAGTGAAGAAAGTCTGGAGGGGAATTTTTGCTTGCGGGAGCAAATGGACCTGCGAGTGAGCGGGAGGGTTAAAAGCTGTTACTGACAGGACGGGGATTAACTTAAACAGCCCTGATTTCTCCTCTCACTACCCATATGTAGACAGAGTTTTGAGTTTTGACTTCCCCCTTTATGAGTGGTGGCGTATTTTCCCCAGCCCTTCAATTTGGAGTGATCCAATCCTCTACTAATAACTCCACAGCAAACCCGAGATAAGGTAAAATATTTTACATACAAAATGCGGAAAGGGGTTTCGCAATGTCTGCCCCATTTACCACTCACATAATAAAAGAGGGAAAAAGAAAAGAAAGATGTACAGGGCAAGGCCTCAATAAAAATAAGAGTAATGTAAGCCCAAAGTCCAGAATCAAAAGGTACAGTGGCTTATTCCTTCAGAGGTTAGCAGGCCGAAAATGATGCAGGATGATACCTCTTTCCAGAAGTGAGGACTTCCACGAGGGAGGAAGGCACATAGAGAGGAATTAGTCTTGAAGGCACAGATAAAGAAGTTCCAATGTTCCAGTAGTTCATAGTGTAGATTAGGACCAGGCACTTTACCGGGACAGAGCTCTTTGTGCTGCTATCTCCTAGGTGATAAAATGGTAGACTGGCTGGGTTCAGTTCCACGCGGCAGTATGGCAGGTTCTAGCAGCTTGTTGGTTTGCGGGGGGGGGGGGGGGGGGGGGGGGGGGGTGGTCATGTGACATGCCTCCCGCTTCTTCTCCTGGGTGTTGGAAAAAAAATGTATTTTCCCAGGTCTGGAGTCTTGGGGTGTTTAATAGAGGAGTCTGGGTCCTTTTTGCCCTTTGCAGACATACCATTTCCATTGGCCAGAGCTCTGTCTTAGAGATGGGCATATTTCTTTGGAATTTGATTGTCAGCTGTCATAAGCAGCATTAGCTGTAAAGATAACCATGGCCCTGCTGGTTTCTGAAGGTTAGAAATTCCTCTTTTATGAATCATGGCTAGTCAGGGTAAAGCCTTATCCAAGGTTAAAATAAAAATAATAATTTTATAAAGTAGCCAGGTTACCGTAGGTATATATATTTTTCTCCTTCCTGTCTTCTGGCCAGCAGAAAGCATTGAAATTGGCAACACATTAGGAAGCTGCCGACTTCCAAACTTCACTTCAGCGGGTTAGGCTGATGTAAGCAACCCCCTCAGGAGACATGTTAATAAGCTATTAAAGAATCAAAATTAACAGTGAATTTAATATGGGTTTTGGGATTTAACTGTGGGGGCATGTGTTTCCTGGAACTAACCAACGAAAGTAAGGGAAGGATACAGTGAATGAAACCTCTCAGGTGATTTTTTTTGCCTAATTTTGCGAAAGCCTTTAGCTGACAGGATTGTTCTGAAATGTTATTTTAACTATTTTATGGTTGACTTTCATCACTTCAGAGGTTTGTGTCTCTGATCTCCACTTTGCAGCTGTGATCTGTCAGCTGGGTGCTACTGATGCTGTATTAGCTTGGAGCTCAGATGATCAGCAACATCAACAGCACCAGCAAGAGCAGGAAGAGCACCAGTGGCAGGAATAATTGCAGCCTTCTGCTCACAGACCACCTACTCCACAGCGGATAGGGTTGAGCAAAGAGGTGCAGCTGACAGGAGGTGATACCCACAAACCACGTTGTACAGCCAGAGGATTCGCTTTATGGGCATATCAGAACACCAGTGTTTCAGGTGGCTCAGGATCTTGCATCAAGTGGTGGCAGTCATTTGTCATGGACCTGCGAACCATGCTATCTCAAGTGATGTCAAAGTTCCACTGCTATCAACATCTTTTCCTGTGGTTCCTTCCAGGGCTTCGCCAGGGACATTTGAAGGATCTCACAGTTGACCATTCACACCAATGTTTGCCAGGGCAGGCAATTATGTACATTTTGCCACTCATGTTGCCGGTCAAAATGAGCAGGTGCTTGGGTTTGTGATTCTGGCTGCCTTCCCATAAGAGCACACGTGGCAATCCAATCACCCCCATTTCACCTAGGAGTCTTGATCAAGTGCAAGGGCTTCCATTGTATCAATGTGCAGCAACTGCAAAAAGATGATTATGCAGGTATGCACAATATTCCCAGGCAGCTGCCATGATGTTTTATCCTGCGTCAGTCCATCCTCCCTGAAAGGCAGGCTTATTGGCTAGCTGCTTGGAAACAAGGGGGCATCCACTCAAACATAGCTAACGACACACATGAGGAAGGCAGGCCTTTAAGGCCCCCAGCATCACATCCATGGAGGCATCACTAAAGTGAGATGCGGACTTGAAATATTGAAATTCCATTCTGGCAGTTCCTTCTTTTGTTCTTCCACCTCCAGGCTCCACTAATTGTCATCTTTGCAGCATCCCTTTAAGTACTGGAGTTCAAATAGACTCATGTGGGTCATCAACATGCCCACTCAGCCTAACACGTCTGGAAGCCTGAAAGTAAGGTACAAATATGTTGAGAAGCCACTGACAGACATGTTGCGTGGACTCCCGTCTGCATATGCATCCCCCTGCTCCCAGGTTGTCTCCAAATTAAAACTCTCCCCATATGGTGAATTTGCTGAGCGTTCACTTCACTCAAGACTTTGCTCAATGGAATTGAGCAACAGAATTGAAGGTCAACACATGATTTGTGGTGCTCTGTATTTTTAGACTCAGACATTTACAGTACAGAAGGAGGCTATTTGGCCCATCGTGTCTACGCTGATCAACAAAGATCTAACTACACTAATCCCATTTTCCAGCGCTTGGCCCATAGCCCTGGAGGCTATGGCAATACAAGTGAATATCTAAATACTTCTTAAATGGTACGAGAGTTTCTGACTCAACCATCCTTTCAAGCAGTGAGTTCCAGACTCCCACCACCCTCTGGGTGAAAAAAATTCTCAACTTTTCTCTTAGCCTCCTAGCTCTTACCTTAAATCTATTACCCCAGGTTATTGAGCCCTCGACTAATGGAAAAAGTGCGTTCCCATCCACCATATCTATACCCCTCATAATCTTATACACCTCTATCAGGTCCCCTCTCAATCTTCGCTGTTCCAAGGAGTATAATCCCAGTCTAGCCAATCTTTCCTCATAGCTCAGATCCTCCAGAACAGGCAGCATCCTGGTAAATCTCCTCTGCACCCTCTCCAGTGCAATCACATCCTTCCTATAATCTGGTGACCAGAACTGCATGCAGTACACCAGTTGTGACCTAACCAGCGTTTTGTACAGTTCCAGCATAACCTCCTTGCTCCTGTATTCTATGCCTCGGCTAATAAAGGCACATATTCCCATATGCCTTCCTAATCAACTTATCTTTCTGCCCTGCCACCTTCAGGGATCTGTGGATATGCACACCAAGGCCCCTCCGATCTTCAGTGCTTTCCAGGGTCCTACCATTCATAGTGTAATCCCTTTCCTTGTTAGCTCTCCCCAAGTGCATTACCTCACACTTTTGGGTTGAATTCCATTTGCCACTGCTCTGCCCACCTGACCAGTCCATTGATATCCTCCTGCAGTATGCGGCTATCCTCCTCACCTATTTACCACCCTACCAATTTTCACTTCATCTGCAAACTTCTTGATCATACCCCTACATTTAATTCCAAATTATTTATGTTCACCACAAACAGCAAGGGTCCCAGCACCAATCCTTGTGGAACCCCACTGGAAACAGACTTCCAGTCACAAAAACATCCCTCTACCATCACCCTCTGCTTCCAGCCTCTCAGCCAATTTTGGACCCAACATGCCACTTTGCCTTGGATCCCATGGGCTCTTACTTTCTTGACCAGTCTGCCATGAGGGACCTTATCAAAGGCCTTGCTAAAGTCCATGCAAACCACCTCAAATGCACTGCCCTCATCAACACTCCTGGTTACCTCCTCAAAAAATTCGATCAAATTTGTCAAACACGACCTTCCCTTATCAAATCCATGCTGACCATCACTGATTAATCTGTGTCTCTCCAAGTGCAGATATATTCTGTTCCTCAAGATTCTTTCCAGTAACTTCCTCACCACTGAGGTTAAACTGACCAGCCTATCACTGGTCTATCCCTTCCTCCCTTCTTTAATAATGGGACAAAGTTAGCAGCCCCTCAGTCCTGTGGTATCTCACCTGTGGCCAGAGAGGATTTGAAAATTACAGCCAGAGTCCATGATATCACTTCCCTTGCCTCCCTCAACAGCCTGGGATACATCTCATCCGGGCTTGTGGGTTTATCCACTTCTAAGGCCGCTAAACCCGCTAATACCTCCTCTCTCTCTATGTTAATTTCCTCTAATATTTCACAGTTGTCCACCCCATGTCTATACAGCATCGTCCTTTTCCATCGTGAAGACTGATGCAAAGTATTAATTGAGGGCAGTACCCACATCTTCCGGGTCCACACACAGATTACCTCTTTGGTCTCTAATTGGCCCTACTCTTTTCCTGGTTATTCTCTTGCTCGTTATATATTTAAAAAACCCCTTTGGGTTTTCCTTTATTCTACCCACTAACGCATTCTCATGCACTCTCTTAGCTTTCCTAACTTTCTTTTTATGTTCCCTCCTGCACTTTTTATACTCGTCTAGAGACTTTGCTGTATTGAGCCCTCGGTATCTGCCATAAGCTTCTCTTTTTTTCTTAATCCTAATCTTTATGTCCCTTGACATCCAGAGTTCTCCGGACTTGGTCCCCCACTTTGTCTTTACGGGAACATATTGGCCCTGTACTCTCGCTATTTCCTCCTTGAATGCCTCCCACTATTCTGACACAGTTTTATCTGCAGGTAGCTGCTCCCAGTCCACTTGGGCCAAATCTTATCTCACCTTAGGAAAATTAGCCTTTCCCCAGTTTAGAACTTTTATTCCTGGCCTAACGTTATATTCTCCTTTGTCACTTCTCCATCGTAGATGTTACGACCTTCATCAAACTTCTTGAAAAGGACAACTCCATCCTTCTTCACATCATACTAGGTAAAGATGTCTGCCAACTATCCTAAATCTAACTTTGTTATGGTCACTATCTCCAAAATGCTCCCCTACTGATATGCCTTCCACCTGCCCGGGCTCATTTTCAAATATTAGCTCTAGAAATGCCCCCTCCCTTGCTGGGCTTTCTATGTACTAACTAAGGAAGTTCTCCTAGATGCAACTTAAGAATTTTGCTCAATGTGAATCAGGGGCTTTGGGAAAAGATTGCAGCAAGAAGGAAGAAGAGATTATTTTATAATTTTAAAACAATTTAGCATTGAAAAGACAAATTTACAATCAGATTTAAAAATAGGAAGTACCATTGTATGCTCAACAAAGCCTACAACTTCTCTGTAAGAAATGAGGGGAAAAAAATCCCTAAAGATTTTACCACAATCTTTTGCAACTTTCCACTGGGCCTGCATTATTCAATTCACACCAACAGCCATTGGATATGATTTTTGCTGCACTACTGGCCTCTAGAATACTACTATTCCACATTGTTCCACAGTTGAATCTATTACTGGTATTACTTGACTTTACAAATGTAGTTTTATGCTTATTATTATGGTATTAATAGAAAACAAGGTGTAAACAGGTTCTTCATGAAACAGGTTTGTGATTTTATTACAAATAGATAGACTACATTTACCCCATGTTGTGCATTTAAGGCACCCAGCATTCATCCAGTATCATGCAGTTGGACTGGATAGATTCTTGGCTGACAAGGGAATCTAGGCGGTAGCCAGGAAAGTAGAGGTCACAATCAGATCAGCCATGATCTTATCAAATGGTGGAGCAGGTTCAAGGGGTCGAATGGCCTTCTCCTGCTCCTAATTCATATGTTTGTAAGATCGAATGCAGCTTTATTTAACAACTCTATCTGTTTAAAACAAAACGTCCACACTAAAATGACTAAGGTGCGGTTTACTCAAAAATATTGAACATGAATTTCTGATATAAGCCTGGGGAGAATTCAGAATCGATATCTTGCTATGCCTTGTTACTTCTGGATATTATTTGACCTATAAAGAACTTATCAGTTTTAGTCTACTCACATTGGTCTGGTGAAGTGAAATTTTCCAATTTTCAAAGGAAGCAGTAAAACATAGGGGCATTCTGCATGATCTTCAGGGGTTAGTAATGATGATTGAGGATAGTTTTTAATTCTGCCTTGCTAGCCCTTTCACAACACGGATAAGGCTGGAGGTTTAAGTTCACAGGAAACTCTGTCTACTTACGGAAAGTATATTTTTGCCATCAAATATATGGAGACAAGACCCAAACTTTAAAATTTAACTTGCTTCATATTTCATAGAGGTGAGGATGACTTATAAAAAGATCAAGATCAATGCACCTGAGTTATGAGATCATCCTCAGAAGTGAGACACAAATGAGTCAGTGTTTTACACATACTCTATTTATCCACTTTTTATTTTTACAATGATAACTTGTTAGATTATTTTTCTTCCTCTTTAGCTCAGTCAAGAGGCTGCATGGAGAGTCTTAAAATAAATTCTCATAATGTTGTTTTTTATTAGTTTGTGGGATGTGGGCATTATGGCGAGACTAGCATTTTCCAAATTTCCCTGGAGAAGATGCCAAATACAGAGGAGCAATAAAAGCTGGCCTTGCCAATGACGCCCACATCCTGTGAACTGTTATGATCCCAGCCAATGTTACTACTGGACAAGCCTGATCTCAGGGTGGAACCCAGCTTCATAGATCCTAACTTTTATTTTTTTGTTTAGATACACGGAGAGTAGCTATTGAATAAGTCAGTTGATGAACTTTGAACAAAAAGATAAAACTTTTATTTAACAAAATAAGATTAACTATATTATAATACTACTTCACCCACAACTATACTTTTACAGATATATACAGGTTTGGAAGGGAAACACAGGTTACAAAAGCTATTTTATACCCTAATGTTCACAGTAAGTACATAGTCCATGTAAACCAATTGGTAACCTGTAGTCAGGCACACCACACTCTGAAACCAAGTGACAGATGCCACTCCAAATGCTATGAATGTCTCATCAACTCCCCCCAGATGCTTATCACACCGTGAGCCAATCGGTCTCACTGAACTCCGCCTTTCACATGAAGGTTTCCAATCTCCACGTTCCAAGAACTCACTTTGGAATCTTCTCCCAAACCAACACTTTCCTCTCAGGTACCTTCTGCAATTATCCACCTCCGGGATTTCGATCTCTTCTTCTGATGTTCCTCTCCCTGGGTCACCGCATGCATTCAAGCTTTCTTCCATGCACTCTCTCTCAGTGACTCAGTCATCAACAGTCATCATATGCCCATAGCAAAGAGTTACAGACCTTCAGCTGGACCTTCTGGCCCCTTGCTTTAAATCTGCTTCCTGCAGCTTTTCTTCCTTTAAGCTTGAAACTTAAAGCCTTCCTCTGCTCCTCATTCTTAACTTCACTTAACATGAGTTTTTTCCAGGTTCCTGTCCTTCCTTGGACCAGAAGGTCTTCTTGGGACTCTCTCCCATTTCCGTCTCACTCCTTGGCCTTGGGACCTTTCAGTTCTTTTGGGAAATCTGCTCTCACTTTGCAAGTGTCAGTTCCCTCTCCCAGTGTCCAGTCTCTCTGGAGTCCTGGCTTCAAATGAACTTTGGTTTGGAACTGGCTATCTGTCTCTTCTAGGCTGCTTTTGCTGGCAACTGCCTCCAGCTGAACTCAAAACTGCTTCTTCTTGATTTTTGTGTGTGTGTATGTGTTTGTGTGTATGTCTCCCTCTCTGGACCCCTGTTGCTAGGCAACAGCACAATTTTTTCCACTCTTGTCTTTGCTTTAATTTCTCTTCAGGAGTCATAAAAAAACCTCATTAGAAATGCAGGCACCTTTTAAAGTGAAACTAAAACTCAACTTGACCTTTTCTTAACACACAAACACAGAAATACAAATCAAACTTAAACTTTAAAGCTAAAACTCATTCCTAACACCCACAAATACAAATATAATTTACTTAAACTATTTCCTTACAGAACAAATGAAAAAAAATGGGGGAATGTATTTAATCTTTTGCATGGAATACAGCAAAATATTACACATAGATGTATTCATAATTCCAGTACAGCCAAAGCTATAGAACTGCTGTAAAATATTTCTTGTAGCAAACAATGCACAATATCTTTTCTGCAGAATTTCAGTACAGCTAAATATGTGCTATTTCCGTGTTTAAATACTGAGCCTGCTTTATCTGGTACCTTTTATGTTAAAAGGCACCTCCAGTCACTTCACAAGGGCACAGGAGAAAAAAGAAAACAAAAGATCTTAAGGTCTGAATTTTCACAACCTTGGAGAGGGTCTCCAGCTTGTCTAAAATGGCATCAGAATGGATTCCGGAAGTCCTGCCCCTAAACCCTGTACCCACCATTTTTGCCAGGGCGAGAATACGGGATGGGTTGTAGTTTGCACTTCCACGGTTCATGGAGGCAATTGCACATATAAAAGGACAGCTGACTTCAAACAGAAGCAAATTTCATCAGTGGGATGTCCAGAACTCGACTTGTGGACTTTAAAACTTTCAAGAGAAGGTTTAAACTTACGGAAGTTCTTTGGAGAGGTAGGGTACCCTTTTAGAGAGCTAAGGTACCAATTTGGATTTGTCCATGCTCACCTTTGGGAGAGATCAAGTGTCCTTTGGGAGAAGTCAACTGCCCTTTGGGATTATTGAAAGTACACATGAATATGCATAAGAACTGGATAAACTCATTGGACCTGTCACGGTGTCAAAGCTTTTAAATCCTTTTGGAACTGTCAAACTGAAAGAAAAGTCTGTAGTTAAAAAAAAAATCAGTGGTTGCCATAGCATAAGCCTCAGGGTTGTCATTATAGGATTTGTGATTCCACAACCTATCGTTATTGCAGTGGGCTGCCTGTCAGTTCACAGTTTGATTGCCATCTGAAAGTGGTTATAAAGTCTTTGGTGTGGGGCTATGGTTAAGTAGTTGATGCAATTTAAATGTCATAAAAGTAGTAATAAGGCAAATGAGATACTTGCCTTTATTAGCCAAGGCATAGAATATAAGAGCAGGGAGGTTATGCTGGAGCTGTGTAAAACACTGGTTAGGCCGCAGCTAGAGTGTTGCGTGCAGTACTAGAATCCACATTAAGGGAAGGAGGTGACTGCGCAAGACAGAGTGCAGAGGAGATTTAGCAGGGTGTTGTCTGGGCTGGAGAGTTTTAGTTATGAGGAGAGATTGGATAGACTGGGGTTATCTTCCTTGGAACAGAGGAGATTGAGGGGGGACATGATTGAGGTGTATAAAATTATGAGGGGCATAGGTAGGGTTGACAGGAAGGAACTTTTCCCCTTGGTGGAGGGATCAATAACCAGGGGGCATAGATTTAAGGTAAGGGGCAGGAGGTTTAGAGGGGATGTGAGAAATAATTTTTTCACCAGAGGGTGGTATGAATCTGGAACTCACTGCCTGAAAGGGTGGTAGAGGCAGAAACCCTCATAACATTTAAGAAGTATTTGGATGTGCACTTGCGATGCCATGGCATAGAAGGCTATGGGCCTAGTGCTGGAAAATTGGATTAGAATAGTTAGTTGTTTGACTGGCAGAGACTCGATGGGCCGAAGGGCCTTTTTCTGTGCTGTCGACCTCTATGACTCTAAATGAGTTTTCATCAATTAGGGTGTTTTAATTATACCTATCAGTAGATACTTAGAACCTTTACTTATTTCATCTCAGCATGGGTCCTGACGTCTGCCTATGGTGGATATTGGGTGAGTTGGTGGGTGTAAGGGCAAAGGGTGGGAGAGCACGGTCTGGTATGAGTTGGCACTAAGTTAGCATAGGGGCTACAACTGGCAATAGAATAGGGAGCCATAGCTTAGAATGGATGGTATGAGAGGCCATGGAGTGGGTAGAGGGGCACAGGTTGACATGGACGGTATGAGGGCCCATAGTGGATGGATGGGGGCAGCAAGAAATGGCTTGGGTTGGCATAGATGGGTATTGGGGAGTGGCTGGAGGAGTGGGGCATGAAGGGTGAGGGCTAGAGGGCTTGTTTTCTTTTTTTCCCACACAGCTGGACGAAGTGCTGGAGTGCTGAGGCGAGCCTTTTAGACAGCCCACCTCCACACCTGGTAGCCTTTATGGCTGCCTCTTCAATGTTTCCAGGGCCAGTGAGCCCAACTACCGTTAACACCCAGACCCTCGGAACGAAAATCAGGTCATCTAGTGCACTCTCTCACAAGTTGGGGATGTGGAATCAGGAATTTTCCCAATTCTGCGCTCCCAGTTCAGATGCAAAAATTCAGGCCTAAGTTTGGTTTGGATGAACACAAGATAGGCCAGTAGGAACTAAAAAGATGGAAGGTCATGAGAGATACTGGTCTCTATGCCTGAATTTTCACTATGTGGTCATGTTACATAACACTTGACACTTTGGACATTCGCTAATAGAATTAAACCCATTTTACACTTAGGTTTGCACACTTCGGGCTGAATTTAATGGCATTATAGTGGTCCCAACCAGTGGCCATCTTTGGAAGCTACAACATGATTGCACTACAATCAGACAATTAACTGCCTACTATCAGGCTTCTGCCCTTTTAAGGGCAGAAGCCCAGTTTTAAGATCTGCCAGCTAATCAGAAGACATCAGCTCTTTAGTCCTACCAATGTCACTAGGAGCAGTAGCCATTGCTGGAACTGCAGTAGGTCTGGACCAGTGAAAGTGGAAGAGACCTCAGAATTAAAGTAAATTTGTGGGGCTTACCAAGGCCATCAGCCCAGCCACCAGCTTTTACAGGGTAGCCTCCCAACATGACATAGGGGAGACTGTTAAGTCTCCATTGATTGGCCACTTAAGGGCTAAAATTGGCCTCTGGGTGGGAAGGTTATCCTTGAGCTTCACTATCCCTGACTCAATCAGAGGGAGTACGGAAGGTAATAGGCACTCCACCCCCTGCCATTCCTCCAGATTCTATCTGCCCCCACCAATCCTCCGTCACCTCCTCACCTGCTCCCAAGGGTGGCATTAAATTCTGCCCTTTAGCAGGGAAGGGTTGGCTCTTGCAGAAATGGTCCAGGAACACTCATACTAGGAAAGGAAGATCTATTACAAAATATAAAAGGTACATTTTTAGAGTCTCACTTCATGGGGGATCAAAGGAGAGAATCAGAACATTTGTTTGGCATTAATCCTGATTCAAATAGTAAAGTCTATACTCAGATTTTGGAACTATTGAATCATTAGGCGGAATTTTACACTGGAGGGATTTTACAGTCCTGCCGAAGTCAATGGACTATTGAACAGCTCGCTGCATTCTACGCACTCACCCCCACCGCGACAAGGCCATAAAATTCTACCCACTCTGTGCATTAAAGCCTCTTCTATAAAACCACATGCATACTACTGAAGGAAGTTGTGCGCGATATCATGAGAATGGTCTCAGTGCAGAATAATAAAACTTCTTAAAGGAACTGATCAACAATTTATCCTGATTGGAGTATCAGTGCAGACTAGGCAATAGAGATGTGAAAGGGAAGGATAATTTTTGTTACACAAACATATACAAGAGATAAAATCTTAAAACTGAACAATTTATCTGTGGGATTTTCTGGCTCTGCCCGCCACTGGGGTGGTCCAGTCCAGCCGAAAGTCAATGGGCTTTTGGCTGGTGTGCCACATCCCCCAGGCCAGGTCCCCCCAGCCTCTGTTCCTTTATAAAAAATGTCAGTTCTCATCAGATATTACAAAATATGATCAAATAATGAGTAAGCCAGTATCTTTTGTTGTCAGGGACTACATAGGATACTTTATATATATATATATAAAGCAACCTTGTACAGTAAGCAATGCACATAATGCAATATAATATTAAGACTCTGATGACCCTCTTCAGTCAAAATATCATAGGCAAATGGTGAACTTCATATTCAGATTGCTGCTATTTAAAATGAAGAATATTTATTTTCTCAAACAGCACTTTATAAATAATAGCTGTTTGAAGATGAACTATTTTCCATAATGCCCAAGGATGGTAATCACAGGTGTGACTGGCACATCACTGAAAAACATCACTGCCCTTTGGGGATTTACAATTTTCACCTGAATGAAAAACAAGATCCAAAAATTCAACTCAGCTAAGAAGAATACCTGTCTTTGATTACCAGCTCGGGTTAAACAAATTGGATACTGGTAAAATAAGTTACACAACAGTGGACCTGTGTCTTGCAGCACACATGAAAATCTGATTGGACATAGGAGAAAATACTTTAAAATAATACCTACTCTAGCCCATTATTCTGTACATAGAGACTGTCATTTATTGATGTATAATCGATTATTGGTGTTTTACTGAAAAACCTGAAAAAGCTTATAATGAAAGGCCAGCTGTAATCTTCGGGTCTTGATTATAAGGTTAAAAACACATCTAATTTATTTTCACTGGACCAGTGCTTGAATTGACCCTTTTGCAAGTCACTAGCCTGCCACAGAATTGGTGATTAAGCTAAATTAAACGAGGATTCGCTTCCTCTACACATTACACAAACCAAATACAAAATTTGTCAATTAGCTTATAAACATGTAAGCAAATGTATACTTTTAAACTTAGGTAGATCAATAATGTTTTTTTTAAATAGTTAATCGACATAGTTTTTGTTTCTTTTATTTTCTTTTGCCCCAGTTTTCTTCCCTTTACCCTTTAATTACTCTGCTGTTCCCATCTCCCGTTTCATTTAAATGTGGGACAATTCTTCCCTATCACTTCAGTTCATGCTGATATTTCTTTCCTTATTATTGACAATAACATCAATTATAACAGTAACTTGTATTTATATAGTACCTTTAATATATTGAAATATCCCAAGGTGCCTCACAGGAGTATTATCAAAATAAATTTGAAGAGATATTTGGATGGATGACTAAATGCTTGGTCAAAGAGATAGGTTTTAAGGAGCACCTTCAAGAAGGAAAGAGAAGTAGAGAGGTGGAGAAGCTTAGAGAGGGAATTCTAAAGCTTAGGGCCTTGGCAGCTGGAGACATGGCCACCAATGGTGGAGCGATTAAAATTGGTGATGCTCAGAATCAGAGCTGAGTGTAGATATTTTGGAGCATTTTAAGGCTGGAGGAAATTACAGAGATAAAAAGGGGTGAGGCCATGGAGGGATTTGAAAACAATGATCAGAATTTTAAAATTAAGGCATTGCTTAACAAGGAGCCACTGTAGGCCAGAGAGCACAGGGGTGATGGGTGAACAGGACTTGGTGTTAGTTAAGACCCGAGCAGAAGAGTTTTGGATGACCGCAAGAGATCAGGGAGCCTGAGCAATGTTTTTCCCTGGGGCTCAGGTGTTCCAGTACTCCGGGCTCTCAGCCAAGCCGCATTATGCATCCCTGGCTGAGTGCCATAGGTTGGCATGCAGGCCATGGGGGTGGGTGGGGTGCATACCTTGGCATGAGGTGGCATGGATGAGGCATGGGGAGCATATGGGGGATGAGAGAGTGTGAGGGTGAAGGCTAGCAGGCCATATATTTTTCATTATAACTGGGACGAAGTACCATAGGACCAAGGTGGGCTTTTTAAACACAGCTCCTGAGAAGGGCGGGCCGAGCTGGGAATTTTCCTCACACCTGCTACCTGCCCCAAAGATGAAAATTCAGCCCAAATCTGGCAGATATTTCCACCAAGAGAAAGAAAGTGGTATGGTTGAATGTTTGCCCATAAAGACTGGTGCAACCAAGACAATAATATGGAAATGGCAGACTTGTTAAGTGGTTATTTTGTACCTTACAGTTGAAGATGAGGACCAACTAACAACAGTTTAAGTGAACCTAAAAACAAGTCAGAGGGAAGATCTTGGTGAATTTAATATAATGAAATCAATGATAATGGAAAAAAATAATGGGATAATTAAGATGGGATAATAATAGTTAGATAAAACTCTAGAATTTGATTGGTTCCACCAAGGGTATTAAAGGAAACAAGTAGGGAAATCACAGATGCATTTTTCATAATTTTCTGAAGCGGTCTAGAGTGAAGGGCAAAGGGTGGTGGGTGGGATGCATGGCTTGGCATGAGTTAACACTAAGTCGGCATGGGGAAATTACGGCTTTGGATTGGAAAATTGCAAATGTGTCTCTATTAATTTAGACAGGAGGGAGGAGAAAGCAAAAAATTACCGACCTGCTAAATTAATCTCAGTTGTACAGCTACTATAATATAATACAACATGGAATAAGGGCTGAATTTTGCCAACTTAGGCTCAGGCTTTCACCCCGGGTCAGTTTTGCCGAGTTGGGGGATGTCTCAGCTCCCAAACCCGACCTTTAAAAACGTCCGTCTGCAGGTCATATTTTCAGTCAGAGGTGCAGGTTGAAACAGAAATCAGGATGGGCAGCACCGGAATGAATGCAGAGGCAGCCATCTGCAGAGGTGGGCTGTCTCTGTATTCCGGCACTATGTTTAAATAAATACAAAATAATAATAAAACAAAAAACATCCCTCAAACTCACACCCCTAACACCTTCTCACCCCCACACACACTCCCTATGCCCCATTCATACCAACCTCTGCTAACCCATGCTCCCACCCAAACCCCCCATGGCCCCTCATTTGGCCAACCATGGTCAACTTAGTGCCTGTCTACCCAACCCCCATACTTCCTATGTCAACTTAGCATGAGATTTTTCAACACTGCCATGGCAGGTTCTCCTGCGGCGAACAATTCAAATCTCAGTTGACTCCAGCAGGTCCAGAAGTTCCTGCCAGCAGGAGGGCCTGGAAAATCCCAACCTTACTGCACCTCTACCTACCCCCATTGCCCCTAACACCCCTGTGTCAACTTAGTGCCCCTCTACCCACTTCCATTGCCCCATATCCCTTATCGCAACTTAGTGCCAACTCATGCCCTGCACCCACCACCCTTTGCCTTACCCCCTCTATGCCAACTCACTTAGTATTCTTGGACAGTTCTTTGGCAGGTTTGGCACTTCCTGGACAGCTTTGACACTTCCTGAACAGCTGGACAGCTCTTTAACATTTCCTTGACAAATGGACAGTTCCTTGACAGCTTGACAGTTCCAATCAGTTTGTGCAAATAAAGGGCATTTTCATGTTCACTTTTAACAACCTTAAAATGTGTCTCACCTTTCCTAAAGGTGTCCAGGAGCCCCTTTGTACCTTACCTCTCCAAAGTGATACCCTGGCCATCCAAATGCACTCAGCAAGTTCAGACCTCCTCTTACCTGTTCTAATCTGCATACTCCAAATTCCACATCCTTGTTCTTCCAAAATCTCACTTCAGTGGAGGCAGCTGGTGATTTAAATGGCCAGTTGCCTCCACAAATTGCGCATGCACAAACCCCAGGGTAACTCCAGCCCAAGCTTCGCGAAGATAAGCAAAGCCAGGTTCGGGGGGGGCAGGATTTATTTCCAGGATATTTGCCAGGATGGAGAGCCTCTCCATCACAGTGAAAATCTGGGCCTTATTTTTGAAACAGGAGGTGGCTATATTTCGGAGTCCGTAACCCAGAGGCCAGAGTGGCACACCTTCCGGTTCAATGTTCTGGAAGACATCCAATCAAGAATCCACCTCAGGATTGCCGGTGCAATAAGTGATGGCAAGCAGGTTGAGAAGGCAGGGAGCCAAATCAACACACATCACTGTGGCTGCTACGAAGGGAATGGCACAAAAGTGGGAGAAGCAAAATGGGTGCGAAATCAGACTGAAGGAGCTGACAGCCATTTTCTCACTCTGAGTAATGGCTGTGACAGTAGTCTCAATGAGACGTCACTACACTAATAAGCCTCTTCCCACAATGGCTTCAGGCATGCCATTTTCTCTGTTTAAAGTTCAGTTTGCATGAAACTTTCATACCACTCCAGCCTCCTGCTATGCACTCACCTCCTGCAAGATGACCAGTTACATTGGATAGAATTTAATACCTCCCCCAAGCAGTGTGCTTGAAGGTAGGGGAGGGGGCATTTAATAAGGGAGGAGAGTGAAGGCAAAGGGAATTTAACCTGGATAAGTGTGAGGTGATGCACTTGGGCAGGACAAACAAGGCATGGGAATACACGATGATTGGTAGCACCCTGGGAAGTGCCAAGGATCAGAGGGACCTTGTTGTGCATGTCCACCGGTCCCTTAAGGTAGCGGGACAGGTAGATAAGGTGGTTAAGACGACATATGGGATACTTGCCTTTATTTGCTGAGGCATAGAATATTAGCGCAGGGAGGTTATGCTGGAACTGTATAAAATGCTGTTTAGGTCAGAGCTAGAGTATTGTGTGCAGCTCTGGAATGTGCATTATAAGAAGGTTGTGATTGCAGTAGGGAGGGTGCAGAGGAGATTTACCAGGATGTTGTCTGGGCTGGAGAGTTTTAGTTATGAGGAGAGATTTGATAGACTGGGGTTATTTTCCCTGGAGCAGAGAAGATTGAGGGGGGACATGATTGAGGTGTGTAAAATTATGAGGGGCATAGACAGGGTAGACAGGAAGGAATTTTTCCCCTTGATGGAGGGATCAATAACCAGGGGGCATAGATTTAAGGTAAGGGGCAGGAGGTTTAGAGGGGATGTGAGGAAGAATTTTTTCACCCAGAGGGTGGTGGGAATCTGGAGCTCACTGCCTGCAAGTGTGGTACAGGCAGAAACCCTCATAACATTTAAGAAGTATTTGGATGTGCATTTGCAATGCTATGGCATACAAGTCTATGGATCTAGTTCTGGAAAATGGGATTAAAATAGTTAGGTACTTATTTGAGCGGCGCAGACTCGATAGGCCAAAGGACCTTTTTCTGTGCTGTAGACCTCTATGACTCTATGAAGGAGATTGACATATTTGCAGTTAAGCCTGGCTGGGAAGGCTCATGGATGGCCTTCTACAAGATGCACTGCAGGAACTCACCAAGGCTCCTTAGACAGCACCTTCCAAACCCACGACCGCTACCATCTAGAGGACAAGGACAGCAGACACATGGAAACACCACCATCTGGAAGTTCCATTCCAAGCCACTCACCATCCTGATTTGAAAATATATTGCTTTTCCTTCACTGTCACTGGATCAAAATCCTGGAACACCCTCCCTAACAGCACTGTGGGTGTACCTACACCACATGGACTGCAGTGGTTCAAGAAGGCAGTTCACCACCACTTTCTCAAGGGCACTAGGGATGGGCAATAAATGCTGGCCCAGCCAGTGATGCTCACATCCCATAAATTAATTTTTAAAAACTCCAATTGTAGTCCAAAGTGGGCAATTGATACCTTAATGCCTACTTAAGGGCCTCAACTCTTTTGCACTGGCATTCAACCAGCAGTAGGTGGGCAAGTTGTCATACAGAGAGTCCAAAAGAACAAACTTTGTGGGCTCCTGAGGTGGTGGAGGGGGCTCCCCATTCAAAGGCACTCAGTACCTGATAGTGGGACCGAGGGAAGGGTGGCCACTGAAAGCCACCCCCTTGCCCTTGACTCCAACATCCCTCCCCTGTGGCCTCCACTCCATGACACTACCCACCCTCACTTACAGTTGGCCTGGGGGAGTCTCATTGATCCTGGGCCTCTGGTGGAGTGCATTGCCAAGCAGCTGCCACTATACCAGTAGGGCTGATGACAATGGAGAGCTGCGGGCCTGTGATTGGCTGGATGCTCTTGGGAGGGTGGTATTTCCACCCTCAGGGTGCTTAATCCCAGGCAAGGGCTGACACTGGCCACTAATTGACTCATTAACAAGTGCTATTGGCTTCCTGCCACCGCTGGGCGCATTGCTGACAGCGTACACAAATTGCCTATGGGAAAAGTGAGGATGTGGGAACATGCCGGAGAACCGGCCCATCATTGCTCTTTCTTATTTTCCTGACCTGCCCACGCCCAAGTGCGTGGGAAAACAAGTGTCTGAGCATTTGAACAAGTGTGAGTTGATCAAAGAGAGTCAGCATGGCTATTTGAAGGTCTTGTTGGACTAAGATAGGATAATCTTTTGAGGAGGTCACTAACAAGATAGATAGGGAGTGTCTATAGATATTGTCTATATGGACTTCCAGAAGGTATTTAATAAAGGTGCTGCACAAAAGAGTATTAGCTGAAATGAGAGTACGTGGAATTGGAAGTAACCTTGGGATATAGGCTGATACTTGCCAGAGATATAGAAGACAGAGAGGAGGAATAAAGGGAATCTACACTGACTGGTGGATGTGGTCTTCCGAGGAATGTGAATGGGCACTTCAGTTTTCCACTATATATATATATCAATAATTTCGATGGAGAAATAGAAAATTGTGTGTAGATAACACATGTGGCAGATGGAGTTGTGTTTGGGGAAGTGTGAGCTAATCCAAGAAAGACAAAGTGGAATACTTCCTTAATAGTAAGAGGCTAGAAATTGGGGAGGAGCAAAAGGATTTTGTCTGTCCAGGTATATAAATAACTAAAAGCTAATGCTCAGATACAAAAAGTAATTGAAAAGGCTAATGAAATGTTAGCCTTTTGTCTCAAGATGATTGGAATAGAAAGTCAAAGAAGTGCTGTTTCAATTGTGCAGTGCCTTGATCAGACCCTATCTGGGTGCTATGTTCTGTACTGGGCACTGTGCCTCAGGGAGTATATATTGACCTTTGAGAAAGAGAGGGTACAATGCAGATTCATCAGAATAACACCAGGTTTAAAAGGGTTAAATTATGAGAACAGGTTTCATGAACTTTGGGTGTATTCCCTTAAGTTTAGCAGGTTGAGAGGTGATCTAACTTAGGTAATAATGAAACAATTTGATACAGCAGATACAAAGAAACTATTTCCTGGTGAGGGAATCCAGAACAAAGGGGCACAATCTTAAAATTAGAGCTGAACCATTTAAGAGTGAAATTAAGAAGCATTTTCTCACACAAACATTAATGTGAATATGAAATTTTCTCTTCCAAAAGGATGTGGATGTTCATTCAATTGCAATTTTCAGACTGACATCAACATGCATTATTAGGTATGGGTACCGAGGGAAATTAATTAAAGGTAGATAAATCAACCATGATCTAACTTAAAGGTAGAACAGGCTGGAGGGGCTGAATGATCCACTTCTGCTCCTATGTTTCTTATGCAACCAGAGTATTGCCTGTTTTTTTTTCTATCAGCCCTGGAATATGGGAAACATCAATCCTAATATCAGGCCTCCTTAGACACAGCCAGAAAGGATCATCTATGAGCTGCACACTTAAAAACACTAAGACCAACATATAGGCCAAGGAAAACAAGCAACTACATCACCACAGACAATTACTGCACCCCAATACATAAAAGGTTCAGGCACAGTCTTTTGCAGGTAACACATCCATCTTTAATCTTTCCACTAGATCATCAGTTATGATTTTTTGATACTAAAAACACAATTATTTCTGATCCTATGAAATACCAACTACATCTCTCCAAATGAACATTGTATATAATGACAGGATACGCAACATGACACCATACATATAAACAGGGACATTGAGTCAACATTGATGAACCTGTGTGCTTCCTTTCCTTAATGGGCATATTTAAAACCAACTCTCTACTGGTTGGAGTCATACCTAGCCCAATGGAAGATGGTTGTGGTTGTTAGAGGTCAATCATCTCCGCTCCAGGACATCACTGCAGGAGCTCCTCAAGGTAGTGTCCTTGGCCCCACCATCTTCAGCTGCTTCATCAATGATCTTCCTTCAATCATAAGCTCAGAAGTGGGGATGTTCACTGAATATTGCACAATATTTCAGTACATTTCACAACTCCTCAGATACTGATGCAGTCCGTGATAACACGCAGCAAGACATGGACAATATCCAGGCTTGGGCTGATAAATGCCAAGTAACATTCATGCCAGACAAGTGCCAGGTAATTATCATCTCCAACAAGAGAGAATCTAATCATCTCCTCTTGACATAAAATAGCATTAACATCACTGAACACCCCAATATGAACATTCTGGAGCTTATTGTTGGCCAGAAACTGAGCTGAAGTCAGATTTTTAAAATTAATTTATGGGATGTGAGCTTCACTGGCTGGGCCAGCATTTATTGCCCATCCCTATTGCCCTTGAGGTGGTGGTGGTGAGCTGCCTTCTTGAACCGCTACAACCTACAGTTGTGTAGGTACACCTGCAGTATTGTTAGAGAGGGAACCCCAGGATTTTGTCCCAGAGACAGTGAAGGAATGGTGATATAGTTCCAAGTCAGAATGCTGCGTAACATGGCGGGTAACTTGCAGGGAGTGTTGTTCCCATGCTGCCCTTGTCCTTCTAGGTGGTAGAGATTGCAGGTTTGGAAGGTACTGTCGAAGGAGGCTTTGAGAGTTGCTGCAATGCGTCTTGTAGATGATACACACTGCTGAAGTTGTATATCGGCGGTGGAAGGAGTGAATGTTTAATGTGTTGGATGGTGTGCCAATCAAGTGGGCTGTTTTGGCTTGGATGATATCGAGCTTCTTGAGTGTTGTTGAATCTGCACTCATCCAGGCAAATGGAGAGTATTCCATCACACTCCTGACTTGTGACTTGTGGATAATTGATAAGCTTTGGGGAGTCAGGAGGTGAGTTACTCACTGCAGAATTTCCAGCCTCTGAACTGCTCTTGTAGCCACAGTATTTGTGGAAGACATCCTTTCCACAAACATTCACTCCCTCCATCACCAACAAACAGTAATAGCAGTGTGTACCATCTATAAGATGCACTGCAGGAATTCACCAAGGCTACTTAGGCAGCACCCTATGAAAGAGTACACAAAAAAAAACTGATCTCAGTTGGGCAAAGTTTTACTGACGCACAATGACAGCAGTGTGTTCCATCTACAAGATCCTTACAGAAACTTGCAAAGCTGCTTAGACAGCACTTTCCAAACCCTCAACCTCTACCACCTAGAAGGACAAGGGCAGCAGATGCATGGGAACGCCACCACCTGCAAGAATCTCTCCAAGGCACTCACCAACCTGACGTGGAACTATATTACTACACATCACTAACAGCACTGTGGGTGTACCTATACCATATGGCCTGCAGTGGTTCAGGAAGATGACTCACCACCATTTCCTAAAGAGAAATTTTGGATGGGCAACAAATGCTGAACTTACTAGTAATGCTTTATGAGTTAAGTAAAATCAGAAACATGTGTGGAGGTCTCGTGGCTCAGGTAGCAGCCCTGCCTCTGAGCCCCATGGTTAAGTGCCAATCCAAGCCTTGTTGACCATAGAAGGCCATGATATGGTTCAAACAGAATGATAATCAGCCTAATAATCCTCCTAACACTTACGCACTAATCCCTCAAGGAAAAGAAAAATGTGCATGTGTGGGTGAAATAAACAAAAAACAGAAACATGTTTCTGGCGGGGAAAGGAGAAGAGGAATCCCAAATATAGATGGGGTGGCATTGTTCATCTTTCCTGACATTCAGTGCAGAACCTTCTGGTGTGTATGCGTAAGTAAAATGATTACAATTCATAAATGTCACATTAACTAGGTTACAATGAATGAAAGACACACATAAAAATTGGTCTCACAAATATGTATAGTGTTGGCATGGTGTAACACCGCTGAGCATTATTATGAACATTGGCACAGTAAAAACTCTGATATATGTGCACCTTCTCATTTATTATTGCATTATATCACCTATCCTGTCACTGCTCTGTGAATATAATTTAAAAATAGAAATTGATTTTTAATGTTCAAAGGAGCGGAATGCTCCAACCGGAGAGAAGGATCGTTTAAGTGAAGTTTATATTTAGAACAGCAGTCACATCGGGAGCAGGCAGAACTTTTATACAGAAGTGTTAGCTAACTAATTGAAATTCTAAAATTAAACCCTCTGAGTAGGTGCACTGGGGGTTTACAATTCTGTGGTAGACAATAACAGGATTGATAGGAGCCCTGCGGTGATCTAATTTCTGTATACTATCTTTAATCACAGGATCACAGAATTGTTATGTTGCAGAAGGAGACCATTCGGTCCATCCTGTCTGCACCAGCTCTCCGAATGTGCACGATGACTTAGTGCCATTCTCCTGCCTTTTCCCCATACCCCTGCATATTATTTCTATTCAAATAATCATCTAATGCCCTCTTGAATGCCTTGATTGAACCTGCCTCCATCACACTTCCAGGCTGTGCATTCCAAACCCGAACCACTCGTTGTGTGAAAAAAATTTTCTCACATCACATTTGCTCCTTTTGCAAATCACTTTAAATCTGTGCCCTCTCGTTCTTGATCCTCTTATGAGTGGCAAAAGTTTCTCCCTATCTGCTCTATCCAACCCCCTCATGGTTTTGAACATTTCCATCAAATCTCCTCTTAGCCTTCTCCACTTCAAGGAGAGCAGTCCCAACCTCTCCAATCTATCTTCATAACTGAAGTTTCTCATCCCTGGAACCATTCTTGTAAACCTCTTCTGCACTCTCTCCAATGTGTTCACATCCTTCCTATAGTGTAGTGCCCAGAACTGTACACAATACTCCAGCTGAGGTCTAACAAGTATCCTACATAAATTCAGCATAATCTCCCTGCTCTTGTACTCTATGCCCCTATTAATAAATCCCAGGATACTGTATGTTTTATTAGCTGCTCTCTCCACCTGTCCTACCACCCTCAATGATCTATGCGCATATACACCCAGGTCTTTCTGCTCCTGCACCATATCCCTTATTTACTATTGGCTGGGGAAATTTCATCCCCTAACAAGAATTTCAAGTCTTGGTACCTTTTAGGAATTTATGGACAGGTCTCAAAAGTTTCCTTGAAGTGCGATATCTGAATATTGAATATGTTGCGCCTGCTCACACTTTGGATAAGGCTTGATGATGTTGAATGAATTCAGACCAAACATGTATCCACAATATTTATACTTGTTCGATTGGCTTTGATAATCTGAGTGGCCTTATTTTAAATATACTTCTGTGGCAACATATACACCTCTATATTTTGAATTATATATATTTTTTGTTTTATTAACGCAAGCTGTATTAACAAAATGTTGCCTAATGTACACAATAATCTAGCCTGGAAATACTTTCTCTGGCATGCTTAGTGGATCAGAATGCTTTGTTCCCTCTTTCTCATCAGCATCCAACAAATATTTTCCTCAACTCTTAAGTGCTGAATTATCAAATTCTGATTCAAACAACCAAACACTGAACATTTTTCAGAAAACAGGAGTCAAAGCAGATGTCTAACTAATAAGTTGTACATACTGATTATGTGTGAAGATATATAATGAAGCCCCATTTTTGCATTAGTAGAAGTGTTTTATTTCTATTCAGCCTCATAAGCAGCTTGGCAGACAAAGAA
This sequence comes from Carcharodon carcharias, assembly GCF_017639515.1. Taxonomy (NCBI): domain Eukaryota; kingdom Metazoa; phylum Chordata; class Chondrichthyes; order Lamniformes; family Lamnidae; genus Carcharodon; species Carcharodon carcharias. The sequence continues at coordinate 132,597,176 of NC_054471.1, forward strand.
AGTCTGAAGGCGTTGCAGTGGGTGATAATAAGTATATCTTAGCAACAGATTTATCTCTCTATTTGAGATAAACTGCACAGTAGCAATTTTAATGCACCATTCACTCTCTAAATATATATTTGGCTCTACTGCAGAAATGATTGAATTCACATAGGTGGGCTTGAGAGTCAAAGTCCTGAAGTATGTAAATTGATGGCAAGTCCCAGTTTGGCAGTTTATGGAGGACTGTGAAATCTGATATGCAAGGGATGCCTTCATGCAGAACTTTGCAACCTACAAATCTGAAGAATTATATATTAGCTCAAGATACGTTTCGTCATTCTAGCCTGCTGTTTCATTTTCATGATGTTTATAAAAGGGCAAGTAAACTAAATCTGATTAAAAGTAACGATTCCTTGCACCCTGACTTACTCTAAAGAAATTACAATACAGTACAATGAAATCCTGTATAAAGATTTCTCTTAAGTGCTCAGTTTTCTCCTTCCCTTATGTCATGAGGGGATAAAATTTGTTTTGGCCGATAAGGCAAAATGGGTTACGGCAAATCAGCAGCTCATTTTACACTCTGTCTGATTTCCTTTCCATGGAAATCAATGGCAGTGTGCAAAAAGTCTAGCACTGTCACCCAAGGCGGATTTTGCCAGGCCTTTCCCTGAGGTACACCATCTGCTTTCTTACCACTGAGAAAAACCTACCCACTCACCACCCCCATATGTAGAAATACTTGGAAGTTCCAACACAGAAACAAACCATTCAACCAAACCAGTCTGTATCAGCATTTATCCTCTATGACAGCAGATAGCTTTAATCACATTTGCTCACCCTGTTCCCATATCCCTCAACCCTCCTTTTCTTCACCTACCAATCTGATCTAATCTTGAACATTGACACAGTTTCTCCCTCAATCACCGGAAGTATACTCCACAACCCCATCTCTGTATATGAAGAAGTTTCTCCTGCCCTCTGTTCTAAAACTCACACTTAGCCTTGTATCTATAGTCCATTGTCTTTGACCCTTCAACTACTGGACACAGTTTGCTTCGATCTACTCTATCCCATCCTTTCACAACTTTAAGCACTTTATTATTATTATGGGGTGCTATAACAAAAGGCCTAAATTCTCAAGTCTTTTCTCATATTTTGGAGCATCCCAATGAATCTGCATTGGACTTTCGATTAAGACTCAATCTCCTCTCTATAGGATGAAACCCAATGCTGCGCACAGTTGCTCCATCACATTTTTAAAAAGCTGTATGTCTGATATCCAAACTACCACCCTCTTATTCTTGCACTATTATTCGTCAGACCCATACTCATTCTGCCGTCTCCTGTTTAACACCACAAAACCTTAAGAAATTAGGACTGCATGAGGCAGGCTCAATGGACCATCTAATATTTTCCTGATCATTTTTGAATGTCCTTTCTCTGATCTTGCATCCATAAGGAGACCCCAGAGTTTACTGTCCGTGCTGTCCTCAGCACTTCATAAAACACCTGCTCTTCTCATTCCAATAGCGGCAAACAGTAGCAGATACATTTCAGGGGTTTTCCTTGATGAGCTGCCAGAGAAAACACTGGGTGAACCACAAGAGAATAAACGAGGATTTTTTACCAGAGGCAGCAGTGAAGGACCAGAAATAAAAATATAAAGTGCTGGAAAAACTCAGCAAGTCTGGCAGCATCTGTGGAGAGAAAAATAGAGTAAATGGGTGGGATTTTCTGCTCCTGTTCGCAGGCATCATGGCGAGCGGGAGCAGAAAATATCGCAAGGCGGCCAGAAATTGGGTTTACTTCATCGTAAAACCAGATTGTAATTGTGCGCTCCAGCCATCATTGGCCGGCCATTTTTCCCACTGCAGAATGTTGGGAATGCATTTCAATACATTTGCATCTCATTATAAGGACTCCTCACCTGAATCATTACCCCACACTGGATCAGCCGGGCACGTCAGCATGCAATTAGAACCACTCATTTCACAAAGGTACATAAGCTGGCGACCTGCACTTCGCTTAGGACTTTGCGGTTATTACACCCACCTTGCATCAAACAGCACTGGCAGGAATCAGTGCCAAACTTCGCAGGCAGCACCACATCACTTTCAGGGGGTTGTCACAGGCAAGTATCTACCTACCAGATCAGCAGTAAGGTGGGGGTGGCTTTTAATGGGTTGCACGGCTAGGCCTGCACTAGAGAAGGTGAGGGGGTTGGGGGGAAGAAATCTGGCCTGAGGCAGGAGAAGGGGCTGCAGGGCTAGGGCTCCTATGGGGGATTCGAGTGGAGAGGTTGCACTCAGACACATGACTTAGGGGAGGATGTGGGGGATTAATGTCTTCAGCACCAGGGTAGGGAGAGAGGATGTTACAGAATGACATAAGCCATTTGGTGCTAGACTAGGAGGAGTGCTAAGTGGAGGAGTGGTTGAGCTTGTCTTTATCCCAGTCCAAGGAGGGGGAGGACACGTCAGTTGTTGTGCACAGGGTGTGGTTGTAACATCACGTGCCCCAGTCCATGGGGTTTCTGGGGTCATAATGGGCTGCAGATGGCACACTCAGTCAAGGTAGGTATCTGAAGCCTACAGATGGGGAAAAGGCATTGTGGGGCTATCTGAGGATGCATGGGGGGGAGGTGGCGGGGGTGCTGTAGGTATATGTCTAACTGTTGAAGGAGCCTCAAGATGTGGAAGGGGGAGTTCCAAATGGGGCATAGGCCACATATCCAGGAAGCGTCTACGACTCATACAACTTGAGTAGATCGCAGATCCCAGACATCTTCAGTCCCCAAAGGGTCTCACGGATCATCGTGGCTTGCTGCACGCTGTACAACCTGGTGCTGCAAAGGGGGAAAGGGCTTATCGGATGACAAGATGGAGGAGATGCACATCTCCTCCAATGAGGAGGACCTCAAAGAGGATGAGGGTAATGCGTTTGAGGAAGCTGAGGTTGCAGGGGAAGAGGCCATGGCAAGGGCCAAATGAGGCAGATGTGCGCATGAAGCCCTGATAGCCACCAGATTTTGTCAGGAGGATGGATATGAGCCCTCCTTCATGGACCAGCATGAGCACCAGCATTACAATTCCTCTCATTTCGCCCATGCACTTCAATATGAGAGTGAATAGTTACATATCAGGCTCACATTGTCCTGATAAATTGAAGAATGATGGACCCTCGGCAACATGTGTCCTTGCTGAGGTGAATTGCTAACTGGAGGAAGGTGTCCCAGCATCAGACGTCCAAAGGTGCCACCTTTTCAAATGTCTCTCCAGCATCCCAATCGCAATGACACCCTACAAGAGCCAAGGGCTGTCGGTCAATCCTCAGTGGTCTCGTAGTTTTATGCCTTCATGGTGATAAGGTTCCTCAAGGAGAACCATCCTAAGCAGCGGAACTATGCATTCTGTATAACATCGATTGGACAAGGCAGGCAATGATGTTCCACTGATGTGAATCCATTTAGAAATGACTCAGTCTTCTGTGGTGTATTCTTCCAAAATCACACTGGCACCCAGCATTCTCAGTTAGAGGTCCTGGGCTGCATTCATCCTCAGCTTGATATGGATGCAGACCACCTGAGCATGATAACATCAAATACTTGCCTGCCAGACACTAAAATGCCTCCTCTTTAACACATACATTGTGCCCTCATGGCCGGCCCTGGCCCTGGCCCTTGCCAAGTCCAAAATGCACATACACACAGCATGAAGCCCTCAAGGGCTCGGATCATTGCGAACAAAGAGCACACTTCAGCTTCAGTACATCCTCACTCCTATCCCATTGCTCCCCTCCACATTGTCTAAAGCAACCATATGCACTTCTGGATTGCCTGCCAGAAATCACCATTTGGAATCAGCATCAGCGACCTCGATGAGTGCTTAGCTGAGGGGACGCACAGTGCTACATCCCTAATTTGTGACAAGAGCCTTGTCCCCACAAGACACACAACCACAGGGTGAGAGACACTTAAGGTTGGATGTCCAAGTGCCAGGACAATAATGTGGCAGAGCTTTGCCATCTTGAGGTTGCAAGGTATTCTTACTTTGAAAGTTGAAAATGCGGTTGGCTGACAGCAGCACACGCAAGCACTGAGTATGGGTTCACAGCATGAAAGTCCTGCCAAGAGACAGAAAGCACATGGATTGCATGATATATGACCCTTCTCCATGCATGAACACATCTCTCCTTGTACACTGCACCTTCGCCTTTCAAAAATGCAGACAAGGTATGAGAGTGCCTCTGCCTTAATCTTACACAGCCAAGAGTAAACATGACATTACTCTGAAAAGCACGTGAACGACATTTGTTCCACAATCACACTTAACATTAAGGTCAAGGCATCCCTGATGTCAGGAATGATCTGAAAAAGGGCCACAAGCTCTGGTGGTAAAGAGGCATACTACTTAGACGAGAGGCCCATGATAGCGACGTCTGTGATAAGTTTGGGTGGGGGGGTGCATGGCATCACACCTGATTGACAGCAACACAGTTCATCATGAAAAGGGAACATACACGCATACACAAGAAGAGGTGTGAAATGGATGCGATTCTATTTACATTTCCTAACACTACCACTATATCTTCCCTGACATCCACAGTGGACTTGAAGGCAGCCAGTTGACTGCTACACCTTGTTGTCTGTGATGACCTTGGTGGGTGTTCACTGGAGGGCCTCAGCCTGCTTTGGGTGGGGCAGGTGCACCCTCCTAGGCCTGTGGAACAGGAGATGATAGGGTCACAGGGAAGGGGATTTGGATCGGCCAGAAAGCCTGGAGTCATCTGCGAGAATGGCCTTAGGCTGTCGAGCTGCTGGTCCTCCTCCTTATGGGTGCCTGAGGAGCCGTGGATGACTCCTTGAGGAGAAGGGTAGCTGGAGGGAGATCGAGCTGCCCTGCACCTCACTCACATAACCACTGATGGATGCCACCAACGGCTACAGTGATGGAATGTAGCTCCCGTACCAATGAAGGACCAAATTCCTGGGCCAAGGCCTCCATGGCAACCGTCAGCCTACCAGTGTTGATCTCAGTGCTTGGGAATGCCCGCGCTACCACCTCAGACTAAAGGCGGATGGGCTTCTCCATTGTTGATTGCAATCTGCAGAATGCAGCTGACATCCCCTCCTGATGTTCCCCTGACTGTAACTGAAGCTCCACCAAGTAATTGAGGATCGAGTCCGGAGGTTCGTCATCTGACTCAGACTCAGCAGCATCGTGGCCTCCAGTAGTCCTCCAAGTGCCGGCGACCTCAGATGTCCCTGCCTCTGCCTGTTGTGGGCCACATTGTATGCTGTTCTCACCAGGTTGACCACGAGTCTGCTCTAGAATTAGTCCCACTGAGATGTGTGTCTCTCTGTGCTAGTGGAGGGTATGGGTGAGCGCTTTGATGGGGTTTTTGCTGTGGTGTCCTCTGGTTCTTCATCTGTGGTGTCGTTGGGGCTGGAGCTGAGGGCCTGGCTTGTGGATGCCCTCGGGAGCTTTCCAGAGGTGGCCATGAAAGAAAGGAGAGATAACTAATACATGGCAGGTGACTCTTAAAAGGACAAAGCACTCGTTGTCTGAGGGATAGCTGTTTGTGGGATCCTCACTTGGGTGTGTGCCGGGCGCTGCCCACCTCACCACAGGCACAGGCACAGTCAATGTGCTCTCTAGCCAGCTCTACAACTCGGTTCTTGAACGGAGAGGGGACTTTGATCTCCTACACTCCACCTCCTTGTCTGGGATCTCTCTCTGCGATTGTATGTGAGCTTGTCCTGCATAAAGACAGATGGAGAGATTGTGAGCAGGATGCATGCCAGGGCAGATGGCAAGGATGCTTGGCAAGCGTGGGTGGTCAGTGGAGCCATGGATGAGGACGTAAGCCCCAGAGGAGATGAGGCCAGATTGAGATGTGAGGGTGTGTGTGAGAGAATGAGTGGGATGTCCCTTGAGCTGGCAGTGTGTGAGATCAATGTGAATATGTGATGGGCTTGCGAGTGTGTGAGTTGAGAGTGATGAGACGGTTGACAGAAGGGATGAGATCATTCATTCTTTTCCTGCATTGTGTGGCTGACCTCTTCTGTATCGCAATGGCATAGACCACCACAGCCATAACTTCCCAAGCTGGATTGGTCACCTTGCTGGGCCTCCTGCAGCCAGAGCAAGGACTGAGGACATCACGGCAGCACTCAAATGCCTCCAGCAGGTGCTCTGATGAGGCGTCACTGAGTTTGGGGGCTGCCGCCTTCTTGGATTTTGGGAGCCATGTCTTCAATGGAGCAGTTCTGGGCTGCTGACATTGAGAAGGATGTGTGTGACCACATTTTAAATATGGCGCTGGAGTGAGGAAGCGGTGAGCTGGTGGCAGGGTGGGTGAATCAAAGGTCACCTGCCAGCGATCTGGCATGTTTCCTGTGCATGCAAAATGAATGTGGACAATACAGCAGACAATACACCATGAAAACCCGCCATTGCGGCTGGTGGGTAGAACGCCGCCTTTCACAGCCGCTCCCACGCTTAATACAATGGGGGTGGGGAATTTGCTGCACATTTTGAGTCCAATATGACTCCTCTTCAGAACTCAATTTGGGTTCCAAAGAAGAGTCATATCGGACTCGAAATGTTGGGCCGGGTTCCCCTCCCCCCAACTGTCAGGGGCGAAGTTGAAGGGGTGGGGGGGGGGGGCGCCCACAGGCGCGCCTCCAATCGGCGCCCCCAATTGGGGGCGCGACACCATTTTACATGGGTGGGCCAATAGGCCCGCCCAGCTCGACGTCCGCACTGAAGTTCTATGCACTCACTGTGCGGGTGGGGAGCTTCCCTAAATCGAGAGTACGCTAAGTACTGCCTCAGGGAGATCGGATGTTCTGTGACAAAAATTTTAAAAAAATTCCTGACATGTCCCCTCATGTGACACTGTCACATGAGTTGGGACATGTCCATAACTTTTACAAATCTTTAATGATATTGTTAAAAACCTACATGAATCCTCATCCCGCCGGTGGATGAAGTTTCATACTTCTTCTAGTTCCCGCCGGACGGCAGGTCCATTATTTAGTTAAATGACTCTGTCAACGGCCTCAATTGGCCATTGGCAGATCAGCGGGCGCACAGCTGATTTTGCTGCACCCCTGCGTACCAGAAAATTTAAATGGGGCACGATGATGTCGGAGTTCCGCCCGACGTTACCCTGCGTTGTTTTATGCATCAGCGAGCTGGCCCCGCCCCCCAACAGGAAAATCCTACCCATTATTTCTGTTTCTCTCTCCTCAGATGCTGCCAGACCTGCTGAGTTTTTACAGCACATTCTGTGTTTATTTCAGATCTCCAGCATCCACAGTATTTTGCTTTTGGTTTAGTGAAGGACCAGAAACTTGCTGATCAGGAACTTGAGACTACCTTCAGTTGCTAAGTACACAATTAGAACCTCATGAAGTCTACATACAAAAGAAGCTTGGTAATTTTTTTAATATTTTCTTGGGAGTTGAGTGTTGCTGGGCCTATTGGTGGTACTCTTCCAAAGAACATCCCATGCTCCTTTAATACTCCCCCGACCTTTTGAATCAGGTTCCCCCTCATCTCAGCAGGTCTGGCAGCATTGGTGGAGAAGAAAAGAGTTAACGTTTCGAGTCCGTATGACTCTTCAACAGAACTAAGTAAAAATAGAAAAGAGGTGAAATATAAGCTGGTTTAAGGGGGTGATGGGACAGGTAGAGCTGGATAGAGGGCCAGTGATAGGTGGAGATAGCCAAAAGATGTCATAGACAGAAGGACAAAGTGGTGTTGAAGGTGGTGATATTATCTAAGGAATGTGCTAATTAAGTGTGGAAAGCAGGACAAGCAAGGTACAGATAGCCCTAGTGGGGGTGGGGTGGGGTGAAGGGAAGGGATTGAAGCCCCAATTCCACAGATCCTCCCACCAGGTGGAAGCATCTGTTTGTTCAATATCTGTCTTTAAGGCTCTAACCTGTTGCTGCAGTGTATAGTAAGTTCTGTATATCTGCTGAGCCTGTCCACAAAACGCAGTGAGATGCTCTGGTAATAGGGGAATTTCATAGGAGAACTGGTTCAGATACTGTTTCAGGTTATCATTAAGGCTTTCCTTGACCTGAATAGTAGTTGTTCCTCTCTTGTATATTTCAACCAGTTCCATCTTCCCCATCCTCGCTGGCACCTGTGGGTGTAGGCACACCGAATGATTGTGGATGGGGCATATCTGGTTACCCCCATACTGGATTCTTTCCTGCCATGCGGTGCTACAATATCTCCCATTCCCTGTATATGCAACATGGGTTGGTTCTTTTGCAACCCAATAGTTTCCATTGTACAGTTTGCTGCTGCTTTAAATCCACACTTCTATTCCTCCGTCTCATATATCGGATGTGCACGTACTACTGCGGTGGCTTCTATGCTACACTTTTCCAATGTGGTGCTAACTATATTTCCTTCTATGTCTACTCGTATGGCGGAATATTGTGATACTTAACATAATAATCCCCCCACACGTATAACCCCAATGTTTTTTACTCTATGTAATGTCCTGCCGGGTGTTGACATAGGTATGACAGGTATTACTAATACAATGCCTATTAGCATAACGCCCAATTAAATATAGACCAGGACATGACACAGTTAATCTAAAGCCTGGCTACCGTGCTCGAAAGTCAGGTGGGGACTATCAATAAACTAATTGAAATAGGGAAAAATATTTCAAAGTGAGCAGAAATTTAAGACATATTAATGGAGGGGTAGTTCCTTTAATGAGCACTTATTGAATCTTTCACAATACAAGAATCATGACTTGACCAGTTGCCAGCTCAGAGGTTTGACATGTGTATATAGAATGAATATCGAATGTTTAGTGAATAGTAATAGCTAATAGGCATTGTATTAGTAATATGTCTTAAATTCTCTCGGGCTTGTTCCCACGCCCAAGATCCATAGGTGCTACAAACATCATTTCTGCTCACTTTGTCTGAAATATTTTTCTCTATTTCAATTAGTTTATTGATAGTCCATGTGGTGTAGGTACACCCACACTGCTGTTAGGGAGGGTGTTCCAGGATTTTGACCCAGCGACAATGAAAGAACCGCAATACAGTTCCAAGTCAGGTTGGTGGGTGGAAGTGAACTTGCAGGTGTTCCCAATCATCAGCTGTCTTTATTCTTCTAGGTGGTAGGGGTCATGGTTTTGCTGTCTAAAGAGGCTTCGCGAGTTGCTGCAGTGCATCTTGTGTTTGGTAAACACTGCTGCCACTGTGTATCGGTGGTGGAGGAAGTGAACATTTAGGTGGTGGATGTCAATCAAGAGCGCTGTTTTATCCTGGATGGTGTCGAGCTTCTTCAGTGTTATTGACCTGCACTCATCCAGATAAGTGGGGAGTATTCCATCACACTCCTGACTTGTGCCTTGTAGATGTTGGCAGACTTTGTTGTATTAGGAGGCGAGTTACTCACTGCAGAATTCCCAGCCTCTGACCCGCTCTTGTAGCTAGTGTTTATATGGCTGGTATACTTCAGCTTCTAGTTAATGGTAACCCACAAGATTTTGATAGTGGGGGTATCAGCAATGGTATGCCATTAAATGTCGTGGCGATGGTTAGATTCTCTCTTGTTGGAGACAGTCATTGCCTGGCCCTTTTGTGGCACGACTGTTGCTTGCCACTTATCAGCCCAAGCCTGAAAGTCACCCCAGTCTTTATGCATATGGACACAAACTGCTTCAGTATCTGAGGAATCACACGTGGTACTGAATATTGCGCAATCATCAGCAAACATCCCAACTTCTGACCTTGTCAGAGGGAAGATCATTGATGAAGCAGCTGAAGATGGTTGGGCCTAGGACACTACCCTGAGGAACTCCTGCAGTGATGTCCTGGGACTGAGATGATTGACCGCCAATAACCACAACCATCTTCCTTTGTGCTAGATATGACTCCAACTAGCAGAGAGTTTTCTCCCTGATTCCCAATGACTTCAGCTTTACTAGGGCTCCCTATGCTACACTCAGTCAAATGCTGCCTTCATGCCAAAGGCAGTCACTCTCACCAAACCTCTTGAGTTTAGACCTTTTGTCAATGTTTGCACCAAGGCTGTAATGAGCTTAGGAGCCGAGTGGCATTGGCAGAACCCACATTGAACATCAGGGAGCAAGTTATTGCTGTGTAAGTGCTGCCAACAACATCTTCCATAACTTTACTGGTGACCAAGTGTAGACTGATTTCCCACACTGCCTGTCTGACATCTAGTATTGAATGAGCAGAAGTTCCCTCCAATTAAATATTGGACAGACCAAAACTATTGGCTAGGGTGGAAACTGAAGACATTGCTCTGCCTGGTAACTGCCTGGGAATGAACTAGAGTTCCACATCCTAACTGACTTTGAGCTGAGCTTCCAACTCCGTATCCTGTCCATCAACCAGACCACCTGCTTCCACCTCCAGAATTTTGCCTGTTTTTGCCCATGCCCCAACCCATCTACCACTGAGCCCCTCATCCATTCTTCTGTTACCCCCAAATTCAACTATTCAAATGCTCTCCTGACCAGCTTCCCATTTTCTTGCCTCCGCAAACATGAGCTCATCCAAAATTATACTGCCCATTTCTTAATGGACAACAATTAATAATTCTTCCAAAAACCCTGGTCCAGCATCTTCTTAAATTTAAAACTCTGATCCTTGTTTTCATTCATCTCTATCTCTAACCTCCTACAGCCCTGCAAGAACTCAGGGTACCTCTGATTCTGGTCTCTTGTACATGCTCAATTTACTTCACCCCCACAATCGGCAGCCATGTCTGCAGCTGCCTGGGCCCAAGTTCTGGAATTCCCTCCTAAATCGCTACCTCTCTCTTTAAGATGCTTCCTAAAACCTTTGACCAAGCTTTTGAGCAACTGTCCTGATATCTCATGTGGTTCTGAGTGAAATGGGGCCTGAAAATGCTCTTGCGTAGTGTGCATGCAAGTTACTGTTGTTGTAGTGGATTCCCAACCAAATGGAATAGTGGCATAGGTAACATGCATTCGTCCTCAACCAAATGCAGATTGAATGGCTATTCATCTCATTGTTGTTTGAATGACTTAGCTGTATTTGTCTTCATAACATGTACTGCACTTCATAATTCATTGATGACAAGAGCTTACAATAATGCAAGCATTCCATGGGAGCCAACTGATTCATCACCTGTTTGCTGTCATACCGATGTAGAAAAGTCAACTTAAGTAAAGAAGTGCCAAGGGTTGAATTCTGATTTTGCTTTCCCATGATCAATAAGCTAGTAATAGGAAGGAAACTTTCTGTCCACTAATAGTCCCAAACCTCCTATCCCTTCTTTAGAAGAGATGAAATGATTTTACCCTCTTTCCCTGATATTGTGCTCCAATTATCAAATGTTGATAACTGTGAGAGAAAAAGGTTCATGTAAAAGTATTTTCTTCCCATAGACTTCAAGGAAGCATAATAAATACAAAATTGGTTAGTTATTGCAATATTGTTGCAATAGCGGTATGGGAAGCAACGGTTGGAACAGTTAGGCATGCTTTATCACCATTCATGCTATGGTTCTATTTCTCAAGTAATTCTCTACTAAAAACATTGTAGTGTGGCCAAGTCGCCTATTTCTAATAGAAAGTTGTCTGCAGATCAACTAAGTGGAAACGTTGGGTTTATTTACAATACAGCCAGCAGCAACTCCAAATGTGCTTTCAACTCCATCTCTATCTCTATCTCTACACTGACTGTGGAGGTTGCGCACTCTGCTAACACACTGGTTTACACAGATCAATGTGATGTTACATCACAGGACTGTTCTTATTGGTACAATCCAACATTTAACAAAACCATAATTACTACTAAATATAGTTAGCAAAAGAGTGAGAGCAAAGGAATAATATCACTTTGATTATAGTGTGCGGTGGCTAAAGATGATTTACACCCACTAAAGAGCATGTGAACTGTACTTCGTGATGAATTATTTCCCAAGGCTGATATATGGATAAATGTTTTATTGCTTTCTTAATGCCACAAAAAAAGCCAAAGCACAGAAGATACTATTTTTAAACCTGCTTATATCCAGAATGAAGCAATTGTCAAATGACATAGCTTATTTTGCATTATAAAAACTGTGCAACTCGAGAGAGCCAGGGTTCAACTTTTATCTGCTCTGATTGTACTGTCGGAATTGAAAAACTTTTGCCAGGTGAACTAAATGATTTAGCTTCATGTCCTGAGAATTCAACATTTATTGCTGCATTTCTAATCTGCTGGTTTTTCCTGTGCACAACATAGAAAATATTGTCTCAGTCTTAACAACACTCCCTGATGAATGGAAAGCCTGAGCATTTGGCCCCCTGTTTCCTTGGCATAAACTTACATGTTTTCTTTCACTTTCCTCCATTCTCCAGTGAGAGGGGAAACACTGTAGAGGGACAGCTCCCACGGCCACTGTGATTTAACAGTGGAAGGGAGCTGACAACATAATCAGTTATCTTCACTCGTCAAGTTGTAATTAGCGATACATCTGGCCACAGGAGTCTGTTTTCAAATTTCACCTTAACGCTGAGCTTAGCCCCAGCTGCTTTTATAGCCAAGACCATTCGTTCAAGTGGGCTTAAAAAGCTTCTTATAGCTGCCAGGTCACATGACTGTGGCTGTAATGATAATCGAAGAAAATCAGTGGTTAAGAGTGGCAGTATCAGTGGTAGTGAGGCAGAGGATTCAGATAATAGCAGACAGACTGTCCTCTGTGGCCCAACCTCTGAACACAGCCTGTGACTTTTGTACAGCTGACTGCACTGAAAATCTAGTACCTAGGATTTGTCCAACGTTGGCAGCTCTGTTGAATTTAGAGCATTTAAAAAAAAGGCTTGCATCAGTAAGAAGGAAGAATAGCTAAAGAACACAGATACATTCGAGAGCTAGAAATGCTAAACTGATTGCACCTCATATGAGCACACTAACTACAAAAGCCAGAGTTAACAACAATGCAATACGAGTGGAACAATGGACCTACAGCAAAGCTCAGTACCTTAAACATATTACTAGAGATTTGTGGACTTGACCAGGAAATGTGCATTTGTAGTGGAATTAAGTCTACTGCTGATGCAATCATGTAGTTTAAAAGAATGTCATATTCTGTGACTGTCTTTAAATGTAAGGTAAAATGAAGTAAGTCATGTGGCCTGTTCTGAAATCTGCCTGGGCAGTTTGATTGTTAGAAATCAAAGGAAGGCTTAGATTGTTTGACTGGAAAGAAGTGCAAGGTATTCATGCTTGGAGGCAATGGCAGCAGCCTGTATCTTAACAGTGAAGACTGTCTCCAAAGTCCCAGAAGTGTGTTGAGAATGTTGGGATGTAAACAATTGTATTTTAAACTGCCCTTTTAGTGACAAGATGAAAGCGAGTTAGGCTCTCAAGGATAGACTATTACATCCCCACAGGGGAGAATGTATAGGAAGCTATTTTAAAGATCAGGGTACAGGCTTTCCTAGAATATTGCAGTGTTTTTGAGTCTGCCTGGACCTGGGACAGAGTGAGAACAGCTGGAGGCAAAAAAAATGTCTCGATGGTTCACCATCCAAGAATGCAGGTGGAAGCTTGTGCTTAGATTGAAGACCGATATTCATGGGGAGGTAAAACAAGGCTGGAAGAGTCACCTAGCCTGAGCTAGAGGGAGAGTCTCCAGGAAAAGAAAACCTCACTATGGAACACAGTTCTAAGATTGCAAGTTACCAGAAAACAGGGATAAACAAATCCTCTATAGCTAAGAATCACTTTGGATCAATTCTGGGAAAATTGAACATCCATGTAAAGGACATTGTAAAATATACCTGTGAAAGACATTTTTTCCCCCAGTTGGGCTAGGAATAAAAAAAAGGGGTGTTCCATTCTGCAGTTTAAAGTATAAGTTTCCCAAAAAGATCATGTTTAGTCATTTGTTTCAGTAAAAGTCTTAAAACATGAAATCTTGATGCATCATTCTTTTGGCTATTAACTGCAAGTTTAACTTTTAAAAAGAAATTCATTGGTCTCTACAAGGATCGTAACACTATATTAGAATGAAACTATTTGTAAATCAGGGCATTAAGATTTTTTTATTGGCTTTCCCAGTCCTAGGGATTTCACTGTCGGGAGAGAAAGTTATATAGGAATTGGATCCTTACTATTAAGAACTGGAAACTTTTATTTAGGATCATAGGAAGTTTACAGCACAGAAAGAGGCCACTTGGCCCATCATGTCTGCACCACTGAAAAGTTGAGTCACTCATCCTAATCCCACTTTCCAGCATTTGGTCTGTAGTCCTGCAGGTTACAGCACTTCAGGTGCACCTTATAAATGAGATGAGGTTTTCTGCCTTTACCACCAAGTTCCAGACCCCCACCACCAAATTTATTTGTACATCTTATCAGCTTGTGTTCAGTACTAACACTGAAGTTTCATTTTTTTAAAAATCAATTTAAACTAGCAAAGTGCATTATGCAGAACTTTCACACCAAATTTAAACCATATTTGAAAGCTCTGTTAGTTAAAACAAGGGTCATCAGTTTAAAATCTTGTGAAGTGACTCCAAAGGTAGAATTTTACATTCCTGCCGAAGCCAATAGAATGTCTCGCCGCATTTTATGGCCTCATCCCCGCCAAAACGGGGCCGTAAAATTCTGCCCCGAGTCTGCTTCAGCTTCTTGATTCTGGCAACGAATTGGTCACAAAATTGAGTTTAGTAATTAAAGTAGCAAAGTATTTATGTCACTGAATTAATATTGACAAATTTATTTTTCGAGAATGAGATCCCAACGAGTTCTAGGATTTTGCACAATTATTGTGGAATTTCTATTTGTTCAAAGTATGACACATGCCACTTATAATTTTAAGTACTGCCACTAATAAGCGACTGCCTGGTGTCTGCTTTGTCACATCTATTTACTAACATGACTGAATATATTAGTCCCAGGATGAATGAGAGCACATTCTAATTGAAAGTTGTATTTACTATAACCAGGGTGGTTGTACTCGAATTAATGCATCCCAATATTTCTTGGAGCCAGAAAGATTGGTGGGGAGGACAGCTCGGGAAGGATTTTTGGATGGGAAACTTGGGCCGGAATCTTCGGGTCAGCAAGCAGAGGTGGGCCCTGCTGGCCAATGTGTAAAAAGACGCGTGATGGCGTTGGGCGTGCGTCCCGACGTCACTGTACGTCATTCAGATCTTCAGTTTGGCGAGCGCATGCTGGAGTCAGCTGTGTGCCCGCCAAACTGTCAAAGGCCTAATAAGGCCATTTAAATTCCAATTAAAATAATTAACTGAGCTGCCTGTCCAACCTTAAGGATGAGGTTTCGTGAAGGTTTTTAAACTTTAATAAAAATTCTTAATAAAATTCATAGATCGGCTGCGCGCCTGCCCGCACCTGCTCCCGCCCAACCCCCCACTCACCACCCACCCGACGGGGAGAAAATTCTCCCCCTGCAAATATTTCCTAAATATCTTGTAGAAATTAACCAAAGAATGTCTCTTAAGTGTTTCCAATAAGTTTCCCACCCGAAAGCCCACTAAATTAACAGGCTCTCTGTCTTTTGGGATAGAAAGTTAAATTTAACATTGCAGCGAGGTAAACGTCAGACATTGCGGGGATAGGTTGGACAGCGGGAAGCTCGGGCATGAGTTGGACTTTGATGGGCTAGTGGCTCAAACGATTGCATGGGTTTAATTCCCTGACGGTAAGTTTACTGGGATGCAAGAACACACTCGCTTCTCCTGGTCCACAAACAGCAATATGGAATTTTTCCAGCATTTTCTCTTTTTTGTTTCAGATTTCCAGCATCTGCAGTATTTTGCTTTTATATTAGAGCAATACGGACACTGACCTCATGGATCCACCAGCCCTTCTTACCTTCTGCTGGGGGTTGGAATTAATCATTTTACAATTTACCTTCCACCTGGGCCACAACACACACTGTTTTTTTCTAGCATTTATATCCCTGCATATCACAAGCTTCGCAATTCCATAACTGAGCAGAAACATCAAACCCACAAGCAGTATCTTCATTTCAAGGGAAGACTCAAATTGTCCCAAGGTGGCACATGTTATAACCCTGGTAACCAGGCAGTGAAAACTAAGGACATAGGGGAAAATTTTCTCCCCATTGAGCGGGCCGGTCAGGAGCGGAGCCGATTGCGGTAATTTTATGTGGCCAGCGTGCACGGTAGCGCTCAGTGCGACCTGTGCCGGTGGGGGTAGGAGGGAAAGTCAGGGCCTGCGCTCTTTCACGCATGCACGCCAAAGGGTGCAGCAACCTCCCTGAGGCACGGAGCTTCCTCAGGGGGATTAAGTTCAGCTTTAAAGTTGGAAGAAATAAAAAAATAAAATTATTCAGACATGTCCCCTCATGTGACAGTGTCACATGAGCTGGGACATGTTTATGAATTTTCATATAAACCGTGGATGTGGTTCCATGAAAAATGTGAAGGCTGCCTGGGCTCTTGGTCTGCCCACCAACCCTTAGGTTGGAGGGGCAGCTTTCTCAATTGGGTTAATTGGTTTGTAAGGGGCCTTAACAGGCCTTTGACAGTTTGACGGGCATGGAGCCGACTCTGGTGCGCGCCCGCTGAACAGAAGATCAGAATGATGCGTGATGATGTCGGGATGCACGCCCGACATCACCACGTGTCATTTTACATGTCGGCGTGCCGGGCCCGCCACCGCATGCCGAACAGAAAATGCTGGCCATAGACTCTATTCATGTATTGGCTTTTATTTACAGAGATACCAAACAACTCGCTTTCAGTCCGCTTCTACACAAATGAGTACAGGTGAGTGCCCCAATCAATACCCTCCACTTGAATACAATTAACAATGCAGTAGTCAGCATTAAAGCATTAAACAATTATATTGGCAAATAGAATAAGCCTCGCAAGTTGGTTACAAAATGATTGCCATCTGCACCTGCAAGGGTATGTTCAGCAAAAAAAAATCTGCATTTCACAAACGTGCCCAAGGGAGCTTTTGATTCCACCAGATCTAAAATATATGAAGACAGAGGAGGTTAAGGTTAATCGAGCCAGTTGCCACCTGCAACATAGTACAAAATTTAACATGACCTTTGCCCAACCAGACTCAAGTCATGAAAGATTCTCCCTATCCCTCCAGATAGCATTGACAGACCTGCTGAGTTTTTCCAGGTAATTCTGTTTTTGTTTTGAAATACTCTATCTGTGCTGCTAGGGTTTGGCCAATCCTGTGAGACTGTTGATAGGGCAGGCTTGGCAGCAGGGGATGTTCCCAATGGCGTCCCTGTTTCTGCCACTAATCATAAACAAACTGAAGGTAAGGCCTGCCCGCTGTTCATTTACTGGGCAGCAGCTGGTTAAAGAACTGGGAAAGGAAAAAAAAACAATTGGGGCAAATGAAGAGGGCCATTAAAGGAATGTTTGACTCTCCTCGAATAATAAAGGGCTGCTGCAAAGATAGGTTATTTTGCAAAGGTGTCATGAAGCTAGAGGGGTCAGGCTTCTGTTAGGATGTTGAAACAGAATCAGTGGGCGCACAAACATAAATCATTCTTCCATTGCCTAAAATCTGCCATCTGTCATAGTTAAATCTGAGTTGACAGGCTTATAAGGAAATCCGCAGTTTCTGGAAAAAGCATGATACCAAGCTGGTACATGATCCAACATCTAACTGTATGTAGATCGGAAAAGTAAGTGGAGTGCATGGCACAGATCCATGATTTTAAGGAATAAGCTAATAGTCAGGCATCGAGGGTGATGCAATCCTAGTGAATTCCTAAAAATTTCTCCAGGCAAGAAAGGGAATGGCGAAGTTCTTGGAGGACACTGACAGGAATTGCCAGCTCACCTTGGAGCTGCATCTCTGATCCTCGTGAATAGGTCCTGATGTTGGCAGAGAGGTGGGGGAGCAGATTTCGGGAAGGGGGAGTGGAAATGCAGAAATCCTAGGAATGCAGAGGTTCATTCAAAGTTAATGGCAGGACCTCATTTGTATATTTTTATTTCATTTCTCTCCCAGCAGCTGGTCAGATTGACAGGCTACTTGGCTGCCAGTCAGGGAAGTCTGTACAGGGTGAAGTCATGGCATAGTGGTATTGTCACTAGACTAGTAATCCAAAGACCCAGAGTAATTTATTGAATTTGAATTCAATAAAATATCCGGGATTAAAAGTCTAATGATGACCATGAAACCATTGTTGATTGTCTTAAAAACCCAACTGGTTCACTAATGTCCTTTAGGGAAGGAAATCTGCCGTCCTTACCTGGTCTGGCCTGCATGTGACTCCAGACCCACAGCTAGGCGGTTGACTCTTAAATGCCCTCTGAAATGGTCTGGCAAGCCACTCGGTTGTATCAGACTGCTAAAAACAAGCAAATAAGGCATCAACCTAGGCACCAGAAATGACAATGGCAAACCCAGCTCTGTCGACCTTGCACAGTCCTCCTTATGAGCATCTGGGAGCTGCCTCTAGTCAAACAACATAGTCATACTCACAGAATCATATCTTACAGATAATGTTCTGGACACCACCATCTCCATCCCTGGGTATGCCCTGTCCCACCAAGAGGACATACCCAGCAGAGGTAGTGGCACAGTGGTATACGGTCAGGAGGGAGTTGCCCTGGGAACCCCCAACATCGACTCCAGACCCTGTGAAATCTCATGGCACCAGGGCAAAATGGACAAGGAAACCTCCTGCTGATTACCATGTACCACCCTCCCTCAGCTGATGAAGCAGTGTTCCTCCATGTTGAACACCACTCGAGGATGCACTGAGGGTGGCAAGGGTGCAGAATGTACTCTGGGTGGGGGGCTTCAATGTCCATTACTAAGAGCGGCTCAGTAGCACCACTGCTGACCGAGCTGGCTGAGTCCTAAAGGACATAGCTCGACTAGGTCTGCGGCAGGTGATGAGGGAACCAACAAAAGGGAAAAATATACTTGACCTCACCCTCACCAACCTGCCTGCCACAGATGCATTTGTCCATGACAGTATCAGTAGGAGTGACCACTGTACAGTCATTGTATATACAATGTCCCATCTTCACATTGAGGATACCCTCCATCGTGTTGTTTGGCACTACCATCATGCTAAATAGGATAGATTTCAAACAGATCTAGCAGCTCAAGACTGAGCAACCATGAGGCGCTGTGGGCCATCAGCAGCAGCAGAATTGTGCTTGAACACAATCTGTAACCTCAAGGCCCAGCATATTCCCCACTCTATCATTACCACCAAGACATGGGATCAATCCTGGCTCAATAAAGAGTTGGAGGGCATGCCCTGAGCAGCACCAGGCAAGCCTAAAAATGAGGTGTAAACCTGGTGAAGCTATAATGCAGGACTACTTGCATGCCAAACAGCTAAGTAGTAAGCGATAGACATACCTGAGTAATTCCACAACCAATAGATCAGATCTAAGCTCTGGAGTCCTGCCACATCCAGTCACAAATTCTGGTGGACAATTAAACAACTCACTGGAGGAGGAGGCTCAGCAAATATCCCCTCAATGATGTGTACCTACACCACATGGACTGCAGCACTTCAAGAAGGTAGCTCACCACCACCTTCTCAAGGGTAATTAGGGATGACAATAAATGCAGGTCTAGCCAGCGATGCTCACACCCCATGAATGAAAAAAAGAAAAGATGGTCACCAGCAATCAGAAATGATCTAAGCCCATAAGGTGAGGTCATCAAAGCTCACAGGGCACAAGGCTTGAGTTTGCGGGTTTGGTGGGAGGGCAGTCAATTGCAATAGAAGGCTTGCTATAGGGGGATGGGGGAGTTGGGGAGCATTCATGCTCTTCCTAGCCCACAGTCAGTGCTATAAATAGCTCTCAAAACAAAAAACTGCGGATGCTGGAAATCCAAAACAAAAACAGAATTACCTGGAAAAACTCAGCAGGTCTGGCAGCATCGGCGGAGAAGAAAAGAGTTGACGTTTCGAGTCCTCATGACCCTTCAACAGAACTGGGTGAATCCAAGGATAGGGGTGAAATATAAGCTGGTTTAAGGTGGGGGGGGGAAGAGAAGTGGAGGGGTGTGGTGTGGTTGTAGGAACAAGCAAGCAGTGATAGGAGCAGATAATCAGAAGATGTCACAGACAAAAGAACACAGAGGTGTTGAAGCTGGTGATATTATCTAAACGAATGGGCTAATTAAGAATGGATGGTACGGCACTCAAGGTACAGCTCTAGTGGGGGTGGGGGGGGGCATAAAAGATTTAAAAATAATACAAATAGGTGGGAAAAGAAAAATCTATATAATTTATTGGAAAAAAACAAAAGGAAGGGGGAAGAAACAGAAAGGGGGTGGGGATGGAGAAGGGAGCTCAAGACCTAAAGTTGTTGAATTCAATATTCAGTCCAGAAGGCTGTAAAGTGCCTAGTCGGAAGATGAGGTGCTGTTCCTCCAGTTTGCGTTGGGCTTCACTGAAACAATGCAGCAAGCCAAGGACAGAAATGTGGGCAAGAGAGCAGGGTGGAGTGTTAAAATGGCAAATGACAGGGAGGTTTGGGTCATTCTTGCGGACAGACCGCAGGTGTTCTGCAAAGCGGTCGCCCAGTTTACGTTTGGTCTCTCCAATGTAGAGGAGACCGCACTGGGAGCAACAAATGCAGTAGACTAAGTTGGAGGAAATGCAAGTGAAATGCTGCTTCACTTGAAAGGAGTGTTTGGGCCCTTGGACGGTGAAGAGAGAGGAAGTGAAGGGGCAGGTGTTGCATCTTTTGCATGGGCATGGGGAGGTGCCATAGGTGGGTGTTGAGGAGTAGGGGGTGATGAGGGACCAGGGTGTCCCGGAGCTTTAAATAGCTCTTGTCTGCTTAATCTGGCTGCTCCAGATTCTATTTTGCTGCTGGATTTCCTGAACACTGGGTCACATTTAAATCAGACTTCAAAGTGCGCTGTGAGAGCCTCATTTAAATATTATAATGAGGTGTCCAAACTCAAGAGCAGGACACAGAAATAGCATGCAACTAAATGGCCTAAAAAGTGCCAAAGGCAAATAGGCAATGGTTTGGCATGATGATAAGCAATTTCTAATTTTTAACCTTCCCTCCCTTTTCATTAAGGTGGTGGTTAAAATTCCCCCCAGAACTCTACTTGAGGCAAGAGCACAGCTGTGTTGTCTATCCACAAGAAACAGGATGCCAGTGAGCCCAGCATCTACCAAGGAACACTGCTTAAAATTATCAAGGAATCTCACTGCAGACAAATAGGATGGACTGTGGACAATCATGCCTCAGTAATCAAGAGAGAGAAATTTAGTGAGTCTCTCACCTACTCTAACATGGATCGAGAAGCTGGAGTTCACATCTAGATAAAATCCATCAGCTCATGTGCACGATGCAGGAGAAAGCTGTGCGGTGAATTTTTGCTAAAGAGGACATGATTTCAGGGAAGGAGAGCTCCAAGCAGCACACACATGGAGAATGGGTCAGTCTCATGGCAGATATGCTGTTTTGGCCTAAGGGCCTCACAAGAAGACCTGGATTTTTTTTCATTCACAGGATGTGAGCTTCACTGGCTGGGCCAGCATTTATTGCCCATCCCTGATTACCCTTGAGGAGGTGGTGGTGAGCTGCTTTCTTGAACCGCTGCTGTCCCTATGGTGTAGGTACACTCACAGTGCTGTTAGGGAAGGAGTTCCAGGATTTTGACCCAGCGACAGTGAAGGAACGGCGATATATTTCCAAATCAGGATGATGAGTAGCTTGGAGGGGAACTTCCAGGTAGAGGTGTTCCAATCTATCGGCTGCTCTTGTCCTTCTAGATGATGGTGGTCGTGGGTTTGGTAGGTTCTGTCGAAGGAGCCATGGTGAGTTCCTGCAATACATCTTGTAGATGGTACACACTGCTGCCACTATGTGAAGGTGGTAGAGGGAGTGAATGTTTGTGGATGAGGTAGCGATTAAGTGGGCTGCTTTGTCCTGGATGGTGTCAAGCTTCTTGAGTGTTGTGGGAGGTGCACTCATCCAGATTAAACAATTGGAAATATGTAAAACTTCAACGTAGCTGACAAGGAAAAATTGAAACA
Organism: Carcharodon carcharias; assembly: GCF_017639515.1. Taxonomy (NCBI): domain Eukaryota; kingdom Metazoa; phylum Chordata; class Chondrichthyes; order Lamniformes; family Lamnidae; genus Carcharodon; species Carcharodon carcharias. The sequence goes on from NC_054471.1 coordinate 132,619,189, forward strand.
AAGAATGACAGTTGCTAAAGGACATTTTTTGGAGACTGATGGTCAGGCTGCAGAGAGGCAAGCAGCTCCTGCTGAATTCAGCCTCTCCAATTAGTGGAACTATTATTCAATAGGATATGTGGACCCATGCTGGCTCAGAACATGATGATAATACACTTACATAATTTATGGATAGCTGTTCTGATCACTATTGCAATTCCCCAATCCCTCTATGAATGATACAAATTCTGCACCAATTAGTTGTCTAACAACCAACTAGGACATCTTTCAAACCTGAAATTTTATTCCCACTTCCTTCTCTTCACAGATGCCGTTTGACCTGCTGGTTGTTTGCAACATTTTTTGAGCTTTTTGTTCCATAAATTTTGATTACCTTCACCTTTTCTAATTCTTACTTTCAGCAACTATCTGCTTACTGAAGGCTGTATGATAGACTGCCAGCTGGTATATGGAGGAACCTGAGTACTATTTTAATAATGGATATTTTCAATTGGGCTCAGGAGATTCAATTTGAAACACAGTAAATTATTCTGTTCACATATTGTTAATGTTAGAAATTACAAAAAAAATCTCTCATTAGACGTACATTTCAAGACCAGGCATAAATTACTTGCTAAGATGTTGTCTTTTACAGATCGTCTAGGGTGATTAACTGAAACATTTTCAATTTTCACAAAGAGCCTTCAGAAATCATTGGGAATGATTATGACAAGGTACACTGTGTGACCCAATATTCAGAATAACAGCTGTGACTTTCATGCAGAAGGAAAAAGTTTTTGGTTCTTTGGTTCCATTCTTCCTTGATAGATATTCAGCTATGTTGAAGAGTCATACAGACTTGAAACGTTAACTGTGTTCCTCTCCGCAGATGCTGCCAGACCTGCTGAGTTTTTCCAGGTATTTTTATTTTTGTTCAGCACTAACCATGTTGTTTATTGGCTGGGTCCTCAGCAGGAGGGTGGGGGGGGGGGCGGGGAGGTAGCAGGGAGGCAACATGGTGAATGGTTAGCACTACTTTAAGCTAGCTGCACTGCTTAAAACTATACTGCATCCTTTAAAGGGAAGGTGCACTATGGCTGCAGCAGATGCTGACAGTCATGTAGGAAGCAAATTTGTCCTGAGAAATACTGAATAATGGCACAACAGGAGAGAGTGCAGCTCCAAGATTTTCAGACACCTCATTGAAGGCCTTGGAGGAGGTGGAGAGCAGGTGAGATGTCCTTTATCCAAAGGGGGCCAAAAGCCCCTGCAGACGCATTGTCAGAGGCACTGGGAGCAAATATCTGTGAAGGTCACTGCACAGACATCAAGCCCTGAGAATCTGGATATAGTTCAATGGCCACCACCGTCAACACCCCTTTGTCCTTTTGTCTATGACACCTTTGGCAGTCTCTTCTCGGCCTCCACCTATCAATGGCCCCCTATCGAGCTCTCCTGTCCCACCCCCTTCTACCAGCTTATATTTCCTCTCATTTCTATATGTCTTAATTCTGATGAAGGGTCATACGGACTCGAAACATCAACTGGATTCCTCTCCGCAGATGCTGTCATACCTGCTGAGTTTTTCCAGGTATTTTTGTTTTTGTTCTTTAGTTCAATGGCGTTACACGAGTGACCAAGATCAGTGAATAATTTGCAAATGCAATATCCAACCAACTGAACCACAGGCACAGTTCAAATCACCACAACCCTGTCACTCACCTACCAATGGGCACCATAGGCCCCTATTTTCAGTCCATTGGGACTGCACCACCTTCACTGACTTCATCATAATGACCATTTACACCTTACAAATCTCATCTATGTCTTTATTGGGAACTTTCTTTTAGGCTTGGCTAGGACTTCCGTTACATGTGTCAAAGCTAAGGCCACTACTTATAGGAGGCTTGTTGCTCATGTCAACTCTAGTGAGTACTTGGCCGAAGTATTCATTTAGTGTACTAATTATTTCAGATTCATCTTGATTTTCAGTCTGGTTAGCAGTTCAGATGTTTTCCAATTTGGCTCAATTATAGATGTCATATAATATTGCACAGTAAGTTCATGCAGTTGGATATCACAAAAAGAACTCATCAACCTGTACTTTCAGCCGCATACTCAGCATGAAAGCACTGCAGGGTCTCCACAGGGATTCTTCTTTTGTCAAAATTTACATTTAATATAGCACTATTTACAGCAGCATCAAGTTTCCTGGCAGTCACTGGCTAAAAAAGATCTTTAATGCAGAACTGGCATCAATCTGGTCACATGTTTGCACAAAATGAAATAAAGGCTGCTTTATTTTTAATTGAAAAGAGATGACTTGGTGAAAAATATCCTTTTTACATTACCACAGTTCACAGAGGCATTGGTGAAAAGCTGAATCTATTATTTGTTACAATCACAAAAGTTATCATAACAAGCAACACTCCTGGGGTCTGAAGTGCCTTATAGTGCTTTGTGGCTGATATTGGCGGAGCAAATTTGATCTATTCCAAACTTGACTCTCAAAATGCCAATAATACCGCTCCATCTAGGTTTTCTGCTCTAAAGGTTGTTGTTTATAGGAGTATTTGACAATTATTTTGGTAAAAGTTGGTGCAATTATGCTAGATCTATGCTGTAAAAATTTATCTTAGCAAACAAATCGCACAATCTAGGGTCTTCTCCAAACAGTCGGCACCCAATAATGATAATATAGGATTTTGTTGCGATTCTTTGATGTGATCCACATATACCGGGAGTTCTTTCTTTTTGGGGGGTGGGTGGGGCAGATGAAGGGGAGCTATTCTATTACAGCACAAAACTGCTAAGATTTGAATCCAGCAAGCAATCGTATAGAAGGAAGCAGCAGGATGAACAGTGTGGGAAGTGGAAAATGCTATGCTGGTGCTGTGGAGATTGCTCTTGGAGGTTTAGGCTGAGCAAGGGAAGCTTCATCCTCCATCTGAACCAAGTTACACTTGCCTGACGTTGGCATTGGCTACCCACAATATGAAACGGTGCCAATTCCCAGCATGAAAGCCCCTCACCTTCAAAAGCTCAAAACTTACCAAAAGAAATTACACAGAAATTACAAAAACAAGAGTCAGAGGATTGTTGGATCTCAAAGCATGAACTCAGAATTAACAGGTTGTTTTTTGCCACATTATTTACCTTAAAACAGATATAGGCATTTAAATTTTGTGCTCACAGATATATTTAAATGGAAAAACTACAGCCCCTGCACAATGGTAGCTGTAACATAGGGCTGAATTTCACAGAGGGGTGGGGAGGGACATATTGCTCATTCCCACCCCACCAGCCAACATTGCAAGAGTCGAACAACAGCCGACGGACCTAAAAGAAGCCCACCCCACATCATAACATGCTGCTGGAGGGCTATCCAGCCGAGAGTGGGACCACCACCCCTCAATGAGAGGAAGTCCCACCCTCTAGACTGCTGGCTAATCTGACTGGCCGGTAAATCTAACAGTACCAGTAGTGCCAGAACTCAGTAGTGGGTGCTGCAGTCCCAAGCAGAACTTCAATGGATCCTGGAACGAGGTAAGTCCCAGGTTTTTAGAGGAGGGAGGGATCTGGCAGCCTGGGGGTTGGAGGGGGAGTGGGGGGGGGGGGGGGGGGGGGGGGGGGGGGGGGGAAGAGAGAGAGAGAGAGAGAGAGAGAGATGGGGAACAAGAGGGATGAGGGGGTGAGGGGACAGGTTTTGGAGGCCAGGTGAGGAGGAACAAAGGACGGGTAACATCTTGTTTGGTGGGGGGTGGGGGGGCTGCCACCGATGTACACAGGGCAACCCCCCTGAAGGATGTCCCCACCCTTCCTGCCCTAATTTTAACTGCTTGTGTTTAAAAAACAGCCTGCCCATTCCCACCTGCCTGCCCAAGCCAACCAGGTCAATTGGCTTGGTAACAAGCTCAATTGACTGTTAATTATTTATTTGAAAATGGTGGGTGGGGAGGCTGCTAATTTCAGTACCTGCCCACCTACCTCTTTACGGGGGCAGCTTAGGAGCAGGCGGGAAAGTGCTGGGCTTGCAACCTCTCATAATTTACTTGATCCCACTCCCAGCTGGGGTCATAATGATAATTTCCTCATATCCTTACTTTTTTATAGCTTTTTTAAAACAATCATTATGGGGGTATCATACAGGCACAACGACATCATAATGGTTCAATACTTTTCCTGGAGTGAAAATATGTATTCTAAATGTTACTAATATAAAGTTTATATATGTACAGTTCAATAAAATGTTTAAATAGCAAGAGAAGCATTTTGTCTTATTATACTCTCTGGTAATGAAAAACATCTAACCTTGTCATCTCCATATATGTCCTATTGTAATTCACACAGTGTCAGGGTTAAAGGATTGCTTGTTCCGTAAAATACAATTGCTGCAAATACAACCCTCTGTTTCTGTCTTTCTTGCAATCAGAAACATTTCAAATGGACTGACCAGATGAAATATCCTTGCCTGAATGGAACCCTATTTCAGTCAATGAAAGTATTGTTCAGTTTATTAAAAAATGGTCTCATTGATAACACTGGCTCATAAAGAGAGTAACTCGTTAGTTTGGTTAGAAATGTTGAACCTGATAATTATCAGAAATAAATCAATGTATCTTAAATCATATAAAATCAATGTTATACTTTTTCATTGAGAAATCAAGTTAACAAAAAACTCACAGGATTAAAATATATAATGCCCCAGATTTTCTGATCCATGGCGAAAGAATGGCGTCCGCCATTCATTATGCATGCAGCTGCCCTCGCACTTTTTCGAAGGCTTTTGAGTGGCAACTTGTCATCAGGCATCTGATGGCATCCTCTACAGAGGATTTGTGGCATGTGTTAGCAGGACAAGCAACAGTGTTTCCCTTCAACTAATCATCTAAAGAACTGCCACTAGACACCCAAAGTCTACATCAAGAATATTTAATTAATTGTAAATCATGTTCAAAAAAAGAGGGGGACGGGGAAAATGGCATTCAGTTTTCAGGGTTAGAGAAGTTGTTTGGTAGTAATTAAGACTTAGTATGCCATTAAAAATTCACTTAATCTGACTGTACCAACCCTAACGTTTTTGTGTGGAAAAACTCAGCAGGTCTGGCAGCATCGGCGGAGAAGAAAAGAGTTGACGTTTCGAGTCCTCATGACCCAACGAAGGGTCATGAGGACTCGAAACGTCAACTCTTTTCTTCTCCGCCGATGCTGCCAGATCTGCTGAGTTTTTCCAGGTAATTCTGTTTTTGTTTTGGATTTCCAGCATCCGCAGTTTTTTTGTTTTTATCTAACGTTTTTGTGGCCTGTTTAGTGGGTAATTGATTGGTCAATATTACAAATTTGCACCTTTAAATGGGTTCCAATGCTGAGTCTAACAACAAGGTGCCAGTACACTGCAGCTTTTGTAGGGGCAGGACAATTTGAACAGCAATTCTGAAGCTCCATGTTTTACTGCACATGTGCTGACTCCAGAAGCCATTGCAACAGTAAACACAGACAGCATCACCATCATTCTGAACACAAAGTCCAGGCCAGCATAATGATACAACCCGATCTCCTTCTCAGCTCTATTTTAAAATGGTTTTTAAAAAATGACAGTATAATCTGTAACTATTCACTTGGAAAAGTAAGCAACACCCAAAAACACCATTCCACATGATATAGAAAAGGTTTGATCAAGAAGTTGGGAATAGTCATTCAAAATGCAGTTCCTAAGTGACAGGAAACTAGACAAAGACATGCAATTGATACTATAAATTGGAAGGCCAGTTTGAAGCATTGCTTTCGTTGATTTTTTTTACGATTACATTATGATGTAAAGTAACTTGGAATTTAGCTACCCCATAAAGCAAAGTGCCACTAACGTGACTTGTTCAGCTGCATACTCAAAGCAAATCTGCAGGATATATTTTCAACTGAGGATAGAGAGCTTTCGAGTATTAGTGATAGAAAAGGCTAACATAGCTTCATGTTCAGATGCAAAAGATTTGTTAGCATGCAGCTCAAGCACAGGCTTGACTTTAACAAACACATAATCATTATAAATAGGTTCCATCAGTCTGTCTACTTTCAATATAACTTGGTTTTTCTAAACGTTGAAATGGTTAGAGGCCAATACAATTAACACTTCAAACTGTCACAAAAAAATCAATTACAATGGCACCGTTCTCAATACATAAATGGACCAGAACATGGCGATGGACCTAAAATTAATTTGCTACTAAATTGAAACTATATTGTCAATCTTTTTTCAGTACCTATCTTGTTTTGCCAAAATCAATGTATGTTACAAAATGGAGCAATGGTTCTTACTTGAATTTGGGTTTGAATACATCCCAGATTAAAATAGAATGAAAGAGTTTTTTCCTCTATGACTCCAAAATTTAAGTTCATTTCACAAAAACACTGTTTGAACAATACATTTTATAAGTACTGGGTGGTCTTGGACACTTCAACCACTGCAACCAAGTTTTTTGCTCAAATTGATAGGATGCGAATATTCTTTCCCTACTGGCTGTAAGTGAAATTAATGTGGATAGTTTCAGCACAGTTTCTAAAAGCTATGGGATGATAACATAGACCTGCCATCATTTGTTAATAATTGATACTGAATTGGCAACCTCACTCAGTCAGCCAAAAATTGATGTGGACATGATGCAGTATAGTGATGACCTTCTAAGTTTGTCAGTGAGGCGTATTGCTGGAGCACAGTAATGGTAGCTTTACTTTGCATTCACTTGTGTTACAGCTGTCTTAATTCTGATAATTGTAGAAGGTGGGAAACTTATCTATTTCCCAAATCCTCTTTTCATTACTTTGTCTTAACACAGCTTGTTGAACCACAATTAAGATAATTCTAACAGGTATTTATGCTAATTCAGGTGCTGAAAGGTGCTGAAATTTGCATCACAACTTGGGACAATCTAAAACAAAAACAAAAACAGAATTACCTGGAAAAACTCAGCAGGTCTGGCAGCATCGGCGGAGAAGAAAAGAGTTGACGTTTCGAGTCCTCATGACCCTTCGACAGAACTTGAGTCAATCTAATGCTGTAATGAGAGTAAACTACTATCTACAATATCCTGAATGGCTGAAAAAATGGTATTAAGCCAATGTAGAAATGTTTCATTGATTCCCATAATGGAAGGAGATGATGGTGCAGTGGTTATGCCACTAGACTGCTAATTCTAAGGATCTGGAAACATGGGTTCAAATCCCATGACGGCAGCTGGTGGAATTTAAATTCAGTTAATCTGGAATTGAAGGCTCGTCTCTATCATCGATTGTTGTAAAAACCCATATGGTTCACTAGTACCCTTTAGGGAAGGAAAGGAAATCTGCCATCCTTATCTACATGTGACTCCACACCCACAGCAAGAGCAATGTGATTGACTATTAACTACCCTCTGAAATGGTGGCAAGCGATTCAGAGTAGCTGCCTTTGACGTCAAGGCAAGAGTACGGCATCAAGGAGCCCTAACAAAACTGGAATCAATTTGAATCAGGGGGAAAACTCTCTGCTGGTTGGAGTCATATCTAGCACAAAGGTGGTTGTTGGAGGTCAACCATCTCAGCTCCAGGACATCACTGCAGGAGTTCCTCGGGATACTGTCCTAGGCCCACCCATCTTCAGCTGCTTCATCATTGACCTTCCTTCCATCATAAGGTCAGAAGTGGGGATGCTCATTAATGATTGGACATTGTTCAGCACTGTTCGCAACTCTTCAGATGTCCGTGCCCAAGTGCAGCAAGACCTGGACAACAGTCAGGCTTGGGCTGATAAATGGCAAGTTACATTTGCACCACACAAGTGCCAGGCAACAACCATTTCCAATATGAGAGAATCTAACCATCCCCCCTTGACGTTCAATAGTATTATCGTCATTGAATACTCCACTACCAACATCCTCAGAGTTAGCATTGACCAGAAACTGAACTGGACTAGCCATATAAATACTGTGGCTACAAGAGCAGGTCAGAAGCTGGGGATTCTGCAGAGAGTAACTCGCCTTCTGACTCCCCAAAACCCGTCCACCATCTATAAGGCACAAGTCAGGAGTGTGATGGAATACTCCCCACTTGCCTGGATGAGTGCAGCTCCAACAACACTCAAGAAGCTTGACACCATCCAGGACAAAGCAGCCGCTTGACTGGCACCACATCCACTACCTTCAACATTCACTCCCTCCACCACCGGCTCACAGTGGCAGCAGTGTGTATAATCTACAAGATGCACTGCAGCGTAGCACCCTCCAAACCTGCAACCTCTACCAACTAGAAAGACAAGGGCAGCAGATGAATGGGATACCACCACCTGCAAGTTCCCCTCCAAGCCACTCACCATTCTGACATTCTCAAAATCTTTCTCTTCTCGATTCCAGGTACCAGCAAGAAGAGGGGGAGGAAAATAAGGCAGCCCACCCACAGCACCAGCTCCATCCCCACCTCAAAGGATGATGCCGCAGCATCCTCAGAGGATGCACCGCCATGGCATTCACCTGCACTCTCCACCAATGCAGATACAGTCACCTTGGTGGGTGCACATTCCAGAGTAAGCTTGGGGTCACAATCTGGTGAGCACATCACTCACATAAGATGGTGGAGAAAGTGATAGCTGAAGTCTCTGGCACTTGGGGGCTGCTGGAGACCAAGCCCCTACTCAGCCCCATGCAGATGAGGAGCATCTGGACTCAGTGCTAAGAGGCATGGTGGAGATACAGAGACAGGCAGGGGAACATCAGGCAGAGACCGGACCAGAGGCTGGAGGAGTCCGTCCACGGTTTGTCTGCTGTTGTGGCTCCGGCATGTGACTGCTTGGCTGCCTCCACAGAAAGGATGGCGTCTGCCTTGGAGACACAGGTCCAGCAGAACATACAGTGGCTGCTGGATATCCGCTCGGTTGCTTTAGCCATAAGTGCAGTGCAGCAGTGGCTAGGCGAGAGGCAACCTCCCTCTAGGTGCTCCATCTCCTCAAGGTTTCAGGCAGGTGCCAACATTCACCCACAGGGAGGAGGATGGCCAGCCAGACACCTCAGGGGGGCTTCATCACAGGACACTCCAACGATGCCCTGCCGCTCAACCTCCTCCCTCTGCCAGAGAGCCCATCACCTCCCACAGGTCCGGCTGAGGAGGTTGCAGCTGCACCTGAGCAGGAGACCCTTGGCAGGCCGGGGCCATCTGGGCCTTAGGCCACCAGGGGATGCCCTCCAAACTCATCACAGTCAACAGGGAATAGCAGTTGGCAGGCTGCCTCCACCTCAGTTGTGGATGTCGAGGCTGCACATAGGCATAATAATAAGAGAAGAAAGATAAAGGAACATTAAGGGCACAAAGGTGGCATGAGTGTATTATCACCGTGAACATCAATCATAATTGTAAATCTTTGTATAATTGTACCATGTTTATGCCTGTTGTATTCTCATTACGCTGCTAGTTGCTGAAATTATTGAGTACATTTAAGGGTGTCACACATCATTCTAGAGAACCCATGGATGATGTGGGCCTACTGGATCACCATTTATTGTCTCAAGTCATCTGTTGTGCAAGGTATACTGAACTGTGTAGAGGCAATCTTGAGAATTGCTGCTGAAGTTGTGGCCTTGTCACAAATCTGGCCACCCAGCAGGTACTGGTGACCCAATTAGGTTCCCTTTGAGAATGCTTTATGAGCAGCCTGTGCAGCTGCTGCCTCTTGCTGCTCTGGCCGTTACTGTTCCTGTCACCGGGCTGCCCTGGGCTAGTTCTTCCTCCGTTGAACCATGGCTAGAAAAACAGCAAGGCTGCCTTCAGCCATTATCCAGGATGCCTGAGGTGCTCTGTGAACACATTGCAGTGATCCATTGTTTGAAACTATCCCTCCACCCACAAACAATTCAGCCATTAAGAGAGCCTGTATCTAGCATTGGTCTACTCCTGGCACCCCACCTCCCCAGCATAGTGAAGCCCATACTGGAGGACCACAGATGAGTGCTCCCCTCATTCATATATCCATGTGCATGGATACATGCTGCTTAAACTAGGACCATGAAAGCCATGTCCGTGCACTCTCCCTCAGACACTACTAAGCTTCCCCCCAAAACCCCCGAGACACATTCAGTAGACTCTGTTCTTGCCATCGTGGACGTAACACCCACTCCCTTATTTGCCATTATTATCTTGCCAGATACCTCGCGGTTCCAGCCTGGCACATGGAGGCCAACCCCCACCTGGGCCCCATGGAGTTCCATTTCCCTCTCCCACTCCAGCCATCCCTCCCTCGGTAAAGAGGAGATGACCTTCAGTTCAAGCTTCACTGCTTCTTCAGACCTTGCTGGATTGGCCCAGCAATGAGATCACAAGTTATGAAGGAATGCTGCTGCTGTCTTGGGGGTTTAACCATACAGATCAGAACAGACCTGAGCATGGTTCTCCATCCAGTTGACTAATGATTATTTGGGTGCCCCTTTAGTTGGCCCACTAAGCACAGCAGTAACTCCACCCACCACTGAAGACCCTCTTCCCACTTCCAGTCCTGATTCTCACCATGGGACTGCATTGTGACAGTGCATGTAAAATAATGGTGCACATCTCTTATTGATGAAGGTCCAGCATCTTTTACCCTCCTGCTATCACCCACTAAATTTCCCCATCTTCCTTCACCAACACCACATATCCTTCATCTCTCCCCTGTTCACCATTGCACCTCCTCCCGTTACCCCTGACTCTAGAATAATACTTTAATCTTCATCTGTTCTCTCCCCCTTGAGCCCTTAACCGTCCATATGAAGATGCCCATTCTGACCCTGACCCATACGTCCTTGAGGCCACTGTTAACCTGACTTTTCATGACTGTCCCCATGAATCCTACAGTGCCCGACCATGACCCTGCCATTCCCACCCTACTGGATCCGACCCCCCCCCCCATCACTATTATCGTACCCTCTGACTCCCAGTACCCTAATTCCTGGACCCAAAATTTGACATCCAGGGGCTCCAGCTTTTAAATACTTGCCTCTAACACCATCACTACCCATATAGGCCCTCCACCAAACAAAAGCATGACCAACACTCACTTGAGCAGATCAGCCTACCTGTCCTAGCCATGGACAGCCTACACCATCCCTCCCCGAACAACCTGCACCATCCCTCCCCAGACAGCCTACACTCACCATGCCTCCCTTGCCCAGCAATTGTTCCACCCTGCTCCAGTAAGCCTGACTTCCTTGGTCATTCTTCATGCAGCTTGCGCTGCCACTGCCCAGTCTCAAGCACAGACTGGCATTTACAGACCCTTCCCAGAGATGACAATGCAGCAGAAACTCACTGGGTAATCATCGAAGAAGTCGACCTCACCAGGTGCTCCCTACTTATGTGCAGTTGTAAATGTAAATGCTGGAATTTCTCGCTGGTGGGGATCTTAATTTGGAATGGGAATTTAAGCCTGGTGAATTGGCCTTTTAATGAGCGTGCATGACATAAAAATGCATGCAAAATACACAGTTTGTCGGGAACAAAAACAAAAACAGAAATACCTGGAAAAACTCAGCAGGTCTCGCAGCATCGGTGGAGAGGAGCACAGTTGACGTTTCGAGTCCGCATGACTCTTCAACAGAACTGTTCATCGGGAAGCTTGGTCCACCTTTAAAATACTGAGAGCTCAATTTCAAAAGTTCATCCTGCCATCGGGAAACTGACTTTTGGCCTCCCGCCAAATTAGATTTCCCCACCCACCAAGCTTCCCGCTGCAGGCGGGCCCGGAACATTCTGGCCATAAGGTTTACAGCACCGGAGCAGGCTGTTTGGTCCAACAGGTCTATGCCAGTTTTCATGCTATACACAAGCCTCCTCCCATCCTCTTTATCTAACTCCATTAATATATCCTCTATTCCTTCCTCCCACACTAATTTTATAGCATCAGCAGCAGCACCTTACATTTATATACTGATTTTAAAGAAATAAAATGGCCCAGCTTGCCCTTAAACACATCTATGCGAACTACTTCAACAATTCCATAACAAAAACAGAATTACCTGGAAAATCTCAGCAGGTCTGGCAGCATCGGCGGAGAAGAAAAGAGTTGACGTTTCGAGTCCTCATGACCATTCGACAGAACTTGAGTTCGAGTCCAAGAAAGAGTTGAAATATAAGCTGGTTTAAGGTGTGGGGGGGTGCGGAGAGAGAGAGAGAGAGAGAGAGAGAGAGAGAGAGAGAGAAGTGGAGGGGGGGTGTGGTTGTAGGGACAAACAAGCAGTGATAGAAGCAGATCATCAAAAGATGTCAACAACAATAGAACAAAAGAACACATAGTTGTTAAAGCTGGTGATATTATCTAAATGAATGTGCTAATTAAGAATGGATGGTAGGGCACTCAAGGTATAGATCTAGTGGGGGTGGGGAGAGCATAAAAGATTTTAAGATATTTAAAAATAATGGAAATAGGTGGGAAAAGAAAAATCTATATAATTTATTGGAAAAAAAAGGAAGGGGGAAACAGAAAGGGGGTGGGGATGGGGGAGGGAGCTCACGACCTAAAGTTGTTGAATTCAATATTCAGTCCGGAAGGCTGTAAAGTGCCTAGTCGGAAGATGAGGTGTTGTTCCTCCAGTTTGCGTTGGGCTTCACTGGAACAATGCAGCAAGCCAAGGACAGACATGTGGGCAAGAGAGCAGGGTGAAGTGTTAAAATGACAAGCGACAGACCGCAGGTGTTCTGCAAAGTGGTCGCCCAGTTTACGTTTGGTCTCTCCAATGTAGAGGAGACCACATTGGGAGCAACAAATGCAGTAGACTAAGTTGGGGGAAATGCAAGTGAAATGCTGCTTCACTTGAAAGGAGTGTTTGGGCCCTTGGACGGTGAGGAGAGAGGAAGTGAAGGGGCAGGTGTTGCATCTTTTGCGTGGGCATGGGGTGGTGCCATAGGAGGGGGTTGAGGAGTAGGGGGTGATGGAGGAGTAGACCAGGGTGTCCCGGAGGGAGCGATCCCTACGGAATGCCGATAGGGGGGGTGAAGGGAAGATGTGTTTGGTGGTGGCATCATGCTGGAGTTGGCGGAAATGGCGGAGGATGATCCTTTGAATGCGGAGGCTGGTGGGGTGATAAGTGAGGACAAGGGGGACCCTATCATGTTTCTGGGAGGGAGGAGAAGGCGTGAGGGCGGATGCGCGGGAGATGGGCTGGACACGGTTGAGGGCCCTGTCAACGACCGTGGGTGGAAAACCTCGGTTAAGGAAGAAGGAGGACATGTCAGAGGAACTGTTTTTGAAGGTGGCATCATCGGAACAGATGCGACGGAGGTGAAGGAACTGAGAGAATGGGATGGAGTCCTTACAGGAAGCGGGGTGTGAGGAGCTGTAGTCGAGGTAGCTGTGGGAGTCGGTGGGTTTGTACTGGATATTGGTGGACAGTCTATCACCAGAGATTGAGACAGAGAGGTCAAGGAAGGGAAGGGAAGTGTCAGAGATGGACCACGTGAAAATGATGGAGGGGTGGAGATTGGAAGCAAAATTAATAAATATTTCCAAGTCCCGACGAGAGCTTGAAGCGGCACTGAAGAAATCATCGATGTACTGGAGAAAGAGTTGTGGAAGGGGGCCGGAGTAGGACTGGAACAAGGAATGTTCCACATACCCCATAAAGAGACAGGCATAGCTGGGGCCCATGCAGATACCCATAGCCGCACCTTTTATTTGGAGGAAGTGAGAGGAGTTGAAGGAGAAATTGTTCAGCGTGAGAACAAGTTCAGCTAGACGGAGGAGAGTAGTGGTGGATGGGGATTGTTCAGGCCTCTGTTCGAGGAAGAAGCTAAGGGCCCTCAGACCATCCTGGTGGGGGATGGAGGTGTAGAGGGATTGGACGTCCATGGTGAAGAGGAAGCGGTAGGGGCCAGGGAACTGGAAATTGTTGATGTGACGTAAGGTGTCAGAGGAATCACGGATGTAGATGGGAAGGCCTGGACAAGGGGAGAGAGAAGGGAGTCAAGATAACGAGAAATGAGTTCTGTGGGGCACGAGCAAGCTGAGATGATCAGTCTACCGGGGCAGTTCTGTTTGTGGATTTTGGGTAGGAGATAGAAGCAGGCCATCCGAGGTTGGGCGACTATCAGGTTGGAAGCTGTGGGAGGAAGATCCCCAGAGGAGATGAGGTCAGTGACAGTCCTGGAAACAATGGCTTGATGTTCAGTGGTGGGGTCATGGTCCAGGGAGAGGTAGGAGGAAGTGTCTGCGAGTTGACGCTCAGCCTCCGCGAGGTAGAGGTTGTCTGGCGCACTGACCTCTACCTCGCGGAGGCTGAGCCTCAACTCGCAGACACTTCCTCCTACCTCTCCCTGGACCATGACCCCACCACTGAACATCAAGCCATTGTTTCCAGGACTGTCACTGACCTCATCTCCTCTGGGCATCTTCCTCCCTCAACTTCCAACCTGATAGTCGCCCAACCTCGGATGGCCCACTTCTATCTCCTACCCAAAATCCACAAACAGAACTACCCCGGTAGACCGATCGTCTCAGCTTGCTCCTGCCCCACAGAACTCATTTCTCGTTATCTTGACTCCCTTCTCTCTCCCCTTGTCCAGTCCCTTCCCATCTACATCCGTGATTCCTCTGACAACTTACGTCACATCAACAATTTCCAGTTCCCTGGCCCCAACCGCTTCCTCTTCACCATGGACGTCCAATCCCTCTACACCTCCAACACCCACCAGGATGGTCTGAGGGCCCTTAGCTTCTTCCTCGAACAGAGGCCTGAACAATCCCCATCCACCACTACTCTCCTCCGTCTGGCTGAACTTGTTCTCACACTGAACAATTTCTCCTTCAACTCCTCTCACTTCCTCCAAATAAAAGGTGTGGCTATGGGTATCCGCATGGGCCCCAGCTATGCCTGTCTCTTTATGGGGTATGTGGAACATTCCTTGTTCCAGTCCTACTCCGGCCCCCTTCCACAACTCTTTCTCCCGTACATCGATGATTACTTCGGTGCCGCTTCATGCTCTCGTCGGGACTTGGAAAAATTTATTAATTTTGCTTCCAATCTCCACCCCTCCATCATTTTCACGTGGTCCATCTCTGACACTTCCCTTCCTTGACCTCTCTGTCTCAATCTCTGGTGATAGACTGTCCACCAATATCCATTACAAACCCACCAACTCCCACAGCTACCTCGACTACAGCTCCTCACACCCCGCTTCCTATAAGGACTCCATCCTATTCTCTCAGTTCCTTCGCCTCCGTCGCATCTGTTCCGATGATGCCACCTTCAAAAACAGTTCCTCTGACATGTCCTCCTTCTTCCTTAACCGAGGTTTTCCACCCACGGTCGTTGACAGGGCCCTCAACCGTGTCCGGCCCATCTCCCGCGCATCCGCCCTCGCGCCTTCTCCTCCCTCCCAGAAACATGATAGGGTCCTCCTTGTCCTCACTTATCACCCCACCAGCCTCCGCATTCAAAGGATCATCCTCCGCCATTTCCGCCAACTCCAGCATGATGCCACCACCAAACACATCTTCCCTTCACCCCCCCTATCGGCATTCCGTAGGGATCGCTCCCTCCGGGACACCCTGGTCCACTCCTCCATCACCCCCTACTCCTCAACCCCCTCCTATGGCACCACCCCATGCCCACGCAAAAGATGCAACACCTGCCCCTTCACTTCCTCTCTCCTCACCGTCCAAGGGCCCAAACACTCCTTTCAAGTGAAGCAGCATTTCACTTGCATTTCCCCCAACTTAGTCTACTGCATTCGTTGCTCCTAATATGGTCTCCTCTACATTGGAGAGACCAAACATAAACTGGGCAACCGCTTTGCAGAACACCTGCGGTCTGTGCGCAAGAGTGACCCAAACCTCCCTGTCGCTTGTCATTTTAACACTCCACCCTACTCTCTTGCCCACGTCTGTCCTTGGCTTGCTGCATTGTTCCAGTGAAGCCCAACGCAAACTGGAGGAACAACACCTCATCTTCCGACTAGGCGCTTTACAGCCTTCCAGACTGAATATTGAATTCAACAACTCCCTCCCCCATCCCCACCCCCTTTCTGTTTCCCCCTTCCTTTTTTTTTCCAATAAATTATATAGATTTTTCTTTTCCCACCTATTTCCATTATTTTTAAATATCTTAAAATCTTTTATGCTCTCCCTACCCCCACTAGAGCTATACCTTGAGTGCCCTACCATCCATTCTTAATTAGCACATTCATTTAGATAATATCACCAACTTTAACAACTATGTGTTCTTTTGTTCTATTGTTGTTGACATCTTTTGATGATCTGCTTCTATCACTGCTTGTTTGTCCCTACAACCACACCCCCCCCCCACTTCTCTCTCTCTCTTTCCTCCTCACTACACCCACCTCCCCCCCCCCCCCCCCCCCCCCCCCCCCCAAAACAACATACACACACACACACCTTAAACCAGCTTATATTTCAACTCATTCTTGGACTCGAACTCAAGTTCTGTCGAAGGGTCATGAGGACTCGAAACGTCAACTCTTTTCTTCTCCACCGATGCTGCCAGACCTGCTGAGTTTTTCCAGGTAATTCTGTTTTTGTTTTGGATTTCCAGCATCCGCAGTTTTTTTGTTTTTATCAACAATTCCATGTTGTGACGAGTTGTTCTCCTGAATTCGTCATTGGATTTTGAGTGGCTATGTTGTATTTATGGCCGCTAGTTTTAGATTTCTCCTTCACATCTTCCTTACATCTACCTGATCAATCTTCATAACTTTAAAGACCACTATTAGGACGCCACTCAGTCTTCCGTTTTGTCAAGAAAAGAGCCCTGGCGCGTTTAGTCTTTCCTGCTGGTTGCACCAGTTCTGATATCAGCCTAGAAAATCTTTTTTGTACTTTCTACAGTGCTTCTATATTGCTTATATAACATGGAGGCCACAACTGTTCACAGTCCTGCCAATCTAATCAAAATTTTACACAGTTTAACAAAGCCTCTCTGCTTTTGAATTCTGTTGCAGAGGAATAAAAACAAGTTTGTTTACATTTTTATAGCTTCATTAACTGCATTGCAATTCTTACGGATTTGTGAATTTGAGCTCCTAGATTTCTTTCTGCATCTACCCATTTAGACTGACGTCCCAAGGAGTAAGCGGCTTCACCTCATACTTACCGAGATTGAAAATAAATTGCCATTCACATATCCATTCTGCAAACTTGCTAATTTCTTCTTGTATTATGTCACTGTGCTCCTCAGCATTAACCATACCAACAATTTGGTGTTGTCCACAATTTTTAATCTTATACTTCTGATTCCAGACTCCGAAGCATTTATGCAAATAGTGAACTGCTGCAGCTCCAATTATCCTCATCAAATAGGAGTATGGGATCACTGTGCTTCATGTGTATTAAGTTCCCACTGGTGACCATCCTTCATGATTTATCCGGAACCTGTGGGATTTAGTGAAGACGGGTTAGTCTGTGGATGTTGAAATCGAATGGGCAGAAAATTGATGGTCAGGAAAAGAATAGCTGGTCCAGCTGAGCCACACCATGATGACTGGACCATCATGGATAAACACTCCTTTCCTCTTCCTAGGTCTAGGTAGTGAATATTGGTAGACTATTTGCTGCCTGCATTGATAACATTTAATCAATGGAATCTCCTGATGTGGTTTCAATCACCTGAGGAGGCCAGATGGGAATTTTCCAGAGCATTTTTCCCTAATTGGCCTGGTTTTTTCTGGGTTTTTTTTCCTCCCAAGAGATTACATGCTGTGGTAGGAAGGGGAAAGGAATGTTTATCCATGATGGTCCAGTCATCATGGTGTGGCTCAGCTGGACCAGCTATTCTTTTCCTGACCATCAATTTTCTGCCCATTCGATTTCAACATCACAGACTAACCCGTCTTCACTAAATCCCACAGGTTCCGGATAAATCATTGGAACTGAAACGTTTTGGTCTGTGTAGTTTGATTAGACACTAGGTGCTCCCCTTATTGACTATATCACATATCAGCAGCCCAGCACGCTTCCATAACAGTGAATGAATAAAGAGATAAAAACAGAAAATGCTGGAAATATTCCGCAGATCAGGCAGCGCTATGGAGAGAGCCTGACATTAACCTTATTTTTTACAGATTCATGGCCAGCATTTATTGCCCATTCCTAATTGCCTTTGAGAAGGTGCTAGTGAGCTGTCTTCTTGAACTGCTGCAGTCCATGTGGTGGAGATGCACCCACAGTGCTGTTAGGGAGGGAGTTCCAGGGTCTTGAAGAACAGCGACATTGAAGAAATGGCAATATATCAAGGATGGTGAGTGGCTTCGAGGGGAACTTCCAGGTGGTGGTGTTCCCATGTGTCTGCTGCCCTTATCATTCTAGATGGTAGAAGTTGTGGGTTTGGAAGGTGCTAAGGAGGCTTGGTGAGTTCTTGCAGTGCATCTTGCAGATGGTACACATTGCTACCACGGTGCATTGGTTGTGGAGGGAGTGATTGTTTGTGGATGGGGTGCCAAACAAGTGGGCGGCTTTGTCCTGCATGCTGTCAAGCTTCTTGAGTGCTGTTGGAGCTGCACTCATCTAGGCAAGGGGAGGGTATTCCATCACACTCCTGACGTGAGTCTTGTAGATGGTGGACAGGCTTCAAGGAGTCAGGAGTTGAGTTACTCGCCACAGGATTCCTAGCCTCTGACCTGCTCTTGTGGCCACAGTATTTATATGGCTAGTCCAGTTCCGTTTCTGGTCAATGATAACCCCCAGGATGTTGATAGTGGGGGATTCAGCGATGGCAATGCCATTAAATGTCAAGGGGTGATGGTTAGATTCTCTCTTGTTGGAGATGGTCATTGCCTGACACTTGTGTGGTGCGAATGTTACTTGCCACTTGTCAGCCCAAGCCTGGATATAATCCCGGACTTGCTGCATTTGGACAAGAACTGCTTCAATATCTGAGGAGTTACGAATGGTGCTGAACATTGTGCAATCATCAGTGAACAACCCTACTTCTGACCTAATGATGGAAAAAAGGTCATTGATGAAGCAGTTGAAGATGGTTGGGCAGAGGGCACTACCCCAGGGAACTCTTTTTTTTTAATTCATTCACAGGATGTGGGCTTTGCTGCCGTGAATGAAAAAAAAACTCCTGCAGTGATGTCCTGGAGCTGAGATGACTGACCTCCAACAACCACAACCATCTTCCTTTGTGCTAGGTATAACTCCAACCAGTGGAGAGTTTTCCCCCTGATTCCCATTGACTCCAGTTTTGCTAGGGCTCCTTGATGCCACACTCAGTCAAGTGCAGCCTTTACGTCAAGGGCAGTCACTCCCACTTCACTGCGGGAGTTCAGCTCTATTGTCCTTGTTTGAATCAAAGCTGTAATGAGGTCAGAAGCTAAGTGGCCCTGGCAGTACCCAAACTGAACGTCAATGAGCAGGTTATTGCTAAGCAAGTGCACTATTGATGATCCCTTCCATTACTTTATTGATGATCGAGAGTAGACTGATGGGGCAGTAATTGGCTGGGTTGGATTTGTCCTGCTTTTTATATACAGGACATACTTGGGCAATTTTCCACATAGCCCGGTGGATGCCCATGTTGTAGCTGTACTAGAACAGCTTGGCTAATGGCGCAGCAAGTTCTTTGCAGTATCCAGTGCTTTGAGCTGTTTCCTGATATCACATGGAGTGAATCAAATTGGCTGAAGACTGGCATCTGTGATGCTGGGGGCCTCTGGAGGAGGCCAAGATGTATCATCCACTCGGCACTTCTGGCTGAAGATTGTAGCAAATGCTTCAGCCTTATCTTTTGCACGGATGTGCTGGGCTCCTCCATCATTGAGGATGGGGATATTTGTGGAGCATCCTCCGGTCAGTTGTTTAATTGTCCACCACCATTCACGACTGGATGTGACAGGACTGCAGAGCTTAGTTCTGATCTGTTGATTGTGCAATTTCTTAGCTCTGTCTATCGTTTGCAGCTTATGCTGTTTGGCACACAAGTAGTCTTGTGTTATAGCTTCACCAGGTTGACAAGGTTGACCAGGGACAAGGTCTACCCACAAAGGATATGGCTGATGATGCCTGTGCAGCAGCCTCAGGGTCCTGGTGAGAGAAGGTACAAGGAGGCTCATGCTGCAACCAGAGTTTAGTTGAGCACACCATTGGCATCCTGAAAATGAGGTTCCGGTGCCTGGACAGGTCTAGTGGAGCACTGCAGTACACTCCCCAGAGGGTGTCACATATCATTGTGGCTTGCTGTGTGGTACACAGCCTGCGATGCAATAGGTGGAAGACCTGCATGATGAGGAGATGCAGGAGCTGCACATTTCCTCCAATGAGGAGGAAGTCGAAGATGATGAGGTCATGGAAGATGGTGGTGCAGGTGATAAGGTCATTGCACTCGCCAGACGAGGCAGGCATAGTCGTGAGGCGTTCAATGCTGCAAGATTCCAGGAAGATGATGACGAGATGCATTAGGACACTCCTGAGGTCTTCACATTGCATCTGGAAATGTCTGACACCTGTCCGGCAGAGGGTGGCGCACATACATTCCATGAGGAGGCTCATATCATTGATTCGCTGCTGGGATACAGCGAGCACATGGACTTTAAGACAACTTGATCCTTTGGCAGGCTACATCACCTATTCCCTTCAGCACCACACCTTCACCTATCAGGAATGCTGGCGGGATGGGGAGGAGCCCACCTCTAAGGTGCTGAGAGCACACAGAGAACATCACGGAGCCCAGTGACACTTGGATATGAGATTCTTGCAGCAGAAACAAGCCACATCGAGGTGCAGGCATCACTGATCTGAATGGTGACTTTGAAGCCGGACAATCACTGTGCTCAGAAGGTTACACATTGCACAGGGGAGAGGTCCTGGGCTGTGACACAAGCCTTCACTTTGAGCAGGGAGCAAGGTTTCACATCTGACTGACACAAACACTGCTCATCAGAACAAGGAGTCATAGACGAGGAGACATTCTTGGGAATGTATTTACAATGGTCAACATTTAATTGATTAACATCAGCTCCCACATTGTGCAACTAAATCTTCCTGACCTTTCTAACCCTGCTGCTATGTCTTGGTGCATCCCCAACATCCACAGTGGAGGTGGAGGCAGCCTGTTGACTGCTACATCCTGATGTCTGTGATGACCTTGGCGGGCATCCTCTGGAGGGGCCAGACCTGGAGGGCCCCGGTCTGCTTTCAGGGGGCTGCTGTGTGGCAGTGGCTCCCTCCTCAAGCTATGCAGCTGGAGTTGCTGGGGTTACAGGAAGAGGAGAATCGAATGGGCCGGACACTCCTGCAGTCACCTGGATGGATGGCCCTGGGGTGTGCACCTGCTGATCCTCCTCCCTATGGGTGATGGGTGCCCAAGGGCCGCTGGCTGACTCCATGAGAGGAATGGGCAGCTGGAGTGACCTCACAAGATAACCCCCCCCACCACCCCCCTCCACCCCACCGTTGACGCTGTTGGATGTCTGCAAGTGCCTCAGCGATGAAGTTAAACCCACACAGCTGTGCAAGACCGATGTCTTGGACCAAGTTCTCCATGGCAGCTGCCATCCTACCAGTGTTGACCTCGGTACATTGGCGTGCCGGCGCTATCACCTCAGAGTGAAGGTGGATGGGCTCCTCAATTGTGCCTTGCAATCTGAGGAGTGCAGTGGACATCTCTTCCTGATGTTCCCGAGTTTGCCTTTGCAGCTCCAGCAACTGTGGCATGACCAAGTCCAGAGATTCATCATCTGATTTGGACTCAGCACATTTCTGGCCTCCAGTGCCAGCAACCTGGGGAGTCCCTGCCTCCGCCTGCTGTGGATCAGACAGTGTGATGTGCTCACCAGATTGTGACCCCGAGGCTACTCTAGAGCTAGGTCCCACTGAGGTCTGTGTCTCTGCACTGGTAGAGGGTGTGAGTTAGCGCTGTGACAGGTCTTCAATTATGGTGTCTGTGGATTCCTCTTCTGTGGTGTCCTCAAGGCTGGATTGCAGGCCCTGGCTAGTGGACTCTCTCAGCTGCTTCCCAGATGTGCCTGGGGAAGCAAGGGGAGATAATTAGTATGGCAGTGGCCTGTGAAACAGGACAGATCACTCAAAGCATGGTTGTCTGATGGATGTTACACTGCTGGATCCTCACTTGGTTGAGTGCCCCGACTTCACCGTCAGCACAGGAACAGTCCAGATTGTCACCGGCCAGCTGGATGGCTCTATTTTCAAAGTCTGTGAGGACCTTAATGTAGGGCATTCCTCCAACAGTCTTCAACCTCTCCATTTTGTTTTGTGCCAACTTGTCCTGCATGAATAAAGATGGAGAGAGAGTATAAGCAGGAAGCCTGCTAGGCCAGATGAGAAGGATGCCTGGCATTTGTGGGTGGAGAGTGGTGCCATGGATGGAATGAGGACACGATCCGCAGGGTAAAGAAGGTGTGTGTGAGAGATTGAATGATGATGCCACTTGAACTGACAACGAGTGAGATCCCTGTGGAGGTGTGATGGGTTTGTGAGTGTGTGAAAGTAATAAGAGTGAGTTACCCTGGCGGAATGAAGGAGATCATTCATCCTCTTTTGGCACTGGGTGCTGTGCTCTTTTGAAGGGCATTGGCACTCATCATTCCACCGCCTCCCATGTTGGATTTGTCACTTTGCATGAGGTTCTTCACTCAGACCAGGGGTAGATGACATCTCGGCAGGCCTCCACTGCATGCAGTAGGTGCTCGAAGGAGGCATTGCTAAATTTGGTGGCAGCATGTTTCCTCCCTTTAGCAGCCATCAGTTTCCAGAAGTTTTCTATCCCTTGAAGATTGCTAGCTCCACCTGGTTGACACTTCATGTTTAGGTATGCCTGGTGCTGCGTTAATGAACCAGATGGGTTTTTAATGCCAATTTTTTTTTATTGAAGTCAAATTCAAATTCCACCATCCACTGTGGCAAGATTTGAACCCAGGTCTCCAGAGCATTACCCTGGGTCTCTGAACTGCTAGTCCAGCAATAATACCACTATGCCATCGCCTCCCGTAATTGTTTTGTTTTGCTTTCTCCATCTTACTGCCCCTCAGGTTGAATGATGGATAGGGGATGGGTGGGTGGTGATGATGATCTGACATGCTGACTTCTCCATGTTCAATATTAATTCAACACTTTATCGGGCATGCCCATTAGGACTGTGTGGGTGCTTTTGCTTCCTCACATTGAATTTCACATTTTGGCAGTAATGAGGAGGCTTTCTTACAACCCTAAAGAGTACAATCTGAACCCAGCTTTAAAACAAAGAAGTAGTTACACACTAAAATTCTCCCTCTCTCCACCTTGTCTATTACATAATTGTTGTTGCATTGGAACAAATAAGGGAACAAGTAAGATGGTAGGTTTTACAGATTTTGATACAAGTTAATGAGACAAATTATTAGAATGTTTTCTTTTCTTTTTTGCATTTAAACAAGTCAACATTGATTTTCACTGTTTTAATTGACTTAAGTATTCTAAACTAAGCTAATCTTCCCACAGATCCAAAGCATGGACAGTAAAGGATTGACGCAAGCTAGAGATCACTCAAGGAGGCCAGGCTGTTGTGACAACATGTTGCAGTCTGGAGCTTTTGGAGAGTGATGGTAGAGGCTCCAATTTCCTTTCCATCACATGGTTGACCAGAAACTTCTCTCGTTCTTACCACCTGCCAGTGGCATGTGTTGGAAGGATCTGTGGGTTGATAATCAACTTATTTGGCTGTGTAATAAATGAATCTTCCTTGGCCTTCAAGTCCTGGGGTGGGACTTGAACTTAGAACTTCTGACTCAGAGGCAGGAAAACTGTCCACTGTGCCACAATACCGCAATACTATTGATAGCAATGTTCATTTAAGATTTCTTTATGTTGTAACATATAATGCACATAGCATAGACATAGGATGAGTATAACGAATGGTTAAAAAAATACTTGACTCTATAAGTATACTGCATTTATTTGACTTCTCTGTTATAAACTTCACTGCATTTTACAATACAGAAGAAGACCATTCATTCAATCACGTGCTGATTTTTTTGAGCTAGCTATCACTTAGTCCTATTCCACAGTTTCTATATTTTTTTAATTATCTGAAAGTAGCCACTTCTCTTGTAAAAGCTATCATGATTCTGCTTCAAACACCGTTTCTGGTAGGGTCCATGTCCTAATAACTTTCTGCTTTAAAAATAATCTCCCAATCTCTCTCTTTGTTTGTTGGTCACCTACCATCTCACTGACGAGTGGAAATAATTCTGTACGATTCATGTCATCAAAACCTTTCATACTTTTGAACATCTTTATCAGAACTTTATTAGAATAAAGAATAAAGAAACAAGGCTCAAACACTCTAGACTCTCTTGATAACTAAACCATTCATCATGGATATCAACTTAATGAATCTCAGTTCAACATTTAAACAGTGGAAGGTATGCATGGATGACA
Organism: Carcharodon carcharias; assembly: GCF_017639515.1. Lineage (NCBI taxonomy): Eukaryota > Metazoa > Chordata > Chondrichthyes > Lamniformes > Lamnidae > Carcharodon > Carcharodon carcharias. The sequence goes on from NC_054471.1 coordinate 132,643,544, forward strand.
TAAGCCAGTAGGAACCCCATTGGAGTTCTTCCACTTGTGTCATTGGTTCTACTGTGGTATTCTATTTTCACATCATTTCCTCAAAATAGATCACCAAAATAGGTTGTTGCACACTGCATTAATAGAGGCAGCTCATTAAAGATTATAAGGTGCTAATAAAAGATAGGAACAATACTATTAACCCCTGAGTAAAAACACTAATTGGCAGCACAACAAATTAATTGATTTTTTTTTTCCTCTGATCTGCTGCAATGAGACACCTGCCTTGTGTTGGTTGTGATGATGATTGCCATATTGTTTGTTCGGATCTACTTTGCTCAGCCAGAGTCTCTCCTAGATATCTGCACTCACCTAATTCTGGCTTTTTGAGCATCCCTGATTTTGATTGCTCCACCATTGGTGGCCATGCCTTCAGCTGTCTAGGTCCTAAGCTCAGGGATACGCTCCCTACACTTACCTGCCCCTCTACGTTGCTTTCCTCCTTTAAGACACTTCTTAAGACCTGTTCCTTTGACTAAGCTTCTGGTCATCTGACTTCACGGGCGGCATTTTCCAGCCCTGACGGGCATCGTTGTGGGTGGGATGGGAAAATTTGAAGAGCCGAACGGCTCTCCAAACTTTTGTCACCCCGCAATGATGCCCATCAGTGTCAAGGCTGGAAAATCCAGCCCAATATTTCCTGGCATGGATTGGTGTCATGTTTTGTTTTATAATGCTCCCCTAAAGCACCTAGGGGAATTTTATTACACTAAAGGCACTACATAAATAGAAACTGTTGTTGCATCTTAATAATCCAGCCATATGAGCATGTGCTGATACCTCTAGGTGTTTACAGGCTGCATAAAGTTTTAGCTTGAGTCAACATTTACATCATGCTTATTACGATGCAAATTCTTTTGAATATCATTTAACATGGGCCGAAATTTTCCAGCCCTGTTGGCGTCAGGCATTATGGCGGGTGGGGTGGGGGACAATATGGCGAGATGGCCAAAATTCGGTTTTACGCCATCAAGAAACTAGCTTGCAATTGTTTGCTTCAGCTGTCAACAGCGCCGCCGTACATCAGGAACCTAATTTCAATACTTTGGCATCGCATTATAAGCCCTGCTCGCAGAGTCATCCCTCCCATGCTGGATCATCTAGGCACAACAGCGTGCGGTATATAAGCGACGTGCACCTGACGACCAGCACTTCGCTCAGGACTTTGAGGTCTGTTTGTCTACCTTGCTTTGGTCAGCACTTGCAGTCATCAACACCAGGCTTCACAGGCAGCATCGCATCACTTTTAGGGGGGCTCACGGGCAGGTCTTCACCTACCAGGCCAGCCGTAAGGTGGGGGTGGCTTTTCAATAGCTGCAGGGCTAGGGCTTGTTTGGGGAAGGGGGAGAAGTGGCCTCAGGCAAGGGAAGAGGTTGCAGGGAGAGGGTTGTACTGGGGAAGGGGGGTATCCCATGGTGTGTTGGGAGTGGGGGGCACACGTTGATTTGTGCAAATGGCCTCAAGATGGTGAGGGCTGAGGAGGCAGTCTCCAGGGCAGCTGAGGCCAGGTGGAGATGTGAGGGTGTGTGTGAGACAGTGAGTGGTGATGTTCCTTAAGCTGGCAGTGAATGAGATACCAGTGAATGTGTGATGGCCTTGTGAGTGTATGAGTTTAAGCTGATAAGATGGTTGCCTTACCCTGGCAGCATGGACGAGATCATTCATCTATTTCTGCATGGGATGGCCGATCTCTTGTCTGAAGCATTGGCACTGACAACCACTGACACTGCCTCCCAAACCGGACTGGTGGGACTGATGGGTTCCCTGCAGGTGGAGCGGAGGTCCAGGTCATCGCAGGGGGCCTCCACAGCATCCAGATGCCGTCTCAGGGATGCGTCACTGAAGCTCTGTACTATTTTTGGTTTTTGGGGCCATGTCTTCACTGGAGCAGTCCTGGGCTGCAAGCATTGAGAAGGGTGTGCGCGACTGCAGTTTAAATATGGGGTCCTGCATGAAGAAGCGGCAAGGTAATGGCATGGTGGGCAAATCAAAGGCTACCTGACAGAGAGATGGCGTGTTTCCTGTGGCTGCATAATTAATGAGATAGGAATGGGATAATATGGCGCAAAAACCCGCCATTGCAGCAGGTGGGTAAAACAGCTTTTTTTCCTGCCCACTACCGCACTTTGTGCAAATCTGGGATGATGCCACCCATAGTGTTTGTGTGAACTGTCATGAGTGTAAAGGTGTATTTCATGTGCAAAGATTTATTGGATATTGGAAAATATTGGAAATGGGCAATGCCAGTGAATAGGAGAAACCTATTTATTGTGTGCGGTATATTGTTGAGTGTTAATTGCTTATTAATTTTATTTAATTGTATGTGGATGGTGAGCATTAACTGGGGATTCACCTGTGTCCCTGTGAAAGGGCACAGACTGAAATTGTGGATGTTGGTTGAGGAGATTTGTGTTTGTAATGTGTATCTCTGTAAATAAATGCTTTGAAAAGGTGTGTAAGGAATGGCTCTAGTTCTATCCTCATCACCAGACTTCCTGGATTGTTCACTAAGCTTTGTGCTGCTAGTGTTTCTTCTCAAAAATGTATTTGTCCTAATCTATTTCTATGTGCTTTGGTCTTAAGGGATACAGCAGGAGCTGATAGCAGTAAATGCCCTATTTTGTGGAAGCAGAGATCCATGTACCTCTAACACTGAACAATCCTGCTGCATTAATTCAAAAGACTCCTAAGATACTGTCATCCATGCAACCAAGAGGTTAGAGTTGTGCTCCTCTTACACTTGCACTGAGCTAGGTGTTCCCAAGGGCCGCTATTTACATGACAGCCGATGAGTCAATTCCACATGCTGCCTCATCTTACACTGCCCATAATGTTTACATACCGACATTCACCAGCCATGTTCAAATTTGTTCTGCAAAAGGTATGAATAAATGAACACATCAAAATCATTAACCTAATTCAATCATAAGATTTAAAAAATATTTCTGGCAGTCTGCACAGACAGTGTTCACTACCATCTTAGATTTAAAGAGGCTAACTGGATATACTTTTCAAGGTGTGAAGGGGCAAAAAAATTGGTTTCCTCAGAATTTTTTTGCTAAACTTCATTGATCCATTTCTGTAGAGATACAAGAGGAAAGATTTTGTCAACGGCCTGCCATTCCTGATGGCATAACCAGAAGTGGATGCCACTTCCACACTTTCCTTTTCCCATTTCCCACGCGATTACAATTAAAATTCAAAGTTCTGGCGGCGTGCCTTGAGAGGCGGGGGGAGTTTTTCAGTGGTGAAACCCGCCATTGCAGCTATGTGTGGGCTATGAAAGAGCCTCCTGGTCAAACAGGGAGGCCCTGCATCACGGCCAAAACTTTCCTGCCCTACTCCATTGCCATTAACATCAGATTTATTGAGAGCACAAAGGTGAGACAGGTATTTTTTTTCAAATTTACAATTTAAAGTTCATTTATAAATAATTCACATTACATTGGTTTCACTTTATTCATGTGTGCATCATTGTTATTTGTTCAGACTTGCTTAGTCAGAGAGCTAAATGTACGGGCACTCCTAACGGTTGACACACATCGATGGTTCGGGGAATTAGGGGCATTTCCTTTATATTGGAAGAAAATGTTTTTTTGTTCACTCTTTATTGAATATTTATGTTAGTGTCCAGTGTTGTACTCACCTCGCTGTAAGGCATGGCTGAACTTGCAGGCTCAGCTGGCCCTCCCTGCTATGCATTGTAAAGGACATTGTCTGTGATCACTCTCAATGGGGATAATTGAAATATTGTAGGTGAACCCAAAGCCCTTTAAAGATTCTGTCAGCCAACATCCTGAGATGGACCCACATATTTACAGTACTGACACTGCACTTTAAGACCCGTGTTTTCTTAACTTGACTGACTGTTTCCACCAACCCTCTCCCACCACCTTTAGGATTCCAGGCCCTTCCCTCTTCACTCCTCCATGCCCCAACCCCACCCTCTGTCCTCCTCTGGATCCCACTTCCACTCCTCTATGCCCCCAACCCCACTCCACACAGCCCCCCACTAACTAATCACTCACCCTTGTCAGTTCCAGGCATCCATGTAACCTGCCATTCTCCTGCTCCCCTCCCTTGTTCCATATAGTTAAACAAGAAAAACCACTGACCTCAGACACAACTGCACAAAACCGATAGGTGAACATCACCTTTAAGGCAAACCTGAACCAGGTGTCATGAGATTCTCATGTGCTGTTGACTTTCTCTTGAAGGTAGAACATAATTTTAAAAAGTTTTACGCTATTGATTATTCATGGAATGCAAATACATTACACGTATGAACCCACCACAGGTTGGCATGAGGCTCGACACGCCACAAACACACTGGTGACTTTATCTCTGTCTCTCAACCCACCATCAATAAATTGGGATTTTGCATCCCGTCTAATTAAGTCACCCTGCACACCACATTTACCACTCTTGTGGGCTCCACTGGCCTTAATAAAATCACCACTACCCCTAACAATTCCCCCCAACCCTCAGATCAATGCTAAGAACAAACAAATGTTTCAATATTACTTCCTATAAATACTGCAACAGCTTTTAATCATCTCTACTCAGGGATATAGTATCACAACCTTCTATTTTTGGAAATAAGAACCTGCCCACTTTTTAAGCAGCATGTAACCAAAAGTATACTGAGTAGATTCACTTTTTATTTTTAATAACCTTCAAAATTACAAAATGCCAAATGACATAAGGTTAATCTGACACAGCCAGCCATCTTCTTATGAAGGTCAAAAGGTTCTGTAGCTGTTACTGTAATGACAGAGCTATTTTTAATTAGATTAAATGTATTATATCGTGGGACTAGAGACAAGAGATTATCGATGATGATAGTAGTGGATGAAGACTCAACACATCATTCATTTGTTTTTTTAAGGTGTTTACCCATTGAAAGTAAATTGGGTAATGCTTGTTAAAACAGTTGATACAGGACAACAAACTAATATCACCAACAGTAGCTTTTGCACTAAAAACATGTAGTGGTATAGCAAGAAACAAGAATCAAGAAATAAATATATAATCTTGTCAATAATAGATGGTCATAATAATTATGAAGCAATAAAAGGGTCAAAGAATAACTCCATGTAAATAAAATGTTGACTTCCAAATGCTGGAAATGCCCCTAATAAAATTACCCTCTTCTCCCAAACAATAAATGTTGTACATTTATTACAGTATATCTTCACTAAAACTGCCACCCGCATCATGTTTATTTTCTTAAAAGAAAGTACTGCAGATGCTGGAAATCTGAACTAAACACAGAAAATACTGGAAAAACTCAGCAAGTCTGGCAGCATCTTTGAAGAGAGAAACAGAGTTGACGTTTTGAGCCTGTGTGACCCTTCTTCACAACTCTTCTTCTGAAGAAGAGCAATATGGATTTGAAACATTAACTCTGTTTCTCTCTCCACAGATGCTACCAGGCCTGCTGAGTTTTTCCAGCATTTTTTGTGTTTATTTTCTTGTTGACATTATCCAACAGGAAAAATGTGAGGTGGGATCTTCTGGCCCCATCATGACAGGACCTGCTGCAAGAGATTCAGTAGCCCATCCAAAAGTCCATTGACTTACGGCAGGACCAGACGATCCCGGCGGTGGGCAGGGCCAGAAAATCCCACCCATGGTCTTTATAACACGTGCTATCAGAAGTGAATGTTCAGCCTATATGCTGTATTGAAACATGAGTGGTATTAGAAACAAGGTGCAGAAACTCCAATCTCACCCTGCCATTGCCGTAAACACTCCAGCCCCACACCACCATAGATAAAGTAAACTTACACCAGAGTTACTAAGCCAAGGAAATTCAGATTCCAGTCTCAGTTTTGAATTCTCAGCCTGCTATTGTCATTTTAACCTTACACCAACATGCTTTCCAACCTCATTTCGCCATAACCATAGATGTTCTAACTGCACCCTACTTTATCATAAACATTCCAATTTCACTCGCCATACCACATCTCTACCACACACCACCTTTTACTCAGATACTCTAAGCTCACATGCCAAATAAAGGAAAGGAATCCGACACATGTATGATTATAATGCCACAAGCAATGGCCTAGATTTTTGCATCAACGGAAAGCCTCTCCCTCGTTGTGAAAATGCTGGAAAAGGATGAAAATTGGAAGTCCAGCCTTTGAACAGGACACCTAACATTTTTGCGGGGGCAGGAACAGACCTGGGTCATAATTTGCTCATGTGCATTTTACAGAGGCAACTGCCCATATAAATCAGCAGCTGCCTCCACTCATGTCTACTTTTGGTAAACCAGGTGTGTAAAACATGACATGTGGAGGTTAGACCTGGTAGGAGCAGATCTGAACTTTGTGAATTCCTTTGGAGAGGTGGGGTACCTTTTTTGGAGAGGTTGGGCACCCATTTGGATATGGTCCCAGGAGGCCTTTGGGGAGGTCAGCTGCCCTTTGGCGGAGGTAAGGTGCCCCTTGGGATTGTTAGGAACATAGGAACAGGAGTAGGCCATTCAGCCTGTTGAGCCTGCTCCACCATTCAATTAGATCATGGCTGATCATCTACCTCAATGCCACTTTCCCGTACTGTACCCATATGCCTTGATGTCATTAGTCTCCAGAATCTATCGATTTCCATCTTGAACATGCTCAATGATTAAGCTTCCACAGCCCTCTGTGGTTCAGAATTCCAAAGAACCATCACCCTCCAAGTGAAGAAATTCCACCTCATCTCAGTCTTAAATTGCGTACCCCTGATTCTAAGATTATGTCCCCTGGTTCTAGACTCACCAGCCAGAGGAAACATCTTATCTACATCCACCCTGTCATGCCCTGTAACTCTAGAGAATACAGGCCCAGTTTTCTCAATCTGTCCTCATAAAACAATCCGCCATCCCAGGGATTAGTTGGACTCCCTATATGGCAAGTATATCCTTCCTTAGCTAAGGAAACCAAAACTATACACAATACTCCAAGTGCAGTCTCACCAAGGCTCTATACAATTGCAGCAAGACATCTTTGCTTCTTTAGTCAAATCCCCTTGCAATGAAGGCAAACATACCATTTGCATTCATTACTGATTGCTGCACCTGCATACTAGCTTTTCGTGACTCATGAACAAGGACTCCTAGGTCCCTTTGGATCCAAATACTTCCAGACTTCTCACTATTTAAGAAATATTCTTTCATATTTTCTACCAAAGTGGATAACTTTGCATATATTCACATTATATTCGATCTGCCATGTTCTTGCCCACTCATTTAGCCTGTCCAAGTCCACTTGAAGTCTCCTTGTATCCTCCTCACAGCTTACATTCCCACCAAGTTGTGTGCCTTCAGCAAATTTGGAAATATTACAATTGGCCCCCACATCCAAATCATTTATATAGATTGTGAACAGCTGTGGACTTAGCACTGATCCTTGCAAAACCCCACTAGTAACAAACTGTCATCCTGAGAATGACCTGTTTATTCCTACTCTCTGGCTTTTGTCTGTTAACCAATTCTCAGGTCATATTCGTATATTAAGCTCAATTCCAAGCAGTCTAATTTTATTTACTAACCTCCAATGTGGGATCTTATCAAAAGCCTTCTGAAAATCCAAATACATCAACTCCACTGATTCTCCTTTGCCTATGCAGCAATTAACATTCTCAAAAACCTCCGACAAGTTTGTCCAACATGATTTCCCTTTCATAAATCCATGTTGATTCTGCCCAATTTTACCATTACTTTCCAAATGTGCAGTTATCACATCCTTTACAATAGATTCTAACATTTTCCCTACTGTCCACGTCAAACTAACAGTCTATAGTTCTCCATTCCCCCTCTCCCTCCCTACTTAAATAGTGGGGTTATATTTGCTGCTTTCCAATCTGCAGGGACCTTTCCAGAATCTATAGAATTTTGAAAGATAACCACCAATGCATCCACTATTTCTATAGCCACCTCCTTTACAACTCTGGGATGTAGCTCATCAGGTCCAGGGGATTTATCAACCTTCAATCCAATTAATTTTTCAAGTATTACCTCTTTACTAATATTAATTTATTTCAGGGCCTCAGTTTCACAAGTCCTTTGGTTGCTTAGTATTTCTGGGAGATTTTCTGTATCTTTTTTCATGAAGACTGACACAAAGTAATTGTTCAGTTCCTTCGTCATTTCTCTGATCGCCATTATAAATTCTCCACCTGTAATGGGCCCATATTTGTCCTAGCTAATCTTTTCCTTTTCACATACCTAAAGAAGCTTTGACAGTCTGCCTTTATGTTTCTCACTAGCTTGCATTCATATTCTCTTTTTGCTTTCTTTATCAGTTTCTTGGTCCGCCCTTGCTGGGTTCTAACCCTCGGACTGACCACTTTTTCTGGCATCCTTATAAGTCACTTCCTGAGATCGAATGCAATCTTTAACTTCTTTTGTTAAGCCATGGTTGATTCACCTTTCCTTTTGGGTGTTTGTGCCTTAGAGGAATGTATATCTGTTGTAGACCATGAAATACTTCTTTAAATACCAGCCATTGCCTGTCTACCATCAAATCTTTTAATGTATTTTCTCAATCCACCATAGCCAACTTGCCCCTCATACCTTCATAGTTTCCATTGTTCAGATTTAACACTCTAGTTTCAGAATGAACTATTTCAAATTCAAACTTAATGTGAAAGTCTATCATAATATAATCACCAATTCTCAACAGCCCCTTTACATCAGGGTTATTAATTAGCCCTTTCTCATCACATAAACTAAATCTAAACTAGCCCAAGCCCTGGTTGGTTCTTCAATGTACTGCTTCAAAAACCCATCTCATACACACACCAGGAATTCATCCTCCACAGCAATAATGCAGATTAGATTTACCCAGTCTTTTTGTAAATTCAAGTCAATTCAAGTTTTGTAAATTATAATGTATTACCCGTGTTACATGCATCTCCAATTCCCTGCTTTATGTTGTGCTTAACATTACCACTACTGTTTGATGGCCTATAAACAACATCCACCAATGTTTGTTGCTGTTTACTTATTCTTAGCCCCACCCAAACTGATTCTATAGGTGAAATGGTCCCAAAGTTGCACTAAGTGCAGTAGCGGGTGTGTAAAACTCGCCGGCCGCAATGGCAGCTTTTCACACCGTATCATCCCAAACCCATCACATTAATTATGCATTCCCAGGAAGCACGCCATTTCCATGGCCAGCAGGCTCTCATTCGCCTGCCACACCATTGCCTGGCTCCATTATGCTAGGCACCATTTTTAAAATCTCCAGCCGTGCGCGCACCTCTCAGTGCTTCCAGCCCACGACTGCTGCAAAGAAGGCAGATGGCCCTGGAAGGCAAAACAACTGCAGCTCCCAGGTTCAATGACACACCCCTCCAACACTTTTGGGTGCTGTAGAGGCTCACTGTGATGACCTCTACCCCCACTCTAGCTGCAGGATGGGCAGCAACCTCACTAATTCGGCATGGGAGGGGGTGGCATCGGTGGTCAGCACCAATGCCCTTCAAAGGAGGGCAGCCACCTAGTGCCAAGAAAGGATGAATGGTCTCATCCGTTCCGGCAGGATAATTCACTTTCTCATCACTCTCAACTCCCACACTCACTAACCCATCACACATCCACAGGGATCTCATATCTCAAGGGACAACACCACTAACTCTCACACACGCCCTCACATCCCCATCAGGCTCATATCCTCTGGAGCTCATGTCCTCATCCTGTCCATGGCTCTGCTCATCATACAAACATTCCACGCAGTGCCATGTGTCCTGCTCACACTCCCTCCATCTGTTTCCATGCAGGAGATGCTGGCTTACATCAGCAGTGGAGTGGCCCACATTAGGCCCCTCACTCATTTTCAGGAGTGTGCCATCGCACTAGCTGGTGAGGATGTGGACCTGACTTAGTGACAGTGATGTCGGCGGTGAACACCCTCGTGAGGATCCTGCACCACATCATCCCTCTCTCAATGCAAATGTGAGTGCTCTCTCTCCTACTTTTGATTCTGCTGCCATGCACTAATCATCGCTACTTTGGTTCACAGACATCTCTGACCGGCACCCTCAGCCAACCACTCCCTCAGCTCCATCCAGGTCCTCACCTCCTGCCAAGAGGGCACCTCCTCCATTGAAGAGCTGGAAATAAGAAGCCTGGGTGACCCGTCACAGCGCTTACCCACACCCTGCACCAGAGCAGAGACACACACCTCGTTACAGCCTAGATCTAGAGCAGGCTCAGGTTCACAATCTGGTGGTCACCTTGTGGACACATGTCTGCAGCAGCAGGAGGCAGATTTGTGTGAGCTCCCCAGCACTCAGAGGACTGCTGGCCATCAGGCATCTGTGAGGTCCGAGTCAGATGACGAGCCTCCAGATTTGGCCTTCCAACTCATCCTGCAGAGTCAGCAGAAGACGTGGGAACATCACACAGAGCTGTTGGAAACCCTCAGCAGAGTGGCACGCGCGTAGGGGTGCATCCACCTGCTCTCTGATGATGTGGTGCCCACGTGTGTGTGAGGTCGTCTCCATGGAGAGGTTGGCGGACATTTTGGACATGCATGCAGACCTACACTCCATTGCAGGAGCCATGGGTGAGTTCCTGCAGTGGCAATGCAAGAGGGAAATGGGGCACTTCAACGTCCCTCCAGGTTCTCCTTCCGCTCAAGGAGTCAGGCTGGGGCCTCCAGGCTGCAGCTGGGTACTCCTGGGTCATCCACTCAGTAATCCCAGAGGCTGTCCTCTCCCTCTGAATCCCCTTTGCCTGTAAGCCCCTCAACCTCATCCTCTGTCACCGCAGAGGGAGCAGCTGGAGTGATTCTGGAGGGAGAAGTGTGTATGTGTGGGGCAGGGCCTTTCCGAGCCTCATACAAGCACTCTCCCACACACCTGGATCCTTCACGTTTCACACTCACCTCAATGTCCTGAGCATTTTCAATGCTGCCTGCTGGGGTTCGCTTTCAGTCGACCATCTGAGCTGACCTGCATCTCCGCCCACCCAGTGATCACACTCCCATGCAGCACCTGATCTCGCCCACCCGACTCTAGTTTCACTTTCAATTTGGACAGCATGGTCTGGTTTTGGTTTTTTGTGTGCTCATCCATCTTTTATCCTTCCCCCCTCACCCATTTCCTTTCCCCCAACACTGTTGACCCCACCCCACCCCGGCATCACCTTCCACCTCCCCTCCCTGACCTACCAGCCACAACCCTTTTCCTGCGGGTACGCCCAGGTGAATGTGCACATTCCCTTTCCTCTTGAAAATCTCACCTCCGTCCACATTCACCTCCCTGACCTCCTCCTTCCCACCCCCAGGATCCATGTCTGCTCTGAGTTCCCACCAACCACCCTCGCCATCCATCCTACCGCTATCGTCGAACCCCCACTCTCCCAACCTCCCACCTCACTCTGCCCTTGGTCATTTTCACCATTCCCTCACACCATGCCCACCCTCAGTTCACTCCCCAGGAGGCAGTCATGGAGCTATCAGACCACTCCCTCACACGTTCACCTGGACATAACCCCCTCCGGACCCCTTCCCCACATGGAACCCGATCGCCTTCCCCGCCGGAATATCTTCTCCACAAAAGACCTTCTTCCCGGAAGCCCTTCCCGCCTCTTAGCTCTTGCATCCCCCCAGACTACCCCCAACCCTGCTTAGTCCCTCCCCTTTCCTGACTCCTTCAGACACCCTTACTTCTCTTGCCACCCTTCATCCTTCCCTCCTCCCAACTCCTTCCTCCAGCCTTACCTGTTCCTCTAGTCTCACTGTTTCCTCCAGTCTTACTCCTTTCCCCTTCCCAACTCCTTCCTCCACCCTTACTTCTTCCACCCCCCCAATTCCCTCCCATTCCCCACTCCTTCCTCCCCCTGGATTCCCTCCCCCCTATGCACTCCTTCCTCCCCTGGACGGCTTCCCCTCTTTGCACTCCTTCCCCATTTCGAACTTCTTCCCTTGCACCTTCCACCTCACGTACACCTACCTCCCCAGTTGCCATCTTCTCTCCCATTACTCCCTCCTCCCCTGTATTGCCTCCCCCCTCTCAACCTCACCCCTGACACCTTCATCCCCCCCTTCTCAACCTCACCCCTGATACCTTCAATACGCCCCTCCCAACCTCACCCCCCCAATAGCTTCATTACCCCCTCTAAACCTCATCGCCCCCCCCGACACCTTCATTTCTCCCCTAATCTCACCCTCCCAACACCGCTTAATCTCCCAGTCAATCCTAGACCTTCTTCACCCATCCCCTCGACTATCATCCGTTGTGAGTATCAATGGTAACATTCCAGCTTCTGTGTGCTGCTTCACAGTGGAGCCATGTCCTTGAGAATCCACCCAGCATGCCACGGACTTTCCTCCAACATTCAATTGCTGTCGGGCTCCAGCATCTTCTGCTCCTCGGATGTCCGCGATGTGAACAAGGCCCTGGCAGTAAGTTCCAACTTCTGCACGTCACACTTGTCAAGATGTGTTCTGCACCAGCCTGCCGATGTGGGTGGAAGGTGATGAGTCTGGTAGCTGTCCTTATAATGATATACTGATGTATTACAATGAGGTTCTCGATGGTCGGGAATGCGGCCTGCCATCAGTGGGCGGAGCGGACAATCGCAAACTGAAACTGATTTTTGGCATTCTCGCTATATTGTCCGTTCATGCCACTGAACACATCTGACGCCAGCGGGCACAGAAGATCCCTGCCTACATCTTCATGCTTCAATCTATGATCCTTTCTTACCAATGTACTGATCCTGTCCCATATTCAGTGCTGCCCCACTCACTAAACTCATATCTGCTCACTCTGCCTTCCAGCTGCACATGAATGTGCGTAAAAAGTGCTTAAACTCATTAACTTTCACGCTTATTGGAACTGCCAGATGTGTCAAATGAAATGTCAAAGGCAACTGTCAAGATGTCAAAGCATTTAAATCTTTCAAAATAAATGTCTGGAGAGTTTGAAACATAATTGCTTGCTATTTCACTCTATTTGTTGACAAAAGCCTGAAGGTTTCCATTCCAGAATTAGTGCTGCATGACTGATTTCACAACCTACCATTATCCCAGCAGAGTGCCTTCCATTTCACAGTTTGACTGGCAGCTCCAAGTGGTTATAGACTCTTTGAAGTGGAGCTATGAATTCTAATGATTGTTTTCATAGGGATTAAACACTGAATGAAATGTTTGTTATTCTAAAGGATTAAGTACTTCAATGAAATGTTTGTTTTTATAAGGATGTAGTTGAAGGTATGTAGTGAATGGGTTTTTTATGAACTGGAGGTTTTTTTTGAAATAAAGTATGCAATAAAAGCTTAGAAGTTTATTTAATCTCAGCATGGGTCCTGAGGTCTGTCCATGCTGTATACTGGGTGATTTGACATGGTAGGTGTAAGGGAAAAGAGATCTCTGGGGGGGCTGGGTTGGCATGAGATGGTGCTAAGTTGACATAGGGACTTTAAAGGCCTATTGGGGTAAGTTGACGGGCATTTTTTAAACTCATTTACAGGATGTGGGCGTCGCTGGCAAGGCCAGCATTTATTGCCAATCCCTAATTGCCCTTGTGAAGGTGGTGGTGAGCTGCCTTCTTGAACCGCTGCAGTCCCTGTGTTGGCTTGGAGGTTATGAGGGGCCATGGGGGATGGGTTGAGGACATGAGGAGGCATGGGTTGACACGGATGGGGCATGGGGAGAGTGTACACGTGAGGGAGTGTGAGGTATGAGGACTGCATATCCGTTTTTTGTTTTATTGCATTTTGACAAATCTTGGACATACTGCTGAGCACAGAGGCAGGCCTTCTGCCCAGCGCATCTGTGCAACCAACAGCCTCTGCAGTCATTCCAGCGTCAGCCAGCCCGACTCACAGAGAATGCCAGAGCGAAAATCTGACCTTCTGGGGCACTTTCTCCCGGGTTGGATTTGTGGAGCTGTGAAATTACCTGACTCCGAAATTCAGGCCAACGGAAGCTAATTGAACAGACAAAATGCATTTTTTTATTCATATACGGGATAACGGCATCGCTGGCTAGGCCAGCACTTATTGCCCATTCCTAATTGCCTTTGAGAAGGTGGTAGTGAGCTGCCTTCCTGAATTGCTGCAGTCCCTGTGGTGTAGGTACACTCATAGTGCTGTCTGGGAGAGAGTTCCAGGATTTTGGCCCAGCGACTGTGAAGGAATGGTCATATATTTCCAAGGCAAGATGGTGAGTGGCTTGGAGGGGAACTTTCAGGCGGTGGTGTTCCCATCTATCTGCTGGCCCTGTCCTTCTAGATGGTAGCAGTCATGTGTTTGGAAGCTGCTGTCTAAGGAGCCCTGGTAAGTTCCTGCAGTGCATCTTGAGGATAGTGCACACTGCTGCCACTGTGTATTGGTGATGGAAGGAGTGAATGTTTGTGGAAGGGGTGTCAATCAAGTGGGCTGCTTTGTCCTGGATGGTATCAAACTTCTTGAGTGTTGTGGGAGCTGCACTCATCCAGGCAAGCGGACAGTATTCCATCACACTCCTGACTTGTGCCTTGTAGAGAGTGGACAGGCTTTGGGGAGTCAGGAGATGAGTTACTTGCTGCAGGATTCCTAGCGTTAACCTGCTCTTGTAGACACAGTATTTATATGGCTTGCCCAGTTCAGTTTCTGGTCAATGGTAACCGCCAAGATGTTGATAGTGGTGGATTCAGTGATGGTAATGCCATTGAATGTCAAGGAGCGATGGTTAGATTTTCTCTTGCTGGAGATGGTCATTGTCTGGCACTTGTGTGGCACAAATGTTACTTGTCACTTGTCAGCCCAAGCGTGGGTATTATCCAGATCTTGCTGCATTTGCACATGGACTGCTTCAGTATCTGAGGAGTCACAAATGAGCATTGTGCAATCATCAGTGAACATCCCCAATTCTGACCTTATAGTGGAAGGAAGGACATTGGTGAAGCCGTTGAAGATGGTTGGGCCTAAGACACTACCTTGAGGAACTCCTGCAGCGATGTCCTGGAACTGAGATGATTGGTCTCCAACAACTACAACCATCTTCCTTTGTGCTAGGTATGAATCTAACGAGCTGAGAGTTTTCCCCCGATTTCCATCGACTCCAGTTTTGCTAGGGTTCCTTGATGCTATACTAGCACAAATGCGGCCTTGATGTCAAGGGCAGTCACTCTCAGCTCACTTTGGGAGTTCAGCACTTTTGTCCATGTTTGAACCAAGGCTGTGATGAGGTCAAAAGCTGAGTGATCCTGTTGGAATCCAAACTGGGTGTCAGTGAGTAGGTTATTGTTAAGCAGGTGCCGCTTGATAGCACTGTTGATGACCCCTTCCATCACTTTACTGATGATCGGGAGTAGACTGATGGGGTGGTAATTGGCTGGGTTAGATTTGTCCTGATTTGTACGTACAGGACATACCTAAGCAATTTTCCACATAACCAGGTGGATGCCAGTACTGTAGCCGTACTGGAACAGCTTGGCTAGGGGGTTAGATTGGCAAGTTCCGGAACACAAGTCTTCAGTACTATTGCCGGAATATTGTCAGGGCCCATAGCTTTTGCACCATTCAGTACCTTCAGCTGTTTCTTGATATCACGTGGAGTGAATCAAATTGGCTGAAGACTGGCATCTGAGATGCTGGGGACCTCCAGAGGAGGCTGTGATGGATCATCCACTCAGCACTTGTGCCTGAAGATTGTTGCAAATGCTTCAGCCTTACCTTTTGAACTGATGGGCAGGGCTCCTCTATCATTGAGGATGAGGATACTTATGGAGCCCTCCTCCAGTCAGTTGTTCAATTGTCCACCACCATTCATGAGTGGATGTGGCAGGACTGCGGAGCTTAGATCTGATCCGCTGGTTGAGGAATTGCTTAGCTCCTGTCTATCACTTGCTGGGAGATTTAAAACAGCACGAGTGTGGAGGCAGTCAGGATAGTGAAAACAGCGCAAATGCAGAAGCAGTCGGGAGATTGAATACAGCGTGAGTGGAGAGGCAGTCAGGAGATTGAAAACAGCACGAGAGGGGAGGCTATCAGGAGTCTGAAAACAGCATGAGTGGAGAGGTAGTCAGGAGATTGAAAACAGCACGAGATGCGAGACAGTCAGGAGTGTGAAAACAGCGCAAGCCCTAAAACACATACCTATGTAATTAAGAAATGGATAATTTTTAATTGTATTTGTGGGTTGTACTAGCATTTAATATGCACAGTAAATTGTAGTATACTTAGGAATTATTCTAAATTAATTAAGAAAATGTTTAAAATAAATTAATAAATAAATACTGTAGTAAACGCTTTATACAAAGTTTAAGGTACATCAGTGTAGGTCGGCCATGTGGAATGTGCATCCTGCAGGATGTGGGAAGTTGTGCAGGCACAAAGTGCCCTTGATGACTAAAACCTGCAGGAAGTATCAACAACTGCAGAAGCTTGAGCTCTGAGTTACGGGAGCTCAAGCGGTGGCTGGAATCACTGTGGTGCACCCACAAGGCTGAAGATTACAGGGGTAGCACATTTAGAGAGGTGGTCACACCACAGCTAAGAAGTACACAGGCGGAGAAGGAATGGGTGACCGCCAGAGTATCCAAGAAAAACAGGCAGGTGGTGCAGGAATCCACTGAGGCTATTTTGCTCTCTAATCACTTTTCAACTTTAGATACTTGTGAGCGAGACAGTTCCTGAGAGAACTGTAGCAAGAGCCAGGTACCACAGGTGGCTCAGCTGCACAGGAGGGGAGGAGGAAGAATGGAAGTGCTATAGAATTCGGGAATTCCATAGTTAGGGGAGCAGAAAGACATTTCTGCTGCTGTAAACATGACTCCAGGGTGGTATGTTGCCTCCCTGCTTCCAGAGTCAAGGATGTCACAGAGCAGCTGCAGGACATTCTTTTGGCGGAGGGTGAGCAGCCAGAGGTCACGGTCTACATTGGGACCAATGATATCAGTAAGAAAAGGGATAAGGTCCTGAAAACAGATGTTAGGGTGTTAGGAAGGAAATTA
The DNA here is from genome assembly GCF_017639515.1 of Carcharodon carcharias. Taxonomy (NCBI): domain Eukaryota; kingdom Metazoa; phylum Chordata; class Chondrichthyes; order Lamniformes; family Lamnidae; genus Carcharodon; species Carcharodon carcharias. Next base: position 132,660,524 of record NC_054471.1, read on the forward strand.
AAAAATAGGACCTCATGAGCAGTAATCTCAGGATTACTCCCAGTGCCACGTGCTAGTAAGCATAAAAATAGGAAGATTGAGCAGTTCAACAGGCAGCTGGAGAAATGGAATAGGAGGGAGGGCTTAGTTTTCTGAGGCACTGGGACTGGTTCTGGGGCAGGTTGGACCTGTATAAGAAGGACGGGTTACATCTTAACAAGCCTGGGACTAATGTTCTCAGGGGGGAGGTTTGCTAGCGCTATTGAGTTGGTGGGGTGGGGGGGGGGGTGAAGAGGTTAAACTAGGTGGGCAGGGGGATGGGAACCCGAGGGGAAATTCAGAGTGGAGAGGAGAAAACTGGCAGTGGGAAGTAGAGAAGTATCAACTGATAACGAGGATATATCAGAGAGATGTATCAAGTTAGAATACTTGGGAAGTTTGATAGAATTAGAGTGGGCAATAATAAGTCATTAAATGGCATCAGAATAAGGGGAAAAGTACAGAAGCCAAAATCGGGGCTAAGGTGCACGTATGTGAATGCGCAGAGTGTGGTTAATAAGATTGGTGAACTGTAGGCAGAGGTTGACAAATGGAATTATATTATTGCTGTAACAGAAATCTGGCTCAAAGAAGGACAGGATTGGGCATTAAATATTCCTGGGCACAAGGTGTTTAGGCGAGACGAGAAAGGAAGAAAAGAAAAAGGTTGGGGGGGGGTGGTGGTGGCAGGCAAGTGGTATTATTGGTTAAAGATGGCATTACAGCACTGGAGGCAGAGGATGTTCCAGAGAGGTCAAGAATGGAATCTCTCTGGCTAGAGGTAAGGAATGAAAAATATACAATAACATTGACTGATGTAGTATATAGACCATCAACTAGTGGAATGGACGTGGAAAAATAAATTTGCAAATAAATTAGAGGTGCAAGAATTATACAGTAATCATAATGGGGGACTTCAATTATCCAAATATAGACTGGGAAAGGAACAATACAAAGGGACAAGAGGGGCGAGAATTCCTAGTATGTGTTCAAGATAATTTTCTGCAGCAGTATGTTTCCGGCATGCACTTTTGCACCTGGCTCTGGTGAATGAGTTGGCCCAAGTGGATCAGACATCAGCGGGAGAGCCTCTAAGGGACAGTGATCATTGTATCATAAGGTTTAGGCTGGTCATGCAAAAGGGCCCGGCACAATCCAGAGCAGGGTGTCATGAAAATATAATAATTTTCATAATATTATTGTAATTTATTGTAAAACTAGATTAACAGTTGGGTTTGGATTAGTTTGTGTGTGTAGGTGTTTGTATGTGGGTTTTAATTGAATTACAAACAGCTGGTCTAGGTACTTTGACATATCAAAAGGGAAACTAGGTTTGAAATGCTAAATAAGTAAACATGGCTGAAGTTTTAGAAGGTGAGGTGTGAAGAACTTTTGCATTTTTAAATAAACCAGAGTTGTGAATTTCAAAGAGGTGGTAAAGTATTACATCTAGCCAACAGAGGCTTAAGCCAAACAGCATGTTTATTTTTCCCAGAGATTGCTAATAATATGAGTACTCTGAAAGATTTATATTACTGAAAAAGTAAAGTTGCAAAGACATATTAGAACAATGGGATTTACATTAAAAAAGGAGAAACATGTATAAAGGAGGTGAGGTTATATGTAAGAAGAGGGCATTCTAAGACCCAACAAGTGTGAAAAGCCTCCAGCCTCTATTTACCAAGCTGCTGTCTCCAGGAAATTGAAACTAAAAGAATTCATTTTAAATTTCACTGTCCAGGGTTATGCGTGCTTTTCCTGGGTCTATTGAAATCTATGTGGTTTTAACGTTGCCTTAACAGAGATGTAACTGGAAGTGAGATTAATTAGGGGAGTTCAGAGTTATCATAGCAGTAATTTGTAGGCCTATGCATGTGCTTAAAATCATTTATTTTATTAATAAATGTTGAAATTAGCTTTGTAAAAACCTCTAAGACTCTGTGGACCTACTACTGAATTCAAGGCACACATCTCAAAATAAAAATACAACTTGCAAAATAGTTGTGGCAGCTGTTCCAAGTTTCCCTCTGGGATTTAAGCAGCTCAGCATTTACTATCTGCTGTGCCATTACAAGTGGAAAGCCAACTTCAATGGGATGAGAATGCAACTGAGCCAAATGAGTTGGAATCAAGTGTTGGCAGAAAGGATGGTGGCTGAACAACGGGCCACCTTCATAAAAAGGTATTGCAGGCAACGTCATGGTGTACTCCCTTGAAGAGGAACGGTAGGACAAATAAATCCAGAGTGTCCTGGATGACAAGAGAGATAGAGGTGAAGATGAAAAGGAAGAAGTGCACGTATGACAGGTAAAAATACAATGGAGAATCAGGCTGAATATAGGACCAGAGGGGAAGCGAAGAAATTAATAAGAAAAGCAAGGAGAGAGCATTAAAACAGGCTAGCAGCTATCATAAAAGAGAATCCCAAGGTCTTCCATAAGCATGTAAATAATAAAAGGGTGGCGTAGGAAAGATTAGGGCCGATTAGGGACAGAAAAGGGAACTTGCATGTGGAGGCTGAGGTATTGATGGGGTACTTTGCACCAGTCTTTACAAAGGAAGAAGATGCTACCCAGGCCAAGGTGAGAGAGGAGGTAACTGGTACATTAGGAGAATTTACAATTGAGAAGGAGGAGGTGTTAGAAAGGCTATCTTTACTTAAAATAGATAAGGTACCAGGTCTAGATAAGACGCATCCAAGGGTACTGAGGGAAGTGAGAGTGGAAATTGCAGAAGCACTAATGATAATTTTCCAGTTTTCAATAGACACAGGGGAGGTGCCAGAGGACTGGAGAATTGTGAATGTAACAGCCTTGATCAAAAAGAGGTACAAGGGTAAAACTGGCAACTACAGGCCAGTCAGTTTGACCTCAGTGGCTGGGAAACTTCTGGAAACTATAGTCTGGGATAAAATCAATAATCATTTAGACAAGTGCAGGATAATTAAGGAAAGCCAGCATGGATTCAGTAAGGGAAAATCATGTTTAACGAACTTGCTGGAGTCTTTAGAGGAGGTAACAGAGACAGTTCATAAGGGAAACACTGCTGATGTGATGTATATGGATTTTCAACAGGCATTTTGATACAGTGCCACACAACAGACTTGTGGGCAAAATTCTAGGTCATGGAATAAAAGGGAAAGTAGGCACTTGAATAAGAAATTGGCTGAGTGACAGGAAAAAGAGAGTAGTGATGTATGGTTGTTTTTCTGACTGCAGGAATGTTTGCATGGAGTTCCGCATGAGTCAATGTTGGGATCCTTGCTCTTCCTGATACATATTAACGACCTAGACTGTGGTGTTCAAGGCATGATTTCAAAATAAAAATAAAAATACAGAAATAAAAATACCTGGAAAAACTCAGCATCTGCGGAGAGGAACACAGTTAACGTTTCGAGTCCGTATGACTTGAAGGTGATAAGGAGATTGGAAATGTTGTCAACTGTAATAAGGATAGTCTTGAACTTCAAAAGGACATAGACATGTTTGTGGATTGGGAAGACAAGTAGCAGATGAAGTTCAATGCAGAGAAGTATGTGGTGATCCATTTTTGGCAGGAAGAATATGGTGAGATAGTATAAAATAAAGGGACAGGCTCTAAAGGAGGTACAAGAACAGAGGGACCTCGGTGTATATGTATATAGGTCATTGAAGATGGCAGGGCATGTTGAGAGAGCAGTTAATAAAGCATCTCGTATCATCAGCTTTATTAATAGGGACATTGAGTGCAAGAGTAAGGAGGTCATGTTGAACTTGTATAAGACACTATTTAGGCTTCATCTGGAGTACTGCATCCAATTCTGGGCAACATAATTGAGGAAGGATGTGAAGGCATTGGAGGGAGTACAGAGGAGATTCACAAGAATAATTCCAGGGATAAAGAACTGTGGCTATGAGGATAGATTGGAGAGGTTGGGACTCTTTTCCTTGGAGAAAAGAACGCTGAGAAGAGACTTGATAGAGATATTCAAGATCCTGAAGCGTATGGACAGGGTAAATAGTGAGAAACTGTTCCCACTCAAGAGAACATCAAATATTAGAGGGCACAGATTTAAAATAATTGACAAAAGGAGTAAATGTGATGTGAGGAAACAAATGTTCACTTAGGGGGTGATTGGAGTATGGAAAGGGTGTTGGAGGCAGGTTCAACTGAAGTATTTAAAAGGGAGTTGGATTGCTACCTGAAAAGAGAGAATGTGCAAGGTTACGGGGTAAGGCAAGGGAGTGGGACTAGGTGCAATGTTCTTTCAGAGAGCCAGTGCAGATATGATGGGCCGAATGGCCTCCTTCTGCACTGTAAAGATTCTGTGGTTCTGTGATTCTGATGCTGTTTGGCACAGCTTCACCAGGTTGACACCTCATTTTTAGTTATGCCTGGTGCTGCTCCAGCCATGCCCTCTTGCACTCTTCATTGAACCAGGGTTGATCCCCTGGCTTGATGGTAATGGAAGAGCAGGGAATATACCATGAGGTTGCAGGTTGTGTTTGAGTACAAATCTTCTGCTGCTGATGGACCACAGTGCCTCATGGATGCCCAGTCTTAAGTTGCTAGATCTGTTCAAAATCTATCCAATTTAGCACGATGGTAGTGCCACACAACACGATGGAGGGTATCCTCAAAGTGAAAATAGGACCTCGTCTCCGCAAGGACTGTACAGTGGTCACTCCTACCAATACTGTCATGGACAGATGCATCTGGGGCAGGCAGGTTGGTGAGGATGAGGTCAAGTATGTTTTCCCCTCTTGTTGGTTCCCTCACCACCTGCTGCAAACTCAGACTAGCAGCTATGTCCTTTAGGATTCGGCCAGCTCATTTTGTGGTGGTGCTACTGAGCCACTCTTAGTGATAGACATTGAAATCCCCCATCCAGTGTACGTTCTGGGCCCTTGCCACCGTCAGTGCTTCCTCGAAGTGGTGGTCAACATGGAGGAGTATTGATTCATCAGCTGATGATGGGGGGATGTGGGGGGCTGATACATGGTATTAAGTAGAAGGTTTCCTTGCCCATGGTTGCCCTGACACCATGAGACCTCATAGGTCCGGAGTCGATGTTGAAGACTTCCAGGGCAACTTCCTCCGACTGTATACTACTGTGCCGCCACTTCTGCTGAGTCTGTCCTGCCAGTGGGACAGGACATACCCAGGGATGGTGATGGTGGCGTCTGGGCCATTATCTGTCAGGTATGATTCCATGATGATGACTATGGGTGTTGCTTGAGTAGTCTGTGAGACACAGCTCTCCCAATTTTGGCAGAAGCCCCCAAGCATTAGTAAGGAGGACTTCGCATGGTTGACAGGGCTGAGTTTGCCCTTGTCATTTCCGGTGCCTGCAATCCCTGGAATCATGTCCTTTTTATTGACTTTTTAGCGGTTGGATACAACTGAGTGCCTTGCTAGGCCATTTCAGAGGGCATTTAAATGTCAACCACATTGCTGCAGATCTGAAGTCACATGTAGGCCAGACCAGGTAAAGACGACAGATTTCCTTCCCTAAAGGACATTAGTGAATCAAATATTTTTTTTTTACAACAATCGACAATTGTTTCATGGTCACCACTAGACCTTTAGTTCCAGGGCCAGGGTTTACGGCCCCTCTCACCCGGCAGGATATTATGGGCCAGCCGCGCTGAATGGAGATTTAAATGGCTCGACACATCTGCCAGGAGGAGATCATAAGACCATAAAGAGCAGAAATTAGGCCATTTGGCCCATCGAATCTGCTCCGCCATTCAATCATTGTTGATAAGTTTCTCAACAACATTCTCCTGCTTTCTCCCTGTAACCTTTGATCCCCTTACCAATCAAGAACTCTATCTCGGTCTTAAATACACTCAATGACCTGGCCTCCACAGCCTTCTGTGGCAATGAATTCCATAGATTCACCACTCTCTGGCTAAAGAAGTCTCTCCTCATCTCTGTTCTAAAAGGTCTTCCCTTTAATCTGAGGCTGTGCCCTTGGGTCCTAGTCTCTCCTACTAATGGAAACATCTTCCCCGCGTCCACTCTATCCAGGCCTTTCAGTATTCTGTAAGTTTCAATCACATACCCCCTCATCCTTCTAAACTCCATCGAGTATAGACCCAGAGTCCTCAAACATTACTCATATGTTAAGCCTTTCGTTCCTGGGATCGTTCTCGTGAGCCTCCTCTGGACCCTCTCCAGGGCCAGAACATCCTTCCTGAGATACGGGGCCCAAAATTGCTCACAAAATGTGACCTGATCAGAGCCTTATAAAGCCTCAGCAGCACATCACTGCTTTTATATTCTAGTCCTCTCGAAATAAATGCCAACGTTGCATTTGCCTTCCTAACTACCGACTCAGCCTGCAAGTGAACTTTAAGGGAGTCCTAGTCCAGGATTCTCAAGTCCCTGTGCACTCCAGATTTCTCCCCATTTAGAAAATAGTCTATGCCTCTATTCTTCCTACCAAAGTGCATGACCTCACACTTCCCCACGTTGTATTCCATCTGCTACTTCTTTGCCCATTCTCCTAACCTGTCCAAATCCTTCTGCAGCCTCCCTGTCTCCTCAATACTATCTGTCCCTTCACCTATCTTTGTATCATCTGCAAACTTAGCCAAACTGAGATGCCCTCAGTTCCTTCATCTAGATTATGAATGTATAACGTGAAAAGTTGTGGCCCCAACACTGACCCCTGCAGAACTCCACTAGTCACCAGCCGCCATCCTGAGAAGGACCCCCTTATCTCCACTCTTTGCCTCCTGCCAGACAGCCAATCTTCTATCCATGCTCGTAGCTTGCCTCTAACACCATGGGCTCTTATCTTACTGAGCAGCCTCCTGTGCGGCACCTTGTCAAAGGCCTTCTGGAAGTCCAAATAGATGACATCCATTGGCTCTCCTTTGTTTAACCTACTTGTTGCCTCCTCAAAGAATTCTAACAGATTTGTCAGGCATGACCTCCCCTTGATGAAACCATGCTGACTTTGCCTTATTTTACCATGCAATTCGAAGTATTCTGAAATCTCATCCTTAATAACGGACTCTAAAATCTTACCAACGACCGAGGTCAGGCTAATCGGCCTGTAATTTCCTGTCTTTTGCCTCACTCCCTTGTTAAATAGGGGGGTTACATTAGTGATTTTCCAGTCCTGGCCCAAATTTTTTTTTTTATGGATTCAAATTCCACCATCTGCCATGGTGGGAATCGAACCCAGGTCTCCAGTGCATTACTGGATTACTAGCCCACTACGCCAGTGCCTCCCCCTATTTTGTTTAAAAGTAAATTTTGCTGAAATTATAGTTAATGAGTGCCTACAGAAATTACTGGGCAGTAATAATATGTTACTTGGAGTACTTCCCGTCAACACCTAAGGAAAAAGCAAATTTGTTTTTGATATTTTCTGTGAAGCTGAGAGAAAATGCTCTTCAATAGATTGTTCCAAAAGGGTAATTTACTGTCTTTGTGCTCCTGGCACCTCCTGCTGAGTGTGCACATTGGAAATTCTCGCATATGCTGCACACTATTTTCAAACCACATTGGCAAATGGTGTGCTGCACATACTGGAATTTTTGTTACGTGCTCTCTCTCAGAGAAGGTCCCTGTTGGAGGTGCAAAGTAAGAAGACTGGCCTTTATTTATTAATTCTTTTATTTTATCTTGGTACAGTCATGGGATTGCTAATGAACAACAATTCAGACATTATTGAAAACATTTGTATTGCTCAACCTTCTTGTTCTGTTGTATTTGTCTGGGGGAGAGTGTGGCGTAGTGGTATTGTCACTCGCCTGGTAATCAGAGGAATTCTCTGGGGACCCCAGGACTCGGGTTTGAATCCCACCATGGCAGATGGCGGAATTTGAATCCATTAAAATAAATCTGGAATTAAAAGTCTAATAATGACTGTAAAACCATTCCAGATTGTCATAAAAAACCATCTGGTTCACCAATGCCCACTAGGAAAGGAAATCTGCTCTGTGACTCTAGACCCACAGCAATGTGGTTGACTCTTAAGTGCCCCCTGAATAAGGGCAATTGGGATGGGTGATAAATGCTGGCTAAGCCAGTGATGCCCAGGTCCCATGAATGAATAATAGAAAACAATAAAATAATTGCCCTGCCAGAAATTCACAAAGGCTCCTTTGATTGGACCTTCCAAACCCACGACCACTAAAGGGGAAGGAGGAAGCTGTGATTGGAGGGTCAGTGAGCACATGCAGGGGGCAAGGAAAGGGAAAGCTACGGTTAGCGAGCATGCAGTGGAAAACAGGAAGCTGTAACTGGAGGAGGATCAGTGAGTACCTGGGATGGGTGCAGAGCAGGGAAAGGGTAAGCTGACATTGGTGAATCAGTGAGCATGAAGGGGGAGTGTAGGCTGTGATTGGCGAATCGGTGAGTGCAGAGGTGATAGGGAGATTGTGATTGGAGGTTAATGTGCATGTGTGAGGGGTCGGTGGGGCCAGGAAAGAGCTGCTTCAGAAAATTCCAAAGTTTCAGATTCATCTGTGGAAACTTCGGGCACAGGTGGAAAGTTGCTCATATCATTCTAAAACACTATGTAGTTTCAGTTCAGTTTTGTCACGTCCCCTGCCCCCCAATTTTTTCACCCTGAATGACCACCTAGCTTGCCTATTGGTTGTGCCTGGGAGTCCCCAAGGGACTAGGGCCCATGAGATCAAGTTAAACACAGGCAATGAAACCTCCTACTGATTATCACCTACCTCCCTTCCTCAGCTGGTGAATCAGTACTCCTCCATGTTGAACACCACTTGGAAGAAGCAGCAAGGGCACGAAATGTCCACTGGGTGGGGGACTGCAATGTCCATCACAAAAGTATTTTGCTAGCACTACTGACTAAGCTGGCCAAGTCCTGAAGCGCATATCTGCCAGACTGGGTCTGCGGCAGGTGGTGAGAAAAGCAATAAGGGAGAAGAACCTACTTGGCACCCCCCTCACCAATCTACCCGTTGCAGATGTATCCATTCATGCAAGTATTGGCATGTGTGACCTCCACACAGTCCTTTTGGAAAAGAAGTCCTGTCTTCACATTGAGGATACCATCCATAGTGTTGTGTGGCACTACCACTGTGCCTTTTGGGATTGACCTGTGTAAAAAGAATTTAACTAGCTGGACTGAAATGGAAACTCATGCAGCCTTTTAAAAGTACTGGGCTTTTTCAGGGTTGGCGGAGGGTGGTGGGGGGGTGGTTGGTGGCAACCAGGTATGAAAAGAACAGTGCTTATTTCTTTCACCTTCCTCTCAAACAGTTTTATTGAATGTCCTATCAATAATTTTTTCATACTTTTCAAGAGCTCTCTCCCTCTCTCTGCTCCTCTTACTATGTCTGGTCCAACTCTTACTGTCCCTGCCTGAGTCACTATATCTTGTCCATTACACTAGTAGGGGAAAAAAACAAATGTTAAAGCTTACAAGCATACCTTTGACCTCCATTTTACAATTAAGGGTCAGTGATGACCAACAATGATACAGGAGTAGCAGTTACTTTATAAAGTATAATCTGACAAAGGGGTGGGGATTTACAACATTGCTGATATTCAGTATGGCAAGCAGGTTCTGAGTATCTGTAGCATTTTCATACACTGATATCCATCAAATTATCTCCCCACCTCCCCTCCATCCACTATGTATGCCACAAATAGCATTGATCAGAGCTTTGTCAATAAACACAGAACAATGAGAATGATTATTCAATTAGCATTGGCTAATGAAATCTCATAATTACTGCTGGTTGATAAACTGGTTGAAGAGTGACAGGCATTAACATTTTAGCTTAATCTAGAAATATGAAGCAAACTGCAATGGACATGTTGGATGACTAATTTGTCTTTCCGTCCTTAACAATTAAAAGAGAAAGGTCATGTGAAGTTAGGTATTGCCTACCTTGCCGTACTGCCAGAGTGGTTGTGTAAACCAGGAACAGGAGGATGTAGTTGAGAAAGCTCTGAAACACTGGAGTGTTGGCATGGAAGTCCTCCACCAAGTACTTGCTAGTCAGGCCTATACCACAGATCAACAATGACAGCACCTGGCCCAGTGCCAGCGACAGCAGCAGCTCTCTAAAGGAACAAGTGATCTGCATATTAGGGCAAAGTCAATGACCAAAGATAAATTCTTTTGCTGACTGACTGGCAACAATGAAAGGACCCTGAGGGAGCCATTTCTACAATTAAGATGGGAATAAAACTGAAAAGGTTTACAACCTACTGTAACATCTAACTGCTCAATAACTTATTTTATTTTTGCTACGTTCAAAATCTTCAGCCAGTGTGTCTGAAAGATAGAGCAGACAGCTATCAGAATGGCTGCTTTCACAGTCCAAGCCCCATGGGTAGAATTGCAGTGTAATTTGAAAGGAGCTGTGTTTTCTGGCAAATGATTTGCCACACCATCTTTCTGAATGTAACCAATGAAAGGAAAGTTCTTGACCTGCAATGACAACTTCACTCACGTTAGCTACTCCATCTTCTAAGAGAGGGATCAATAAATTAAACTATCAAGAAAGCCAAAGTTTATACAGTAATCTACTAAAAATTGCTTGCTTTAATCATTTCAGTGCACTGTATATGAGATGGGCTTCAGCTTTAGAAGAAAATAAACAATTTTAAAATCTTAAGACCATTCCTTACATTTCTACACAACAGGATCTATTATGACTCGTATTTTATAGATTTGCATTGTATTCTAGAAAAAACTTATAATACCAAAGTATTTCATAATACCTTTTTCCCAAAGAAAACCACTCATTATTGGATCTGTTACAAAATTGAACAGCAAAGCTTTTTCTATTAAGGTGTCAAAGAAATGATCATCAATTTATTCCTCAGTCATTGCACTTCAATATTAACCTCAGGATACAAGGAAACACTAGTTAGTTGATTCTGAGTTTGAGAAAATGATATAGCTTCTTAGGAAGTAAATGCTAAACCTCCAAGAATAGCTTGAAATTTAACAGTAAGGCACAGTATATTCATTTTTTAAATAATTACTGAGACACTTTTGCAAGATTGCAAAGAACATTGATATTATTTGGTCCTGTAATTTTCAGTTTTTATATATTTTCCTGTATTTGGTTTATAAGGTGGCATCTCATCAGCTACAAGCAAATTCATGTTTTTAATCAGGTCACAAATGAGACTATTTGACTTTTGATTTAATCAGCAAAAACCTTGGGAAGAAACAATATGGAATACTTGTGGCAAAACAAATTTAAAGTAAACAACAAATGCTTAAAACTGTTTTCAAGAATGAAAGTAATCCTTCAAATGAGCCTGCCTATTCCGATGGTTCAAATGGGATTAATCAAAGAAGAGTAGAGGGTCTCCTGGTGTCCTGGTCAACATTCCTCTCTCAACAAACACCACCAAATGCAAATTAACTAATCATTCCTCTCATTGCTGTTTGTAGGTCCTTGCTGTGTAAAATGGCAGCTGCAATTCCCTACATAACAAATCACTACAGTTCAAACTAATTCACAGTATATGAAGCACTTATGTTTCTGCGAGATGTTATTATGCACTACAAAAATGCAAGTCTTTCTTCCAATTCAAAAGGAATTGACATGGGTCAGTAACTGTATCCTCAAATCTCCAGTTCCCCAGTGAAATTCTGGTCAGCCTTCGATACATGATGCAGGTGAAAAAAGGTGCACAATATGCTGTTGCTGCCTACTGGAGAAAAAATGAACTGTTCTCTGTGCCATATAGTGAAAGTGGCTACATGTGTCTCATGAGAACGTACAAACAGAGGACTCTATCTCTCTCTCTCTCTCTCTCACACTCACACACACACACACACACACACACAGTTTAAAAGCTCAGCCTTTCAGCAGAATATAGGCACACTTCCAATCACTGCTTGACTGTCAGAACTGAGTTACTTGAAAGTGCATTTTTGCTGATGTTCTGAGTGAGAGTGAAACTCTGTTATTCAATGTATTTTTGGTTTACTGTTGTTGCACATAGGTGTATTGACTTGTTTTGGTGTTTGGAGGTTCAGTTTAGCATTTCACTTTTTGAACATTTTTTCTTCACTTCTTTTGATGTTGCTCTGTTTTGTCTTTTTACCACCTACCTATTGAGGGATGACAACAGATTCCATAAGTTGGGTTTGGGTACAGGCACACATTGAAAATTGCATTCTCAGATGGCGTCGCTGGATCCTGAACCACTGGAACGAGACATGATTAATCAAACGGAGGTCCGTGCTGGAGAGCCAGCAACCCACACTCCTCCAATAATGAGCTTGTTGTGGAACTCATTAACTGTTTTTTTGGCAGCAATTTGAGATTTTCAATCTGGAGGCACAGGGAAAACAGAGGGTCTGGGGCACATTAGGGTACAGCTCTTGTGAATATGGCACATATGGTCAACATATGTGAAAGATGGAGATTTATACTGCTCAAGCAGTAGCACAGAGTTGCCATCGCTCATGCTGAGCAGATTTCAATTGTAAAGTGAGTGGTAGACACTAGAGAGATATGTGAGGCTGCTGACATCAGAAGTTGGCAGTCAAAGTCCTGGTGAATCAACAAGTGGCAGGTAAGGGAATGGAAATGGGAGCCGCCTACAGTGACATATGACACACTAGCGAGGAGGAGCCTCAGCAGATGCATTCTCCTGGTCAGGAGAAGGCCACAGGAATACAGAAAGGGGCTGCAAGGAGAAGAAGACATTGCTCAAGACATTGAGTGTACTGCCCAAGAGTCAGCTACCTGCAAATGACAGTGCTGTAGGAGACTGCACCTATCCAGGCAGATGGTCTCAAAGATTTGCGCTCTGTTCCACAAAGACCTGATGTCTCAAAGCCCGCATGGCAGTCCCCTATTTGCCACCGTTAAGGTCACCATCACTCTGAATTTTTATGCATCTGGGGCATTCCAGCCATTAGCTGCGGACCTGGGTGGCACCTCGCAGCCGGCAGCTCATCACGCCATCAGAGAAGTCACGGATAGCCTTTTCCAGAGGGCAGGTACTAGATCCATTTTGAGAAAAAAAGCACCAGCACAGCATAAAGAGCATTGAGCTTTGCTGCCATTGATGGATTCCCTCACATCCAGGGGTTTCTCAATTTTATCCATGTAGCTATCAAGGCACTGACCGACCATCCAGCCAGATTCCTGAACAGAAAAGGCTTCCACTCACTGAATGACCAGCTGGTGAGTGGCCATAGTATAAGATTTTGATAGTACTACACATTATTAGGATTCTGTTATCAGTTTGAAATAACATTAATGGATTTTACCTTAATCACCTTTTAAATAGTTCAGTTTGAATTTCTGCTTGCTGAATAAGGCAACTAAACAGTTAAAAGCAGACCGAAAACAGGGAAGCAATTGTGTCTGTGAGAATTGCTGATCTTCTCAATAACCTTGTGACCTTAAAATGTGCTGAAACGTCTAGGAAATTAAAGATAAAAGAGATAAGTAAATATGTGTAACATCTTGCTTAATAAATTCTATTTGATTAAAACTGATAAATACTGGTGGTTCGTGTCTTGTTAGGTCAGGCACAACTAAGGATCCCAATGTAATAAATTAAGAATTCTGAACCCAGGTATTTGAATTAAAAAGGTTTTATACCTTAAAATCCCTCAAATTCATACAATTCTTCCAGGACAAAGCTCAGTTCCTAGGCAGTCATCATGATGCCTTCATCCTTGAAGAGTTGGGTGGCTGCTGGCGAAAGGGGCGGCTCTGGTCCAGCACCCTGACACAGAGAGAGAGAGAGAGAGAGAGGCACCAAAACTATCCACTACCACGAACCTGCATTGAATAGACCATTGACATCTTGAGGCTGCATTTCTACTGCTTCCACTGGTCAGACAGGGTCCTCTAATATGAGCCAGCCAGGGTGTCTCGTATTACAGTCTGCTGCTGGCACTCCACAACATGAGTATGCAAAGAGGTCTGAAGCTGAATGAAGAGAGGGGGCTGGAACACCACTCTTCCTCAGAGGAGGACAGGGAGATGTAAGAAGAAGAGGGTGATGGTGGCATTCCAGAGAGCCCAGTGCCCAGGCTTCGAAGGGAGGTCACTGAAGGGGACTCTGGTGCACAGTAATCAACAGGCCACAGAGGACACATTCATTCAACAACGTTTCACTTGAACGGCTCTCAGCCTTTTGTAAGTCATCTTTCTTCAAGCACACACACACCTGAATGATTCCATCGCCACCCAGATAGATTGAAAATGGTGTCTCCACCACTAACAGTCTCCCCAACATAGACCATGGCACTGCATGAAACAAGCCCTCCTCCATACCCATCTCCAGCCCTTAAATCCATGTCCCTTTTAATATCAAGCAACAGTAACACGCAACTCTGACCATAGGCGTGAGTGATAATTATTAAAGTATAAATTAATGACCGTACAGACTGAAAAATCATCAGCTAAGTGACCCATAAAGTGTATCTAATGACAAGGCACCTTGTGTTCTGTTCCACTTCTACAGGGAGCCCCCCCTATGGCTGAGGATGAGGTGGATGCAATCTGCTCCCTTGTCTGCGCATCCAGCTGGGATGCCTAAGGCTTCTGTCCACGTCATGGAGGTGCCCATGGGGGCTCTCCACAGGCTGCTGAGTCAGTGTGATTGCAGGAGCAGCCTCTGTCACAGGGCCTTGCTGCATGAATGGTTCTTCAGTCAGAGGGGCCAAGGAAGTGAGAGATGGCACCAGAGTCCTCTTCATCAGCTGCTTCGACTGCCTCAGCCCTTTCATGATACCCTTGAATACTGGATGAGGCCACCGGCTAGGACAGAGCTGATATCCACTCCATGTGCCAATGGCAACACTGAGCTGTCATTACTACCAAGAGTCTCACTCTTTTTGTGCATTTAAGCACACTGCTCCTGCATTCACTTCAGGGTGGTGCTGTATTGGGTTCTCCATGAGGCTGGCCACTCTCTCAATGGCAGAGCTCATGCACTCTAAACCCTGAGTCATCACAGAGCATATGCACTTTACATATTCCTCTGCTGACTGCTGAAGGCACTGCAATGCATCAGGAATCTCTGACATTCGGGAACTCATCTGCCTCTGATACTCCAGAAAGACCCTCATTGTGTGTGACACTACAGACTCAGCATCTTTGCCAGCAGAGCATGGCTGTGTCTGTCCTCTGGCCATAGCTGAGCTGGCATCACCCTCCTCCTCATGTTCACTCATGAGGTGTGGTTCACCCAGTGATCCCCTTCTAAGCTACATTGAGACCCAACCGAGGCAAGTGTGCCTGCATTGGTGGAATGTGCATCGGAATGATGTGACAGTACTATCTCGGGGACAACTCTCCCCACTGAAAAGGCTGGCGACAACTGTGATGGGACATTTTTCTCCCCTTCCACTGCAGGCCCTGTGGGACACAAGATGTATGTGAGAACTCGGGCTACTCAGCAAATGCCTCAGCACAACCAACCTAAAGGATGACAGTGATTGTATGGCTCCCATGCACAGTAGGCAGGCATCTCTTCCATGCCCTTCACTTGAAGATTGAGCTATCAAATGACCCTGCTCTTGATGCCCACAGCTTGATACAGTGACATCTTTATGATTTCCAGCACTGCCTCCATCGGTGTCAGTGTATGGAGCTGAGGCACCCCAGCACCTGTTCAAGATATCTCTTTGGAATTATGCAGTCTCTCCTCCTACAGGATGAAGCGAGACAGATTTTTGAGGAGGCTGCCCTCCCTCATTCATTCCAGCATTACATTCACATGAGATGTTTCATTCCTTCATCTGTGAGGGTTGCTGAAGTCTCACTAAGGCAAATGGCCACTTGATCTGACAAAGTAAAGGAGAACTATGGGCACTCAATCTGCTCAGCTTGTGTGCACGCTGGTACATATAGAGTTAGAGATCTGCCACCCGGCTGTCACTTGTCACTCACCTTTCCAGACCTTATCAATCATTGAAGTGCTTTCTGTGCTGCACTCACATCCTCCTAGTAACTTCCTAGCTACTAACCTCCATGACCACATCCATCCATGCCCTCTGTGTATCTCAGAGCATTTCTTCAGCAAATCATCCCTCCTGTCCGATACATCCATTAAAGCCTCAAGGGAGAATCCAAAAAACGTGGATCCACCTGCTCATGCCAGCACTGGCCATCTGAACTCCCTCCTGCATCACAGTTTCAGTCAACAGCAAGTCCAGCCTTGGCTGCTGTTTACCTTTTCAAAGGGCCCTCCATTACTAGGTTCCACCTTCGGGCCACTCCTGGCTAATTGGGGACTGAAAACTCACCTCCAGGCCAATTTGACCCTTTGCATTTTAAAATCGTGTCATATCACTGTGGTCTGGACGCAGAAATGATCCAGGCGCCAGATTAAAAATCCAGGGTCACAAATAGAATAGGCATTCCTTTAGGAATTTGTCACTCTCATGGAGGTAGAAGACAGGCATGAGCAAAGAGAACTTCTTACATTGAGCGGATAGTTGCATGTGCTTGTGAGTGCTGAGTTTACGCCTCCCGCAGGGACCGATTTTACATAGTTCCAAGTTCCCTTCATAGCCACCTTCAATCTTTCTACCATTCCCCGCATAACCTTTTTGAATGTTATAATCAACTTAGCACCGGTCACCAGTTGTCGTAAAACACTCCATATTCTGAAATGGCCCCCAAGGAGAAACTGCTGCTGGGGCTGGATGTTTGGTCGTAGGGGGATTGGTTCTACATAAAAAGTCATACTTCCCAGTGTTTCTTGAAGGTTTATATAAAGCTGATTTCTTATAAAATAACAGTTCTTCACATTCAGCTGCAATAACCACCGGATTAGTAAAAGACGTCAATCAACAGCTTGGAAATTATTCTGTAATAAGGTTAGACTTGTGATCAAAATAAACATTTATGGGCAGAAACATCCCAGAATTGCACTAAGTACGGTAGTGGACATGAAAAGTGATGTTTTACCCACCGGCCGCAATGGCAGGCTTTTGTGCCTGATCATTTGCTTCCCGCCTCATTAATTATGCAGCCACAGGAAATACATCATCTCGCTGGCAGATGGCCTATGAATCACCCGCCATGCTGTTACCTCACTGTTTCCTCACCCTGGGTGCCGTATCTAAACTGAGGCCAAGCACACAACTCTCAATGCTTCCAGCCCAGGATTGCTCCAGTGAAGGCATGGCCCTGAAAGCCAAGAAGAGTTCAGTGACCTGTCAGCTGGAATGCTTCTTGGAGACCTGCCATGATGTCCTCTACCCCTGCTCTGGCCACAGGAGATCCAGAAATCTCACCCTGTGCGGCGCTGGCAGTGGTGGTCAATGTCAAAGAAGCACAGAAGTGATTGGCCATCCAGTGAAAAAACAGGATGAATGATCTTATCTGTGCTGCCAGGGTAAGGCAACCATCTCATCACTTTAAACTCACACACTCACAAGGCCATCACACATTCACTGGCCTCTCATTCACTGCCAACTCAAGAGACATCATCACTCAGTCTCTCTCACATGCCCTCAAATCTCCATCTGGCCTCATCCCCTTTGGAGACTGCCTCCTCAGCCCTCACCACTTGAGGCCACTTGCACAGATCAACATGTGCCCCACACACACCCTGGGATACCTCCCTTTCCCAGTACAGCCCTCGCCCTGTAGCCTCTTCCCTTGCCTGAGGCCACTTCTTCCCCTCCCCCAAGCAAGCCCTAGCCCTGCAGCTGTTGAAAAGCCACTCCCACCTTATGGCTGGTCTGGTAGGTAGAGTCTGGTAGGTAGAGACCTGACTGTGATTCCCTCTAAAGGTGATGTGGTGCTGCTTGCAAAGCCTGGTGCTGATGACCGCGAATGCTGTCCAAGCAAAGTGGGCAAACAAGCTGCAAAATCCCAAGCAAAGTATGTGCACGTTGCTTATGTATAGTTGTAAAACACGGCGATGTGCCTGGATGATCTAGCTTGCGGGGGGGGGGGGATGATTTTAGTGAGCAGGGCTTATAATAAGATGCTAAAGCATTGAAATTTGGTCCCTGATGTGCGGCGCTGGGAAACACGGCCTGCCACTGACGGGTTGAATGGACGATCGCAAACTGGTTTCACAAAGACATAAAACCAATTTTTAGCCGTCTCGCCAGATTGTCCGCTCACGCTGCCAAACACGCCGCCACCAGCGGGAGTAGAAAATTCCAGCCTATGTTCCTTGAGGAATGTATAAAATGAATTTTCAAAGTCAATTTTACAGGTGCAGCTTTCAAAATCACATTCTACATAATTTGTAAGAGAGGATCTGTACAATAATGCAGTGAGTTCATGTCCCAGTAAATCACTAGAATGGGGAAGGCGGTGGGATAGTGATATTGTCACTGGACTGGTAATTCAGAGACCCAGGGTAATGTTCTGGGGACTAGGGTTTGAATCCCACCATGGAAGATTTGAATTCAATAAATATCTAGAGCTAAAAGTCTAATGATGACTGTGAAACCATTGTTGATTGTCATAAAAACCCATCTGGGTCACTAATGCCTTTTAGGGAAGAAAATCTGCTGTCCTTATCTGGTCTGGCCTACATGTGACTACAGCAATGTGGTTGACTCTTAAAAATGCCCTCTGAACAAGAGCAATTAGCGATGGACAATAAATGCTGGCCTAGTCAGTGATGCCCACATCCCATGAACAAAATAAGAAAATAGAATGAATCTGAGTTGTCTGCCTCTCTTGCTCATAGCCTGCTTCTCTTCACAACAAGTTCTAGTATTCCTTGCATTCTAGAGCCCAAGTCACAAACATGGGACATAATGTTAACATGATGGGAGGGATACAATTTCTTTGAAGTACTGCTGCATGTATCTGCCATCTCATCACAATCATTGTCCCAGGATATGTTATTTCATTTTACCAGCAAGCTTCAGGCTTGTAAAAGAGATGTGAAAAATAACCTACTCTGAAAATTAACATACTCTGAAATCTATACAACCTCCATAGCAAACAACACACAAATGAGCCACTAAAATTCTGTACATACTTAACACAGCCCAACATAACCACACCAAGCAAAATAAGTGTAGTACCACATACATATTGGAAGGTTTTGTAGAGAATCTAGCAATTCCAATCTCCTAGACAGATCCGAGAATCCTACCATATAGAGCATCAGACACAAGAAAAGCTAAACCCATTACATTAAGCTAAACAAACTCTGATGGTTCCTAAGACTCCTGCTAAATATTCCCACTTGACCCTAGTATGGGCTGATTATTTGATTTACTGTTCTACACTACCAAACAGTGTGTATCATTCAAGCAGTGCCAGTCAGAGTTAACAATGTGATCATCTGGGTGAACATGCTCTGGAAGATTGCCAAATCCAAAAGAATGGTACATTCTCATAGGCTGAATGTGGAACAATCCCTAATTGCTTTCATGGTTACTGTGAACAGCTGAAAAATACAAGATTTCCTGGATTCCTTCCAGTAAAGCTCTAGAGTATGGTCAGTTAGATTGTGATCCTGAAGACATCTGTTCCTAGCCTGCCGACACTAGACATTAATGATCCTTCAGACAGCACGCACACACTGATTGTCCAACAAAATCAACTTGTAAGAAATCATTCCTGCTCCAGTTTCCTCCCTCTCGATTCCTCAGCTCCTGAAATTCTGACACCCCCTTTTCCTTTGATTTAGAAATATAACCTTTCTTTAAGCTTTCCTGCTTAGCCATGGGCAGCAACTTCAGCCCACTAACACCTTTTCAAAGAAGCTGGCATTTTGTAAATAACATAGAGGCGTATGCATGTCTTATCCAGAATCAGGAACGCTCAAATAATTTCTATGTAACCTGGGGCAGAATCTTTGGCTCGGCAAGCGGGGGCAGAGCCCACTCGCCGAGGCATTAAAATGACGTGGGGAGACATCATGCATGCATCCCAACCTTAAGGTTGGCGGGCAGGCGAAGAGCCCAGACGGCCTTTGCATTTATCATGGAACCTCATCCATGGGCAGGATGGGGTTTCATGAATGATTTTAAATTTTCACAAAAATTTTTATTAAAATTACTGTACATGTTCCAGCTCATGTGACAGTTTCACATGAGGGGACATATCATTAAAAAATCTTCACCGCTTTATTGAACTGTTTAACCTTAAAACTTATCTCCCTGAGATACCTCTGTGCCTCAGGGAGATTTCTGCACTCTTTCCCGCGCGTGCGCAAAAGAGCACACTCCTGACTCAGGGAACACCACCAACCCCTGCCTGCACAGGGAGTGCTCAGCACTTCCGGGCGCGTGTCACGCTGTGCAGGCCTTAGCTGGCCCATCCACGTAAAATGGCGGTGCAGGCCCGATCGGGGGGCACCAATCGGGTCCGTGCCCGCTCCTGCATCGCCCGCCCGACAGGTAGAAAATTCTGCCTCTGGTATCTGTGTATCCCATACAGACCAGCATATACACCTGGATATGTCCTACTTTAGCGTAAATCATGTTGAAAACACTAAAGTTAAAGTCAAAAGTAGAACTTGGTAAGTGACTTCACAGTTTTCCCAGTAGGTTTAGTAGAGAGGCTGAGGTTTTATGCCCCAGCAAGGGCAGGAACAAAAGGGAACGGGACCTAAAAATACTGGCAATGGCTGTTATGTCAGTTTTCCCGGCACCAGCCATTTTTGCCAAGGCAGGTTCAAGTCCATCAGGGCAACCTGCTCCCACAAGTCAGGTGGCCAATCAGGCTCATTCAGAGCCTTGTAAACCACACATAATGGATGCCAATTGGGGGTTTCCAGTCAGGCTCCAGTTTTCCAACCCAACAGGGGACTGTTTAACTGCCTGGAGGCAGGCACCCAGTGGCAGGCTAAGAGGGGGCGCCTGCGCTTAAAGCAGGCCTGCAGTCCCCACCTGCCTGTCTGCCTGGGTGCAGCTAAAGGTCGCAGGGGATTCTCTCCCATAGTGGTGCCTGGCTGCTGAATCTGTTTCTATTTGAAGTTTAAAAATGTTAGTGAGAGAGTGGCTCCATAAGCACCCTTTGCAAAAATCTCAAACAGTGAATGTTTCACCCCACTCCGAGGGCAGGTTTGGGACCTAGACATTCCTGATTTCTGCTTCCCGCCCCCAGAAGAAAAATCCTGCCCATGTATTTTGGCCTGATCATATATGTAAAATAAATTAAAATATTATTTAATATTGTTAAATGTTATGTTGTGGCAAGATAATCACCTGTAACTGTTTCCCTTCCACTCCTGCAGCATTACATCTCACGCCTCTCAAGGATCTATCCTTGGTTCCCTCCTATTTCTCAACTACATGTTGCCCCTCACTGATGTCATCTGTAAACAGGGTATCATTCTCCACATGTACACTAATAACATCCAGCTCTACCACCACTACCTCTTTTGACCCCTCCACTTTCTCTAAATTGGCTGATAGCTTGGCTGACATTCAGGTCAGGGTTTCACATGGTCCCAGCGAACATGCTGGGAGATGGGGTTTGGGGTGGGGAGAGGGTAAATCAGTGGAGTGGCTATATTTTATCAGCAGCGGGGAAGATGGCAGATGGCCTGCTCGCCATTAGGCCAATTGCAGCTCTTATGCGGCCAAGTAAGGGCCACTTAAAAGGTTCTTCCACCATTTTTGGTATTTTACTTTCCCATATTTTAAAAAATTCTTTTGTTGGATGTGGGCATCGTTGGCAAGGCCACCAATTGTTGCCCAACCCTAACTCCATTGAACTGAATGGTTTGCTAGGCCATTTCAGAGGGCAGTTAAGAGTCAACCACATATTTGTGGGTCTAGAGTCACATATAGGCCAGACCAGCTAAGGACAGAAGGCTCCCTTCCCTAAAGGACATTAGTAAACCAGAAGGGTTTTTACAACAATCAATGATAGTTTCATGGTCACCATTACTGAGACCAGCTTTCAATTCCAGATTTTATTAATTGAATTTGAATTCCACGAGCTGCCATGGTGGGATAACCTGGTAAACCTTGGCAGTCTTCTTTGCAGGCTAGCTGGAGCCCACAGAGGATCCTCCCTGGGTCAAGGGCTATTCCGGTCGAAAGACCTCCTGCACTCACAACCTAGACCCTCCCCCTCGCAGGGCTTGCCCGATTGGCCCTGGAGACCCTGACCTGATTTACCTACATTTCAAGGCCTTCTCTAGGGAGGTTGTACTGGGGCCAGCTGTGGTCCCAGTGGTGCTGCTGGGATTTAAGAGCCACCAGCCAGCAGCTCTTGGGGATGGGACCTCCTCCCTTAGGGAGGTGAAAGCCTTGATTGCAGGTAATTAGTTGCCTGATCAATGTAAAATTCAGTTGGGACTTCCATAACTGACATAGGCATGGTTGCCCCTGACATTTTGCCTGGTGGATGGGGCCACAGGTCTGTAAAATCCTGGCCCTGATGTTTGATGAGCAGAAATCTTCTCCAAGGAAATGTTAGAAAGAGCGAAGCTATTGTCTTCAGTCTCCAGCACCAATATTGTGCCCTAGCCACTAACTCCACCCTTCTCCCTGTCAATTGTCTGAGCCTCAACCAGACTCTTTGCAACCTTTGTGGTATATATGACCCCAAGATAATTTCTGAGCACATATCCACACCATCACCAAACCACCTATTTCATTATTCAAGTCTGCACAACCTCAGCTCCTCTGCTGTTGAAACCCTCATCCATGCCTTCGTTACCTCAAAGCCTGACTATTCCAACACATTCTTCCTGACTGCCCGCCCAGCTTCCACCTTCCATGAACGTAAGATCATCAAAAACTCTGTAACCTGTATCCTAACTCACACAAAGCCCTCCCTTCCCAATACTGGGTTCTTTAATTGGGCATTAAGTGCCTTTGAAATAGGGTCCCTCCCCCAGGAGGCCACTGTCAAGCCGACAGGGTTTGCTGGACAGCCTTCAGGAGGCACAGGAAACCTGCACAAGTTTGGGAGAATCCCTGAGCCACCACTAAATCCGGGTGGGCTCAGGGATAATTACCTTTAAATGGCTTATTAATGAGCCTAATTGGCCAGAAGGCAGGTTCCTGCATCGGTCCTATCCCACCACTGACTTAATGGACTAAGTTTCCCCGCCGGTAGGAATTGGATGCATGGCCACCCCATGATTATGTGACCCCGCCTGCCACCTAGCTCTCTCGGGCAGACTGCACATAAATCCAGCCCAAGGCTCAGTGCAGTGGTTACCTTTACATTAAGTGTTAACCCAGTGGGGGAGGTGTTTTGAATGTCTTGTACACAAACCTCATCCAAAATTTAATTAGTAAAGTATGTAATTGTGAAGGATAAATCATTCACTACTCCAGTTGAAATTTTTAGCATGGTTGATGGGGCGTGCCTTTGGGTATTGTTTGTATGGACTTCCAGAAGGCATTTGAAAATGGTCTGCACAAGAATCTAGCAAATTAGCAAGAATTAAGGCACTGGAAATTGGAGGTAGTCATGTGAAATGGGTTGGTAATTGGTTGGTAGATAGATACCGGGGGTGTGAATTAAGGGTTTGCTATCCGTTTAGCAGAACGTGACAAATGGTGTATCTCAGGGATCCATACTGGGACCTCAACCCTTCACCCTACAATTGAGTTGGGCAAAGGAATAGGGAATTGTCTATCCAAGTTTGCAGATGTCAGTAAGTCAGTCAGTAAGATGCCACTCCCACGTCTGCTTGAAACTGCAGAGCAGTGTAAACAGAGTAGGATTTGGATATTTCTGGGCCCTGCTCTTTGTTTGCCTCCCCCAGTTAAGATTGTAAAACATTTCCATGACTACATAGGGCACCGTGACTTATTTCATAACCACACAGTGGCCCAAATTGGTCATGAGCTGAGTGTGAGCAAAACTACTTCCTTTTAGTCACACAAAATGAGATTTTTCTTTTAATTGCCACTTTTAGACAGAAGCCAATGAAAATAAAAATGCTGAGAGATATGCAACATATTTGCCATCACCCATTTTACGCTAGCAAACGAATCAAAATCTACACCTACATTTCCTGACTCAGTCTCAACGAGCAAAAAGTATTTCACAGGAATGGAACAGCATCAATTCAGTGGAGATAGCCACATGAAATTTTACAGAGATAGCTCAATGTCACAATTAATAACTCCTGACAAGATTGATTATGTTATTAATATGATACCGATTATCAGTCTCTCTTAAGTTGGAAAGCAAGATGGCAAATCTTAATTACTTCATTCAAGATTCCTTCTGCAAAGTTTTCAGGTTCTTGGGCTTTAAAAAGAGAATTTAAATAGCTCTACATCATTTTTCTACAGCCTCCCCAGGCTTCTGAATAAATCTTCCTTTCTTTCATGGCTTTCTGAGCAACAGCATGGCAGCCTTTAGAGCCTGACTGCTTCTACAAGTCATATGAACATAAATGCTGTCAGAAATGAAATTAGTTGACGAGGGAGCAGAAATGGCTTGGTTCCATGGTGTACATCATTACAGGCCAGCTCCATTTTGTTTTTTTAAGATACATATTGTTATCCACTTTCTCCAAACCCCTAGCCCCAAACCCCACCGCCCTCTGCAACCGCCACTGCCCCTCCCCATGACCCCAGTCCAACAATAGTCCTTTGATTTTTGGATATTTCTCTAAATGGCATATTCTCTTGTATAGGACACTGCACATTTCTGCAGAGTTTGCATTTGGCCAGCATGATTCAGATGTCGAATGGTTTCAGTGCTGTAAATGACTCTTTGACTCCTCCAGGAAATGTTTAATCCTGGCCAAGAATTGATGTAGCACAGTTGATTACAATTTCATGCAGTAGAGCAGCTTTTCAGCATTGAACTGGCTGTGAGCCTAATGCAGAATTACTTCCTTACTCTACCATGACCTCACTTTAAAGGAAAGCTGCAAAATAACTTCCATATGACATGTAAAACACTCCTCCAGTATCAACCTCCCCACACCAGTGCATTTCTTTTGTGCACATGCATACTAACGTGCCCAGTAGAGGAATGTCCTATCCATAACTTTAAAAACATAAATTGTAATCCGTTTGGAATCTTCTGGAGCTAACTTTCCTTTCAAGAATGGACATTTAAAAGCTGCAAAAGAATAGTCACCAAAAATCACCTGACTTAATCTGTGGATTCAACTGTCTTGAAAGGACTAAAGAACACCTTCCAGACTAAGGAGTGTCAATACCCAGATCATGAGACCATCTGGAAGAAATTTCTTGACCTGAATGGGTCTTTTTTCAGAAACAAAGACAGTGATTGTCTCAGACCTCCAGGGTGAATGTCTGCATACAAAAACCCAGGTTATGGCTAACTAACTTAAGCACAACACTATTTTTGGAAGTGAGATGTGAAGAACCACATGATAAGTCAGTCATGTCGGTCGCCCATTTTTAAATAAGCCTTAAGTGCTGTCTGCAGAACACCAAACAACAATTGCAGAGTCAATAGCAGCATAAAGGGTAACAACATCTACACCTTTAAGAACTGAAGACTGCATCATCTTAAGTTCAACAAGCCTGTTCCTTTTCAAGACCACAGTACAGAAAACCAACTTCCTGGTAACCAGACTAAAAGCATAATCCAGACCTCCCTGTCACATGCCATTTCAACACACCACCCTGCTCTCATGCCCACATGTCCATCCTTGATCTGCTACAATGTTCCAGTGAAGCTCAACGCAAACTGGAGGAACAGCACCTCATCTTCCAACTAGGCACTTTACAGCTTTCCGGTATTAATATTGAGTTCAACAATTTCAGATCATGAACTCTCTCCTCCATCCCACCCCCTTTTTTTCCAATAATTTTTATAGATTTTTCTTTTCCCACTTATTTCCATTATTTTTAAATGTATTTCCATCCGTTGTTTTATCTCTACTTTTTAGCCCATTTCGATCCCTTCCCCCCACCCCAGCCCCACTAGGGCCATCTGCCAATATAATGTCCTGCTTGCTATCCTTAATGTCCCCATTAGCACATTCCTTAGATAATATCATCACCATCAACGCCCCTTTGTCCTTTTCTCTGTGACATCTTTGGCAATCTCTTCCTTGTCTCTACCTATCACTGGCCCTCTATCTAGCTCTACCTATCCCACCCCCTTCTACCAGCTTATATTTCACCTCATTTCTCTATTTCCTCAGTTCTGATGAAGAGTCATTCGGACTCGAAATGTCAACTGTATTCCTCTCCGCAGATGCTGTCAGACCTGCTGAGTTTTTCCAGGTATTTTTGTTTTTATACAAGTAACTAACTTCATGACCTGCTGAAAATCTCTCTCTTCCAGGGGATCCTGCACAACAAGTCTGATTTACAACTCCAGCTATTGAATCCACCTGGACTACCATTCAAGAGTAAAAACACCTTCTTCACTAGGCCTGAAACACATGCCTTTTTCAATATAAGCCAATCACATGAATGACGAACTATTCTTTTGTTTATAACGTGTAAAAGTACACTATTCTCTTTAACTGTATTTTCCTCGAGGGTACATGTGTGTGTGTGTGTGTGTATGTGTGTGTGTGAATGATGTAGAGTTGGACTTTTGGAGTGAATGTGTGAATAAATGACCCTCTTTATTTAAACCCACAATAAGCTGCTGCTGGTCATTAAAATTGTCCACGTTCTCAGGAGTTAAAAAGCGCACACATGTTTTTCAAAAAAACATACTGATTACAAAAATAAGGGAAGGGAACAGGAGTTTTAGCAGCTCTCCCGCTCATCCCTGTTTGTAACAATACACAAACTAATAGATCACGCACAGTGTTGCAGACAAGGCATTAAGACCAAATCCAATATTCATATCAAGCAGTTTTGCAGGCAGTTGTAAAACTGGAACTGGGGAATGGAGAAGACGACCGTTGGGTGACAAAGTGGGAAAAGGCAGAGCAGAGAAGAATATAACGCAGATCAGGACAGGGATAGGAAGATGTGACAGGGCAATGAGGAGGTAGGAAAGGTGGAGAGGCTGAGAGTAAAGTATGGTTATTGGGTGGAGGATGAATTACTACCTGCAGATGTCTGGCTATCTGTTTCTGTATATACAGTTGTCAGATAATCTCATTATGAATATTTGGCTGAGCTTCAAGACTCACTAATGGTTAGCTCAACAAGGTTCTGTTTGTGCAGGCTCAAGTGGAGTATTAGTTTTGATTGATTAACATCCTAATGAGGTTATAATAAGGTATTCATTCTTTGATTGGTTTTATTCAACATCTGTAAAGGTGTTTTTGAAGCTACAAATGACAGTGCCTGATTAACATTTCTATAAGGTTGCAAGAGCAACAGACTTTTTCAAAGCAGATTTTTGAATTGGCTTTTTTTTCATGAGCATTTCAAGATTTACCATTGTTATTATATGGATCATAGTTGCTGTGTATAGTGCATACTGGATGACAGGGTATGGAAAGCACATTTTCAAGGCCTTTTAAACATACCTTTCAAAAGGTTCTTGAGCCAAACTATGGGCCAGATTTTCCACTTCCACCCACCACTGGGATCGTCCGGATCCCCCCAGCGAAAGTCAATGGACTTTTAGCAAGGACACTGAATCTCCCACAGCAGGTCCCATCGGAAAATCATACAAACCTATGAATTAGGAGCAGGAGTAGGCCCCTTGAGCTTGTGCCGCCACTTAATAAGGTCAGGGCTAAGCTGATTACAACCTCAACCCCACATTTCTGTCTACCCCCGATAGCCTTTCACCCCCTTGTTAATCAAGAATATATCTAGCTCTGCCTTAAGAATGTTCAAAGACTTTGCTTCCACTGCATTTTGAGGACAAGAGTTCCAAAGATTCACTGCCTTCTGACTGAAAAAATTTCTCCTCAACTCTGTCTTAAATAAGTGACCCTTTATTTTTAAACAGTGACCCCTAGTTCTAGATTCTCCCAGAAGAGGGAACATCCTCTCCACATTCACCCTGTTAAGACCCCTCAGGACCTTATATGTTTCAATTAACTCGCCTCTTACTCTTCTAAATTCCGGTGGATACAAGCCTAACCTGTCCAGCCTTTCCTCATAAGACAACTTGCCCATTCCTGGTATTAATCTAGTAAACCTTCTCTGGACTGCTTCTAATGCATTTACATGTTTCTTTAAATAAGGAGGCCAGTACTGTACACAATACTCAAGATGCGGTCTCACCAATGCCCTGTACAACTGAAGCATAGCCTTCCTACTTTTGTAATCAATTCCCCTCACAATAAATGATACATTCTATTAGCTTTCCTAATTACCTGCTGTACCTGCATACTAGCCTTTTGTGCTTCATGTACTAGGATATCCAGATCCCTCTGAATCTCAGTGCTCTGCAATCTCTCACCATTTAGATAATAAACTTCGTTTTTATTCTTCCTGCCAAAAATGAACAATTCCATACTTGCCCACATTATACTCCATTTGCCAGATCATTACCCACTCACTTAGCCTATATATGTACCTTTGTAGCCTCCTAACATCCTCTTCACAATTTACTTTCTGTCCTAGGACTTCTCTGAAGGGCCGTGAACCTCGAGAAGCTGGCCAGACTCCACAGAAACTACAGGGATTTTGAGATGCCTACACCACAATGAAACTGGCCAGGTTGGGAATGCAGGGTGAGGGCTTGCTATCCACACTCTTATCCCATGCTGGTGAAAATTGCCAGCGCCTAAATTGCGGAAATCCCAGAATCGGCTCCCACCCGCCATTTTTAAAGGCTTCTGGAGTCAGTGCGACTGCATGAAAATCTGACCAATAAATTCAATTGGAGGTTGTCCTGTTGACTTCAATGTTTTCCTGTCTGGAATGAACAGAAGCTACATTTCCAAACAAAATCACAGGACCCTCCAATGTAATAAAGGCATCCAATAAAGGTAAATCTCCTTGAGGGTTCACCTGCTCGTCTACTGCAGCTTCAACAAAGCACTGAAAAAACCCTGGAAGTTGGCAAAATTACAGCAAATGAGTAGGAGAATCTTTAATTAAATTAATGTCTTCAGTTGCAGAGGCCCTAAACTCTGGAATTTCCTCCTTACCCTCTCTGCCTCTTTTTCTTCCTGCAAGATGCTCATCAAAGCCTACCTCTTGGCTTAAGCTTTTGGTTATTTGTTCCAATTTCTCCTTATGTAGCACAGCTTTGCATCATTTGGTGTGTATGGTGTTTCAATCTATACAGTAAATATTTAACAATAGGAGTGATTACTGTTTTTATTGCACACATGTGCCTATTAATTCTTTACAGCGATCCTTCATAGGCAGTTATTTTTTGGAGATGTCACTTACACAGAAAGCTACCACCCCTCTATTTACATCAGAGAAACAGGCCACCCGGCTCAATAGGTCCACGCTAGTGTTTATACTACACACGAGCTCTTGCCACCCTTCTTTACCTAACCTTATCAGCATATCATTCTACTTCATTCTCCTGCATGTGCTTATCCAGCTTTCTCTTAAATGCTCCTATGTTATTTGCCTCAACTACTCCTTCAGGTATTGAGTTCCACATTCTAACCATCCACTGAATAAAGATTCTCCTGAATTCCTTATTGTATTTATTAGTGACTATCTTATAGGCGAGGCAGTGGCATTGTGGTAGTGTCACTGGACCAGTATGCCAGAGACCCAGGATAATGCTCTGGGGACCAAGATTTGAATCCCACCATGGCAGATAGTGAAAACATTTGGAATTAAAAGTCTAACGAAGACCACGAATTGCTTGTTCTCACAAGAAACCCATCCGGTTCACAAATGTCCTTACCTGGTCTGGCCCTCATGTGACTCCACACCCACAGCAGTTTTTTTTTTAATTCATGGGATGTGGGTTTCACTGGTTAGGCTAACATTTATTGCCCATTCCTAATTGCCAGAGGGCATTTAAGAGTCAACCACATTGCTGTGGGTCGGGAGTCACATGTAGGCCAGACCAGGTAAGGATGGTAGATTTCCTTTCTCCAAAGGACTTTAGTGAACCAGATGAGTTTTTACAACAATTAGCAAAGGTTTCATGGTCATCATTGGACTTTTAATTCCAGATATTTATGAATTCAAATTGCACCATCTGCTGTGGCAGGATTCAAACCCAGGTCCCCAGAGCAATACCCTGGGTCTCTATGCTACTAGTCCAGCGACAATACCACTACGCCATCGCCTCCCCAGTGTGGTCAACTCTTAACTGCCCTCTGAACAAGTGTAATTAGGGGTGGGCAATAAATGCTGGCCTAGCCAGTGATGCCCACATCCCACGAATAAAATAAAATTATGCCCCATTGTTCTGATCTTATCTGAAACTGGAAACATCTTCTCTATGTCTACCCTATAACTCTTTCATGATTTTAAAGACCGCTATCAGTGTCCTGTTTTCTAGAGACAAGAACCGCAACCTATTCAATCTGTAATTTCATAAACTAATTTTTTTTAAATTAGGGAATTCAATGATTTTCAGTATCAAGTGCTGCCAAGGCTCCTGCAATGACAGCTGTGTTTAACAAGCTTTGTAAATGGTTCGGCACAGGCTGACAGATTTTATTTAGAGTAATTCTGAAATGCAGTTTAAATGCACTATCATTTACGGGTGCCATCTGACACAAACTAACATTGTACTAGACTGTCTAATTGAAGATTGCCAACCTTCTAGGATTGTCCTGGGGTCTCCAGCATTGTAGATTCTCCAGGATGCTGCTATGATCAATTCTGAAGAAAAAACATAGGAGCATTTTGAAAATAACTTTTTTTCCCATTTTCTTTGAAAAGTTGTCTAAAGGTTATAAAACTATTGGAGATGGAAAATGGCTATTAGTCTTAAAGTCAAGAATCACCCAATTCAGCAATAAACAGTCTGTTCCCTTCCCAGTTGGTGTGGGAAGGCAGCACGCATGAGGAATGATGTGTTGCAGTGACCAATGGTGAGATCATGGGGGCGGGGTAACTGGAGGAAGGTCATATGATGAAACTTTCAGGAATACATTAAACCAGAGTCGGACCCTGGATCATACTGTCTACAATCAAGTTAGACAGATCAGGAAGCATTTTTCCAGATTCCATCACTTACAAAAGTTACAAAAAATGTGATCATAGATAAAACGTGTTGACTTTGTGAACCACCAGGGATCCACCTCCAGATGCCCTAAAACACAAACACTTTTGTTTGAAACCATAAGGTGAATATCAAAAGAGCCAATGATGATATGAGGAAACACTTCTCTTACACAGAAAATTGTTAGGATCTGGAATGTATTGCCAGGGGACATGGAGGAGGCAGATTCAATTGTGCCTTTTGAAAGGGAATTGGATAAGAACCCAAAGAGAAAACATTTGCAGGGCTACAGAAAAAAGACAGAGGAGTGGAATTAGCTCTGTTGTTTTTGGGGAGAGCCGGCAAAGATACAACAGGCCAAATGATCTCCTTCTGTGCTGTAAACATTCTATGATTCTATATATCATGGAAGACGCTCATGTCTGGTGAACACACCCTGCAAGACTCTGGCCAGTAAAGTCAACCTGAGGGAAGTCTTCACTGGAAAACGCAACTTCCAGCCAGATTGCATATGACTGAGAACATAATCAGTTTCAACTTTGAATATCATGGGAGAGAATTTTTCCTATGGTGGGCGGGCATGGAGCCAATCACCACCCGCGATCGACTGCGTGCCTCCATTTAACGCAGGCGGGCCAATTAAGGCCCACCCAGTGTAACACACAGCCAGTAGTGCTCAGCGCTGCCCGTGCGGGCAAGGGGAGGAGGGAGTGTCGGTGCCTGCACTTTTTCATGCATGCGCACAAAAGAGCACAGCAATCTCCCCGAGGCATGGAGCTGCCTCAGGAAGATTAAATAGATTATGAAACTTTTTAATGAATAACGTAATCATTTATTTAAACATGTCCCTTGTGTGACAGTGTCACACGATTTGGGACATGTTCATGAAGTTTGGAAAATTTATTTATTTATTTTATAAAAGCTTCAGGAAACTTCATTCCGCCCGTGGATGAGGTTTCCTGAAAATGGCGAAGGCCGCTTGGGCTCTTCGCCTGCCTGCCAGCCTTAAGGTTGGATGGGCAGGTTCTTAACAAGTTTAATTACTTTTTTAATGGCCTTAATAGGCCAATGACATTTCAGTGGGCACGCAGCCACCTCCAGCACTTGCCCGCCAAATGAAATATTGACATGACGCACGATGACATCGGGATGCACGCCCGACATCATCACGCAAGATTTTACCTGTCAGGCATGCCCCCGCACCAGAAAATTCATCCCATGGTTATAGGACTAAATTATATTGCTTATCTAACACTGACCATATAGGACAAATTTTCCTCTTATTGCACCTGAATGTAAAGAATTGCCTGAAATAGAGAAGAGTACAAAGGAAAATTATGCTACGAAGATCGCACAGCAACAACAGAGCCCATCTAATTTTCCATCTATTGAAATCAATGGAAGGCAAGTTGGCCCATTACGTCTAGGCTAGGTGTTTGCTGCAGCAAAGTAAAACTAATCTCATTATCATGCTCTCTCTCGACACCTTCACATTGTTGTAATATGCCTTTAAGGGCTAGCAGCATGCCATCACTAGAGGGGAAGTGTGTCATGTGATCCAGCCTCAGTTTCACTTTGGCCTGTGGGCAGAACACAGCAAAGCTCTGCTGCTGATGTCTTCAAGCTTTCCATCCATGTACAAATGTTCTCATGTGCCTAGTTTAAATAAATGAACCCAAACATGTTTACACAAACCCTTATGCGTGATTGGTGCTTTTGTATCATTATGAAAACAATACACACATCTTTATTAGCTTTTCCCTCTGAAGATGCAATGGTCTTTGCTTCAGCTATTCTCAATGAGAAAGCAACACCTTGTATTCATATAGTGCTATAATGTAGTAAAGCATCACCAGGGATTTCACAGGCGCATTATCAGACATAATTCGACATTGAGCCACAAAAGCTTGTTTTAGGTTTTAAGGGGCGTCTTAAAGGATGGTGGAGGATGGAAAAAGTAGTGTAAATATTAATTGTACAATAAATGAAAAGAAAATGAATAGAATAATAGTTAGAAATTGTGCATTAGGCACCATAGGTAAAGGGAAAACTAAAAGATGTAAAATAAATAAGATGGAGAAATAAGAAATATTTGAAGAAAGCAATATCACAGCAGAAATGCAGGTTAGGCTTACCACCCACTTCTTAACGGCTATTAGGAATGGGCAATAAATACTGACCATGCCAAAGATGTCTACATCTCATTAACAAATAGAAGAAAAGTTCAGGTCACTACTAGTCCAGTAACATAACTACTATGCTACTCTACACACATTAGAACCAGACCTTTCAGGAGTGAGATAGGAAAATATTTCTACTTGTAAATGGCATGATGTTGGGTCATGGATATCAAGCATAGGAAGGTATGTGCAGGGATGTCAGAAATCAGCCATAATCTCATGGTATGGTTGAACAGGCTTGAGGGGCTGATTGGCCTACTCCCGTTACTATGTATATGTGCATTCTTTGTTTCTCCTCCGCAAGCTCATTATCGAATACTTTTCCACATTACACTGCACTTGTCACCTCTCAGTCCCTGCCATTAAGTTGTTCGCTGCCCTTGAAATATTTTATGATCCTTCTCACTGCTAGTCAACTTCCCCTCAAGTTATCAGAAAATGTCAATATTGTGCTCCCTATTACCAATTCAAAGTTAGATATTTTGTGTGTATGTATAGGGAGACACAGAGTGGGAAAGAAAGAGAACAAAGGTGAACCCAGCACTGGCTCTTAGGATTAACCACATCCATCCCTTCTCCAATCTGAACAACAACCATAACCTCAAACCTTGAGTTCCTTGTCTCTTAACTCCTCCTACAATTCCTTTTATGACATGCACCAGAATTTTTGTAACAAGCTTGTGAGGTATCTTAGCGAATGCTAATTATACTACTTCTAGCTCATGACCTCTATTTATCCAATCAGTTCGCAGAAAAAAAATGCTACATTTTAGCAAACACGATTTGTTTTTAACAAATCCATGTTAGCTACCATTAATTAGAATCCATTCCCGCAGGCGTTGGGATACCAATGTCAGGACCAAATGGGAGTCTCAGCGCTACACTTATCAACAGCAAGACCAGTGGCACAGCCTTCCAGGAAGTGCCCTCGTATCTGGCCACTTCTGCGCTTACCGCCATGGACTCACGATACTCCAGACCCATTCACAGGGCTGACAGCTCTGGAGCCTCAGCAGCCCCACCTGGAGAGGTGGGTACCACTGAGGCAGGTTGGGGATCGAGAGAGCACATAAACATGGAGACTCCCTCAGAAGCATGGTTCCAAATCAAAAATTATGGGGATTGAAGCCAGTAAGGGAGAGGAAAGCCCTCCAGAAGAATCACTTGGACCATGGGGGTGGCCTTAATGCCTGTCATCACTGGGGTATGAAGCCTCTGGCTCTGATGGCCACCTGGCCTGTAGCAAGAAGGCTGTGGGAGGCCATTCTGATGACAGCAAAACAAAGGTGAGGCCACAAAATTGCTCCTAACTGGGGCCTTGACCATCTTAATTGGCTGCCCATCACAGCGGAGCAGCCAGCTGATTGTATTCGCAGCCCAGCCATGGGAAACTTCTCCAGCAGCAGGAATGCATTGGGGAGCCATCAAGACACAGCAAACCCCCGTTTTCACACCCTCCCCACAAACCTGCTGCCACACAGCTGAGGGAATTCCACCCACAGAATCATACAATGGTTACAGCATAAATTGAGGCCATCTGGCCCATTGTGCCCATGCCGTCTCGTGGCCAGAGTAACTCAGTTTGTCCCATTCCCTAGCCCTTTCTTCCCAGGCTTGCAATTTTTTTTTCTCTTCAGGTACCTATCCAATTTCCTTTTGAAAGTTGTGACGAATTTTCTCCCAGCAGTGTATTCCAAATACCAACCAATTGCTGCATTATGAAGTCTTTCCTTATGTAACTGTTGTACTTCTGCCAATCATCTTAAATCAGTGTTCTCTGGTTCTTGACCTTTCTGCTAATATAAACAATTTCTCCCTGCCTACAGCCCTCGTGTTTTTGCACTCCTTTATCAAATCTTGTGGGAATCTCTCTTCTCTAAGCAGAATAACCCCAGCTTCCCCAATCTATTAACCAATTAACCCATGCATTTCTAAATGCTCACGTATTTCATTTTAAAAGGAAGCAACCAACACATCCCCTTTCTGGCCTGGCTGTCTGTGATTGGCTCATCCGACCAACT
The DNA here is from genome assembly GCF_017639515.1 of Carcharodon carcharias. Lineage (NCBI taxonomy): Eukaryota > Metazoa > Chordata > Chondrichthyes > Lamniformes > Lamnidae > Carcharodon > Carcharodon carcharias. The sequence continues at coordinate 132,695,618 of NC_054471.1, forward strand.
AAACTCCAATTCCCCATTCAACAACTGTCCCACAGCTGTTACTGACCATCACAGTATCTTCTTGGTCACAAAACTGAAATAAAAGCCACCACAAAACAAAGATTCCATACCAACTTTAAACTATCCAAAGTTTCATAAAAAATTCGCCAACTCACCCTTGTCTATTTCCTTAGTGCCTGTCTTCTCAATACTCTTGCCTGAGCTAGTGCTCTTCCTCACTGCTGGCATGGCTGTTGGAAGGTTGCTGACTTTCAATGGGGCGGACTATAGATGGCCTTACAAGATGACCTTCAGCATCTCAATGCCTAGAATGCCCAGCTTCAGATTGCACGACCTAGCATGGACAGCCACAGTCTGGTCTGGCTGATTGACAAGCACCAGCAAGGGCACTGATGGAGTGGCAATGGTGACAAAATGTACAAGGCCAACACGAGAGAGAGACCAGCAGGTTCCTGCTCCAAGGAGCCACTGCCACTCCTAAGGTGCAGCACTTCAGCAATCCTATCAATGTGTTGGAGGGCGGATTGCTGGACAGTAAGGTGTCTCTGCAAGCTGCTTTGAACACAGGTAGCCGGAGCTATGATGACAGCATTCTGAACTTGCATGACATCAAGCTGCAGTACCCAAACTATGAGTGGCTTCAGCTTCTGCTACAATGGACATCAGCCATAGATGCTGAATCATGGATGTGTCCAGAAATGTTCTCATGGAGCAGGCAGCTGCTAACAAGCTGCTTCAGCTTCCTCCTCTACTCTAGATGTGTCAGCATCACAGACTAATATCACATTCCGCCAAGCTGGCAAGGATGCGCTCCCAATTTCTACACAATGCCCTTGCCAAGTTGATACTAGACTCCTCTATGCTCTTTGACATTGATCGCAGGCTGTCTAACCGGCTTCCCAAGTTACTAAGTGTTTCAGGGTACATCAGCCTTCTCTGTAGACCACCCAACAAAGTGCTCATCTGAGTCTTCAGCAGAAGAACCTGGGTGCAACACTGCCATTCTTGTAAGTTGGCACCTGTGCTATTCCACCTCCAGCCCTGGTTGCAGGTTACTTATGCCTGGTGCCTCACCACATATAGATCCCGCCTCTAATGCACCTGCAGTCTCAGTATCTGAGCTGGTGGTTGTGAATGTGAGACGGAGTAACAGTGCTTCTTCTTTATTAGTCTTCCTGTTCTTTCACCTCGTGCTGATTCCCTACTGCCGGCCAGGTGGCAGTTCTTGGGTATCTGAAATGATAAAGGCACAAGGCTAGGGTTGTAGTGAGGCTAGGAGGGGAAACCAAGAGGTTTATGTTTACACCATCTGCAGCTTGTAAATCAGAAGAGATTCTGGTATGAGGGGAAAGTGGGATGTAAAAAGGATTAGGTATGACCATACCATCATTGTCCATTGTTTCAGCCCTGATGGTGCCCATAGTTTCAGCAATGATTGACTCAATAATGGCCATCACTGTCTCCTCCATGGGGGTTAGGAAATGCAGGTGCATCTGTTTCTCTCCAGTTAACATCTGCTGCCTCCAGTTGTGCGCCACCTTGCCCTGCAAGTGAGGCAAGTGTGTCAGTAAGTATGGTGTGATGTGCTTGGGTGATGTGGTGTCATGGATGAATAGTTGGCAGGGTATGCAAACTGTGAGATGTGAGTGTTTGGCTTGCAGCAGTACTAACTGGGTGGGGGGGTGAAGTGGAGCACATGAATTTTTGGTATGTGTTCTGATCCATAGGGATTATTTGTAGGTGAATAATAGGGAATGTCAGCCTGGTGGCACAGTTGCTGCAATATGACATTTGAAAATTAATTCACTAACTTTAGCCTCTTGTTTGTGGTCATTAAACCTTTTGCAGTACTGTATCCAGGTCCTTGGGGCTAGGCGGCTTGCATCAGTCAAAGTGGTTATCTGCTTTCAATGTCAGTTCAGATTTTGTCTGGAGGGCCTCTTGGTCCCCATGGGTAAGGAAATCCCTCCTCCCATCCACCTCCTGCACCAAGGCCTTCGGTGATGCATCTTAAGAACCTTAGAGCTTGCTCTCTGCACTGCTGCGCTGTAGCCACTCTTCTTATTGGTAAGACTCTCCTTCCTAACCATTTCCAGCACATCTTCCCCTTTTGGAGATGCAGGTTGGCTTTGGGTAAGTGATGCTAGCCTCACAACAAACTTGGGTCACCTGCTGAAATGTTCTACCACTCAACAGCACATTTAATGCAGAGATGCATGCAGATATCATTTAAATAAGCAGGCATCCCGAAGTTTGTCGGGTGCCTGTATTAGAAGGAAAGGGCGGGGGTTAATTCCAGATCATGATTTCTAGGCCTGTTTTTGGGGGTAATCGAATTTTGCCCCCTATATTTCAGTGCTACTCCCTTGCATCATATACAAAGTAGGTAAGTCTGGCATACAGTTTAAAAGTTCAATGAAAGTAACCCAACCACCTGACTGCTCCACTCAGCACATTCTTAGCTGAAAGTATTGTCTGCTCAATATTTATCACAATCTATTCCTTATATATTTGTATTGGATACAGAGCTGTTATAGCAGTGTACAAAGGGTTATTCCAACACAATCCATCATACAAAGAATTGTTAATATAAAGTTGAATTGTAGTAAAGTAAGAAGCAGACAGTTGATGGAAAACAAGCAAGACCTGACAGGAATCAACAGACAGTGACAATCAGTGCCCTAAAATAGAAAGAAAATTAAATAGGTGAAAGTGCCATAAAATCTTTAGCAGCTTGGATTATAGCTCACCAGGCTGCAAATTGCTCAGAGTATTGATCAACCCTGCAAATCGACATTCCTAATGCTCATGAGTAACATTTCTGAGGCTCTGTACATTATGGATGAGTAGTCGGGCACTCCAAAGGAGATTGATTTCAATTCACCTGGGACTTTCATCTCACTTACCATCAAAGACACTTTGTCCTCAGCAAGCAGACCAATCAAATGCCTCCTTCACGTGGTGCAAGCAGAATGATTGAAGCTCTGATCAATAGTATCCTGAGGGGGCCAGGGAAGCTCCCTCTTTCTGCATCAAGAAGTACCAGACTACAGGGAAGCATTCTGTTCTACTCAAGATTCAGATTGATTTATTCCCACATTCAGGCCTCAACTTACAGGCTCAAAGCAATTGATGCGGCTGTATGAATAACCCTAGTCTAATGTTTCATAATGATGCTCAAAACTTGACTTATGTATTTCTTTACTGGGTTAATAGTCCTATGCAGAACAGTAAATTTATTTTTAAAAATTGGCAGAAAAATTAAATGTCAGGATTTTGAGGTTACCCAATTTGAGTCAGAAAAGAAAAGCCCTTGTCAGTTTTAACACTCAAATGCAATCTGTGAGTGCTTGTGTGAGTGAAATGTTCAATTACATATCTTTCAAATCACCTTTATTTCAAGGGTGACATCATCATTTCTGAATAATCATTCTCATTTTCAAACTACCAAAGGTTACTTTATTATCTTCCTTTACAGGCATATTTTGAATTAAACAAATCAGATGAGGTGACTGGTCTGCATCAGTTCTTTTGATGCTGGTAGAGCTAACAAAACCAATCACAGAAAGCTCGTAATTATGAGCCACATACTCAACTTTTTTTCAACTTATCTGCTCTTCTAACTATCTGGCAAAGGCCAGGTCCCACAATGGTTAACATGTCAACATTTCCAACTACAACAGCACAGAGGCGGGACACAGGATTGAATCACCAATGAACCTACCAGGGGGAAATGCATCACAGAATTTCAGATATGACTCTAACTGAATCTAAAGTCATCTAGACTTCAAAGCTTCAGGGAACTCAAAAGTAGTTCCTGAATCCAGCAGATTTAACTACATCTGCCAGCTTTAACAATTGGTCTTAATAACATTTTTCTCAGGCTACAAGGTTTCCAATCAGACACTGAATTGGCACTAAATTGTTGATGCTACATTCTCACTAAGCCAAAAACATAATGGGCTAAATTTGATACTCCCGGAGAACAAACACAGGGAACACAATTAACTCACGGCTGTTGATTTCAATGCAGCAGCCCACCAACTTAATGCAACCTGCTCATTTCAAAGATTTCAGCATTCAGCTGGTGTGAAATGCCTTGTTGATTGGCTGGATGTCCGAGCAGAGGTCAATCTCGTAAGTGGTTAGCACCACTTAATACTAGCCTGAAATGCTTAAAACTAACCTGTGACTCTTAAAGGGCAGGTACATTGTGGTTGGAGCAGGCACAGGCAGTCACGCAGGAAATGAGTCTGATGGGAAACATTGAACAATGGTAAAACATGGCAGAGTGTAACTGTTAGAGAAACTAGTTGTCACTCAATTGAATTTGAAACATTCATTAACATTTCCACTGAAAAGAATAGAAATTAATAGTCATGTTTATTAAATCGAAGCTTGTTGTGACTATAAGGGCAAAACATGTCTGATAGTGATAGAAAAAATCCTGAAAATGAAGGGCAATGTAGTAAAACATTTCCTGTGGCTTCACAGGAGCATAATCAGTCCAAAATTAACACTAAGTCAAAGAAGAAGACATTATGACAGGTAACCAAAAGTTTGGTCAAAAAGGTAGGTAATCTAAGGTGCAATACAACTTTAAGAGAATGTGAGCGTATTACCGAATTGCTCTGTAGCACTGGCTACAATGTTAATCAGTAGTTTAGAATAGGGTCTGGTTGGAGAAGCACACATTGTGTTAGTGCTCTGTTACTTCTGTTAATAAACAGCATGTGCTTCACTTTACATTGGTCTCTGCGTCTGGAGTATCTTGTTTACCAACTCACTCACCAGTAGATAAGCCTGCAACTGGCGCTCACTGAGCAAAGTGACCCGATAGAAGGAACATAACAGTAGGTTTTAAGGAGGATCCTAAAGGAGGAGAGATATAGAAAGGTGGAGTGGCTCAAGGAGGGAACTCCAAGGCTTTGGGTTCTGACAGCTGCTAATGGAGCGATTTAAATTAGGGATGTGCAAGAGGCCAGAAATGGAGAAGCGCAGATGGCTTGGAGGACTGTAGGTAAGGAGGTGTGAGCCTACGGTGGGATTTGAAAATAAGGATGAGAATTTTAAATTCGAAGCACTGCCTGTCCAAGTGCCAAAATAGGTCAGCAAGCACTTAGGTGATGAGTGAATAGGACTTCTGGTGTGAGTCAGAATACGGGCAGCAGATTTTTAGATGAATTTTTGGTTGTAGGATGGGTGACCAGTTAAGAGATCATTAGTCAGGTCTGGAGGTACCAAAAGCATGGATGAGGATTTTAGCAGGGGATGGGCTGTGGCAGAGTCTGAGATGAACAACATTACAGAGGTAAAAGTAAGTCTTTTAGAGAGAGTCTGAGTGTAATTTTTGCAGACATTGTCAAGAGGCGTTTAAGAATGTTTGAGGTTTGCCATTACTAAAAATTTCTTTGATTGAGGGATGGTATTCCATTGGAATGTTGCATAATGCTAAATGCTATAAAAAGCCTAATGGCTGTTCACAATGTTCCAAAGTGGACTACTTTTAGATCATTTGTTAATGAGTTAACATCAAATTCCTAAGTGTGCTGGTCTAAGAAAGTCATTAGCCTGTTTTAAATAGTTTTGCAGACAGTGTGGTAATCTGAATTGAAAGTAATAGCCAGCATACTAAAGCTAATGCATATAGTAATCCAATGTTGGTGCCAATTGGCAAAAGCACAATGCAAAATTGATTCATGCAGACCAAATTCAATTCCTTACCTAGCTAAGCTCAGAAGCTGGGACAGTAGAAATGACCTCAGTAGCTGTGGACTAGAAAGAGTGTAAAATCAGCCAAATGTGAGTGTTGATCAATGACCCCTGGTGGAAAGTATTTGTATCCTCACTCAATGCCTGCATACAATGAAGCACAATCACACTGCCTGCTGCATTTGCATGAAGAATTACTACCCATAGAAAACAGAAAGAAGGAAAAAAGGCTTACAAATGTACAGTACCTTTCATGACCTCAGGACATCCCAAAGCACCTTAGAGGCATCGAAGTACCTTTGGAGCGTAGTCACAGTTGTAATGTGGAAAACACAGCAGCAAACTTCCACAACAGTAATATGATAATGATTAGATAATCATGGATCCCAAGAAAAGGAATTTGAAGAATGTCTACGAGATGGCTTTTTGGAGCAGCTTGTGGTGGAGCCCACTAGGGAACAGGCAATTCTAGATTTAGTGATGTGTAATGAGGCAGATTTGATAAGGGAGCTTAAGGTGAAGGAACACTTAGGAGGAAGTGACCATAATATGATAGAATTTACCCTGCAATTTGAGAGGAAAAAGCTGGAATCAGATGTAATGGTATTACAATTGAATAAAGGCAACTACAGAAGTATGAGACTCAGCCTAAATAGCCAAGTGGTTATGGTACTGGGTTTGTAACCCCAAGATCAAGAGTTCAAATCTCACAATGGCAAACTATGAAACAATGTAACTTCATCTGAATAGGAACAGATGGAAAAGCGTTTGTACTCGAAAGAGTTATATCTGTTAGCCTCGGGGAAATGCCCTCTGTGCCTTTTGGCACGGCAAAGAGGAGCTTTTTGTACGGACTGCTGCTGCACACCTTCCATTTTCTCGCCCTTGTCCGTCGACCGGACACGCCCTGGCGTGCCTTGTTGCCGTCCGGCGGCGGAGGCCCCCGATGGGAGGCCCTCTACGGAGGTGTCCTCCCCCTTTCTATCGGAGACCTGGGTTGGAGGGTGTTGCATGCAGCAGTCCCTTATAATAAGAGGATGCATTGGTTCACGGACTCTCAGGACACGTGCCCTTTTTGCGGTCTTGTGGAGTCCGTGGACCATGTATACATAGGGTGTTGTAGGCTGCACTCCCTTTTTAGTTATTTGAAAAACCTTTTATTGATGTTTTGTTTGCACTTCAGCCCCACGCTCCTGATCTATGGGCACCCGGTGCAGAAGGGGGTCGGGAAGGAGGAGGACCTCCTCGTGAACCTGCTCCTGGGCCTGGCCAAGTTGGCCATTAACAGGTCCAGGCAGCGGGCGATCGACGGGGGAGTCCCGCCCGATTGTTTGTCCCTCTTCCGCGGCTACGTTCGCTGCCGGATGTCCCTGGAGAAGGAGCACGCGGTGTCTGCTGGCACTCTCGAGGCCTTCCGTGCTCGGTGGGCACCGCGGGGACTGGGGTGTTTTGTTGACCCCTTTAATCACATTTTGATTTAAAGTTTGTAAGTTTCCTTTAAAACTTTGTTCTTGGTTTTACAGCTGACCTGAATTAGGGGCTGTGCCTGATTTTTCCCAATTTTGTTGATTTGGTTTTCATTTAAAAGATTATCAAGAGTTCAAATCTCACAATGGCAAACTATGAAACAATGTAACTTCATCTGAATAGGAACAGATGGAAACGTGTTTGTAATCGAAAGAGTTACAGAGGCATGAGGGAGCAGCTGGCCAGAATTGACTGGGTAATGAGCCTAGCAGGAAAGACAAAGGAACAGCAATGGCAGGAGTTTCTGAAAGTAATTTGGGAGACACAGCAAAAATTCATCCCTAGGAAGAAGAAGCATACTAAAGTGAGGACGAGGCAACCATGACTGACAAGGGAAGTCAGGGACAGCATAAAAGCTAACGAGAAAGCATACAATGTGGCAAAGAGCAGTGGGAAACCAGGGGATTGGGAAGCCTACAAAGACCAACAGAGGACAACTAAAAAAGAAATAAGGAGGGAGAAGATGAAATATGAGGGTAAACTAGCCAGTAATATAAAAGAAGATTGCAAGAGTTTTTTTTAAATATATAAAGGGTAAGAGAGAGGAAAAAGTGGACATTGGGCCACTGGAAAATGACGCTGGAGAAGTAGTGGTGGGGAACAAAGAAATGGCAGAGGAACTGAATAGGTACTTTGCGTCAGTCTTCATGGTGGAAGACACGAGTGATATCCCCAAAGTTCAAAAGAGTCAGGGGGGGAAGAGGTGAATATGGTGGCCATTACCAAGGAGAAGGTGCTAGGAAAACTGAAAGGTCTGAAGGTGGATAAATCACCTGGGCCAGATGGATTTTACCCCAGAGTTCTGAAGGAGATAGCTGAAGAGATAGTGGAGGTGTTAGTGGTGATCTTTCAGGAATCACTGGAGTCAGGAAGGGTCTCAGAGGATTGGAAAATCGCTAATGTAACCCCCCTGTTTAAGAAGGGAGTGAGGCAAAAGACGGGAAATTACAGACCGATTAGCCTGACCTCGGTCGTTGGTAAGATTTTAGAGTCCATTATTAAGGATGAGATTTCAGAATACTTGAAAGTGTATGGAAAAATAGGGCAAAGTCAGCACGGTTTCATCAAGGGGAGGTCATGCCTGACAAATCTGTTAGAATTCTTTGAAGAGGTAACAAGTAGGTTAGACAAAGGAGAGCCAATGGATGTTATCTACTTGGACTTCCAGAAGGCCTTTGACAAGTTAAGAGCCCATGGTGTTAGAGGCAAGGTACTAGCATGGATAGAAGATTGGCTGTCTGGCAGAAGGCAGAGAGTGAGGATATGGGGGTCCTTCTCAGGATGGCAGCAGGTGACTAGTGGAGTTTCGCAGGGGTCAGTGTTGGGACCACAACTTTTCACTTTATACATTAATGATCTGGATGAAGGAACTGAGGGCATCCTGGCTAAGTTTGCAGATGATACAAAGATAGGTGGAGGGACAGGTACTATTGAGGAGGCGGGGAGGCTGCAGAAGGATTTGGACAGGTTAGGAGAATGGGCAAAGAAGTGGCAGATGGAATACAATGTGGGAAAGTGTGAGGTCATGCACTTTGGTAGGAAGAATAGAGGCATAGACTATTTTCTAAATGGGGAGAGAATTCAGAAATCTGGAGTGCAAAGGGACTTGGGAGTCCTAGTCCAGGATTCTCTTAAGGTTAACTTGCAGGTTGACTTGGTAGTTAGGAAGGCAAATGCAATGTTGGTATTTATTTTGAGAAGACTAGAATATAAAAGCAGTGATGTGCTGCTGAGGCTTTATAAGGCTCTGGTCAGACCACATTTAGAATATTGTGAGCAATTTTGAGCCCCGTATCTCAGGAAGGATGTTCTGGCCCTGGAGAGGGTCCAGAGGAGGTTCACAAGAATGATCCCAGGAATGAAAGACTTAACATATGAGGAACGTTTGAGGACTCTGGGTCTATACACAATGGAGTTTAGAAGGATGAGGAGGGATCTGATTGAAACTTACAGAATATTGAAAGGCCTGGATAGAGTGGACGTGGGGAAGATGTTTCCATTAGTAGGAGAGACTAGGACCCAAGGGCACAGCCTCAGAGTAAAGGGAAGACCTTTTAGAACAGAGATGAGGAGAGACTTCTTTAGCCAGAGAGTGGTGAATCTATGGAATTAATTGCCACAGAAGGCTGTGGAGGCCAGGTCATTGAGTGTATTTAAGACTGAGATAGACAGGTTCTTGATTGGTAAGGGGATCAAAGGTTACGGGGAGAAGGCGGGAGAGTGGAATTGACAAACTTAACAGCCATGATTGAATGGCGGAGCAGACTCAATGGGCCAAATGGCCTAGTTTCTGTTCCTATGTCTTATGGTCTTATGGTCTTATCAGTTTTCAGTGATGTTGACTAAGGGATAAATATTAACCAGGACATGAGGGAAAATTCCCCTGCTCTTCTTTGAAATAGTGCCATGGATCTTTTACATCCAGCTGAGACAGCACTCGGGGCCTCGGTTTAACATTGCTTCCAAAAAGTGCATTCTGCTTGTGAAATAGTATTCTAGCACAAATTGGCACATTCAGTAGAGAAGAGGGGATCATTGGAAAAAAAGCTGTTGTTTCTGTGTTTTGAGCTTTCGGATGTTAGACTGAGGGAGACTGGGAGCAGTCATGATGTGCTGAATTTCTTCTCCAATAACACATCATGAATTTAAAATGTTGTTTGCAATCTGCTACCCATTTCATGATCTCTGTTAAATTAGAGAAATTCTACACAAAATGTCTATCCCAAGCTGCTTCTCATCAGCAGTTTAAAACCATAACATTTGTAAACAAGGGCATGGCTAGACAGTAGAAAGCATATTTATTTTTCCAGTTATAAGATTTCAAATTGTATCGCAATTCCCAGAATATACTTTCTCTTAAAAGGTATTGCAGATGCGGTGAAAAAAATGATTTATAAAAGCTTGGTGTAAGTCAATATTATGCTAGTTTCATTTTTGAGAGTTAATCTACATTTGCAAACTATAATTAAAATCAGTTTATTAAAGTAGCCATCAAACTATTATATCATTTAGATAAAAGCAAAATACTGAGGATGCTGGAAATCTGAAACAAAAACAGAAAATGCTGGAAAAACTCAGCAGGTCTGACAGCATCTGCGGAGAGAGAAACAGAGTTAACATTTCGAGTCCGTATGACGGACTGAAGAAGAGTCATACGGACTCAACGTCAGCTCTGTTTCTCTCTCCACAGATGCTGTCAGACCTGTTGAGTTTTCCAGCATTTTATGTTTTTGTATATCATATTACATCATTCAAATGTCTATCTACAATCAGTTGTGCAATGCTTCCGGGAATGGTAGAATAGTGGTTATGGACTGGATTTTCACGGAGTTGTGATGACTTGGAAGTCCTTTAAAAACGACAGCTGGGACCCGATTCCAAATTCCCAACCCTATTCCCAGGATTTCCAATTTTAGGGACTGCATTTTAAGGCTGCCGGCAGGTTCAATTCAAAATCCCAAATGCTACACTCCTGACCTTACCGGTTCCACTGCAGGGATAGGCATACCCTGGTCCTCAGCAATTTTCATGGAGGCGGGCCAGGTTTTCAGTGAGTTGTGGTTCATGGCATTTCAGAGGTGTTGTGAACCATAGTCTGTGTGAGGGAACCTTTTAAAATTTACATTCAAAAGGTTTTCCTCATGCCTCCCATGCCATTAGATGCCCTCCCAAATGACCCCTATATCCTTCATGCCCACCCCCAGGAGCATCTAGTGATGAGCAATAAATGCAAGCCCATACCCAAGAACGAACAAAATAAAATTCAAAGAAAAACTTTGATTTCTTCTCGAGTCTGGACCAGTGTTCTTCCCTGTACGAATACGACCTGACAACAGATTAACTGGTCATTTACCTGATTCTGGTTTGCGGGATTTTGCTATGCACAAAAGAGCTGCCACTTTTACCTACATAACAACAGTCACTGCAGTGAAAAATATCTCTGTGCATGAAATACTTTAGGAGATTTGATTTTGTGTTCAACCTACGAGGCAAAGATGGCCACATTCATCAACTGAAGTGTCTGTTAAGGTTCCGCTGGGTACATAGGTGACCACTCAGCCGATTTGTACCCTGAAGGTTCTGCTGCAAATAGGATAAGATACTGCAGATGATTGAGTTTTGGAAGAAATGACGGTTCAGGATTTCCTTTCCTTATGTTTTCTCTTTGCCTTTGAAATACGTTTGCTTTTGAAGGAGGCCACAACACTTTTAGCTCGTCAGCTCTGAAGAAGAGTCATACAAGCTCGAAACATTAATTCTGTTTCTCCACAGATGCTGCCAGGTCTATTGAGTTTTACCAGCGTTTTCTATATTTTATTTCAGGTTTCTAACATCCACCACACTTTGCTTTTATCATATTTTTTATTTGACTGCACCAGGTGCAGCAATCCTGGGCGAGCTTCTCTCGGGACTCAAATTCAATATCAAAACTCCTAAGTGAAGCTCTTTCTTTGACCAATCTGAGAGCACACCACAGGCTCAAGCTTCCCACAGAAGATTCACTTTAGTGTCAGGTATTTTGGCTACATGACCAGCCCAACTCAGTTGTGACTGTCTCAACATGGTGTGGATAGTTGGCATGACAACTCGGGTGAATACCTCAGTGTCTGGTATTTTGTCCTGCCAAGTGATCTTCAGAAGCTTCCGAAAGCAGCTCAAATGAAAGTGGTTGAGCTTCTTGGCATGATGCTGGTACACAGTCCAAGTCTTGCATGCGTAGAGGGAAGGATATTGCTCTATAGACTTTCAGTTTAGTAGGCAGACTTATTTCTCTTCATTCCCAGACTGATATTTGAAATCTGCCGAAGGTTATATGTGTTTTGGCAATTCTTTCATGTATCTTGTTGTCAATACAGACAGCTTGAGAGAGTGCACTGCCAAGATAAGTGAACCTATGCACTGCTAACAGATTATGGTCATGGGCTGAAACCTTGGGCTTAAGTTAGACCTTTCCTGGAGAAGACGAGAACATTACTTCCTTTTCTTCATACTGATCATAAAGCCAAAGTTGTTGCATGCATTAGAGAACAAATCCATGCTGCATTGCATGTCCAGCTCTGAACCATCAGCTATTGCACACTCATTGGCAAACAGGACACAGCAAAGTATGTCCTTGGAGACCTTGGTCTTTGCCTGGAGTCATCTCAGATTGAGCAGCTTCCTATCCATGCAATAGCTGATTTCAATGCCAGGATCACCACCATGGAAGGCATTGGTGAGCACGGCAGAGATAAACATGCTGAAGAGAGTTGGCACTATCATGCAGCTCAGTTTAATTCCATTAGTGACTGGGAATAGGTCAGATGACTCACCATCATCCAGGACACACGTAAGCATACCGCCATGGAACTGCCGAGCCATTGTGATGAATTTCTCAGGGCAGCAAAATGTTTCCATTTCCTTCCAAAGGCTCTCATGGCTGACTGTGTCAAAGGCCTTGGTCACAGGATCTTTACAATACAAAAGGAGGCCATTTGGCCCATCAAGTCTGCACTAGCTCTCTGAAAGAGCATTCAACCTAGTCCCACTCCCATGCCTTATCCCCATAACCTTGCATATTCTCTCTTTTGAATACAATGATCAATCCTGCTTCCACCACCCTTTCAGAAAGTTTGTTCCAGACTCCAAACATCCTCTGGGTGAAAAAATCTTTCCTCAAATCATAATCACTCCTTTTGCCAATTATCTTGAATCTGTGCCCTCTACTTCTTGATGCTCTCTTGAGTGGGAACAGTTTCTCACTATTTAACCTGCCCATACACCTCAGGATCTTGAATAACTCTATCAAGTCTCCTCTCAGCCTTCTTTTCTTCAAGGAAAATAGTCCCAACCTTTCCAATCTATCCTCATAGCTGCAGTTCTTCATCCAAGGAATCACTCATGTGAATCCCCTCTGTAGTCTGCAATCCCTTCACATCTTTCCTCAAGCATGGCAGCCAGAACTGGATGCAGTACTCCAGATGAGGCATAATTAGTGTTTTATACAAGTCCAACATGACCTCCTTGCTCTTGTACTCAATGCCCCTATTAATAAAGCTGATGATACTACATGCTTTATTACTGCTCTCTCAACATGGCCTGCCATCTTCAATGACCTATGTACATATACACTGAGGTCCCTCTGTTCCTGCACCTCCTTTAGAGTCTCTCCCTTTATTTTACACTGTTTCACCATATCTTTCCTGCCAAAACAGGTCACCTTACACTCTTCTCCATTGAACTTCATCTGCCACTTGTCCTCCCACTCTACCAACATGCCTATGTCCTTTTGAAGTTCAATGCTATCCTCATCACAGCTGACAATGGCTCCCATCTTCATATCATCTGCAAATTTTGAAATCATGCCTGAACACCACAGTCTAAGTCATTAATATATGTCAGGAAGAGCAAGAGTCCCAACACTGACCCCTGAGGAACTCCACTACAAACCTTCCTCCAATCTAATTTGGGGGAGGAAGTGGCAGAGCAGTATTGTCACTGGACTGATATCCTAGTGACCCAGGGTAATGCTCTGAGGACCAGGTTCAAATCCACCATTGTCAATCGTTGTAAAAATTGATTTGGTTCACTAATGCCCTTTAGGGAAGGAAATCTACTGTCCTTACCTGGTCTGGCCTACATGTGACTCCAGATCCACAGCAATGTGATTGACTCTTAAAATGCCCTCTGAACAAGGGCAATTAGGGATGGGAAATAAATGCTAGCCTAGCCAACAAACGTGGTGTTGAGCTCCATGTTCTGCTCTTGGCATTTGTCCTGGAACTGTCTAACTGCAAACACCATATCAGTGATTCCTTGACTTTTTCCGAAACTGCACTGACTCCCTGGCAGCAGATCCTGGTCAAGATGTTGCCCTAAATGGTTCAGAAGGATTCTGGAGAAGATTTTGTTGGCAGTGGAGAGGAGCGAGATTCTTCAACAATTGTCAGAAGATCGGTAAGTTCCTTGCCGCATGCATAGGTGGACAATAGAGGCATCTTTGTAGTCTTGCATTATCATTCTTAGGTCCCACATAGACTCAAAGGCACGATGCCAACTCAATATATGTCCTACCCATGTGAAAGAAAAATTCTTTCTTCTTTTTCTACCTAATTTCTCCCCTTCCTCACTTCATTAAATATAGTGTGCATTTTCTAGTTGTTACAAATGCATAGTTGTATAAATGCATTACAGCCTTAGTTCAATCAAAGACAAAAGAGCTCAACTGTAGAGGTGACGTGAGAGTGACTGCCCTTGACATCAAGGCGGCATTTGACTGAGTGTGGCATCAAGGAGCTCTAGCAAAACTGGAGTCAAGGGAATCAGGGGGGAAACTCACTGCTTGTTGGAGTCACACATCGCACAAAGGAAGATGGTTGTGGTTGTTGGAGGTCAACTCAATTGCAGGACATCACTTCAGGGGTTCCTCAGGGTAGTGTTCTCAGCCCAACCATCTTCAGCTGCTTCATCAATTACCTTCCTTCCATCATAAAGTCAGAAGTGGGTATGTTTGCTGATGATTGCACAATGTTCAGCATCATTCACAACTGCTCAGATGCTGAAGCAGTCCAATGTCCGAATGCAGCAAGACCTGGACAATATCCAGGCTTGGGCTGACAAGTGCCAGGCAATGATCATCTCCAACAAGAGAGAATCTAACCATCACCCCTTGACATTCAATGGCATTACCATCACTGAATCCCCCACTATCAACAACCATTGACCAGAAACTGAACTGGACTAGCCACATAAAGGCAATGACTACAAGAGCAGGTCAGAGGCTAGGAATAGTGCGACAAGTAACTCACCTCCTGACTCCCCAAAGCCTGTCCACCATCTACAACACATAAGTCAGGAGTGTGGTGAAACACTCTCCATTTGCCTGGATAAGTACAGCTCCCACAGCACTCAAGAAGCTTGACACCATCCAGGACAAAGCAGCCAGTTTGTTTGGCACCCCATCCACAAACACAAGCCACTCACCATCCTGACTTGGAAATATATCACTGTTCCTTCACTGTCGCTGGGTCAGATTCCTGGAACCCCCTTTCTAACAGCACTACACCACATGGATTGCAGCGGTTCAAGAAGGCAGCTCACCTCTACCTTCTCAAGGGCAACTAGGGATGGGCAATAAATGCAGGCCTTGCCAGTGACACCCACATCCCATGAATGATTTTTTTTTTAAATTCCTGATCTCACCACTGCATAACAGGGGAGATGGTGGCGTAGTGGTAATATCACTGGACTAGTAATGCAGAACAAAAACAGAATTACCTGGAAAAACTCAGCAGGTCCCAGGCTACAGCTCTGGGGACAGGGGTGCAAAAGAGCTTCAGTTAATAAAAATCTGGAATATAAAGCTAGTGTATTAACAGTGACCATGAAAACTATCATTGTTTTTTGTAAAAATCCATCTGGTTCAACTAATGCCACTTAGAGAGGGAAATTTGCTATTCTTACCTGGTCTGGCCTACATGTGACTCCCAACCCAAAGCGATGTGCTTGACTCTTAAATACCCTCTGAATGGCCTAGCAAGCCACTCAGTTCAAGGGCAATTATGGATGGTCAATAAATGCTATCCTTGCCAGCGATGCCCACATCCCATGAAAGAATGAAGTAAAACATATTTCATCAGTAGTTGTTACTACTTATAGGAAGGCTCTAGTAATCAAACACTATTCTTCACTGAAACCAGTAAGCGTTTAATGGCAATAATACAGTACTCATTCTTGAAACTGTTGCATGTTCTGTCCAAAATTCAAACTCTGACCCTGAAGGTTGAGGTATGAATGATTAATTCATAGCACCCTTATATCTGAGGAGCAAAGGTCATCACAGTGGCACTCACAGCAGTGGAAGAATATGTTACAGCATTTGATTAATAAAATGTAAATATTGCAAAATGAAATAGAACA
Source organism: Carcharodon carcharias (assembly GCF_017639515.1). NCBI lineage: Eukaryota > Metazoa > Chordata > Chondrichthyes > Lamniformes > Lamnidae > Carcharodon > Carcharodon carcharias. The sequence continues at coordinate 132,711,755 of NC_054471.1, forward strand.
GAAAATACTAGAAACCCACAACAAATGATACCATTAATGTTTCACCAAAAACATATATTGCCTGGAAATGATAACTGACATGCTTTTATTTCCAGCATGTTTTGTGTTTTTTTTTTAAATACTCTGACAGCAACAAGCACTTTAATAATCAAAAGCTAATGGATGATTTCCCAAAAGCTGACAGCTATCTCAGTGATGAGGAGGCACAATCAAAGGCAAATAAGCAAATGAGTGTATTTGCCCTTTGAAAACATGAATATACTTATTAGTAGGATTTGGATTATCTTTGACACAGCTACATTAAAACAAAAATTACTTGTACTGAGGAAAATGTGGGATACACTTTTCTGTAACAGCATTGCCAAGTTTATTCAATTCCTATTCATAGCCTTATTCCAAATTTAATGTAGCTTTGCACAGTCACAGGGATGAAATTAGACCAAATAAATAGAACATGCCACATTCCATAATGTAATCTACAAAACAGACCAGACCCTTTCCTGTTCATGACTGCCCCCGCAGGTGTTTTTTTTTCACATTTTTGGCCATTAAAAAAATAATTTCTCAAAAGAACAGAGGCCTACGTACCAGAAAATTATGGGATAATTTACTCCTGATCCTCTGTGATAATATCAAGCTCTATAGGTATTTGTTAAAAGGTATGGTTCTCTACATCGACTAGCAACCAGAAACTTTGGAGGGGCAGAGGGAGGGTTGGAGTGTCAATAACCAAGACAATTACAGAGCCATTCTGGACCTGTGCGATTGTATTATTCTCCAAATAAGGAAACATGTAGTGGATGTCTGCTGAATTTATTGTTGCAAACACATATTAAGATAAACTGGGCTTTGTTTTATTATTTCTTTCATTTAGTAATAAATTTAATAAGAAAGGTTTACAATAGTGAACAAACCACACAGAAATTTGATGGAAGCATTTAGACTAATTCATATTTAAAAATCTCTTTGTAATTGTATTTGTGATTTGAGTACTGTGGAAGAATTTTCAGTGAACCTACTTTTGCTGGGATTCAGCCTTGTTTGGACTGAGCCATGGGCCCAGATTTTCGCTCCCAGGTTGGGTGTGCAGAGTTGGGAGAATTCCTGGTTCCAGGAACCGGACCTTTAAATATATCTGCCCACACTTGCAATTTTCAATTGGAGGGATTGGGGAGGGGTGCGGGTGTGGATGGGGGATGTGGATGGTGGATTCTAAGTTGGACCGGGCAACCCCAGAAGTAGTGAGGGGTCGGAGGCAGGCCCGGCACAGGTTGGGCAACTTGGATGCATATAAACGGTACTCCTTAGGTTGTTTGAGAAGTTGGTTCTCAATGCTATACTTCCTGGGCCTTGCAGGGCACGTCTTTGGATTATCAGATGAGTTTCAAAGCTTTAAATGTTGTCCAACTTTTTGCTGACCCTGGAATGGATAGCCCATCATGGGCTTTCCCTACGGAAGAATCGTTATTGCTGCTGCCTAATCAAAAGTATACTGAACTAAGCCACCGAATAGAATCTCAAGACACAGCCATGGAGATGGCACCATTTTCAACATTTCATCAATGAATACTGCTAACAGTGCGGTGGACAGAATGGGTCTGCCCATATGCTTGGTGCCATGAACGTTATAGCTGCAACCCCAAGGTGGCATCTGTGGAGAGAAAAACAGTTTTTCTGAGTCCATATGACTCTTCTTCTGTTTCTCCCTCCACAGAGTTTTTCCAACATTTTCAGATTTCCAGAATCCACAGTATTTTGCTTTTATTCTATTAATGAGGACGTAAAGCAAAAAAGGTCCTGAGTAATTTGGATTACCTTGCTCTCATTCACTTTTGTGTGCTTACATGCACTAACCATTTTCAACAGGGGAAACCGCAGAGCAAGTGGTGGGGCCCACGGTTCACAGATCAAGACCTGTAGGTCTTAGTTGAGGAGGCCCTGAGGAGGAGAACAGTTATATACCCCACTGACCATTGGAATCCATCTGCAGCATCTGAGAAGGTTTGGGTGGAAACTGCAGCTGCTGTGAGCGCCACAGGAGACTACCAGAGATCGTGGATTCAGTTCTGGAAAAGGTTCAGTGATTTGCATCATTCCAGGAAGGTGAGTAGCTTGGTCCAAGGGAAGGGTCACAGCTGAATGCTGCAGCTAAGGTGCAAGATATGGCACATACCTCTGCTTCAGCCTTGAGGCTTGCACGTGTAAGCAGCTACTATGGCTGCGCACAAAGCAGATGTGAATAGGCACTGTGTTGCATAGGCACAATGAAAAGCAATATTTCTGCATGCACTATATGAGGGAAATTCCTGTTGTTGCTGAGCAAAAGGGTAAAGAATGCAGTGGTAATGGCCCAGCCTACTGGTGGGTCAGCCTACTTTGAGGCCCATATACACTGTGGAACAAATGGCCATGGAGATCGCCAGGGTGCCTGAAGATGTTGTGATGGTGAATTGACCGTAGCAGGTGATGAAGGAGGTGTTGCAATTGCCTTGGCATATGGTGGTAATGGTGGAGGTCATGCTGTCACTTCGCTGAGGACAATGGGATGTTGGCATGAGAGGGAGTTCAAGGATGGGATTGCATCATGAGGGCAGCACGAACTTGGTTAAAGCAAGAGCATGCACTAGAGCATTCTTTCACTGGGGGAAGGGATATGCCGAAATAACTCTTTTGCCTTACACAGGTCCCAGCTCCACTTGCTCCTCCTCCCGCCACCACCCAGGCCAGTTCATCCCTCGGGCATCAAGAGGAGGAAGACGTGCAAGGACGCAGCGTCACATCAGTCTAGCCCACACTCTGCCAACTCAGATACCAGCACATCAGAGGGATGTAGCACGTGTAGAATCAGTGGCACAGAGTGTAGGGCTCAGCAGCAGATTGCAGGAGTGGGTGTCTGAATCAGAGACAGCTGTGCACAGTGCCCATTAGAGAAGGGAGGAACATCACAATGATGCTCCAGTGGGAAAAAACGTGGAGCCTCGGGAGTCACCTTTTGGGACACAGTATTTGTCCAATCAGGAGCAGATGTATGGACATCTGGCAGAGCTCCCTAAGGCAGCGGAAACTCTAGGACTGCAAATGGAGGAGTCCATCATCATCATGAGCTCCACGTTGCCTCGAGGGTTTGACCGCATGAGTTTGACCATGAGAGATTGGCCGCTCTCATGGAAAGATACACACAACAACACTCGCAGTGCATGCAAGAGCAGCATCTCAGCCAGGGAATTGTGCAAGCCTCCCTCATTAGCTTGGATCAGTCAGCTCAGAGTATGAATGCTGACATCCAATGAACACATGAGGAGCTGCTTTCCCTTAACAGGACATTCACACTGTTGGTACAGCGATTGCTGGAATGAATGATTGTTGCATTCCAGCAGCCAGCCCCAACAACCCCACCTGAAGGCCAACCTAGGGGTATAGAGGTAACTGAGCAGGGTGAAGGCATCAAAACCATCTCAACATCCTCATCTTCTTCCACCTCCCAGCCCCTCCGCCAGAGCCCACATCTGCTCCACATGTGCCAGTGACCATGGCTGCCCATGCAGAGATGCAGAGGCCGCAATCTGAAGGAGGTGCCCAACAGGTGCCTGCACAAAAAGGCCAGTTGCCATGCTCCTTATTGCCATATAGACCACTATGTGAGCAGCCTTCCTCTACCTCCTCTGAGGCAACACAGGGGGGCACTTCGTAGGATTGTGCATGAGTGAAGGGCACTGTCTCGCCTACAGCACTAATAGGTTCAATGTGGCTAAACTTTTCAGATTACATTTATCACTTCTGAGCATTGTTTGAATGTAGTTACTTCCACTTCTACATGACTTGGTGCAAACACCGAGTCATGTAGAGCATTAGAGCTCAAAAAGAATGATCAAAAGATGAAGGCACATCTTACCAGTAATAATGAGGGCAGCATGCTGAGGTTCATCAACAGGAGCAAGGATTTAGGCTGATTGGTGAACCATAGGAAGGCTTCTTCCTTTTCTGCTATCTCACTTATGACGCCAGAGGTCGAAGCTCAAGCCTACACCACATGGGCTGCAGCGGTTCAAGAAGACACTTCAAGGGCAATTAGGAGATGGACAATAAATGCTGCTCTGGATGCTCCTTGTATTTTTCACTTTCTATGTAAGTGTGCCTTTAAGGAAGGCTTAATGAGCAGACTCCACAACCAGGTGCTGGTCACCACGTGCAGCTCAAGCATGAGTGCTGGATACAAGACATTCATTTGCACCATAGTGTTGCACTTTGGCCCAGCTGTGGGTATCGGAGCTCCGTTGGCCATGTATTGTCCAGGTAATATTGGTTGCCTGTTGTGCCCAGTACAGTGGCTGCATTGGCATTCCAGGATATGATTTGTGCAATTTGCAGAGGTATACATGGAAGTCAGGAATGATGCACCTGGCACCCCTCCACACTATCCCACCACCCCCATAGTTCTTAAGCAGGATCACTGGCCAGAATGAATGTTGCGAAAGTTCTTTCAAGGAACTGCAACGGCACAGGTATGTCATCATGCATGAGGTGTCATATTTGCTTGTATGATACAACATGCACTACTCATACCAGCATGTATAGGGTTTTAAGTTTTAAGTCATGTCAATATCTGCATTGTGGACATGACTTGATTATGAACAAGTTGGCGGCACTGGCACCTCATTTACTGCCAATGGCGTTCAAGTGAGGGGGGCCTTATTGCCATGTGTGTTTTTTTTGCATTCATTCATGGGGTATGGGTGTCATTAGCTAGACCCGCATTTATTGTCCATCTCTAATTGCCCTTGAGAAGGTGGTGGGGAGGTGCCTTCTTGAACCGCTGCAGTCCATGTTGTGTAAGTACACTATCTGAGGAGTCGCGAATGGTGCTGAACATTGTGCAATCATCAGTGAACATCCCCACTTCTGACCCTATGATGGAAGGAAGATCGTTGATGAAGCAGCTGAAGACGTTTGGGATGAGGACATTAGCCTGAGGAACTCAATATTTGAAATATGAGGAGGCCCATGTTTATGATGGAGAGGTAGCAGCCATATAAATGTGACTGAATCAAATTCTTTGATGCTCATACTCCCCTTGTAGGGAATGGACAACCCTTGAGTAATTGTGCTGTCAATTTACAACGATCTTTACGTGGAAATATGTCACCAGGGACCAGCTGATGGCAAGTGTTATATAAGTGGAGCTCATGAAAATCCACTTTGAACAAGGGCCTAGCTGTTGATGAACCCCTCCTGCACAGTGTCAGCCTTGGCTACATGCCCCTGCCTCCCAGTTGCTCTGCCGTTGGCGGCTCCTCATTTTCATCCGTTTCAGAATCGGCAGAGTATACAACGGCTTTCTCTTCCTCCTCATCATCTTCCTCCTCAAAGGTAGCAGCTCTGCCCATGCCCTCATCATCATCAATTTGGAGGCCCTTCTGTTGAGCAATGTTGTGCTGCATGCAGCACACAACAGCTATTCTCGATACCCCTGCTGAAGTGTATTGCAGAGTTCCACCTGAGTGATCGAGACACCTGAAAATCACCTGTAAAGTGCTAATGGCCTGCTCGATGGTACTCCTGGTGACAACACAGCTGTTGTTGTAGCTGCACTCTGCCTTGAATTGTGGGCTTGTAAACAGGTTCAGTCACCAAGTTCTTAATAGATACCCCTTGTCCCCTAGGAGCCAACCACGGAGTTGTGAACTTCTTAGTATGAAGGTGTCATAGCAGCTGCCAGGGAACTTTGCACACACTTAAAGAAAGATCTTATTGTGGTCACAAACCACATGGATGTTAATTGAGGACGTTGATAAAGTACTTCTGGTTGACAAAGGTGTCCACATGGTGAGTTGGAGCCTTCATTGTAATATGGGTGCAATCTATGACATTCTACACCTGAAGGAAGACGGCTAACTGGGCAAAGGCCGTGGCTCTCTGTGTCTGAGATGCCAGTTAATGTGATTCCCCTACATGAGCAAACAGGGCATTAGTTACAGTTGTAGTGCAGGTGTGTGCTGTTGACTGGGGTGTACCAGATAAGTCTCCTGATGATCCCTGGAAAGAGCCAGAGGCATAGAAGTTGAATGTGATGGTTACCTTCACAGCTAATGACAGATTGATGGATTATGGCTCCAGTTGCTGCTGGACGATGTCTGTCACAACCTCACGGATCAACCCAAGTCTCCTTCGGCACTGGTTTTCCATCATATTGAGGTAGGATGTCCTCAGTCTGTAAACCCTCCCCACAGGGTAGAACCTGTTGCCTTCCCTCTCCTCATTCCTGCTGCTCGTGCCACAGCCTCTTTCTCCTGACTTTTGGCCCTCCCTCTGGGCTCCGGTTGCTCATATTGACTGGCTTCTACAGCCTCTATGTAAGAGGGTGCCATGCCCATCCTCTATGTTCCCTTGGATGAAGTGAAGTGCGCTTTTCAAAAGTACTAAATTCTTCCTTGCACCCGGGTTCAAGGCTCATCGCTGGGGCCTCAACTATTTACAATCTGTATTAACTTAGATGAAGAGAAAGTGAGTAATGTATCTAAGTTTGCTGATGTTACAAAGCTAGGTGGAAAGATAAGCTATGGGAGGACACAGAGAGGCTGTAAAAAGATATAGACAGGTTAGATGCGCGGGGAACAAAATGGCAGATGGAGTATAACACAGGGAAGTGTGAAGTTATTCACTTTGGTCATAAGAATAAAAAAGTAGAGTATTTTTTAATAGTTGAGAAACTTTTAAGTGTTGATACTCCTGCCACTATTTTTTATGTTCTTATGGGTGTGAGAGTCAGTAAAGGCAACAAAATATTACACCCGGGAGACCTGCATCCCTACCCTCCCACTCCCTTGGGTGACGAGGAGGCAGTTGAAGTTAACTTATTGGCATTTCTGGGACAGTAAATACAAATTTAAAGATGACATTTTAGAGCATCTTACCTCACCAAAGGGGTGCCCTGGCTATCCAAGGAATTGCATAAAGAACAGACCTGCTCTTACGTAGTCTGCTCTGCGCACGTCTATCAATTAAAACAGTCCAGCAGAGAGGGTTTTTTTTTTAAGCTCTCATTGATAACTGCAGCCTGTTTTTTTTTAAAGTTCAAAGGGCTGTGCATTTAAAAAACTCAGATCATGACAGTTACACAGAACTTACCCATCCTTCGAGAACTCTTAGTCTATTCCATCAATTCGTGACTCCCACACGGCTAGTTAAGGCCCCTGCAACAGCCATTTGGGGTATGCTTGAACTCAGAACTGAGTTCAAATGGTCCTGCTAAGTTCCGGTTTCCCTCCTGTGTGAATCATGCCCCGCCCTCTTTCCCCGTCTAGCAAAATTTTGATCTGCAAAAATGGGGGTGGGACTTATGCATCCGTGTCCCATCTGCCATTCTTAAAGGTCCACAGAATCTTCCCAATTCCACAAAAATCTGACTCATAGTATCAGCAGCAGGGAGAAGTATTCAAATGTAGCGCAAATAAAATGGGCATAATGCAACAGCTGTCCTACTCCATTTAATTCCTCCAGCACCAAGCAGGTTCCCATTGGGAAAAGAACACCAAAGAATAGCAGCGAGAGGGCCAGGAGCAAATGGATTTTCAGTCTCCCACCTTCTTTGTAAATAAAAGACTCTTTTGTATTTATATGCGCAAATAAAGCTATATTTAAAAATATGTGCACAACATCCAGTCAATCATGAAGTAAAGTTGATCCTGGCTCAATTACATTAGTCATTTACCAGAATGCCCAGTGCTCTGGTTAGTTTAAGATAGCACTTATGTTTATGCACTTGTTCCAATCCTAACTTGGCTATTTCAGATGAATTTTTTAAATTGGCCACCCTACTCTACAACAAACGTGTTGCATTTCAGGTACACTTCTTTTTTAATCAGCGTAATAGCTGAAGTTTAATATTAAAACTTTGCAGTCTGATACCCTGTTCTTTGGGCACCCGAGTCCTGATTTTGAAAGTTCTGCCCCGAACCCAGCACCCATTATTTTCCCTGGGGGCAGGTTGTACTTTGCACATCCATGGTTCATGGAGACAACTGTACATGTAAAAGTACAGCTACCTTCAATACTGGGATTTCTAAAACATGACTTGTGGACATTTGGGGAAAAGGTCGAAAGCTGCTAGAGTTATTTGAAGAGATTGGGTACCCTTTTGGAGAGATAAGGTGCTCTTTGAAGAGGTAAAATGCCTTTTGGGAGAGGTCAGGTGCCACTTTAGAGAGGTAAGGTACCCTTTGGGAGAGGTCAGGCATACTTTGAAAAAGTGCCGTTTCCATGGCAGGCGGGGTCTCATTCGCCCACCAAGCCATGACCTCGCCGCTTCATCACACCAGGTGCCATATTTAAATTCCAGCCATGTGGACATCTCTCTATGCTTCCAGCCCACGATTGCTGCACAGAAGACAGGACGGCCCAGAAAGGCACAAAAAGTGCAGCCCTGAAGTTTAATGACGTGCCCCTCCAGCACCTTCTGACCCTTCTGATGCAGTGGAGGCCCGCCATGATGTGCTCTACCCCCGCTATGGCTGCAGGATGGGCAGCAACTTCCCTAATCCGGCTTGGAGGCGGTGGCACCCATCGTCAGCGCCAATGCCTTGCAAAAGAGGACAGCCACCCAGTGCTGCTACAAAATGAATGGTCTCATTTGTTATGTAGAAAATAGGAGTTGTAGGCCATTCGGCCCTTCGAGCCTACTCCGCCATTCATTATGATCATGGCTGTTCATCCAACTCAATAGTCTGCTCCTGCTTTCTCCCAATATCCTTTGAACCCTTTCACCCCAAGTGCCATATCTAACTCCATCTTGAAAACATACAATGTTTTGGTCTCAACTACTTTCTATGGTAGCGAATTCCACAGGCTCACCACTCTCTGGGTGAAGAAATTTCTCCTCAACTCAGTCCTAAATGGTCTATCCCATATCCTCAGACTGCGACCCCTGGTTCAGGACTCCCCCACCATTGGGAACATCCTTCCAGCATCTACCCTGTCTAGTCCTGTTAGAATTTTATAGGTTTCTATGAGATCCCCCCTCATTCTTCTGAACTCCAGCGAATATAATCCTAATCGACTCAATCTCTCCTCATATGTCAGTTCCGCCATCCCAGAAATCAGTCTGGTAAACCTTCGCTGCACTCCCCCTATAGCAAGAACATCCTTCCTCAGATAAGGAGACCAAAACTGCACACAATATTCCAGGTGTGGTCTCACCAAGGCCCTGTATAATTGCAGTAAGACGTCCCTGTTCCTGTACTCGAATCCTCTGGCTATGAAGGCCAACATACCATTTGCCTTCTTTACCACCTGCGGCACCTGCATGCTTACCTTCAACGACTGGTGTATGAGGACACCCAGGTCTCGTTGCACATTCCCCTCTCTCAATTTAAAGCCATTCAGATAATAATCTGCCTTCCTGTTTTTGCTACCAAAGTGGATAACCTCACATTTATCCACATTATATTGCATCTGCTATGCATTTGCCCACTCACTCAGCTTGTCCAAATCACACTGAAGCATCTCTGCATCCTCCTCACAGCTCACCCTGCCACCCAGCTTTATGTCATCTGCAAATTTGGAGATATTACATTTAGCTCCCTCATCTAAATCATTAATATATATTGTGAATAACTGGGGTCCCGGCACCGATCCCTGCGGTACCCCACTAGTCACTGCCTGCCATTCAGAAAAAGACCCACTCATTCCTATTCTTTGCTTCCTGTTCTGCCAACCAGTTTCCTATCCATCTCAATACACTACCCCCAATCCCATGCACTTTAATTTTACATGCTAATCTCTTATGTGGGACTTTGTCGAAAGCCTTCTGAAAGTCTAAATAAACCACATCCACTGGCTCCCCCTCATCAACTCTACTAGCTACATTCTCAAAAAATTCCAGTAGATTTGTCAAGCATGATTTCCTTTTCATAAATCCATGTTGACTTTGTCCGACTCTGCCACTGTTTTCCAAGTGCTCAGCTATTAAATCTTTTATAATGGACTCTAAAATTTTCCCCACTACCGATGTCAGACTGATTGGTCTATAATTCCCTGTTTTCTCTCTGCCCCTGCCTCCCTTTTTAAATAGTGGGATTTTTTTAGCTACCCTCCAATCTGTAGGAACTGTTCCAGAGTCTATAGAATCTCGGAAGATGACCACCAATGCATTCATTATTTCTAGGGCCACTTCCTTGAGTACTCTGGGATGTAGATTATCAGGCCCTGGGGATTTATCAGCCTTCAATCCCAATAATTTCTCTAACACTATTTCCCTACTAATACTGATTTCTTTCAGTTTCTCCCTCTCATTAAACCTTGAGTTCCCCAACATTTCCAGTATGTTATTTGTGTCCTCCTTTGTGAAGACAGAACCGAAGTATGTATTTAGTTGGTCAGCCATTTCTTTGTCTCCCATTATAAATTCACCTGTTTCTGACTGTAAGGGACCTACATTTGCCTTCACCAATCTTTTTCTCTTCACATACCTATAGAAACTTTTACAATCAGTTTTTATGTTCCCTACAAGCTTACTCTCGTACTCTATTTTCCCCTTCTTAATCAATCCCTTGGTCCTCCTTTGCTGAATTCTAAAGTGCTCCCTACTCTCAGGTCTGTTTTTTCTGGCCAATTTGTATGCCTCTTCCTTGGATCTAAAACTATTTCTAATTTCCCTTGTAAGCCATGGTTTGGCCACTTTTCCTATTTTACTTTTGCACCAGACAGGAATAAACAATTGTTGCAGTTCACCCATGCGCTCTTTGAATGTTTGCCAGTGCCTATCCACCATCATCCCTTTACGTATTGTTTCCCAATCCATCATAGTCAACTTACACCTCATACCATTGTAGTTTCCTTTATTAAGATTCAGGACCCTAGTCTCAGAATCAACTACGTCAATCTCCATCTTAATGAAGAATTCAATCATATCATGGTCGCTCATCCCCAAAGGGCCTCGAGCAATTAGATTGCCAATTATTCCTTTCTCATTACACAATACCCAGTCTAGGAAGGCCTGTTCTCTAGTTGTTTCCTCAACATATTGGTCCAGAAAACCATCCCATATACACTCCAGGAATTCCTCCTCTATGGTGTTGTTACTAATTTGATTTGCCCAATCTATATGCAGATTAAAGTCACCCATAATTACACATGTTCCTTTATTGCATGGGTCTCTAATTTCCTGTTTAATGCCATTCCCAACATCACCCCTAGAGTTTGGGGGTCTGTATACAACCCCCACTAACGCTTTTGCCCCTTAGTGTTTCTCAGCTCTACCCATATAGATTCCACATTGTTGGATCTAATATCTTTCCTCACTATTGCGTTAATTTCCTCTTTAACCAGAAATGCAACTCCACCGCCTTTTCCTTTTTGTCTGTCCTTCCTAAATACTGAATACCCCTGGATGTTCAGTTCCCATACCTGGTCACCCTGCAGCCATGTCTCCGTAATCCCAACTATATCATAACTGTTTACATCTATTTGCGTTGTTAATTCATCCACTTTATTGCAAATGCTCCTCGTGTTAAGGCACAAAGCCTTAAGGCTTGCCTTTTTAACATTACTTGTCCTGTTCTGCCAAGGTAACTCACTCTTCTCACTGCTCTCAATTCACACACTCACAAACCCATCACACATCCACAGTGATCTCACATCTCAAGGGACCACTAACTCTCACTTACACCCTCACATCTCCATCAGGCTCATACTCTCTCGAGCTCATGTCTGCATCTTGTCCATGGCTCTGCTCACCACACAAACATTCCACGCAGTGCCATGTGTCCTGCTCATACCCTCTCCACCTGTTTCCATGCAGGAGAAGCCTGCTCACATCAGCAAGGAGAGGTCCCAGGCTGGAGGTAGAATGGCCCACATTAGGCCCCTCACTGAGTATGAGGAGTGTGCCATTGCACTAACAGGTGAGGACTTGGACCTACCTGCAGTGACAGTGAGGTCGACGGTGAACACCCTCAAGGATCCTGCACCACATCATCCCTCTCTCAATGCAACTGTGAGCGCTCTCTCTCCTGCTTTTGACTGTGCTGCCATGCACTAATTATCTCTACTTTGGTTCACGGGGAATTCTGCCAAGCGACCGACACCTTCAGCCAGCCAGGCCTTCAGCTCCATTCGCATCCTCACCTCCAGCCAAGAGGACACCTCCTCAATTGAAGATCTGGAAATAAGAAGCCTGGGTGACCCATCACAGCGCTTACCCACACCCTCCACCAGCGCAAAGACACACCTTCGTGGGACCTAGATCTAGAGCAGGCTCAGGTTCACAATCTGGTGGTCACCACACGGACACGTGTCCGCAGCAGCAGGAAGCAGATTTGTACGCGCTACCTGGCGCTCAGAGGGCTGCTGGCTATCAAGCATCTGTGAGGTCCGAGTCAGATGACGAGCCTCGAGATTTGGCCTTCCAACTCATCCTGGAGAGTCAGCAGAAGGCGAGGGAACATCATGCAGAGCTGTTGGAAGCCCTCAGCAGAGTGGCATGCCAGTTGGAGGAGTTCATCCGCCTGCTCTCTAATGAAGTGGTGCCCACATGTACGCATCTGGAGGTCTCCATGGGAAGTATGGCGGATGCCATAGAGACACTGGTCCAGTGGAACGTAGAGATGTGTGCAGACCTACACTCTATTGCAGGAGCCATGGGTGAGTTCCTGCAGTGGCAACGCGAAAGGGAAACGGTGCACCTCAACATCCCTCCAGGTGCTCCTTCCCCTCAAGAAGTCAGGCCAGGGTCCTCAGGCATCTGAAGGGAGGAGGAACAGCAGCTGGACACCCCTGGGTCACCCACCCAGGAATCTCAGAGGCCGTCCTCTCCCTCTGATTCTCCTTTGCCTGTGACCCCCTCAACCTCATCTTCTGTCACTGCAGAGGGAGTAGCTGGCCAATGAGTGATTCTGGAGGGAGAAGTGTGTTTGTGTGTGGCAGGGCCTTTTGCAGCCTCGTGCAACTCTCTCCCACGCATGTGGATCCTTCCCATATCACACTCATCGCAGTGTCCTGTGCATTTTGAATGCTACCTGCTGGGGTTGGCTTTCAGTTGTCCATCTGAGCTGAGCTGCATCTCCACCCACCCACTGATCACACTCCCATGCAGCACCTGCTCTTGCCCACCAAGAATGTCATTTCACTTTTGATTTAGTGAGCATAGTCTGGATTCAGTTTCTCATGCTCTCCCCCGTCTTTTCCCTTCCGCCAGTTACCCATTTCCTTTCCCCCAAAGTTGACTTCCCTGGCATCACCTTCCACGTCCGCTCCGTGACCTACCAGCCACAACCCTTTTCCTTTGGCGATGGCCCCTTTCTTACCACCCCCATCCACATTCACCTCCCTGACCTCCTCCTCCCCACCCCCAGGATCCGTGTCTGCCTCTGAGTCCCCACCAACCACCCTCACTGTCCATTCTACCACTACTGTCGAACCCTCACCCTCCCACCGAATGCCTCACACTGCCCTCGGTCATTCTCACCATTCCCTCATACCACGCCCACCCTCAGTTTGCTCCCCATAGGCAGTCATGGACCCATCAGACCCCTCCCTCGCATGTTCATCTGGACATCCCCCTTCCTCTGGACACCTTCCCTCACAGAACTCCTTCCCCACCGGAACCCTCTCCCCACCCTTAGTCCTCCCAACCCCTGGACTCCCACCACACTTCACCCCTCCCTCTTCCTGACTCCTTCAGACACCCTTACTTCTTCCGCCACCTGATCTTCCTCTCCCACTCCCTCAACCATCCCATCCATTGTGAGCATTAACAGTGACAACCCAACCGATGTCAGCTGCTTCGTGACGGAGCCATGTCCATAAGAATCCACCCAGCATGCCTTGGACATTCCTCCAGGATCCCGTTGCTGTCAAGCCCCAGCATCTTCTGGTCCTCGGATGTCCGTGATGTGAGCAAGGCCCTGGCACTAAGTCTCGACTTCTGCACGTCACACTTGTCAAGACATGTTCTGCACCGACGTGCTTTCCCGCCAACGTGGGCGGACGATCTAGCAGTGGGGGGGATCAGTCTGGGAGACCGGCCTTATAATGACCTGCTGACGTATTACCATAGGTTCCCGACATCCAATGGCAGAAAACGTGGCCCACCTGCCATCAGCGGGCGGAGCAGATGATTGCAAACTGGTTTCATGATGTCGTGAAACCAATTTTTGGCCTTCTTGCCATATTGTCCGCTCACGCCACCAAATACATCCGACATCAACGGGTACAGAAAATCCTGGCCAATGTGTTTTACACTTGGTAATTTTCTCTCACCTTTTCTTTACATGTTACTGGACGCCAAGCTCCATAGCTTTTATGAACTATGTGCAAAATTTGGAGACCCGATTGTCGTAGTAACATTTTAAAATCTACACTCTACCTTCTTTGGCTTGAATACACTTTGCTCCTTTGTTTGAAATGATAATTTTTCACCTAGAAATTAGCAAGTAGTCAGAGTGTGAACACAGACAGGAGAGAAACCATAGCACATCTTGAATACTTGCCTTTATGTCGTGCCCAATAGCTTCACATAATAAATTATTACTGAATTTCAGTGCCTTGTTATGAAGACAGGCACTTGCTTTAGCGAAGTTCCATAAACAGCAATAACTAGTTAATTTGTGTTTTATTAGTGCTATTGGTTAAGGGAAGGATGTTCACAGTGTCACAGGGTCTTTACAGTGCAGAAGGAGGCCATTTAGCCCATCGAGTCTGCACTAGCTCTCTGAAAGAGCATTCAACCTAGTCCCACTCCGCTGCCTTATCCCCATAACCTGGCATATTCTCTCTTTTGAATACAATGATCAATCCTGCCTCCACCACTGTAATATAAGGGGTTAACATGGTGTCCCAATACATGCAAGATTGGATCCAGGCACCAGTCGACCTAGAACACAAGACGTTGCTAAGAGACTTCCTGTTATCTACTGAAGGGAGTCGGAGCCGAAACCGCATGGGAACAATGCCCAGTACTAAACAATGTGTTGGACGAGTGCCCAACGCGGACTCAGTGAACTCGGCAAGTAGCGCATATATAAGCCTGGAAAGTCCCCAGTTCGGGGAGTCTGCTCCGGGTTAAGCTAATCGCTGAGCGTGGGTCACAGGCGGCACCTCCGCAGAACTGACGGCTCCCAGTTCCAGTAATTCGTGGAGTAAGTATATAGCCAATTATGCCAGACCCGTTGTGAGTATCGGACCTGGTTACCTGGTTTCTATCCTATGTAGGCTAGGTAGGAAACAAGCAAAATAAAATAATATTATCCTAGCAAGCTAGTCTCCTGTTCTTTGTTTCCGCATCAAACTACCCGCCTGCGAACCTGATCCTCATAATTTCTTAAAACATTTTGGCGTAGTCGGCAGGATCAATCGCAATTGAGGAGGGATTTTGATGCGAAACAATGTTTGGGAAAAGGAATAAGAAACCAGAAGGGCAGGCCGAGGCGGTTGCGGTCCCAGGATGGCAAGGGCCGTGGCATAGTGTAGCGGCCTGTTTGCGGAAGGGTGGGGGGCGACCGGAAAACTGGGAGGCCGAAGGCGTAGGAACCACCCCAGGGTCGCTGCTGTCCACCCTTGAGAAAATCCCGGTCCCCTCAAGGAACCCCTTGCCAGGGATCCAGAGGCGGATGTGGGCTTGTGCGGCGGCTTGTAAGCAGCAGTCTGACAGGCGTCAGAAGTTGGAGGCTGAAATAGCAACCCTTAAGCATGAGCAGGGGCTCAGTAGCGGGGATGCCTCCGTGTTAAGACAAGAAATTATAAAACTAAAGGCAGAAATAACAGCACTAACGGAATTAGCAGGGCGGGCGATCACACATTTGTCGTCTAGTAAGCGGAAGAGTGAGCGAAAGCGCCCGCGATCCGTGAACCCCACTCAAATAAGGGCGTTTGTGGCGCAGCTAAATAATGGGGACGGCTGGGATATTGACCACTGGGACGGGAATATATGGGGGGATTCGGATGATCAATACGAAGATGAGCTGCCACCCCAGGTGCGAGCGAATCCGGTCGTCCGGAGAAAACAGGTTCAGAGACGGCCTCCTGTTAGGTTTGAAGTGTTGTTGGATGATGAGGGAAATCCCCAACGAAACGAGCGAGGCGAGCCGATCCATCATGAGATCCCTCAGTTGCAACCTCCTCCGGAGTTCTCCGAGCTAACGGAGGACTTTACTACGGAGGAAGTATTATACATTACTCAAAAGACTCGCCGAAATCCTGGGGAGCCCATTGAATTGTGGTTGGTGAGGCTTTTGGAAGAAGGAGGACAGCAAGTCCAGGTAGATTTTCAAGATGCGCCCAAATTCGGGGGATTGGCCAAAGATGCGGCAATAGACCTGGCATATAGACGACGGGCATGGTACGATACCTTGTTAGGAGGGGCAGGGACAGTAATGGGGATATCCAATGCTATAGACTCTGAAGTGACCCGTACTAAATTATCCAGTACGGGGCAAGCAACTGCACAAGGCCTGTACACTATTGGCCGATGGATGCCGTCGGCCATGATGACGCAGGAAGAGACTGCACGAATTTTGCTGCATTCCTTAAAATGGGAATTGGACGTGTGGGATTCGACTCAACGGCTGTTCCAAAATTTTACTGTACAGATGAACTGGACAATTTGCGGTATCCAAATGCTGCATGCACATTTGCAAAAAGAACGATTTTTACGAATAGTCACTTCGCCTAATGTTCAGGCCTGGCGAGGGGTGTGGAACGTATCTGAGAAATTATGGATGAACACCTATCCGGACAAAACATGGTGTAATGCAACGCTGTGTACGGTGTGCCGATATTACGTATTGCCGGTCATTACATCTGATGGATATTACTTTCTCAAAACAAAAGGGAATTGGTTCAGTCCGGACACCAATCTTACCTATGACTTGTCCGCGTGTGAGCAGGCGGATCAAGGAAAGGCCTGTCTGTTGATGGATCGATATCGAGACCCGTGCCTTACAGAAGACACGGCTTTGTGTGAATGGATGATTGAGGCACCCCGAGATATGATGTGGCAGATTGGTCCCCATACGCTCTGTGTGGCCACTAGTCATGCCCATGCCTTACTCCCGACGACCCCTTTTTCAGGTTGCCTTACTGGCATCTATCGATGGCGGTGGCAGAACCATACTTACCTATTGACCAATTACAGCGGAACGCAACACCTCACCACTATGCAGTGGCAGGTATGGCTGCACCCTTGGAGTATCTCGCTAGAGCGTTTTAAACAGGCCCTCGATCGCTCGGAAGAGCTAAAGCAGATATTGCGACAACATCAAATCAATGTTACCCGGGTGACTGTGTCCACCTTTATACATGGCCAAAAGGTAGTACACGCTGCTCATGTAGTAGAGGTGGAATCCGCCCATCACTGGTGGGATCTGTTCAATGGGCTGTCAACTACGGCACGACGTTCCCTATTTCCTCCGTTGTTCATTTTAATCGGAGTTTTAGTGATTCTGACCTGTTGTAATATACTGACCTGTACGTATGTTTGCCGTGTGCGGCAGCAACTGGAACAAAACATGTACATGTTATAACAATGTATTGCTTATTATTATGTATTTGTATAATCGTTACATGTATTGGGCCAATCAGTGGAATGTAATATAAGGGGTTAACATGGTGTCCCAATACATGCAAGATTGGATCCAGGCACCAGTCGACCTAGAACACAAGACGTTGCTAAGAGACTTCCTGTTATCTACTGAAGGGAGTCGGAGCCGAAACCGCATGGGAACAATGCCCAGTACTAAACAATGTGTTGGACGAGTGCCCAACGCGGACTCAGTGAACTCGGCAAGTAGCGCATATATAAGCCTGGAAAGTCCCCAGTTCGGGGAGTCTGCTCCGGGTTAAGCTAATCGCTGAGCGTGGGTCACAGGCGGCACCTCCGCAGAACTGACGGCTCCCAGTTCCAGTAATTCGTGGAGTAAGTATATAGCCAATTATGCCAGACCCGTTGTGAGTATCGGACCTGGTTTCTATCCTATGTAGGCTAGGTAGGAAACAAGCAAAATAAAATAATATTATCCTAGCAAGCTAGTCTCCTGTTCTTTGTTTCCGCATCAAACTACCCGCCTGCGAACCTGATCCTCATAATTTCTTAAAACAACCACCCTTTCAGAAAGTTTGTTCCAGACTCCAAACATCCTCTGGGTGAAAAAATCTTTCCTCAAATCATAATCACTCCTTTTGCCAATTATCTTGAATCTGTGCCCTCTACTTCTTGATGCTCTCTTGAGTGGGAACAGTTTCTCACTATTTAACCTGCCCATACACCTCAGGATCTTGAATACTCCGATCAAGTCTCCCCTCAGCCTTCTTTTCTTCAAGGAAAACAGTCCCAACCTTTCCAATCTATGCTCATAGTGCAGTTCTTCATCCCGGGAATCACTCTTGTGAATCCCCTCTGTACTCTGCAATCCCTTCACATCTTTCCTCAAGCATGGCAGCCAGAACTGGATGCAGTACTCCAGATGAGGCATAATTAGTGTTTTATACAAGTCCAACATGACCTCCTTGCTCTTGTACTCAATGCCCCTATTAATAAAGCTGATGATACTACATGCTTTATTACCTGCTCTCTCAACATGCCCTGCCATCTTCAATGACCTATGTACATATACACCGAGGTCCCTCTGTTCCTGTACCTCCTTTAGAGTCTCTCCCTTTATTTTATACTGTTTCACCATATCTTTCCTGCCAAAACAGATCACCTTACATTCTTCTCCAATGAACTTCATCTGCTACTTGTCCTCCCACACCACCAACATGCCTATGTCCTTTTGAAGTTCAATGCTATCCTCATCACAGCTGACAATGGCTCCCATCTTCATATCATCCACACATTTTGAAATCATGCCTTGAACACCACAGTCCAAGTCATTAATATATGTCAGGAAGAGCAAGGGTCCCAACACTGACCCCTGAGGAACTCCACTACAAACCTTCCTCCAATCTAATTCGGGGGAGGAAGTGGCAGAGCAATATTGTCACTGGACTGATATCATAGTGACCCAGGGTAATGCTCTGAGGACCAGGGTTCAAATCCACCACTGTCGATTGTTGTAAAAACCGATTTGGTTCACTAATGCCCTTTAGGGAAGGAAATCTACTGTCCTTACCTGGTCTGGCCTACATGTGACACCAGACCCAGAGCAATGTAATTGACTCTTAAAACGCACTTTGAACAAGGGCAATTAGGGATGGGAAATAAACGCCAGCCTAGCCAGTGGCACCCACATCCCATGAACAATTTTTTTTAAATTCTGAAAAACAACCATTTATCACAACTCGGTTTCCTGTCACTCAGCCCTTTCCCTTTTATTCCATGACCTAGAATTTTGCTCACATGTCTGTATCAAATGCCTTTTGAAGATCCATATACACCACATCAACTGTGCTTCCATTATGAGCCTTCTCTATTACCTCCTCAAAAAACTCCAAGTTAGTTAAACATGATTTTCCCTTACTGAATTCAAGCTGGCTTTCCTTAATTATCCTGCACTTATTTAAGTGATTATTGATTTTATCCCAAACTATAGTTTCCAGAAGTTTCCCTACCACTGAGGCTAAACTGGCTGGCCTGCAGTTGCCAGCTTTATCCTTGCATCCCTTTTTGAACAAGTGTATAACGTTCGCAGTTCTCCTGTCCTCTGGCACCTCTCCTGTGTCGAAGGAAGTCTAGAATGTTATCACTGGTGCCCCTGTAATTTCCACTTTCATTTCCCTCAGTACCCTTGGATGAAGTCCTGGTACCTTATCTATTTTAAATAAAGATAGCCTTTCCAACACCTACTTTCTCTCGATTGTAAGTTCTTCTCGTGTACCAGTTACCTCCCCTCTCACCTCGGCCTGGGTAGCAAGTTCTTCCTTTGTAAAGACAGGTGCAAAGTTTTGTTCAACACCTCCGCTATTTCTCCAGCCTCCACATGCAAGACCCCTTTTTTGTCCCTAATCAGCCCTACTCTTTCTTTTACCACCCTTCTATTATTTCCATGTCTTTAGAAGACCTTGGGATTCCCTTTTATGTTCACTGCAATCCTCTTTTCATGCTCTCTCCTTGCGTTTCTTATTAGTTTCTTCATTTCGCTTGTGGCCCTTCTATATTCAGCCTGATTCTCCATTGTATTTTCTACCTGGCATCTGTCATACACACACTTCTTTCTTTTCGTCTTTATCTTTATCTCTCTCGTCATCCAGGGCACTCTGGATTTATTGTTCCTACCTTTCCCCTTCAAGGGAATATGCCTTGACATTGCCTGCAATACTTTTTATTTGAAGGAGGCCCATTGTTCAGCCACTGTCTTTTCTACCAACATTTGATTTCATCTCACTTGACTCAGGTGCATTCTCATCCCATCGAAGTTGGCTTTCCCCCAATTAATTATCCCTGCTCTGGATTGTTCTCTGCTCTTTTTCATGACTAATCTAAACCTTATGGTACACTGGTCACTGTCCCTTACAAGCTCTCCCACTGATATCTGATCCACTTGGGTCAACTCATTCCCCAGAACCAGGTCCAAAACTGCATGTCCCCTCGTTGGACTGGAAACATACAGCTGCAGAAAATTATCTTGAACACATTCCAGGAACTCTCACCCTTCTTGTCCCTTTGAGCTCACATTATCCCTTCCACTACTTGGTGGTCTATATACTACACCAATCAATGTTATTCCCATTTCTTACATCTAGCCAGAGAGATTTTGTCCTTGAGCATGCTGGAACATCCTCTCTCTACAGTACTGTAATGCCATGTTTGTAGGATACTGGCAGACCTTCCTATCGTTTTTTACTAAGTGGTGTCACTGAATCATTAATGTCCATCAAAACACCAAATAGGACCTCATTTTAACATCTCATCCAAAGATATCACGAACTTTATTTGTAATGAAGTCAGTCAACTTAAAAATGAGTCATGCACGAAAACACATCTGAATCATCAGGAGTTTAGAATTTTCTCTTTCCATTTGCCCAAAGTCAACAAAACCATAGTGCTTTTTTGGTTCCTGCTTGCATCTGTGTACTCTGGCTCTGACTACATCAACCACCCTAGGTGTCCTCTCAGGCCAAACTGATGCTAACTTCACCTCCAGTCTGTCACCAAGATCCTATTCTTCAAACTCCACATATTACTCACTATACTCAGACCTCTCCCCACCACTGCCAAAATCCTCATCCACCTTCACCCCCTTGAGAATTGATTTCTCAAACAGTGTCAATCATGAGTCTTCTTCACCTTTCACAATTTTATAAATATTCAGAATCATCATGGGGTAATTTTAGCTGTCAACAATGTCATAAAACAGGTGATATCAGGTCGGTTGCCCATTGTATACCCGAGAGATTTTCCTTTCCATTCAATTCAGCATAAAATAGGATGGTTTGGGTGTAAAATCAATTGAATTGTTCTATTTTGTTCCATCGGCAGAAGTTAAAATTACCCTGCATGGTCCACGTTTTCTCCCATATCCTTGCAAACCTCCAGTAGTTCTGCTTCATCTCAGCAAATCAACTTCTGGATCCTTGTACTTATTATCAGCTCCCTCAAAAACCCTGTTCCATCCTGCTAGGTGACCTTCTCCAGCCATACAACCTGCTCACAGCCTCACCTCTGGTCGGGATAACTCATGAGGCTGAATTTTACATCCCTCAGATGCAGGTTGGTTGGAAGGGGCCATAAAATTAGACTTAATGCCATGGCGCCAAGCCCGATGCCTACCGGTCCCTACCCCCTCATAACTGTACCCATGGCAGGGGAGGTGTTGGGTGTTCCACCCACCCTTGAGTCAGTTGAAGCATTTCAGTGGTTCATTAATGGCTACTTAAGGGCTGCTTCCAGCACCTGCTGCAACTTTTCCTGCAGTTGGCAGGGGCTGGTGACAAGTATGAAGCCTGGCAGCTTTTACTGCTCGGGCTATGGCAGATAAGGCGCGGGGAGTGGGGGGTGGTGGGGAAATGAGATACTTCCTTTACGAGCCCCCTGGGCCCATTGGAGGCTACCCTGAAAAGTATTTCCCCTGCTGCACCTACCCTCCTCGCACCTCCCGTACATTCCCCCAAAACCTATCACAATTTGATCGAACCCTGGACCAGGAAGGTTTTATGTTAAAAATAAAGTTCCGCTTCACAGGTTAAGGTCTCCTCCTCCTCAATCACATGCTTTCCCTTGGCAATATCTTCTGCAAAATGGGTCCATTTCTACATGTAAGCTGGTGATATACAGTTCTTCCTCTCTATTATCTCTCTCAACACCTCTATATGCTGTGAGACTGTTAGTTTGGCATTAAGTCTTGGGTAAGCTTCAATATTCTCCAGCTAAAATTAAGGAAGAACCAAAGTCCCCACCACAATGATCCTACTCTTGCCTACAACTGCATATCCTCTAACCCCTCCCTCAAACTGAACCAGACTATACGCATTCCTCATCCATGCCTTTGTCATTTCCTGACTCAACAATTCCAATGCTCTCCTGGTGCATTCTATCATAATTAAAATCTAGTTATTAGACCCATAGCACATCACCCCAGTCGTGGCATGTATATGAGCACAAGATACATGGGCTGGAATTTTCCATCCCCAGTGGCATCGGTCATCATGGCGGGTGTGAATGCCCAATATGGCAGGAAGGCCAAAAATCAGTTTCACAACATCATGAAACCAGTTTGCAATCATCCGCTCCACCCGTCAATGGTGGGCCGTGTTTCCCACCACCAACATCAGGAACATCATTTTAATTAATCTGCATATAATTATAATCCCTGACCACCGGAATCATCCCCGCATGCTGGATCATCCGGGCACCCACTGTACATAAGCGATGTGCACCTGTCGAGCTGCAATTCGCTTGGGACTTCGAGGTTTGTTTGCCTACTTTGCTTCAGGCAGCACTCGCAATCATCAGTGCCAGGCTTCACAGGCAACACCACATCACTCTTAGTGGGGTTCACAGTCTCTAACTACCAGATCAGCCATATGTGGGTGGCTTTTCAATGGCTGCAGGGCTAGGGCTTGTTTGGGGAAGGGGGAAAAGTGGCCTCCGGCAAGAGGAGAAGCTGCAGGGCAAGGGCTGTACTGGGGAGGGGAGTACTGTGTGTGGGGGCACATGTTGATCTGTGCAAGTGGCCTCAAGTGGGTGAGGGCTAAGGAGGCAGTCTCTAGATGAGATGAGACCAGATGGATTTGTGGGGGTGTGTGTGAGAGAGCAAGTGATGATGTCCCTTGAGCTGGCAGTGAGACAGATGCCCGTGAATGTGCGATGGCATTGTGAGTGTGAGAGTTTAGAGTGATGAGATGGTTGCCTTACCCTGGCAGCACGGATGAGATCATTCATCCTCTTTCTGCACTGGATAGCCAACTTCTTCAGTGCTTCTTCGGCATTGACCATCACTGCCACCGCCTCCCAAGCCAGAGTGGTGAGATTGCTGGACCTCCTGCAGCCAGAGCGGGGGTAGAGGACATCACGGCAGGTCTCCAAAAGGCATCCCGGTGACAGGTCATTGAATTCTTCTTGGCTTTCAGGGCCATGTCCTCACTGGAGCAGTCCTGGGCTGCAAGCATTGAGAACAGTGTGCGCGGCTGCAGGTTAGATATGGCACCCGGAGTAAGGAAACGGTGAGGTAACGGCATGGCGGGCAATTCAGAGGCCACCCACCAATCTGTTTCCAGTGGCTGCAAAATTAATAAGGCGGGAAGTGGACGATACAGTGTGAAAAGCCGCTATTGCGGCCGGCGGGTAAAACATCCTTTTTCCCGCCCACTACTGCACTTAGTGCAAATATAGGATGATTCCTCCCATGGTCTTTTAATAGAAATTGCTTTTCTGCTACAGAACTCACGTTGGGTTTTCTCCGAACACATCTAAAGTGCTAACACTACCGTACTGTAAGCATTTGACTTTTCTTTTAAGGCATTTCATAATTTACCTAACAAATGTGTATATAATGCCCTAAACCCAATACCTGTGTGTGCTTCTTAACAAATGAGATAACGTTAAATACTTTGCAGGAACATAGTTTCAAATAAAGTACTTTCTCACAGCAGATCTATTTTGATATGTTGTACATTAGCACACTTGATAAAACTGAAATCTGAGTAATTTACCCATTATCTCAAATAATGGAAGGCGAATACTGTAAATGGCATTGTACAAACACACGTTGCCTTTTTTTCTTTGGTTAGCAGTATGAATACAAATTGATTTTTTTTTACTATTCACATATTGACTAACTAAAATCGCGTGGGACTAACATGATTGATTTTTTTAATGAGAAGTCAGAGAGGGTAGATGAGGCAGTGCAGTTGTGTACATGACCTTCAAAAAGGTATTTAATAAAGTGCCACATATTAATTTTCCAGGTAAAAAATAAAACCCATGGGATAAAAAGGAGGTGCAGAATGGGCCTGAAGTTTACCAATTTCTGGATGGCAGGAATGGAGGCAGGCAGCCGGTAAAATAGTGGGGAAATGTGTCAGGATTGTTTCCCATCACTGGGCTTTCACCAGGTAAGTTTCCCAGCAGCAGGCAGGAAGCGGTTAGCAAAGCAGATTGACTACCCGCCCTAAGGCATGGCAGCTGATTTGCAAAATTAACAGCCCAATTACAGGCCATTTTACAGAGTCGTCAGCATTTTGAGATGGTGGAGCCACCAGTGGGTCAGAAAGCTGTCAGCCACAGAGCCTTCAGAGCCAGAAGCTCCATGGCCAAAGAGGGAGCCATGGGCACAAAAGGCAGCTCTAACGATCCCCATAGAGGGTTTTCCCCCACATCCCCAAAGGGCCTACTGCCACTAAATTTTAATTTCCTCCAACCTGCCTCAAGCAGTGTCCACTTCTCCCGGTGTCGCTGCTGCAGCTTCAGAGCTGCTGGCCCTCTGATTGGATGGCAGCATCACCCAACGTCCTTAACTGGATAAAAACAAAAAAACTGCGGATGCTGGAAATCCAAAACAAAAACAGAATTACCTGGAAAAACTCAGCAGGTCTGGCAGCATCGGCGGAGAAGAAAAGAGTTGACGTTTCGAGTCCTCATGACTGAGGACTCGAAACGTCAACTCTTTTCTTCTCTGCCGATGTTGCCAGACCTGCTGAGTTTTTCCAGGTAATTCTGTTTTTGTCCTTAACTGGATAATGGCCCTGCAAGTGGCCAATAATTAAGTTCGCTTGTGTTCATTCACTCAGCCAGTCCAGCTGCCAGCACAGACTCAGACCCACTTTGTGAGTCAACATCCAGGTCCTGCAACTTGTGAGAAAATTCAGCCCATGAATACAAGATTAGCTGAGATTTAGGAAAGAGTTGTGGTGAATGGCTGTTTTTTGACTGGAGGGGAATTCCCCAGGTTTAATACTAGGACATCTGTGGTTTCAATAAACATTAATGACTTGCCTTGAGGATACGGGGCACAATTCCAAAATTTGCAAATGACAAAAATTTGTAAATGTAGTAACGAGTGAAGGTTCAAGAGAGTATGGTTGAATAGGTGGACCCAAGGCAGATGAAATTTAATGCAGAAAAATTTGAGGTGATACATTGTGGCAGGAAGAATGAGGAGGGACCATAGATAATAAATGGTAAATTTTAAAGTGCAAATATTTGACGATATCAGAACACATTAATGAAGCAGTCAACAAAGAACCTGGGGTCCTGGGTTTTATAAGTAGAGGTGTAGGGGATAAAAGCCAGGGATTTGTGCTAAACCAACATAAAACATCAGTTATGTCCCCGCTAGTGCATTGTGTCCAATTCTAAATACCACACTTCAGGAAGGTGAAGGCATTGGAGCGAGTATAGAAGAGACTTACTAGAATGGTTCCAGGGTTGAGGGATTACAGATACATGGATACACTGGATAAGCTGTTCTCCTTACGGGAGAGAAGGCTAAGAAGAAATTTGATGAAAGTGTTTAAATTCATGAACAGTTTAGATGGGGTAAATAAGGAGAAATTGTTTCCCATGGTTGAAGAGTTGATAACAAGGGGGTACAGATCTAAGTGATTGGCAGAATAAGCAGAGGTGCTATGAGGAAAAACTGTTTCTAATACAACTAGTGGTCAGGATTTTGCATGCACTCTCTGATGGAGTGGTAGAAAGGAAATTAGGTTAATACTTCAAGAAGAAAGAATTGCAGAGATATGGGGAAAGCGGGATAGAGTGGGACTACCAGGGCTGCTCTTTGAAAGAGCTGCTGCAGACTCAATGGATCGAATTAGCTCCTTCTATTCTATGCATCTATGATACCCTTTGTTTTTACGAATGAGAGAAGAAAGTGACAAACATATATTCCTTTCAAAACCAAACTAAAATAGCAATTATCAAGATCAGGCATTTTCATGGGGCAAGTGGATAGAATCACAGAAAAATTATTGATAAAAATCCTGGTAAATTATAATAAGTGCTTACAATGGAAAAGGAATTTAACTTATTTTGTCACCAAAAAAACCAGTGGCCATGATAGCTATCTATTCATGATATATTCATGATTTAATCCATGGCCCATATTTTTGCACAGTTGTGTAGACACTGTGCCAGTGCCAAAATGGCACTGGAATCCCAGATCTGGAAGTTCTGCCCCCATTTCCGACAGATCCTATTTTTGCAAGTGGCAGGGGGGTGGCGGGGTGGGATGTGATTCATACACAGGGGAAAGCTGAACCCAGCAAGACCATTTGAATTCAGTGCTGTGTTTAAATTATTTAAGCCCCCTGCTCTTTAAAATTCTGAAAAACAACAGCCTGCTGTGTCTGAGTTGAAAAGCATCAGTGCCTGCAATTTGAATTGCTGCACATTGACATAAACCTGAGGGTCATCATTATAGTATTAGTACTGCTTGGTTGCTTTCACAACCTATTATTATCACTATGGGTAGCCTGTAAAGTCACAGTTTGATTGAGCATGGACAGAGCAATGGGAGTGGGCTGGAAGAATGAGAATCTGTGAGGGGGTGAGGGGTTTTATTACAACTGACACAAAGTCCCAGAGAACTAAGCTGGGTCTTTTAACCAGCCCGCCTTGGCACTCGGCAGCCCTTGTGATTGCCTCCAAACTGTTTCAGGAATCAGCGGCACTGACTCCAACCTGCACCCACCTCCCTGGAATGAAAATCCTGCCATTCAGGGCTGTTTCTTCCAAGGCAGGTGTGCCAAGCTGGGAAATTTCCTGACTCTGTACACCCACTACAGAAGGAAACATCTAGGCTCCTGTGTCATTAATACATATGCTTGGAGTTATTTAGCTCATTCTGAACTTAAACAATTGCATTTTACACTGTTCATCTATGAACCTCTGCTTCAGAATTTGACTAATTGGAATAAAAACCAACCAGATTATCATTGTTTTTGCCTATTTGATATGAAATGGCAATTAACTCCTTTCATCTGCCAAACTGATCTGGATACACACAATCATTCTGATAAATGTAAGCATGTAATAGTGCTTGAGCAGTTAGCAATGCTGCGCATAATCACTGTTAAATTAAAGCCCATTTAACAGTGTGCACTTAAACTGGCTGCACACAATCACTAGCATGAATTAAAGTAGCTTGAACCACATTCATACTGGTGCTTATTTAGGTTGGATTCTGGGAAATGAATACCCAGAAGCTAACTCCTGCCATTTATATTATTAAATTCAAAACCTTTATCCTCCAAGTCACCCCATAAAGTCATACACCAAGGGCAGAATTTCCCAGTCGGCATGCAGGAGCGGGCCCGCATGCCGACGTGTAAAATGACTCGGGGTGACATCGGGCGTGCGTCCCGTCGTCACCCTGCATCATTTAGATTTCCAGTTTGGCTGCACACCTGCTGATCTGTCAAAGGCTTATTAAGGCCTGTTAATTACCTAACTGAGGTCATCGTCAGGGCTGCCTGTCCAACCTTACAGTTGGCGGACAGGCGAAGAGCCCAGGCAGCCTTCCGAAAAAGCATGAAACCTCATCCACAGGCAGGTGGAGGTTTCATGTGGGATCTAAAATGTTCAGAAAATTTTTAAATAAAAGTAATGGACATGTCCCAGCTTATGTGACAGTGTCACATGAGGGGACATGTCAGGAAAATTTTTTCATACCTTTAATAAATTTTTAAAAGTTCAACTGATCTCCCTGAGGCAGCATTTTGCCTCAGGGAGATGTGTGCACAGCGCACAGACCTGCTCAGGGAACACCCCTGCCTGCACAGGGAGCGCACAGCGCTTCCAGGTGGACGTCATGCTGGGCGGGCATTAATTGGCCTGCCCACGTAAAATGGCAGCGCGCCCCTGACCGGGGGCGCCGATCGAGAACCTACCCGCTCGCACTTGCTCCCGTACAATCCCTGCAGCCAGGGGGAAAATGCTGCCCCAATAAAAAATTAGGCCAGTGACTCTGTTGTTGCCATATGATTTAGATGTGCAAATGTTGCAAGCTGGCAGGAATCCAATTTAAACTGATGGTTCTATTAGTGGAGTTATATTGATGCTAAACCATTAGATACAACTATTCTCAGGGAACGCTGAAACTGAAGTGTTAAGTTATAATGGACCATATTTAGTGTCAAAATAATTGTGAGGTTGATGTGCACATTTATTTATGCAAAAATGGTAGCAACTTCAGGCGAGGGAAAGACATGCGATTAAATACAGATAACTAAAAATTGCTGTCCAAAGTGCGCAACTCTGCAGTTAACTCCAGGCAAATAGTCTTTCATTATCACCATTGAAATGATTTGAAAAGTGTGAACTTGTTATACTTGTGCAGTACATACAAACTATACATGCTTGAGTAAGTTAAGTCTTGTTACTACGGGTATAAGCACTTTTTTAGCAATGTGATAATTGTTAGTTCCTGCTAATCAATCGTACTAATACTGAAAAGTAACTATCACAAGTATTGAGTCTCATATTCCTTCAGGTGTTAATTGTTGTTGGAGATTTTGCAAATGTAAAATTCAAAATTAAAATATGTTCTTTAACCGTTCCTTTTTATCTCTCTTTCTCTCTCTTTTAATCCACTCTCTTTCTTTTATACCTGGTTTGAATTGAATTTATTCACTGTAGATTACACTTAAAGCTTCATGCAATAGCTGAATTCTCGAATTAGCTCTAGGTCCCTTTTAGATTTAGGCACAACCATTATTGAAAGCTCCATGCATAATCCATTTAAGAGAATGAATAGCACTGGTTTTGTATTATAATGAAGTTCACAGATATTAGGATTCTGTTATTATGATCTTAATAACTGATAATAATAAGATTTGATGTAACAGTTGGAGCATCTTTTGTGCTGACCATAACCCGTTTATTTAACATGTTGGAGACTTAACTTGTGAACAAAATGCAAGGCAATTTCACACAAAGAATGGACCGCACAAAAACTTCAAGCTTCATTCAGAATAAGTGAGTACAACTGTAACAAAACATTGTTTTAGTCAGTTCATAAACTCTGTTTGGATACCATGCCAGTTCCTTTGAGTAATTGCATTTCAGGAATTTATTCAAAGGAATCAATTTAGCTTTTTTTGAATGTGGTGATATGGAGGCAGCATTTGTCTCTCATTATCTCAAATAATTTTATTTGTCAGTGCAAAGTATAAATGCTAATATTCTTGGTGGCATTGATTTCTGCTTCTTGTACAAATGGAAATTCTCTAACATTTGCACAGCACAAGGTAATTTATTTTTCACAGATGTTTAGTATCAATCATAATATCACACACTAGCTCCTTCCAGTAATAGTATTACCACAATTCGGTATTTTCTGACAGCAACTTAACACAAACAAGATCAAAAGATAGGTTTATATGAAAAAAATGTCAGTCCATTCAATCTAATTCTTCCCATTAGCATTCTGGCTTAAGTGAATCCAACTTCTGCAAGTATCAATCATCTACCGTGTAAAGAAATATTTTCTGAGTACACAAATGGGGTTTTCACCAAGAAGTAATACTGGCACAGCAGGAACAGCTGGAATTTCCCAGACTAAATGTTGGTTGCAAGCCAGCTCAAATCGTTCACTATCGCCCAGTAACTTAGCTCTTTCAACTGCCTGAATACTGTTGTAAGAACCAGTTTGAGAACAGTGATCCCTCTTACAAGCTCCCTGGTGCACCAAGCAATAGCAATTTGTAAAGTGGCATAGTGCAAACTAAAAACAACATTTTTTTTGAGGAGAGATGCTGTGTGGTTCTTCCTAAATATTTTTGTTTTGACATTTTATTTAGTGCAGTTTGAAGAATTCTATGGTGGACATTTTATAAAGATGTGAATTATTTTCTCATGTGTTAGCTACTTCATATGATCGAATATACACTACTGTATTGGATCTTCACATTAGAACTGTGAATCACAGATGTGTTTTGTATTTCTATTAGTTTTCTAATCCTGTTGTAACACAGCTATTACCTCATTTATTTTAAATGGAGAAGCTGAAATAACAGATCATTGAATGTTACATCAATGTGTTGTCTTCTTTCAATAATATTGCAGTTAATTTCTAGGCTTTGATCACAAATGACTTATAATAGTACAGTTAAAAAATTGCTCTTCAATACACTATAACAAGTGATGTTGTAATTTGTGATGTCTGCTATACATCGTTCCTCCATTAATGGTGCTGCCACATTCCTATGATAAATTTATTCTGTGTTTGCAGGAAACACTTCCAAGGAAACTATGGGAATGCATTGCCTAGTTTTCCATCAATACTGAACATTTTTGTTCCACATTCTTAAGAAGAATGTAAAAAAATCTGGAAACTGTTGCCTGTTCTCAATCTTCCAATGAATATCTCTGTCCTGCTTTTAGAAGTTATATTTTTACCTATGCTCACCATGTTTGTTGAAAATTAATATTTCTGCCCTGTGAATGGATAAATGAAATCTACCTGCTTGTTGCTTGCTTATTTAAAAATTAATACTTTGGTTTTGTTTTAAATTGTATTTTATCACCACTGCTCTCTACCTCTCCTGAAAATTATCTGTCCTGCTGCATTTTCAATGTTCTGCTTGCCTCTGATGTAAACTGAAAAAAATATTCAGACGCAATTCATCACTACAATGTTTGCAAGTGAACTTTTGTTATGCTGAGTTGTGTGTGGATTGGCACATTTTACTTTGATTGGCTTGAGTTTTGCTGCTAATGTTGCGAAGTGTAAAACAGAAAAAAATACATATTTGACAGTATTTAAAATTGTATTATAAAACATTGCAAGTGATAGAGCACAACTCAGTACAATCTGCAAATTGAAGTTAACGCTTCTTCTGTCCACACTGCGCCCCCCACCCCCATTACATTGTTGAAGTACTCTCTGAGGACAAAGAGGATCCATGTCTCTGATATAAAGGTGTCTCGTAAGTTGAAATTTCAACAAAGCACAAGACACTAATTGATCCCAGTGGGAATACCATTATCAAATGGGTCATCTGTTCAACAGAAGAATTTTAAAAAGCTTCATGGGCCTCAACTTTATATGACTTTCTTTATCTATATGTTTAAATTTTATTCCTTACTGTATAATATATATGTATACCTTACTGTATACTATATATATATATCTATATATTATATATAAATGTATATATAACCAGATCACCCATGATCAAAGAGAGTCCTTAGCGCATCATTCAATTTAACATAATCAACAGAGGTGTTATATCATGTGATGCACGAAACATCATTTTACAGTGAAGATAGAGCTATTGCCAGAGACAAAGATCAAGAAATAGGAAAGGAAACCAATTTTTACAAAAAGAATTCATTTAGTTTAAGCTCCATAGTTGGAAATTGAAAACTAAAATACAGCAAAACTGCAAAATTGCCTGTACAAAGGTTAGCTACAACCTGCTTTGAAGCCAGCTTGTACATGCTTATATTTGGATTTGCTTTATCGCTCTAAACTGGAGACTCAGTGACTTATTTAGCCTTGCTAACATTGCACATCAGTGATTTCTGAATAGCTTCAAGACGACATCAGACAAAGATAAATGTTTAGGCCCAGGAATTTATTTAAAGGAATAGTGAGAATTGGTGCAAAGGGCATCGAACATGTGAAATTTGTCATTGGAATGATATAAAAACGCTTAAATAGTAACATGAGCTTTGAAGAAAGTACAGGAGGAGAGAAATTTGAGCTCAACTGGCTGTGACATGCATTCTTCTGCAGGCCCATCTTTTGTAATCTCAGTGTTCGCTATGAGTCTCTGTTTAGTATTAAAAATATACAAATCCTAATACAGTGCCTTTTTAAGGTCATAAAGTAAACTGAACTTTCGATAAATCAGTGTTTGAAAGCCCTAAATTCCAAACAGACCTTAGGTGGCACTGGAACAATCAACCTACAAGGGACTGGATAATGGGACAGAATCTGGTTCTGCAAAATTCCACCTAAGAGGGAATTTTAACCACAAAAAATGAGTGGGTTCGGATTAGGCAGTGCCACGATATTTATATGACAGGTTCAGTTGTTTCTGGTCAATATTGACCTCTCAGATGTGAACAGTCAGAGATTCACCAATGGTAATGCTATTGAATATCAAAGGGAGGCTCTTTCTTGTTAGAGATGGTGATTGCCCAGCACTGGTGTCGCCTGCATGTTACTTGCCACTTATCAGCCCAAGCCTGAATGTTGTCCAGGTCTTGCTGAATGTGGGCTGAGATTGATTAGTTATCTGAGGAATTGTGAACGTAATTGAACACTGTGCAATCAGTTATTATGGAGGCAAGGTCATTGATGAAACAGCTGAAGATGTTTTGGCCTAGGATGCTACCCTGAAAAACCCCTGCAGGGATGACCTGGCACTGAGATAATTCGCCTCCAACAGCCATAACCATTTTCCTTATTGCTAGGTATACTCCAAACAATGAAGAGATTTTTACTCCCCTGAATCCCATTGACTTCAATTTTACCAGGACTCCTTGATGCCACACTCAGTTCAAATGCTGTCTTGATGAAAGGGGCAGTTACTCTCACCATATCTCTGCAATTCAGCTCCATTGTCCATGTTTAGACCAAGGATGTAATGTGGTCAGGGATTAAGTGGCGCTGGGGGAACACAAACTAAGCATCGGTGAGCAGATTATTGCTGCGCAAGTGCTGCTTGATAGCACTGTTGACAACACCTTCCACCACACTACTGATGATTGAGAGTAGACCAATGGGGCTGTAACTGGCCGGATTAGATTTGTCCTGCATTTTGTGAATGGGACATACCTAGGCATTGTTGGTTTAGATGCGATTGTTGGTTAGATGCCATTGTTGCTTGGATTGCCATTGTTGGGTCGATGCTAGTGTTGTAGCTGTACAGGAATCGCTCAGCTTAGGATGTGGCTAGTTCTGGAGCACAAGTCTTCAGCACTACATCCAGGATGTTCTCGGAGGCCATCGCCTTTGCTGTATTGACCGCTCTTAGCTGTTTCTTAATATCTGGAATGAATTAAATTGGTTGAAGAGTGGGTTCTGTGATGGTGGAGTCCTCAGGAGGTGATCAAAAAGGATCATCTTAAACACTTCAGCTTTATCTTTTAAACTTGTGTTGGGCTCCCCCATTATTGAGACTGGGGACATTTGTGGAGCCTCCTTCTCCAGTTGGTTGTTTAATTGTCCACCACCATTCCTGATTGGATGTAGCAGGACTGCAGAGCTTTGTTGTGGGACCACTTAGTCCTCTCTATAGCATGCTGCCTCCTCTATTTACCATGCATATACTCCTGTTTGTCATTTTACTGGATTTGCACCTCATTTTTGGTGCTCTTCCTAGCATACATTCCCACACTCCTCATTGAACTAATATTGATCCCCTGGCTCAACAGTAATAGGAGAATGTGGGATAGGCCGGGCAATGGTGCTAGAGATTGTGGTGGAATACAATTCTCCTCCTGCTGATGACCCACAGCACTTCATGGATGCCCAGTTTTGAGTTGCTGGATCAATTCTAAATCTATCCCTTTCAGCATGTTGAAATTGCCATACAACATGGTAGAAGGTATCCTCAGTGTGAAGATGGGATTACATTTCCATTAGGACTACATAATGATCATTCCTACCCATAACGTCATGAAAGGATAATCAATGACAAGGACATTGGTGAGGACATGTCAAGTAGGTTTTTCCCTCATATTGGTTCCCTCAGCACCTGCTGCAGACCCAGTCTGGTAAATATGTCCATAACTTGGCCAACTCGGTAAGTAATAGTGTTGCCAGGTCACACTTCATAATGAACAGTGAAGTCTCCCACCCAGAGTATATTCTATGACCTTGCTGCCTTCAGTGCTTCTTCCAAGTGATGTTCAATATGAAAGAGCACAAATTCATCAGCTGAAGCAGGGTGCTGGGTGGTAAGAAATAGGACATTATCTTGCCCATGTTTGATCTGATGCCATGAGACTTCTTGGTATCCAGATTGCATGTTGAGGACTCCAAAAGCCATAGCCTTCTGACTGTATACCAATGATTTGTCTGAGCTGCCAGAAGGACAGGGCATACCCAAGGATAGTGATGGAGGAGTCTGGGATGTTAAATCAAAGGTATAATTCTCTAACTCTGACTATTTCAGACTGTTGCGTGACTAGTCCGTGGGATAGCTCTTCCAATTTTGACACAAGTCGTCAGATGTTAGTTAAGAGAACATTGCAGGGTGAACTGGACTGGTCTTATCCAATACCTAGGTCAATTCTTATTGTTTTTCGTAATGGCTTAATGCAACCAAGTGGCTTGCTAGCTATTTCAGAGAATAGTTAAGTGTCCAGCAGGTTGCTACTGA
The DNA here is from genome assembly GCF_017639515.1 of Carcharodon carcharias. Taxonomy (NCBI): domain Eukaryota; kingdom Metazoa; phylum Chordata; class Chondrichthyes; order Lamniformes; family Lamnidae; genus Carcharodon; species Carcharodon carcharias. The sequence goes on from NC_054471.1 coordinate 132,746,459, forward strand.
TCTGGAGTCACAGGACAGTAGGTTTGCTGGGATGGAGAAAGCAAGTTGGAGCTCATGTGATGACTCATCTAGGCAGAATTGGCAACCCTCATGAGCATTAAGAGAATGTTACACTTGTTGGAGGTGCTGCCAGTTCATAGGATCATACACGAGTTATTGAACGGAAGGAGGCCATTCAGCCCATCATGATCATGCTAGCTCTCTGCAAGAGCAACTCAGCTAGTCCCACTCTCCTGCCCTTGCCCTAAAGCCCTGAAAAGTTTTTCTCTTCAGATAATGATCCATTCCCTTTTGAAAGCTGTGATTGAACCTGCCTCCACCACACTCTCAGGCTGTGCATTCCAGCTCCTAACCACTGTTGGATAAGCTGTCAACCTGGAAGCAAAGAAACTTCCACCCTCAATTCTGCCTTAAGCACATTTTGCTGCTTGATGCATAGTCAAAATTTAAACCAACAACAGTTTGCATTAGCTTTTTGTGCAGCATGATTGCATGCTAGTGGTTTGAATCTTGCCTATGCTCTACATAATTTTCCTATTGCATACAGAAAATTAATGTCCTAATGAAGAGGTATCATATACAATATAAGTCATTTCTTACTGTAATACAACCAGAAAAGTATTGACAAGAGTCTGCAGCTACAAGTTCTTGTAGGCAACCTTGACGGTTTGAATTGCTGAGTTACTGTTCTGCATTCTACAGATAAAACTCACTTACAGATTAGTCTGAATTAGCTTCATAACCCAAGTAATCGAGGTTATGGTGTGATTAGGGATTAATATTCAAGACACACTGTTAACAGCACCTATACTTCAAACTACCAATCATGAATGTTAACAGTCAGAAACCAGTGGATTTAATATCATTTTACGGCAATATATTATAATTCTGTGCTAGCCAATATTATCACATACTGCTAGATTTTTGCAGAAATACATTGCACTGCATGTGACTTTTTTATTTTTTATTAAAGAAAAAAGGTAACTAACTGTTGGGTTAACCTGGTACGTAACCAATTTCCTTCCTCAAATTTTCAGACTGCACCGTAAATTGTATTTTTCTTCTCCAAATCTAGAATTCAGAGTCTAAAGAGCGCAGAGGGAGGAATGAATCAATTACACATATGCTTCAAGAAAATAAGAGCTACATTAGCAAGAATACTAAAATCTACATTCTTCAGGCAAGATTTACCCCCATCCCCAGAGTAAAGGTGCAGATTTATGGCAATTACTAGACTGAAAGCTGTCTGATGTCCTACACCAGTTCCATATTGCAACATTCTATCATTTTTTTATCAAGCACACATAATAATAATTTGCCATATCATAGAACTTCTGGTTAGAGAAAAATTAAAATAATGAATTGGCGGTTAAAAACCGCCAACTAGAAACTCACAGTCACCGTTCAAATGTGGCAGATCCAGCTATATGAACCTGAATTAGATGTGCTGGCCTCTATTCATTTCCTGTTCAAGTTGGATCATTGTCCTTTAATCAATGTGCAGTTTATTGTGTTTGAGCGTCAGGCAGTTGATGCAGAGTCAGTCTCTGAGAATGGCCCTAAACTGTTGTTTATTTCAACTGATCTGATTATTTACATGCAATTAAGCATTCTTATCTGCAAGCCTCGACTCTACTGTGAGAAGTGGTTGGGTAGCAAATCAAAAGCTCATTATGGCTATGTTGCATTCTGAAACATGATTGATTATGGGTCTAAACAGCTAGTTCACTCTCTAGTTGAACATAACGTTGCTTTGATCTAGTTAAGACCAATCCCCTGAAACCATTCAGGGAAGCACCAGCTGTAACATTACCATCACTTACTCTCCATTAAAGTTGGCTTCCATCGACACCTTGCGCATAGTCTAAAATGAAATTTTGCTCCACAATCAGATGAGTTGGAACATAGTGTACATAGAGCACTGATGCAAAATTTAGCTCTCTGATTGGGTGAATAAAGGAATCCTGTAATTCCATTCTCAAGGGTGCACATCCAAGGTAAGCTTCAAATTCCACAAACTCAGACAACGGGATGGATTTTCATTGCCCCAGTTTTTGGTGGGGGGTGGGGAGCAGGTAAAATAGGGAGGGTGCCACCACTCCACCACCTGCCCGCCCGCCCCCAAGCTCACCCCCTTAACATGGTAGATGGGCAGGCACTGAAATCGGCAGCCCACCCACCATATATAAATAAATAATAGAGTCAATTGAGCTGGTTTAACTAGCCAATTGATCTCGATAATACGCAGCCCATGGCATAATATGGTTGGCATGGGCATTTGGTACGAGACTGGGCAGGCCATTTTTTTAAAAAAAGTTTTCAAAAGGGTGGGAAGGAAGGGGGCACTATATTTGGGGGTGCCTTTTACACATCGTGGACAGTCCCCCATGATAGAACCCCCCCTTTTCTTCCGACTCACCTGCTCGGCAAAACCCACCACCCCCACCCCTCACCTCTCTCCCAAAGCAGCCGAACACTCCCTGCCCAATACCCTGGACTCACCTTACTCCGAGATCCATTGCGCCTTCTTCTTGAGACAGCTTGCAGTCCCACAGCGTCCATTACAGAGCTCTTGGTGCTGCCAGGACTGCTGGAACTGCCAGCCAATCAGATTTGCCAGCAGCTCCCAAGAGTGAGACATCCTCCCCCGTGAGGGGCAGAAGTCCCACTGTCAGGCAATTTAGCCCACTCGCAGCGCATTATGGATGCAGAGCAGGCTAGCGGGGAGCAAGTCAGCTTCTGGCTGACTTTGCTTCCAAGGGTGGCAAGCAGTCCGCTCCCCATAATATGCAGCCCAAAGTGAAGATATGCAATAGATAATCAAATATATGTGCAGTGCAAAACCAAACTTTGCACTCCTAAGCAAGATGGAGTTACTCCTTACACATTTGTGGCCCACACATTTGCTGAAAGATTATCTGAAATGTGGGATTGAGTGTTGAATGTCCCACTGAAGTATAGAAATTTACCAAATCAAAATGAGATTAAGCATTTTCTTCAAATCTCAACTCCTAGTAAAACACAAGCCTCAGTGGCATTGTACTCAAATTCTCAAAGTCCTAGCCGCCCTCATAACTTATTTCTTTCAACTGCCCCAATAAATTGCTGTTGACCAATCTGAGTGGAATGCAACCGACATCTGTTTAGTAACCAGACTCCATTCACTGAAGGCCAGTTCCTACTTTAACAAGTCTGATTCCAGATACAAGAAGAATTTAGTTTCCAATGTTGTTCTGTTTATTCCATGACCAAGGCCAGATTCACACAATATCTTTTAGCAGTAAACATACAGAACAACAAATGTTTCCTTTCCTTGGGTAGAGACATAAACATAGTGGCATTCCAGCCAATCCTGATTCCTTTACAACTTGTAAGAAAAGCTTGAGATCTTTATTGCTTATTCTTATAAAATTTTGTCATTAATGATTAATTTCAGTGTCATGCCTAGTGCTGGCATGTCCTATGCTGAACTTTAAACTAAGTTTTATGTTTTAAAGCTGGAGACAAAGGTGGGAAAAGATGGCTGCACGAGGGTCACCTGACTTCTTTTGTGGATTAGAACCACTTGCCTGTCTCGAGGGAACAAAGCAACACCCTAGGCTGATGTCAATCAATGCCCTTCCCTGCAACCAATAAAAATGGTACTATCAGATTGAATGGGGCCTTTAAAAGCAAAAACACGGGCTGTCTCAAACCCTTAGAGGTGTTAACCACAACACAGGATGTGCAATCAACATGAACACCACCCCCTTATTTGGAAAAGGCTTTGAACTTGTGTGAAGTCATAGTGAGACAGCCTTTTTTGTCGGGTTTTTTAAATCAGCAAAAGCTGTTTGTAGGTAAAGCCATTGAACCAACAGTTCAGTTGGTCAGAAAGCCAGACCATCAACTAGCTGCACGTCATCAAGCAGCTAAGGTAATTAAAAGTGGGAGATCCCAACAGCCTCAAAAGTGGGAGATCCCAACAGAGAGGAGGACTCCCCCAACCTGTTTCAACTCCATCTGAGAATCAACCTCCAGGAAATTCAACAATGAGAAACTGCAAAACCTGCTGATAACCCTTACTTTTACAAGACCCTCACTTCAAATTTAAAGCATCAAAACCATTCAAGAAACTACAGGCCTGCCACATCAGAGACCATAGATCATAAATCAGAGACCAAGATAATTATATTCTGTAAAAGTACATTACCTTCACCTGTATCCAATCTTTGTGTTGGTGAGAACGAGTGTGTGAAAAGTCACGTTTAATTCAGGGTAAGTTTGTGTGAATAAATAACCTCTTCATTTTTTAACTAACAAAAGCTTGCTGCTGCATTATAATTAACTTGGGGTATGCTTGCCAAGGGTAATAAAAGACACACCTCCTTCACACAAAACATACTGATCACGGGCAATAAGAGAACACATAAGTACTATCCATGACAATGGCATGACAAGTGTTATTGTAGCATATTACTGTGAACAAGACCTCCAAAAAGGACATATTCTTCAAAAAAAAAAACCGCTGTCAACTTGTTTCATCCTGTCATCCTTGTTCCATCTCCTTATCTGAAAACTATCTTGGCTAACTGATTCCCAATGTGGCCATAATATGACACAAATCATCCATTCTGTAGGTTCAGCACTGTCAGCTAAATTGTACCCTGACAATTGTTTCTATTCTCTCACAGACTCACCACCTTCTCAAGGACAATTAGGGATGGGCAATAATTGCTGGTCTAGAAAGCGATGTCCACACCCCATGAAGGAATAAAAAAAAAAATCAAATCTTAAAATATCCTGTGATTGAACAGGTATTTCTAGCTACAATACAAACCTACAAGCTAACTATAAGTAAACAGAGGCCAAAAGCTTTAGCCATATGAGATTAAACCAAATTCCAATCCTCCATATATATGAATACACCACAAGGGTGTCTTACAAACATGGGCAGGAAATTGCATGTTGCAGCAGGCGTAAAGGATGGACTTCCAGTGAGCTTTCTGTCAATGATAGGAGGCAGACAATGGTGACAGTGGAGAAGTCGCCTTTGCTATATTGGGAAACCCATTGCAGCTTGTAATGATTGTGGTGGCATAACCTTTCCTGCTGCCTTTAGGGGTCATGTGATTGTATTGGCGAATGAGCCCTAAGCACAGGTAATCCTAGGGTCAGAGTTTTCTAGTCATGGACCTGGGTCAAGCATGTAGCTTCTATAAGGTCTCTGTAATAAAATTGTCTGTTTCAAGTAAGAAACCTGTCCAACGCCTCAAGTTACATTTGGCGATGAGGATGGGATAGCTCCGACACTGCACCTTGCCTTGTGATTATGAGTACATCAATCCTTAAGGAAAGAAAGAAAAGTATATTCACCAGTCATGCCACTCTTCAGCAGAATGAATCCTTATGATGCATAGAGCACATAGAGCGCCTTGATTTTTATTTCGCGGCGAACTAAATAAACCCAGAGGAGAAACAGGAAGCAATTCTTTTAAGTGTCTGTAGTAACAAGACCTATAACCTCATCCATAATCCAGAACGCACCAAATTCAAAATCTTTTAATGAATTGGTTGACCTCATGAAGACTCATTTTCAGCCAAAACCGTCAGTCATAATGCAGAGATTTAAGTTTAACTCCACAGTAAGGGCCCCAGGTGAGTCCATCGCAACTTGAAGTTGAAGCAGCTGACTGAGCACTGCTACTTTGGAGATACACTCAATAACATGTTGCGGGACTGGTTGTTTTGTAGCATTCATGATGACGTTATCCAGTGCCACTTACTTGCAGAGGCTAACATGGATTTGAAGTGTGCCGTGGAAATAATGCTGGCAATGGAAAGTGCTGAGAGGGACTCTCAGAATTTACAGAGTGTGCAACATGGCACCGTTCTTCAGTTGGGTCAGGAACCTACCACCGGGTTTGGCAAGAAAACCAGAGAGACAGCCACGAAGCAAGCGGGAGACAGTCTCCACAATTCAAGAAACAAAAAAGCATAGTGGAACCACTTCAGCAGCGATTCAGAAATTAACCTGTTACAGATATGGGGGTAACCATGTACCCAAAACCTGAGGCAGAATTTTTCCCTCGTCAGGCAGGCATGCCGGGTGGTCCCGGGAGTGGCCGCGAAACCAACCACAGCCCTCGATCGGGCCCCGAACGCAACTTTACGCTGGCGGGCCAATTAAGGCCCACCCAGTGTGAAAGGCTCTGCACTGGTTGGGAAGGGCCGAGCAGGGGCGGGGGCCTGTCGGCCGCCAGGTCCAATGGTGACCCCGCAGCCAGTTTAAAAGCGACTCAGGAAGCCCCAGAAAGGCTGCCAGGGAAGGACATCTGTCTGCCACTGCAACAATGGAGTCGAGTGCAAACGCCAGGTGGGAGGGCAGGTTGGGTGGGCGCTCGGCGCCCGCTTTTCTGATGAATGCCTCACTGTCCTCCTGGAGAAGATGGCAGCCAGGACCGACACACTTGTCCCCAGAGATGGGAGGAGGCGGCCATCACACCTCACAAAGAGGGCATGGGAGAAGGGGGCAGCCCAGGTTAGCAGCCATGACGTGGTGCGGCGCTCATGGGTGCAGTGCTGGAAGCGCTTCAGTGGCCTGCTGTGCACAAGAAGGGTGAGTCCCGTGTTGGCGTGGCTCAGAGGGCAGAAGTGTTAAGGTGTGGTCATCCACCACCCCCGTGGACCTCAGGGGTGCTGGAGTCAAAGTGCAAACTGTCAGTGACACCGGAGCTGGCCAAGAGGGCTGCTGGGGCTGAGTGCTTTGCGGCTTGAGGGCCACAACTCGATGTGCCCTGCAAGGTGTTCCTCAGCTGGGGTTGGCCAGACTGCAACTGTGCTGCAGGGAGAGAGTGGACTAATCAATGATCCCCTGTCTCTTCAGAAGAAGACAAGCCATAACCAACTCAAGAGGGTACGAACACACGGAGGTCCACCCAACCTGCTGCTGCTCACCAGGTGCATGCAGGATGCCCTAGAGCTGGAGAGCCGGCACATTGCCCGCGCAACCTCATGTGGAGAGGCTGGGGTCTCTGACGAAGGTAAGAGTGCAGTGCACAGAGGTGAGAGTTTCAGATTGTGCAACCATTCTAGTGTAGCCTTCTTATTGATGGGAGCCTCAAACCTGGAGTTCCCATTGATCATTGAAAGACGATGGCACCATGAAGCAGATCTCCACTGTCTCATCAGGGTGCCTGGCATGCACAGTGACACTGTGACATATCATTGTTCTCCCTTTTGGGCTTGCCAGCAGGCATCCAATCTGCAGACCCTGAAGGGCCACCCCTGACACTGGAGGACCATCAGGCGTCTCTTTCAACTGCGTCACACCCACTCTCTGAACCAGGCACCAATGCAGATACCAGCACCTCGGTGGGCATTAGATCGGCAGCTTGTATCTCTGTGCACATTAGTGAGGGCACTTCACAGTCGCTTGAGGTGCAGGCAGAGGCAGACAGTGCCCAGGCATCGGCAGTTGGAGGACTGCTGGATACCAGGACGATGGTCAGTCAAAGGCAGATGATGAGCCTCTGGAGTCATTCATTAGGCGGCAGATGCTGATGTCCGGCAAGATGTGCGGATGGCTCTGGTGGAGATCCATGAGGGTATGTGTGCCATGGCCTCTGTGATGGAGGAGTCCATGCGGAGCAGGAGTACTGTGTTGACCATCACAGGCGAGCACACTGCCTCCTCCATTGAGAGAGTGGCAACTTTCATGGAGAGGCAGCTCCGGGGGGCAGAATGAGGGGTTCCTGGGGTTGCGCTGGGACCTGCAAGCCAGCACACAGCCAACGACCTCAGGTGGCCAGTGTCAGTGTGGGTGATGGATGAGGCACCCAGTGTCCCAGCTAGATATTCGTCCATCAATGGTGTGCTGGGAGGTCCAAAGTGACCTCACATTGGTGCACAAGCTGCCTGTCATCTCTGCAGGCTCCTCTCAGGGCGCTCAGATGACGGCATCAGCTCTTACACCTCTCTGCCAGTGACCGTGGCATCTGGTGAGGCTGTGGCAACTGGGGAGGTGCCAGCCATGGCACAGGCCGCTCCCTCCTAGGTGGGGTCAGCACAGGCTCCATTGGCCAGAGGATGACCACCAAGGTTATCAAGGCCAACAAGACAGTAGAGTCAGCAGGCTGCCCCCAATGTCGGTGCCAGTGAGGGGGAGCACCTAGATGTGGCACTTGCAAACGTAAGTTAAAGGGACCATGAGCACAAGAGGAACAGTTCATGGGTGGATTTTATGTTCATTTATGTTTGGTTTATCTATACTGGTCTGGGAATGAAGACCAGAGCAGTCTAGGTAAATAGCTTGGAATTGTCCACGTGAGATAAATTTTGTTTTTGTCATCATGGCCTGAGTATGCTTCACCTTTTTATTTTATTTGTGCAGGGTACGCCAGTATGTAATGCTGGACATAAGCGTCTCTTAACTTTATTGCACAGGCACTGAATGTTCTTTGTGTTCAAATGAAACATCTGGGATGGAGGTGGCAGCCCTGGCATGCACTTGAAGCTGATCTTTGGTAGCCGAGCAGAAGGAGCGTTGGATCAAGGCATCCCTGGTGTCCCTGCCTCCCTGGAGGTTACTGAGGTCTGCCTCAATGCCCTCAGCATTCTCCTCACTGTGCTCATCTTCAGACTCACTACTGGACTCATCATCTGTGGCCTGTGCAGCTGGGTCAAGATCCTCTTCCTCCATTTGGTCCTCCCTCACCAGTGCCAGATTGTGGAGAGCGCAACATGGAACCACTAACAGCGACACCCGCTCAGGGGGGTATTGTAGTGCACTGCCTGAATGGTCCAGGCATCGGAAGAACATCTTGAGAAGACCTATGGTCCTCTCTACCATCGTCCTTATGGAGGTATGACTCCTATTGTAATGCTTCTCTCCCTCTGTTCCCTCTTCAAGGGATAGCCCTCATCACCCAGCAGCCATCCATCTAGTTGGGCTGGAGCACTGAAGAGCCTCTGCACTTGGGAGTGTCTCAGGATATAAGTGTCATGGGAGCTGCTGGGGTACCTTGCACAGACTTGCAGAATCTGCATCCTGTGATCACACACTACCTGCACATTCATGGAGTGGAAGCCCTTCCTGTGACGAAGGCACCGGGCTCACCTGCTGGCATCTTGATGGCCACATGTGTGCAATCGGTGGCACTCTGGATGCAGGGGGAACACAGCAATTGCTGCAAACCCTCTGGCTCACTCAGCCTGGCTGGCCTCGTGCATATAGTACAGAATAAAGGTCAGAACCGGACTTCTGTCACCAGCTTGACACAGTTGTGGACAACTAATTGGAGATTGGGAAACTCCACAAAGATCCCCCACTGAGCCCTGGAAACAGCCAGAGGCTAGAAGCTGAGGGCCACTGTGACTTTCAGAGCCACTGCCATAGGGTGTCCACCCACACAGTTGGAGCTGATCTCAGGCCCAATCATTTGGCAAATGGAGGTCACGGTGTCCCTTGAGAGGGAGAGCCTCCTTCAGCATTGCACCTTGGATATATTGAGGTAGCTACATCGCTAACTGTAAACCCTGGCAGCAGGATAGTGGTGTCTTCTGCGGCCCCTTGTGCCTTGAACTTCCTGCTGGCCCTGCTCCCCTTGTGCCTGCAAGTCTCCTCCCACAGGTCCATCCTCTGGACACTGCTTTGGGACACCTGGCCTCCTCTCCCTTCTGCCCTCTCTTCCTCCTCAGAGGAGGTGCTACCAGCGGAGACCACAATCCCAATTACCAGGGTAACGGAAGGCTGTCTGTTACTTGTAAGGGTCCACATGGTCTGAATCTTCAGGGGCCTGGCAGACAGCAATGAGTCCTGAAATGAGGCCTGGAAATGCTAAGAATGAAGCCCTGAACAGAGATGAAGCTGCCAAATACCAATAAGCAACCAGCTGCAAACTATCTCCAAAACTGCTCACTACTCACACTGGCAATGCTGCTGGCCCTTTTATTCCCGCCTGTGGATGAGGTTTGTGAAAATGTCAGCTGTCTGCCTGTGCAACGAGCAGAAAATCGCGTGGGCAAAGAAAAATCACGGTCAATTGAACTGTTAAGGGCCTTAAGTGGCCTATTAATTATTGGCAGGCGCAACTCTGGCACCCGCAAGCACCCACCAAGCAAAGTATCGTGCGAGTGCGCAATGATGTTGGGACACTCACCTGACGTCATCGTGGGCTATTTTACTCCCATTCAGGCCGTGTGCAAGCCCATCTGCAGGGCATAAAATATTGCCCCTGCAGATTTAAGGAGGCCGAATTCCATTACTGCTCCAAAAAAGGGTACGTGATAAAGCAATGCAGAGCAAAATTGAGACAGCTAATCAGACAGCAGACCAAGATGGCTGAAGTGCACAATATAATGGAACCAGAAGTTGCCGATACTGATTTGTATTCCCTATACAATGTCAAAGCAGATTAAACTGAATCACCATCACCCTTCAAGTGAATGGGAAACCTCAAGTCATGAAGGCAGACACAGGAGCCTCAACCACAGTCGTGAAACACATTTAATTACCTAAATTAAGGTACCAAACCACTGAATCTGGAGCAAAGCACGGCTCAGCTGAAGACATACACTGAATATTCAATAAGGTAACGGGCATCACCATGGTACCTGTGTCCTATAGGCAACTGACAGCCCTGCTTCCAGTGATCATAGTAACAGGTGAAGGACTTAGTCTTCTAGGCCATAATTGGATGCATTGCAGGAGTTCACCAAGACTCCTTTGAAAGCACCTTCCAAACCCACAACCACAAACACCAAGAAGAATAAGGGCAGCAGATAGATGGGAACACCACCAACTGGAAGTTCCCCTCCAAGTCACACACCATCCTGACTTGGAAATATATCGCCGTTCTTTCACTGTCACTGGGTCAAAATCCTGGTACTCTCTCCCTAGCAGCATTGTGGGTGTACCTACATTATATGGACTGCAGGGGTTCAAGAAGGCAGATCACCAACACCTTCTCAAGAGCAACTAAGGATGGGCAATAAATGCTAGCCCAGCCAGCGAAGCCCACATCCCGTGAATGAATAAAATTTTTTTAAAAATTCAGCTCAACTGGTCAGAAATCTTTCAAGTGAGAGGAGGAGGAATTCCTGAGCTGTTAAGGAAGTACAACAGCATATTCCGTGACAAATTAGGAAAAATAAAAAGCTTACAAGCAAAATAATGTGTAGATTCAGAGGCAACACCCTGGTTCTTTAAGGCCAGACCTGTACCTTATGCCCTGAAGGAGAAGGTGGGCACAGAATTGTGCTGCTTAGAGAAGCTAAGCATCATCCAGCCAGTCCAATTTTCAGAATGGGCAGCACCCATAGTCCCTGTGATGAAACCAAATCAAACTATTCCCATCTGCGAAGACTACAAATTAACTGTGAACAGGGCTGCTAAAGTAGACAAATACTCTGCTCCGAGGATAGAAAATTTGTATGCTAAGTTAGCTGGAGAAAAATCCTATATCAAACTGGACATGAACTATGCATACCAACAGCTAAAGCTGGACAGCACATCTAGAGGGTATGAAGTAATCAACACGCACAATATACACACCTACCCTTTGGTGTATCATCTGCCTGTGCAAACTTCCAAAGGACCATGGAAAGGCTATTTCAAGGACTTCCCCAAGTTCTCGTGTACCTGGATGAGGTCCTGATCACAGGATCAACGGCAGCTGCACATTTGGCCAATGCAGAAGAAGTTTTAAGAAGATTTTTGCAAGCTGGTGTACGATTGAAGAATTAGAAGTGTACGTTCCAAGTGCCAGAAGTCAATTATTTGGGACACAGAATGGATGCCAAAGGTTTGCATCCAGTTGAGGAGAAAGTCAAGACAATCAGTGAGGCACCCTCTCCTACCAGTGTCACTGATGGGCATGATAAATTATTACAGTCGCTTCTTGCCAAATTTTCTGCAGTGTGAGCACCTTTACACATTTTTTAAAAAAGAACAATCGTTGGTCATGGAACTCGCAAAAAGAAGTTGTCTTTGTAAAAGTCAAGAAGCTATTACACTCATTATGTCTACTAGTACATTATGACCCATCAAAAGAATTAATATTAACCTGTGAAGCATCTTCCTACAGTGTGGGAGCTGTGTTGTCACACGAGATGGAAAATGTGCCAAATGGCCAATAGATTGTGTCTCCAGGACCCTCTCTGCAGCTGAGAAGGGTTATTCATAACTAGAAAAGAAAGGTTTATCAGTAATAATTGGAGTGATAGAATTCCATCAGTTTCTGTATGAACGACATTTCACCATTGTGTCAGACCATAAACCATTACTGGGTTTATTCAGTGAGAACAAAGCCGTTCCACCAATAGCATCAGCAAGAATTCAACTTTGAGCTTTGATATTATTGGCATATGCATACGCCTTTATGCACCGTCTGGGTGTGCATATTGCAAATGCAGATGCACTCAGTCGTCTTCCATTACCAGATATCATTGTACATGTTCCAGTGCCACAAGAAGTTGTGCTAGTACTGAATTTCTTAGACTCTTCACCAATTTATGCGAAGCAAATAAGGAATTGGACAAACAGGGATCCAATTTTGTCAAAAATCCGAGACCAGGTATTGCAAGAGTGATTGAATTCAGTGTCTGAAGAGATAAGGCCATTCATTCCATGCCCGTAAAACAGAGTTAAGTTGTCAAGATGGAATCTTGTTGTGGGGATCAAGAGTTGTCATCCCTTTGCAAGGTAAAGAACCACTCTTGACAGAGCTTCACAGTGCGCATCCAGGCATATCGAAGATGAAGATGCTTGCGTGAAGGTATCTCTGGCAGCCAGGCATAGACAGTGACATTGAAAGCATGGTCAAGCATTGTCTCCAGTGTCAGCAACAACAGAAGTTGCCTGTCTCAGCTCCGCTGCATCCGTAGAAGTGGCCTGGTCAATCTTGGGTTAGACTACATATAGATTATGTCGGTCCATTCTTAGTTACCATGTTTTTATTGATCATAGATGCTCATTCTAAGTGGATGGATGTATATGAAGTTAGATCACCGATATCATGTGCAACTATTGAAAAGCTGCACCAATGTTTTAGTGCATATGGCCTAACAGAAGTCATTATTTCAAATAATGGTGCTGTCTTCACTAGTGCAAAATTCCAGAGATTCATGAGTTTAAATGGAATTAAACATATTAAAACAGCACCATATCATCCCTCATCCAATGGGTTAGCAGAAAGTGCAGTGAAAACTTTCAAATCAGGAATGAAGAAATTGTCCGAAGGAACGTTAGAAACATGAATTTCACATTTTCTTCTCAATTATCGTACGACACCTCATGCAACTAGGGGTTCAACACCATCTGAATAACTGAGGAAACACTGCCTTTGTACAAGGTTAAATCTGGTGTTTCCAAACTTAGAGGGGAAGGTAGAGAAGAAACAGAGTATTCAGAAATTGAATCATGATATTTATAACAAAGCTCGAAGATTTACTGTGGGAGATAAAGTTTTTGTGTGGAATTTTGGAAATGGGCCTAGTTGGGTTCCTGGTATAATTGTCTCTGAAACTGGACCTTTGCCATTCCAAGCAGAAGTAGAAGAGCAGATTGTTCATAAACAAGTGGATCATCTAAAGAGTAGAGAGACATTCCAACAACCAGCTATTCCGCCTGTAACCAATGTTGAACCTTTAATCCCTGAGGTGCCAGATCAACCTAGAATAGACATTCCTGGTGTCTCTGTTGAATTCCCTAACTCTGAACTGCCATTTTCTAAGGATGTCTGCAGTCCTTATCATGTTGACCCAATGGGAGAATCCCAAGTGGTAGAGCTATGCCGCTCTAACCAAATTAGAAAACCACCTCAGAGACTTAATCTTTAATCATATGACCTGTGTATATATGTATACGTTGTGGATTAAAATATTCTTTGTAAATAGGAAATGTAAAAAAACTAAAGGGGGAGGAAATACAGTGATTGTAGGTATAACCTTTCCTGCTGCCTTTAGGAGTCATGTGATTGTACTGACGAATGAGCCTAAAATGTGGGTGATCCTAGGGGCGGAGCTTTCTAGTCATGGACCTGGTTCAAGCACGTGGCTTCTAAATGAGCTCTGTAATAAAGTTACCTGTTTCAAGTAAGAAACCTGTCCAGTACATCAAGTTCATTACACTGTTCCAGGAGTGTGGCATTTTAAAGGTACAGAAGAGCACCGGCAATTTGTTTTAAATTTGAATAAAGGCTCCTCATGAGATAATTGGCTGCAAAGTGGAAAACCTTGTAAGGGAGGGAAGGCAGCATCTACTGGATCCTAATTTGCAACTAACATTCCGCCAATAGGGATGCCGGCATTACTCTAGGGACCACTACCACCCCTCTCCTGCGTTCATGGTGACAGGGGTAGTACAGACAGGGTTCAGGCGGGTAGTGAGGACCTGCCTTCTCTCTATCATCTATACATTACAGTGTGGTCTGGGCCCAGTTGGTTTATTTACCTGCTGCGACGGAAGGAGAGAACAGAAGGTTGGTTATGTTTAATGGCAGCACATTCGATCTCCCCACCCATATTTCCTTCATTTTCCACCATTCTACTGCCAAATTTGGAAGGAAGAACCTGTTGTTTTGTTTGGCCAGAGTTTAGTTTAAGTACATGTATATTGTACATTTTATTTTCACATATGCAGCTTTTTTGGAGTTTTAAGAGACACCAGCTCAAATTTAGAATCAGGTCCCACCCTCTCTTTTTTCCAATCCCTTTTCCATATTGTTGCAAGATTGAGAACTCTTTCCTTATCTACAGTGCTAAATTTTACTAGCCCTTTGGGAACAGGCAGGGAGGTAGTAAGGCTAGCAAAGTGGAACAGAAAGGCGACAGGGAGATGCCTGACACTTACCTACTGCCATGCCATTTTGCCAACAGTGGGAAAGGTGGCAGACAGCCTGCCCACCAGGAGCCTAGGTGAACTGCTTAAGTGACAAATTGAGGGGCTACTCACCCATCGGCTGACATTTTGTGAATGGCACAAACCCTACTGGCCTAGCGGGTTCCAGGGGAGTGATCCTCCTTCTCCAACACACTTTGGCGCACAGACGGGCACCCAACATCAATGGTCGCACCACCAACCCCCCCCCACCCCACCCAGCAATCGCACTGTCTCTCTGTCTGCCTCCTTGGGGCCTGCCAGCCTGTTTCCAGAATGTCCAGACCTCACTTACCTGATATCAAGTGAGGTAAGGCCATCCAAGAACAGTCCCAGAAATGGCCACCACTAGCAGTGGCACTGCTGAGGCTGCTGATCTCCCAGCCCTCTGGTTGGCTGGCAATGCTTGATGAGCAGGATGTCTGGCCCCAGGGACCTTGATCCTGGGGAAGGCTCACTGCTGTACAGCTAATTGCCTGAGCGGCACTTAATTTGGTGGGCCTTCCCTAAAGGAGACAATGTGGGGCTCCTGCCAACTTTCTAGTCGGCGGGCGAGATTTCCCTCGCCTCCATTATGGTGCTTTGCAAATCACCAAGGCTCCTTCGACAGCATCTTCCACACCCACAACCTCTACCCCTAGAAAGACAAGGGCAGCAGGTGCATGGAATACCACCACCTGCAAGTTCCTCTCCAAACCACATACCACCCTGAATTGGAACTCCATCGCTATTCCTTCAGTGTGGCTGGATAAAAATCCTGCAACTCCCTCCCCAACAGCCCTGTGGGTTACCTACACCACATGGACTGCAGCGTTTCAAGAAGATGGTTCACCACCAACATCTCAAGGGCAATTAGGGACGAACAATAAAAATGTTGGTCTAGCCAGAGATGCCCATGTCCAGTGAAAGAATCAAAAAATACTATTGTAACACTTGCAGCTGCAAATGAGAAATCCATGGTCTTTAATGCCTTTGAATGTAAATAACCAACAGACATTGCCACAGCTATCAGTCCTTTGGAGCTGGTGGGTCAAATAGGGGCCTAAGGATCCATGACAAACCTTCAAGGGTCCACCAACAGGCTAGTTCATCATCGTCTCCTTCTGGCCCCTTCTCAATGTCATGTGTAGATGACATCATGCGGCAGCATGCTGCTCGGTTTCAAAACATTGTAACTCCTGTCACTGCACAGGAACCGGAAGTCTGACATCACCATTGACATCATCATTGTGTGGTTGAAACAGGAAGTCTGCACCCACTCTGCCCATAGGCACATGCGCGGTGCCACTGACGTCATCACTGTGTGCCCGTTGAACGCTCACCGTCCACTTGCTCGCCTCATTTGCTGCCCCACTCACCACTTTGCTCGAAAATAAGTAATGACCATTTAACAGGTAAAAGTCTATGAAGGGAGTTTGTAAATGAAGCCACTGTGCAGAAAGAAAATGGAGGAAGATGAAGGTATTCCCCCCAAACCTGCCCCCACCAACCAAGATGGGGGAATTGAAGCCAAACTTTCCTCTGGGCTGAATTAGTTTGCCTCTCCGTTAGAAGATAGCTAGAGGTCGAGGGAGGATCAGAGGTGTGCTGCATGGCAATGGAAATCCAGCAAGTTTGAGGAGATCACGGTCGATGGGCAAGCATACACACTTCAGGTTTCACATTAACTGAGTGAAATTTTTATACAGATAAAGCACAGGCGTTACAGAGATCCATGGAATTTTTATGATTAAGGAGGGAGCATCGGAAACAACAAGGTTGAGAATTCTTGCTTTACAGCAAATTCAGGCTGGCAACATGGCTCACAGAACATAAACCTGAGCTCAGGAATGTTCCTCTTTTCTAGGCGTTTGATTTTTACCTTCTAATTATCACAGCTGTTAAATAATGAATTAGGTGTAGTCCAGTTCCTTACTGTATTGCACAATAATTAGAATGGTATCAAATAATTGTACTGTAAAACAAAATCAGCACAATGTAGAATCTGTTGAGCACAACTGTTGAGTCATTAAAAGCACCCTATTAAGGGAGTTGCAATGAGATGTACTCAAGGTGTTTCCTTTAAGTGTATGTAATATGCCTTTAAGGGCTAGCAGCATGCCATCACTAGAGGGGAAGTGTGTCATGTGATCCAGTTTCAGTTTCACTTTGGCCTGTGAGCAGGACACAGCACACAACTCTGTTGCTGGTTTCTTCAAGATTTCTATCCATGTATAGGTGTTCTCATGTGTCTAGTTGAAATAAATGAACCCACAATATGTTTACATAATCCCTTATGAGTGATTGGTGCTTTATGTAATTGTAAAAGCATGACGTGGTGTTCAACAGTGGTCAAACAGCAGATTAAGTACAGGTACAACATGGTGAACAGCTTTAGATCATGCTAACTAGCATAAGTCAATTTTCGACATTCTGATCAGAGCGCAACAAAGCCTCAACGTTGTAGAACGTTGAAAATGTGGCACGGTGACTGTACAGAAAAGCTTTAAAGACATGGTGTTGAGATAAAATAAAGAGCAGGTAAGCAGATGGTGGCAAGATTGAAGCGTCTAGCCTATCAGTCCAGTGAGTGAAACAGCGTAAATTAATTTGGGGTTTATGGACACCACTGGCAGCAGCCTACAATGAGGGTGAACAACTTATGACAACTGAATGGCTTGCTAGGTAATTTCAGAGGGCATTTAAGAGTCAGTGGGCTGAATTTTACAGGCCACCTGTTTCATGTTGTTATAATGATATAGGCACCAGACACTCAAGGGATTGTGGGTTGTTTACTTAGACTAGGCACATGAGAACATTTATACAGAGATAGAAAGGTTGAAGACATCAGCAGCAGAGCTGTGTGTGTGCGCTCTGCTCAAAGGCTAAAGTTAAACTAAGACTGGATCACAGATAGATGGGAACACTACTGAATCACATGACACACTTCCCTTCTAATGATGTCATGCTGCTATCCCTTAAAGGCATATTACAACAACTTTTATTAATTCATTCATTCATGGGATGTGGGCTTTGCTGGCTGGGCCAGCATTTATTGCCCATCCCTAGTTGTCCTTGAGAAGGTGGTGGTGAGCTGTCTTTTTGAACTGCTGCAGTTCATGTGGTGTACACACACAGTACTGTTAGGAAGGGAGTTCCAGGATTTTGACCCAGCGGCAGTGAAGGAAAAGCAATATATTTCCAAGTCAGGATGATGAATGACTTGGAGGGGAACTTCCAGGTGGTGGTGTTCCCATCTATCTGCTGCCCTTATCCTTCTAGATGATAGTGGTTGTAGATTTGGAAGGTGCTGTTGAAGGAGCCTTGGTGAATTCCTGCAGTACATCTTGTAGATGGGACACACTGCTGCTACTGTGCATCGGTGATGGAGGGAGTGGATGTTTGTGGATGTGGTGCTATTCAAGCAGGTTGCTTTGTCCTGGACAGTATCAAGCTTCTCGAGTGTTGAGGGAGCTACACTCACCCAGGCAAGTGGGGTGTATTCCATCACATTCCTGCCTTGTAGATGATGGACAGGCTTTGAGGAGTCAGGAGGTGAGTTACTCAATGCAGGATTCCTAGCCAATACCTGCCCTTGTAGCCACAGTATTTATATGGCTAGTCCAGTTCAGTTTCTGGTCAATGCTAACCCCCAGGATGTTGATTATGAGAGATTCAGCAATGGTAATGCCATTGAATGTCAAGGGGTGATGGGTTAGATTCTTTCTTGTTGGAGATGCTAATTTCCTGGCACTTGTGTGGCACAAATGTTGCTTGCCACCTGTCAGCCCAATATCCAAGCCTGGATATTGTCCAGGTCTTGCTGCATTTGGACATGGACTGCTTCAGTATCTGAGTCATCGCGGCTGATGCTGAACATTGTGCAATCATCAGCAAACATCCCCACTTTTGGCCTTATAATGGAGGGAAGTTCATTGATGAAGCACCTGAAGATGGCTGGGCCTAGGACACCACCCTGAGGTACTCCTGTAGTGATGTCCTGGAGCTGAGATGACTGACCTCCAACAACCACAACCATCTTCCTTTCTGCTAGGTATGACTCTAACCAGTGGAGAGTTTTCCCCACTAATTCCCATTGACTCCAGTTTTGCTAGGGCTCCTTGAAGCCACATTCGGTCAAATGCTGTCTTGATGTCAAGGGCAGTCACTCTCACCTCACCTCGGGAGTTCAGCTCTTTGTCCATGTTTGTGTATGTCTATGCAGTAATGAGGTCAGGAGCTGAGTGGCACTGGCAGAACCAAAACTGGGCATCAGATGGCAGGTTATTGCTAAGCAAGTGCCGCTTGATAACACTGTTGATGAACCCTTCCATCACTTTATTGATGATCGAGAGTAGACTGATGGGGTGGTAATTGGCCGGATTGGATTTGTCCTGCTCTTTATGTTCAGGGCGTGCCTGGGCAATTTTCCACATAGCCGGGTAGATGCCAGTGTTGTAGCTGTTCTGGAAGAGCGAGCTTGGCTAGGGGCACAGTTAATTCTGGAGCACAAGTCCTTAGTACTATTGCTGGAATATTGTCAGGACCCATAGTCTTTGCACTATCCAATGCCTTCAGTTGTTTCTTGACATCACGTGGAACGAATTGAATTGGCTGAAGAGTGGCATCTGTGATGCTGGAAACCTCTGGAGGAGGCTGAGATGAATCATCCACTTGGCACTTCTGGCTGAAGATTGTAGCATATGCTTCAGCCTTACCTTTTGTACTGATATGCTGGGCTCCTCCATCATTGAGGATAGGGATATTTGTGCAGCCTCCTGCTCCAGTGAGTTTAATTGTCCACCAGCATTCATGACTGGATGTGGTGGAACTGCAGAGCTTAAATCTGTTGGTTGTGGGATAGTTTAGCTCTGTCTATCACTTGCTGTTAATGCTGTTTGTCACGCAAGTAGTCCTGTGTTATAGCTTCACCAGTTGACATCTCATTTTTAGGTATGCCCTGTGCTGCTCCTAGCAAGACCTCCTGCACTCTTTATTGAACCAGGGTTGATCCCCTGGCTTGGTGGTAATGGTAGAGTGAGGGATAAGCTGGGCCATGATGTTACAGATTGTGCGCGAGTACAATTCTGCTGCTGCTATTGGCCCACAGTGCCACATGGTGCCCAGTCTTTAGTTGCTAGATCTGCTTGAAATCTGTCCCATTTAGCAAGCCACACAACACGATAGAGGGTATCCTCAATGTGAAGGTGGGACTTTGTCTTCACAAGTAGATCACTCCTACCGATACGTTCATGGACAGATGCATCTGCGGCAGGCAGGTTGGTGAGAATGAGGTCAAGTGTGCATTTCCCTCTTTTTGATTCCCTCACCACCTGCCGCAGACCCAGTCTAGCAGCGATGTAATTTAGGACTCGGTTCAAAATGGAGGAGTCCTGATTCGTCAGCTGAGGGAGGGTGGTACTTGGTAATCAGCAGGAGGTTTCCCACATAAATGCAACTGGACCTATAAATTAGGGCCTTGTGCTCTTGGTGGTGATCTGTCACTGGTCCATCAGCCTCTACCCCTTCCACCATTTTTGGGCAACTGGGAAGAAGTCGGTTGGGCCCCCCGCCCATGGCCTAACTGAAGCCCTTAATTGGGAAATTAATGTACAATTAAAGGCCTCATCCTGCTGCTGCTCCAATATAACAGGCAGCAAAAGAGGCCTATGCTGAAATTATAGTCCAGCAGGTTTAAACCTGCGGGCTTTTGGTCAATGAAAGTGGGGGATGCCTCCTTCCTGATCCCTCTGTGTGAATATGAGGTCCCCTCCCACAGCTTTTCCTCCCATATCCACCGCCACCCCCAACCCTATCCAATATGCCCCCCCACCACTTATCGGGGCCTGCCAGCCTGGTCCTGGGGAGCTCTTGGACTTACCTGAACGTCCAGGTCTATCGCTGAATGCAGCCACTTGACCTGACTGCAGTACTGGCAATGACCACCACTCACGTTTGACACTGTTGCTGTGCAGAGCTGCCAGTCTCCGATTGGCCATCAGCGCTAGGAGGTGGCAGGTCTTTCTGGAGATAGACAGAAGTCCCACCTCATAATAAATAAAGGGCTGTCACTCGAAAAATTATAGCAGGATGAGTCAACTTACCAGAGGCAGGATCATCCCCAAAATTTACACTGGAGTGTGAGGAGCCCGCCCTCATTGCAAAAACCAGCCCATTTTTGTGGGATTGGAGTTACATATAGGGGACACCACATAAATACATCAGGTTATCTTCCCTAAAGATATTAGTGAATCAAATAAGTTTCTGAAACAATGGTCATTTTTACTGACCACCAGCTTTTATTTCAGTTCAAATTCTCAAACTGCTGTGGTTGGATTTGAATTTGTGTTCTCTAAACTATTGATCCAGGATTACTAATCCAGTAACATAACCCATACTGTACACATGCTTGATTCATTTTAAATTGTTCAAAAGGATGTCTCTACCCAACTTTGGACGCTTTCTTGGAGAATGATGCCCAAAAACTGACAGTCGAATGATATTAGGCCCATTCGACCTTGATTTATGAGGTACTGGATTATTCTGTCACAATCCTGAGATTTATGTAATGTTTATTGAAAGATGAAATCAAGGAAGTTAGGTTAAAACCTCAGAGATATTAATGACATTATGCTAAACTGTTAAGTGGATAAATAGGTTCTGTTAGGGCGTGCAGTCCTCCCTATCAGATATTTCTCTCTGCTCTTGCCCAGATGATATTCAAAGCCCAGGCAGTAAAGGAACAAAGCTAGCCCGTTTTTTAAAAATTTCTCTGGACTAATTTTTTTGCTAGCCACTCAGTTTACAATCACATTAGCACCAGCCAATTTACCACACACACTCCATTCTGTAGTGCAAAGGGTTAGCATTCCTGTGTTTCTTTTACATCAGTGAAGAGCAAGTTCACACCAGGTAAGACTATTACTTGCTCCTATTTTATGCATAAAGATATGTGAAAGCCACTCAAAATAGGTGTAACATGACACCAAGTACATTAGATAGATTTTTTTTAACAATCAGAAAAAGCTGAAGACTTGTTACAAACTTTTCTAAGGTTGATACTGGGACAGTGAGTATTTCTCACACCTAAACTATCCAAAAGCAAGAGTCAAAATTAATAACTTCATAAACATCTTCATTTTAGGCTGCTTGTGTCACTCTGAATTGCTCCCTAATTCAATAGTTATAACTGGTCTCTACACCATAAACAAATAATCTGTATCTGATGTATATGTATTCCAGAACAGTAACAATCAATATCCACTTAATTCAGTGCCTTTCCCTGGGCAAATGGACAATAGAATCTTTGTATTCGGTCTGTATAATATACTCACAATTTTGTAGTTACTCCTAGACACTTATCAGAGTAACATATATCTTGGTGGTAGCACAAAACAGGAGATAATAAATTGGCAGCCAGTTTTACACTGCAGGCACTATTACCAACCAGAGTACATTTTGGACAATTGAACATTTGTGGTGTACAATTTTCAAACTATTAACTTCAATGATCAGCAGGAACCATACAACATTTGTCCAAATTTCCAGTCCATGCTGCTGATGAGCATGGCTCCCTTTAAGGGAGCGCAAAATCAGAAAATCAACACTATCATATCAAGATTGGCTTGCCATAGCATGGGATATCCTCACTGCTCATTCCCAGTTTTAGCTAAGCTGTTTAAACGCGTAAGCAAGCTGTAAATAGGCTCCAGAACTAGAAGGAAGGGAAATCTCAGTAAGATTTATTCAAGACCCCTCTCAGAGAAAGTGTATCATCAGCAGTTCCTTGGTTATCATGGGAATTTCACCCTTTATTCCTTCTGAAAGCCCCAGTACATCAGCTGAGGTCTCACAAAAAGACTTCCGGTAATATGAGCTTATCAATCTAAAGGGGATGAAATAACTTAGACAAAAGACCCACTCGGCCATATTAGAGTAGAAACGGAGCTTACTCTGAGCACTAACAACAGAAAATGTTAGAAATACTCAGCAAGTCAGGCAACATATGTGGACAGAGAAAAATAGAATTGATGCTTCGGGTTGATATCTTTTCATCATAGCTCTGAGTATTTCCAACACATTGTTTTTCAGCATCTGCAGCAATTTGCTTCTGTATCACTCTTGAAGCCCTGTTAGGCAATTACTGACAGGCTCTTCTTTGACCTCTGAACTGGTGCTGTTCCAAGAATAGAACACTGGACAGCCCACTGTGGCAGATGTCATTAATGCTATTGTTGGGTTGCTATGACACAGAGAGAAACCCAAACACAGTATATTCAAAACTTTATCATTATTGCTATTTTTTTTAAACCAGACTTTTTCTGCTGGACAAAGAAAATTAAGATGGCTGCTACAAGTCATCTGATCACAGGGTTAGCCCTCTGTTTGGGAACTATTCCTAGCAGTTTCAAGAACAAGATGATTATTTTTTATCAGCTTCCAGAATTTCACACTTCATTGTACTAACCCCTTGTAATCAACGAAAGCACAGGAGAGGCAGACGAACTGGCTCCCCCATCCTGAACTATCACAAAAGAGGAAGGCCGAAATTCATTGTACTGAAAGAGATGCTATTAACCACCTCATGTATTTCCTAAGCAGAAACAATGGAATCCTGGCCAAAAACATAGAAACTGATTGTTAAGCTGCAATTAACCATTAATAGGCCATATCACATGACCCAAGCCTCTACCCTTTTGGATAGTTTTAACATTACATCTTTGGGACTCACAGGCAGACTGCTGTTTTAAAATCAGCTGGACAGAACTTCAGTAGCCAAGCTGGGTAAGCAGTCTCAACTCCATAAAGCCTGCTTAGTTTTAAGTCTCTGATCAATGCCTGACAAGCGACCTAAACACAGAAACCCATCTTGCAGTGGCATCGCTCATTTCAAGGATTTTAAATCATTTAACCAACCAGAAAGTCATCAGAACCAAACCTCACCATGAAGGAAACACCTTCTGGACTCTGATTTTGGACTATGGAACTCATGTGAACTAATATTCATTTTCTGTAGTCCTTGTACTGGAAAACTCCTTTTCCCTATATCCCTCTTTAGTTTGTGAATGTGTGGATTGGGACATGGCGAACACTCCCTTCACATATTTTTAATGTGAAAAATAAACTAACCTTCTGAGTTGATCCTAATTTGAGCATGCTGTGGATTATTAGTAAAATTTGATGACAAAACCAAGGCATTGGGGGAACATGCCACTGCCTATTCTTTTAAAAACTAATTCAAAACAATTTCTGCTTATGGACAGGTGGTCATGGGGTGGGGTCAAAGCATTTTAAGCTGACGGTCAGGGTTTGTGCTTACGAAGAACTAATTTTGGCTTCCACCTGAAAGAAATGCAGTCAGTAGAGGGTTCATGCTGGCTGCCCAAGGTCAGCATTGATGCTGCTCTTATTTGAATGTGGGCACAAAGTTCACTTGCTACGGGGATGTGACATAGTCCAGCTTCCACAATTGGTACATATTAATCCACCATTTTTGAAAGAAATAGAAATTACTGTTTTTCAGGCTTTAAACTTACTTTTTCCTCCATGGTGAAAGAAGCACTAAGCTTGCATAATTAAGTTAATAAAATTAATTCAATAATGTATCACTACTTTCCATCAGCTCTACTCAACAATCAAATTTTATACCACATTTGTGGCATAAATAATGATTAAAGCACTTGAGTTATCCACAGCTTGCCTTATTTAACATGCAAATACAGTTAAACCTCTTCGTGTTTGACTTATGTGTGAATAGTCATGAGATTAACTCATTCATTATATTAATATGCTCATAATGTTTATCTGTATGTAAAAGCCCTTTTAAAATGTTAACATTTTCAATAATAGCACTTGGTAACAGAAAAAAGCATGATGGTTAGAATCATATTCCATAATTAAAATGCTTTTCCCTTATACTGCACTAAGACATTTCTACAGCTCTCTCTGGCCTTTACAAGTTTCATATATATCCAACAGAGCTTAGTTCTGGGGGTATACATTTCCTAGATCTGCTTTTCAAAGCCAATTTTGCTTCATTAATCTGGATGATAAATGGAAATAATTTTTTGTTCTCTTATGAGCGTAACAAAAATTGGTCATCCAATTTTAGGAATAGTAACGTGCTGGAATTAGAAGGAATTCTTATGATAGGGCAACAATATCCCCCCCGTCAGGGCCGGGGGGGGGGGGGGGGTGATGTGCGGGGGGGAGCGCGGGTTCCCGATCGGCGCCCCTGATTGGGGGCGTGCTGCCATTTTATGTGGGTGGGGCCAATTAATCCTGGGCACCAGGAAGCACTATACAATCCCTGAGCCGGGAAGAGCGCACAGGTCTCCCTGAAACAAAGTGCTGCCTCAGGGAGATCGGCTGAGATTTGAAACTTCAAATAAACAAGAGAAAAAATTTCACTGCCATGTCCCCTCATGTGACACTGCCATATGAGTTGGGACAGGTCCATAACTTTTATTTTGAAATATTCCAAGATTTTTAAATCACTTATGAAACCTCATCCCACCCATGGATGAGGTTTTATGCTTTACCTTAAGGTGGGACGGGCAGGTCCATTAATGATTTCAATTAGTTTTTTAATGGTCTTAATAGGCTGTTGACAGGTTGGCAGGCGTGCAGCCAAGTTGGCTACGCGCCCGCCGACCTAAAAATCTAAATGACGCGAGGTGACGTCAGGACAAACGCCAGATGTCACCCCGCATCATTTTATGCGTTGGTGAACGGGCCCTGCTCCCGCTTGCCGAACAGAAGATTTTGCCCATAGTGAAAGAATACCTTTACTTGCACATGTCAGCTGACACTTTTAACTGATCCAGCTGGTTAGTTTCTTTAGAATGAGGAGTAGTTTCTGATTTGCGCAGTTGCCTTATTCTTCTGTATTTATAAGGGATACATACTATAAATGGCATATTTCTAACAGGCTCCTATTGGAACTTGACAAAGCTAGTAAAAAAATGGTACACAGTGCACAGAAGCAGCAAGACTTTCATTCAAACAAATGTTTCCTTCTAATGAGAGAAAAACAGAGTTAATGTTTTGAGTCCATTTCACGCTTCTTCTGCAGAAGCCGTATGGACTTAAAACATTAACTGACTTTCTCTCCACAGATGCTGTTAGACCTAAGTTTTTCCAGCATTTTCTGTTTTTGTTTCAGATTTCCAGCATCTGCAGTATTTTGCTTTTCCTTCTGATGACCCTGAATACCTATTTACCTCTGTCACCAAAATTTACATCCAGCCAGATTGTTGGGGTGAAAATCTCCTGCCTATGGACTGTAAGGTTCATAAAATGAATTTCGGTGCTGGGGCCGGATTTTCATCTCCTCATGGAGGCAGGCATTGGCTCCCAAAATGCAGAACTTTCTTTTGCAGGAAAATAATTTTCCTGTGCCTTCCCAACCCCATGCTATTTTCATATGGCCTTTTCACTGATCAGGAAAGCCTGGGGTTCAAAACACACACTCACCTCTTCCAAGGTCAGGGTTCTCATTATGAGGACCACAGGAAAATTGTATTTCCTCCAGCACACTACTTTGTGGTTTTGAAAGCCACCCCCCCGCACCCCCAAAAAAAAAAAACCCCTCTTTGGGAAGTTTGTGACCTCTGGGGGAAGCTTGTTGAGGAGTCGGCAACACCCTGACAGGTAAATGTAAAATGTTTCAACACCTTCAAATGCCATAGTTAAACGCTGGGTAATAATGTAGATATGTTTTTAATGTAATGACTCATCATTGGGTTCTGCCCTGCAAAGGTAAGCTGACCATTACATTGACCAGCATTGTGCAAATGTTGATATGTTTTATCTCACTTTCTCCATTGGAGAAAGTGCCATAAAATGCATTCAAAAATGTAGATAAATGTGTTGGTAAACCCTCCTATTATGCTTGGTTCAGTGATTTAAATACACTCACAGTAATTTGCAAACAAATTACCCTGCTGCTGAATGTTTAAAAAAAAAGCTTAAAACACTTGCTGCCCTCCATTGATTGACAGGCAATCAAACTTGAAATGGAAATGTAACACAGTGGACTGGATTTTCCTCATGGAAGTGGAAAGGTCCAGTTGGGAAACCTCCTGACTCAGCAGACATGTATCCATGGAAACATCTTCCCTTGGGGGCGAGCAGGTGGTGGGGGAGGCAGGAGGCTGATCAGGTGAGTGCCAAGGCAGGCTGATTAGAAGGCCCTTCTTGGTTCTTTAAGATTTTTGCCCAGTTTTATGAAAGGCTGTTAGGCCTTCGAGTCCTCACCCCTCACACCCTCCACCTATCCCATGCTACCTCATGCCCTCATGCCACTCATAGCCCCCAAGTGACTTCCATAGTAACTCATGCAGGATCCATTGCCATGTAATGCATTCGATCTAAGAGAGCTCTCATTTATACATACCTAATTCATGAAACACAAAGATTTTAAATCCCCTCAAGTGGTCAATCTGTTAGAAAAATAAACTTCTATTCAGTAACCACGTCAAAGACATCTAATCCTTTAATAGCCTCTTAAAGCTGTCAGAGTGTGAACTCAGCACCCCCACTGAGATAAGTGGTTTTGGAGGTTTTGAAACTCAGCCAAGCCTTGAGTATGGGCTCCGCTGTAATAATCGTCCTTGGGAAATGTCAGCAATTTATTTTATTGAAACTGCAGGAACAGATAGGTTTTTTTTCTAAACAACACCAACTGACCTATCAATCAATGCACTCCAGTGTGCATGTTTTTACTCTGACAGCTGCAGCCTGTTTATTCATAGTTAAAAGGCTGAGGATTTAAGTAAGTTTAGATCATGACACCTAGACAGACCTTAACCACCCTGCAAAAGTGTTTGCATCTCTCCAATTTGTGACTTCCACACTGCGGTTTAAGACCCTTGGGACAGACAAAATGGGGTCTGTTTGATCACAATATTAATTTCAAATGACCCTGCTAAGTTTGGTTTCCCACCCATGTGATTCACTCTCCACCCATTCTTCCTGCCGGCAAAAATGGGTTCTGCCGGAAGTAGGAGCAGGACTTCTGCCTCCAGATCCCACCCACCATTTTCAAAGGCCTCCAGAGCTGCATTGACTCCATGAAAATCTGACCCTATTGACACAGCTGCTCAGGAGATTGATTGAGATTTTGAAGAGTTTGTAACAACATGTACTGCCTTTGACGTGGTTTCTGAGTACTGTGGTGGGATTACGACCCCTGTCCTCAGAGCATTTCCTATATAGATAAATTACTGCTCTGGCACTACTTAGAACTAGGACTGAAATTTAGTTCCAGCAGTTGGTGAACTGGATCTAGCAAAAGACAGCTTGTATAATTCATTAGCTCTCAGTTATGGGGCTGTCTTTGCAAGGATCCTTTCCAAGTTATTTTGGGGGCTTTGGAAGGAGCATAATAGAATCTATGCCTCCCCCAGAAGGAGTGGGCTCCCTTCAGTCAATCAACTAAGTTAGGATCTTCCTCAGACACCCTCTTGGTGCGGGGGAAGATAGACAAAAGATCTGTCCTCTTCTTGTCACGAGAATTTCCCAGCCTATGCTCTTCACATAGTGGAATCCTGGCAGAAGCAGGTTCTACCTATTTCCCATCATCTCACCAGCAGGTATTCCAGAGATGCTTCCAGAAACAGAGCTGAATTTCAGACCCATTGGCCCTAATATTGATAGGGATGGGTTTGGTAAACCAGAGGGTAGCAGGGGGTAGAGCTTTAGCCCAGAAAGCTGGATCTGGGGTTTAAAATTCACCCCATTCAATCTACTCAATGAAAGAAGGTCATGTAGATCATGCTGGTGTAGCTATTAAGCTGGAACTATGCACTCTAAACCTTTAGAAATCCTTTATAAAACCTCCTTCTACATTTTTAGTTTTCAAATACAGATCCAATTCTCTTTTAAATAATGTTACAGACAGCTATAGTGCTCTCATAGTACTCCAGCAAAGGACTGAAATTGTGCTCGCAGTTCTGGAATTGGGCTTAAGCTCACAATTTCTAACTCTGAGGTAAGAATGCTACCAAAGAACCTTAGAAATAACCATCTTGATCAAGCGCAAATTTAGCCATCTCAGCCTGACCTTTGATACATCACTGGTATATCACTGAATCCCTTACAATCAAAACCTTGGGGTCAACATTGATCAATAGCTTAACTAGACTAGCTGTATCAACAACTTGGCTACAAGAACAGGACAGACACTGGACATAAGCAGCAAGTGGTTCACCTTCTGACCCCTCAAAGCTTCAACAAGGCTCAAGTCAGCAATGTAATGGAATACCCACCACTTTCCTGGATTGATACAGCCATCATGGAACACAAGGAGCTCATCACCAACAGGATAGAGCAGTTTCCTTGATGGGCATATGCTACTGAAATCAATATCCATCACCAGCATGCTGTGGTTGGAGTATTGTGGGATTTCATGAATGCCCTGCATCAATTTTGAAAGGTCACTCAATAGAACCTTTCTCCAACAGGAAGAACAAGAAAAACAATGCTGCAGGAATGCCATCACCTCCAAGTTCCCCTCAAATTACAGTATATTGCGACTGCTTCATCTTTCTTAGGTCAGTATCTTGGGATTCCCTACCTAACAGCATTTCAACAACACCCTCACCAAAAGAATTGCCACAAATATGCGAGAAGGGCCAGCACCACTCTTTCAGGGCAATTACAGGTAAGCAATAAATGCATCCTAGCAAGTACTGAGAACAAATATATTTTTAAAAATTCTCAGTAACATAAGCACAGTAACATTACAACTGGGATGAGAGTGTGATTACAGCATGACAAGTTTACATGTTTCCATTATAAATGTAGGCATAAGACGTTACAATGGAAAGGTTGAGAGGAAGTGCACACTAATTTTTTTTTCCATACACCAGAGATGGGCCAACATTAGAAGCTCATTACATTATTATAATTATACAGTATTACAGATGCACAAATGCAAGATTATTAGTATAACAGGCAGTTTTAAAAGATGCAAAAATGGGCCAAGAACTTTGAGTTGTTTTGAGCCAAAGTTAGCTAAGAAACAACATGAGGGGGAATCTAGAACATGTGGGAGAATCTAGAACTAGGGATCACTGATTAAAAATAAGGGGTCGCCCATTTAAAACAGAGACGAGGTGAAATTTTTTCACTCAGAGGGTCATGAGTCTTTGGAACTCTCTGTCTGGAAAAGGCGGTGGAAGCAGAGTCTGAATATTTTTAAGGCAGAGGTGGATGGATTCTTGGTAAGCAAGAGGGTGAAGGTTATTGGGGGTAGGTGGGTTGCAGACTTCTGGTTACTATAAGATCAGCCATGATCTTATTAAATGGCGGTGCAGGCTTGAAGGGGCAAATAGCTACTCCTGCTCCTTGTTTGTATGTTCGTATGTTTGTATCTTTATGTGTTTCACAATAAGCAATTTAATAGTGTGGTTTTCGAGCCATAATGAATTTTTTTAAAACCCTTCTGCAATGCAACTCAATGTAATCCTACTTATCTTTAATTGTGATACAGACTGTTCTCACAGTAAAATACACACCACAGCAGAAAACACAGTGACACATTTTGTTAGAAATTTGAGCTTCTGAGCTTTATAATATTATGTTTCAGGCCTGTCTCTTTAATTTACGGTAAATGGAGTGATGAAGGGGGTCATGTGACCTGTTCAGAATTCTGCTCACAAGACTGGGTGGCTTGGTTGCTAAAGGTTACGGGGAGACCCAGATTGTCTTACTGGGAAGAAGGTGTGAGATATTCACACCTGTAAACAATGACCAGGGCAGCTGTGCTGATGATGGATAGAGTGTTAGGCCTGAATTTTCGTAAAGATAGAAGGGCTCCTCACCTTAACCAAAATAGCACCGGAGCCTCGATTCCAGAAGTCTCACACCTGTACCGGGCACCCACCATTTTCACCAGGTGTGCGGGGGAAATGGTGGTGGGTGGGGGGGGGAGGGGAAGTCCAGGTTGTACTTTGCAAATCTGTAGTTCACAGAGGGAGCAGCAGATTTAAATGCAGCTGCCTTCAAAAAGATCAATTTTCATTACTGGTATTTCCAAAATACAACTCGCGGGCTTTAGACTTTTGAGAAAAAGTTCTAAAGCTGCCAGAGTTATTTGGAGAAGTAAGGTTTCCTCTGGGCACTCTAAGGCACCCTTTGGGAGAGGTAAAGTACACCTTTGGGAGACATCTGGTACTCTTTTGGGAGAGGTCAGGTAACCCTTTGGGATTGTTAAGAGTGGATATGAGTGCGTAAAAAGTGGATAAGCTCTGTGGAGCCATCAAGCTGTCAAGTCACTTAAAACCCAAACCCTTTAAATTTTTGAGCAAAACCATCCAGAATGAGGTTGAAAAAAAAACATTTCTTGCTATTTCACTGTCTGTTGACATAAGCCTGAGGGATATCATTATATGATTAGTGCTACTTGACTGCTTCTGCAACCTATCATTATCACAATGGTAGGTTCTGCAGTTTCACAATTTGACTGATCACTTCAAATAGTTATAAAAGGGTTGGCTGTCTTTGACGTGGGACTATAAATTCTTTTCATAAGGGATTAAGTACTTGAAGGATATGTTTGTTTTTACAGGGGATTAAGTACCTGAAGGGATTTAAATGGCAGCAATGAGTGTGTTTTTTAAGATATAATGAAGTCTGCAATAGACTCATCTTACTATCGCCCCTGAAGTGGATACTGGGTGAGTTGGCATGGAGGGTATAAGGGAAAAGGTTGGTGGGGGCATGGGTTGGCATGAGTTGGCACTAATTTGGCATAGGGGCTACAAAGGGTCATGGGGATGAGTGGGTGGGCATGGGTTAGCATGGAGTGTATGAAAGCCCATGAGATATGGGTGCAGAGGTTGGAATGGACATTATGAAGGCCCATGGGGCACTGAATGCCATGAAGTGGCATGAGTTGGCATAGATGGGCCATGGACAGTATGTGGGAGTGAGGCGTGAGGGCCAGAAGGGATGCTTTTTTCCTTTATTGTCTTTTATTATAACTGGGAGCCCCTGTGGCTCCCTCTGCTCTGCATCTGCCCCAGCAGACGCAACTCCTGTTATCATTTCCAATGCCCCTCCTTCAATCCCCAACCCCTGGCCCCCTCTCCCCTCCCCAACACCTGCCCAACCCCCAGAACAGAAATCCAAAGATTCAGGGCACTTTTTCCAGAGTCAGGTTTGCAGATTCTGCAATTTTCCCAACTCTATGCTCCCAACTCAGGAGCAAAAAATTGATCTTCAGTCTTCAAGTCCCAGGGAGCTGTTATGAATGTCAGATTTTAAAAGCAGTTATAGCTTAAACTGTCTATTTAATTCCAAAATAAAATGAATTTGGGGGCCTATAGGATAGCTAATTAACATTTCTACCTGGATACAAGGCCTATCTGATTCATGTTGCCATCAAGATGGGCTTTGGGAAGAGAGAAGTCCATAGGAAGCCATGGGTTGCGGGCCTTTCCTAAAAATATCATTGAACCTCACAGATAGGGAGGGAGAGAAAGCAGGAAAAGATAGATGCAGCTAATCCTGCACCTCAAGCAGAGAAAATGCTGGCCCTGTCAGTCACCACGTGATACGCAGATGGGAGCTCATGCTCAGATTGAAGGTACAGAATTTGTGAAAATTTAAATGAGCCTGGAAGATTCACCTAGCTTTGGCTGCAGGGAGGGATCCCTCGGTTAAACCTCACAATGAAAGCAAGTTTGGGGATCAGGAGTTACCTGGTTGGAAAAGGACAAGGCAAGCCATTGGGAGCTGAGAATAGCTTTGGATTGGTCCCTGGAGAATGATGTGTTAATTTAAGGAACAGAATGAAGTATAACCATGGAGGGAAATTTTCTGTTGGTTTAAAAGTGAAGTGGGGCATTTTTTCTGTAGTTTAAAACATAATTTACCTACTGAATAGTGTTTAGACAATGTTGTTTTGTTTAGTTTAGTTTGCCTCACATCATAAAAGTCTTAAACCTTGAAATCTTATCATGTGACCATTTTAGTCAGCAGCAGCCACTAGGAAATCAAATGTCCTTCCAAAAGTTATCACTCTCTACTGGAATAACAATTTTAAGATTGTTTAATCTTTGATATTTTAGACAACTGAGAGAGCAAGAGAAGGAGAACCGTCATATTTGTAATGTTGATAACAATGGTATCTGTGAAAAATGTTTTTGTGCAGCGAAATAATTGTCTCCACTGTGTTCTGTTGTTTATTATAAAATAATCCTTTATCTCATAACAATTAGTTTCAAAGAGCAAATTCAGTTGTTGCATTACTGATAAATGTTTGATATTATTTAATTTCTTCACCTCCTTCACTGGACTAAAGATTCACTCATTAAGCTGTAGGCTGGTTCAGGTCTGATAATGTCTGACTATCAAAGGCTAGACTGATTCTATCATTCATCTTACAAAAATAATCACAGGGTTTAAACCAAGAATGGAAATGGCATATGCTGTATTCTACCAAACATAGCTCTGAGGATTTCTGCAATCAGTTTCACTTTGCCATAACCTCCAGCTCCAGAAAATAAAGATTTCCATGTATCCTTGTGGGCCTCTGTAGCATTGCTTAATGACAAAACATAAAAAGGAATAATTCCATACAATCATAACCAAAACTGGAACCTCACTCACCCTACTTATATCAATAAATTAGTACCCAGCATCCATGCCAGCTACATAAATCAGTTACTCTCCCACCTCTGCCTCTTCCAAGGGGAGAAAGAGGAGAGGGCAAAGGAGGGGGAGAGAGGACAGGAGGAAAAGGAGAGTGGGGAGAGAAGGGGAGAAGGAATTTGGAGGAAAGTTAGAAGGGGAGAATGAAGAAGGAGTACTGAGAGAGAGAGAGAGAGAGAGAGAGAGAGTAAGGGAGTGGGGTGGGGAGAAGGAGAGCTGGGGTTAGCAAGCACTGTTAGAAAAGGGTGGGAGGGAAATAAACTCTCAGTGGTGGTTTGGGTGGAGTTGGATTAAGGGTACAAAAGTCCCTCTCCAGAGAGAGGAGGGTCAAAAACTGCATCAGCAGCAAGAGTTGAAAATCATCAGAGTGAGTGGGGGCCTCATTCACTGTGATGTCTGAAAATCTATCAGCAGTGGAAGGTAGGGGAAGCTGGAAAAGTCTAATCAGGAAGTGACTTTGGAACTTCCATTTGCCAGGGGTTGGTAGGGGTGGGGGATGAGATTTGGGGTTTAGTATCGAGTTTGGTGCTGCCAGGGTGACTTGACTAGTAGAAGAAATCAATACAAAGAAGGGTTGGAGCAGATGACTGCCAAGCATCCCAGATCAAGAGGAGGAGACGCTAACAAGGAGATGAGTAAAATTCTCTGGGTTTAAATGAGGGGAGGGGTCCCATGGGGGGTGGAAAGTGAATTTATGCTTTAAGTAGATTAATGAATTTTCAGGCGATTAGTTGAGGCTGAGGGGGATACGGGACTTTGTTTTGGTAGGACCAGGCGATCGATGTGGGTGTGGATGGAGACTAATGTTTGAGACAGGGTGAGAGTTAATGTTGGGTTAATATTTGAAGTATGAGGTGACAAGGGTAGATGTTAAATTGGTGGGTTTATTTCTATGAAAAAGACAAATAAAAAGAGCATTAGATCCAGGATTATGGTGCAAGGTAGCAGGAAGGGGAACTGAGTGCAAATTCCTTAAACAAGTCTAAAACTTATGAAGCATAGACTCCTGTTTATCAGCTCATTGTACATTCAGTTGTAAATCTGTGCAAGTAATACATCTACCATTTTATCTCAGTGACTTTTTTTGTGTAAGGGCATAGGGCAAAAGTTTTTAACAATATTATTTGTCTATAAAAAATTAATAGACTATGCAGTCAAAAATTTAGTTTTAGTTGAACATTTAGGGGTAAATAATTAACTTGGTACATACCTTGGGTAAAGGATGGCAGGCAGAGTGTGAAACTAACTTTCAGGCTCAGTTTTTTTTCATTCCTAGGCCTCTAAATACTCCCAATTTACTGGGAAACCATCATAGAGAGGATGCTGGCGATTAACAGTCAGGTGGCTTTTGACCACCCACTGGATCCTAGGCAAATGCTGGGGGCAGCAAATTTCAGGAGGGAGCTTAGGATGGGCTGTGAGGTAGGTGGAGCAGGAGTCTGAAGCAGAGAAAGCCTGCCTATCCCTGCCTCAAATAAGGGAATTTTTTGATTCACCTGGAGGGCCTCTTTGTCCTTCACACCAGCTACCAACTTGTTTTAGCCATGTTAGCTTCCTTGTTCAGGCTCCAGTTAAAACACTGTGGCGGGGGGGAGGAGGGGGGGAGAGAGAGAGTGCCAACATTATACGGGTGGTGGGGATTCCTGCCCTGCCGTCCGAAGAGTCGGCAGGGAACACATTCCCGCAGGCTCCTCCTGCCCCGTAGCCATTTCACACTCAAACGAGCATCAGCTGGCTGCAGGCGAGACTTCTGCCCCTCACTTGGGAGGCAGCCCCACCTCAGAGAACTGCCAGCCAGTCTGATTGGCTGGCAGCTCTCTAGTCCCTGCAATGACGAGGGAGGGGTGGGCACCTGAAGGCTTAGCAGAAGGCTTCTGATGGAGGCGCCCCCCTCCACCCCCACCTACCCCCTGCCCCCATCCCCTCCCTGCCGAAAGTGTAAACTCGATTATTTTCAAATTTCCCCCATTCCCACAAGCCTAAAATTTGAGGCTGGGTGGGAAATGGCCCTTAAGTGGTCATCTGATATGTAGCCAGGATCAGTTCTAACTAGGCACCTATTTCAGTTACCATAGAGAGTTCAATTTTCATCTGTCCATTGCATTAATATTGAAGTGGGTTTCAGGCATCTAACAAACATACATTTAAGGAGCATGCAAGGGCGGATGGTCCATCCAAGGCCTCGCCCACCCCAGTGTAAAATCGCTGGGAGGTCGGGGCAGCAGGAACCAAGAGGGGGCCCATTCGTCCTAATTCCCAAAAACCCATCAGCGGAGGAGCATGGAATTCAGGCCACAAACAGGCTCCACTGGGCACAACAGAACCCTGACTTGCATAACTTTACGGGGCTTCTGTCTGCATTAGGTAGTCCCTTCATGCCTATCAGAGAGCGTCACGTTCTAAGCGGGTAAGTAACCTGCTTGTTTCTGACTTCCCACCTGTCTAGACTCTGTTGAGTGGATAGGGTTAAAATTTACCCATCTATCAAAGCCAATGTCAAACAGAGGGATTGTATAAAAGGGTTATTTTCATCTTCACTGCTTGGGCATACTGTTGCATGCTCCTTAAATGTATGTTTGTTAGATGCCTGAAACACACTTCAATATTAATGCAATGGACAGATGAAAATTGAACTCTCTATGGTAACTGAAATAGGTGCCTAGTTAGAACTGATCCTGGCTGCATGGCTGATGAAGGTTAGTTGTTATAGCAAGAAATGACTGATGATCGGATTCAACAAATATTAATGAAATTCAAAGTTCTCTTTGCCTGGCACTCTCATCTTAGATCTACGTCCTGAAGTCTGACCCCATTCTCTGATCAAAGCAGGACACCATGACAAAAGTAACCCTGTCCCCAATCGCAGAAACCGTCACTGGATGAAACCTAAGCTGTGTTACCACCAATATAATATTTTCCACTTAAATAAGCAAATAAAAATAGGCCTCTTATTAAATTCACAACTTGGAATTATAACCCTGTTTTACAATAATCCCAGCAGCCCATCAATAATGATACAAGCCTTCAGAAATCAATAGAATTGTTTCAAACCTACGAGTAATAAAACATTGAGATTTCTTAGGAACTACTCCTGCCTTGTGGAAGTGCAGTGGAAACCCAGTTTGAATGTGTTAACAAGATTTCTACCACATTTTAGATGAAGTCAGAGCCATGTGGGACCAGCCCTGAGGAAATCCCCAGCCTTAACAAAATTCTGAAGGTATTCCAGTTATTTCCTTCCTTCCTTCTCACCTTCTCTTTCATTCAGTACTATTCAGATATAGCCCCCTAAAGCCTTATTTACAGCAAACAATCCTAGACTTAAATTGTACCCTCCAACAGCACACATTATGCTAATTAGTGATGCTCCTGTCTAATTAATGGGAAAAA
This sequence comes from Carcharodon carcharias, assembly GCF_017639515.1. Lineage (NCBI taxonomy): Eukaryota > Metazoa > Chordata > Chondrichthyes > Lamniformes > Lamnidae > Carcharodon > Carcharodon carcharias. The sequence continues at coordinate 132,783,345 of NC_054471.1, forward strand.
TGGTACACAATAAGAGCAAAATAAAATTAGCTTATTGCTTCACAGCATTGTAAGCTATTAGGATGGTTCATGAGCATCAATAGTTAAGTTCACTGATGATGGCTGCAGCAGTATCTGAATCCTTGTAAATGTGTACTGGAATTTTGTCAAGTGAAAGCTGGGGTGACCCCACCTCGGCCGTTTGCAAAATTCCCGGCTGCATTTTACAGGGGTCAGGCGACTAATTGGTTTCTGTCGGGGCTGCAGTCCTTTTAAAGTTTGGCTGCTCACTCCAAAGAACTGTCAGCCAACTGGAGGGCTGGCAGCTCAGCTGTCTCAGCAGTGCTACTGTAAGTGGTGGTGACTGTTGGGACTGCACCTGGAAGATGATGATGCCAAGGAAGGACGCCACCCTTCCAACCACCTAAATGCCACTGGTGACAGGAAGAGGTCCCTTAATTGATTTCTTAAGTGGCTCAATTGATGCCTGGGCAGGAGAGCCATGCTCCACTTTTCCTGCTGCTGGTAAAATGGCAAAGTGGAAAATGCAAGCACTCCACAACACTCCCCTCGCTCCCCATTTCACAGGCCCCCCAACTTCCAAGTCCTTCTCCGGAGGGCTGATAAAAACCAGTTCATAGTGTGGTATGGTGTGATAGGGAGCCTTACAATCACAGTATTAGTCTTTGTAACTGTGCAGTATAAGAATCATGTTTATTAACTGGGGTGTTACAATTAGTTCTTTTGTCAGGACAAGAAGATGATTAACCTTTCATGATCTACAACAGATCTAACAAAAGCCGCTTTTTTCCCCTCCTTTCTCAGTAAATTTTCTTTCCCCCTTTACTGTTCTCCGGAAGGCAATGCTTCCAACTGGGATACAGTTCCAGAGATGCCAGTTGCCTTTAGTACCTCATTCTACATATGTCAGTTTACTGAGTGCCCGCAGGCTTTTCAATCACAGGGTGTCACAGCCAAAACCAATCTCCTTCTCACACAATGGAGCTCCAGCAGGTGTCGCTGAATAATAATCTAGCATCACCATGCCTGGAGTTAGCTAATTTGGTATCAAACCTAGGATCTTCCTGATTTGTACAGTTTAGTCATTAAATGCTTTAATCAACTGCTAATAGGAAACTGCTTAATATAGGACTTGCATTGCAATTATAGATTTTGGGAAAAAGCCACTTTCCCAGCTTTTGTTACTCTTCTTCTCCATCAAAGAAAAAAACATATTGGGCAGAATTTTCTGCCTGTTGGGCAGGTGGGCTTGACCCAATGTCCGGTGGGTGCGTAGCCGATCCCCGCCGGAGAAGCAGGCCGCACCGCCATTTTACGTGGGCGGGCCAATTAAGGCCCACCCAGCGTGACGTCCACCGGGAAGCGCTATGCACTCCCTGTGTGGGCGGAGGGAATCCCTAAAAGCGAGAGTGTGCTCTTTCTCACATGCGCACAAAAGAACACACATCTCCCTGAGGCTAAGTGCAGCCTCAGGGAGATCGCCTCAGCTTTTAAAATATTAAAAATAGAAAAAAAAATTCCCTTACATGTCCCCTCATGTGACAATGTCACATGAGTTGAGACATGTTCATAATTGACACAACAACATTATTACAAATTTTAAAACCCTACATGAAACCTCATCCCGCCGGTGGATGAGGTTTCATGTTTTTTCTATTTGCCGCCGGGGCCAACCTTAAGGTTGGACAGGCAGATCCTTTAATTGGTTAAATGATCCTGTCTATGGCCTCAATTGGCCATTGACAGGTCGGTGGGCCCGCAGCTGGTTTTGAGGCGCCCCCGCCTTCCTGAAAATTTAAATGAGGCAGGGTGATATCATTTTACGCGTCGGCGAGTAGGCGCCACCCCCTGCTCGCCAACGGCAAAATTCTGCCCATTGAGTTTCCGAAATGTTAATTTGCCACTTCTCTCCACTGCCTGGCTCACTCGGTGTTTGCAACATTTTTTGGTTATCTCAAAGCCCAAAGCCAGGAAGACAGCGCAGAGAGGAATATAGGGGAAGGGCAACTGGGGGAGAAGAGAAGAGAAAATGCTTTAAAAAAGAGCAAGATGGAATTTGGACCATTTGGCTAATACAGTTGATATTTTTAAGTGTAAAGTCTTGCAGGTATGAATATGGAACAGGCAGAGGAATTACACAATTCATGGGAAGTTACTTGCAGAGGGGAGATCAAGAAATAAATCTGGGAGTTAAACAAGATATATCTATCTCACACCATCATTAACATTTTCAAATTAGTAAGGCTCAGGGTGGAGAGGATCAATCAAAGCTATTCAAATTGGTACAAGACAGAAAAACAGGGAAGATAGGCTAAGGAGCGGTAGGTTTAGGCAGGACATAATGATGGTTGGGTTTAAGGAACAGTTTACAAAGGGTGGTGTACGAGCAACTTTTTCAAGATAAAATTGAACAAGTATGTTAAACAGAATCCAATTATTCAGCACAACAGCTAGACCAACAGGACAGTAGTCTTAGTGGACCTATGGGGGTGGACTGTCCTAAGCCCACCAAAAGGAAGTTACAGAAGGACTTTCCCCATCACCTGGACCACGCCCGAAGCCTAACCCAGTTTCCTCCATCAGGTTTGTTTAAGCATGCCAGGTAAGCTCTCAGCAGCCTCCACCACCAAGAACGAGTGTCGGGGAAAGGATATTGAAACTTTAGAGGCTGTGCAAAGCAGCTTCACGATGATGTTGCTTTTTATAAGGAAATATGAAAACAAAGAGACCCTTGATAAATAGGTCCTTTTCTATTGTAGAGCAAAATGATAGAAGCGTTTAAAATTATGAAAGGATAGATAGAAACAGATTGTTTCCAGTAGTCGAGGGGTCAAAAATGGGGGGCTGTAGATACAAGACTAAATGTAAGAGATTAAGAACAGAGGCCAGGAGAAACTACTTTATGCAGAGTTGCAGCACTTTCTTATTGGTTGTGGGTTAATGGTTGAGGCAAAATCTATATTAACATTCAAGAATAGATTGGATAAGTGGATGAAGGAAAAGAGAATAAAGCAATATGGCAACAGGGATTAAATATGATTACCACTATTTGCTCATGTGGAGCGTACATGCCAGCATGGACTGGATAGGCCGAATAGCCCTTTTCTATGTAGTTGCTTTTAAGCATTTGTAAGTAGAGTATGTGGATTAGCAGCAGTCAATTCTCCACAGTATCAGAAACAGAGAGAATGGACACAGAAATACCTTGAAGTTTAGAAGCTTAAGTGAAGAATTTTCCCCCGTCGGCAGGGGGGGGGGGGGGCAGTTCAGGAATGGGCGTGTGCGGGCATGCCTCAGATCGGCGCCTCCAATCAGGGGCACGCCACCATTTTACGTGGGCGGGCCAATTAAGGCCCACCTAGTGTGACATGTGCCAGGAAGCACTATATGGGCGGGTGGGGGGGGGGGTCAAAGCCTTTGACTCCTAAGCCTGGATTGCTCTCTTTTGCACACACGCGCAAAGGAGCACACTCACCTCCCTGAGGCTAAGTGCTGCCTCAGGGAGATCGGCACCAAATTTAAAAATGGTACATGTAGAGAAGTGAAATTTCCCTGACATGTCCCCTCATGTGACACTGTCACATGAGTTGGGACATGTCCATCACTTTTAAGTAAACTTTTATTAAATTTTTAAAAACATACATGAAACCTCATCCCGCCCATGGATGTGGTTTCATGCTTTATCTGAAGCGTGCCAGGGCTCCCGGCCCATTAACTAGTCTAATTACTTTTTAAATGGCCTCATTTGGCCGTTGACAGGTCAGTGGATGCACAGCTGATTTGGCTGCGCCTCTGCCAACCTGAAAATTGAAAAGACATGGAGTGACGTCGGGAGTTCCACCAGACATCATCCCGTGCTGGCAAACAGGCCCCGGCCACCATCCCCCCTGCCCCCAGCCAGCCAACCTCAATATCCTGCCCTAAGAATATTTCTGGTTTGAGCTTCAGCAATACAGTATAGGTGGAGAAAAATCAGTCCATGGTGCTGTTCAACCATGGTTTTTTCCCCAAAAAATCTTTTTCATAAAAGTGGAAGAACTGCCGTTATTTTTCAGGTAACCTCCAGAGAGGTTAGGATAAAGTTATGCATCTATTTGACTGAGGATACAAACTTTAAAGCAAAACAATGATGGTCAGAAAAGGGACACTAGCTTCACATGAAGAGCTTTGCTTTATTGAGGATTTTCAGCACCTAATCAGAATGCCACAGCAACTGAGTGTGCATGTGGCAGGTTAGGAGAAAAGCAGCAGGTTATGAAGACCACCCCTGTTGGTTCCCAGCACATTAGCTGGGTGGTGAAGGTCACTGCACTCTTCAATGGTCATTTCAGGTCACAACTGAATAGGTTCTGCATGGTTAAGTGATCATGCAATTTTTCCATTAAACTGCTTAAGATTCAACACTGTTCACTATCCAAGGCCCAGGCTGAATGCAAATGTCTTGCAATACCCCCCTGCATAATACAGTGGAATCTCCCAAATCTATTAATGGAATCTAGTTCCTTGCACTGAATATTCAATGTTGTTATGGAACACATATATCCCTATGACAAGCTGTATCAGTTAATTGATGACATCAAAATTTGACATCTTTCATGGTAAAATCAAAGAAGTACAACAAAGACATACCAAATATTTTCCCAGAACAATTTGTAAGTAAAATTAAAGGAACAGTGGCAGCATGAATACAAAATTGGCTACAGGTCAGAAAGTGAAGAGATATGGTGAACAGTTGATTTTCAGACTGGAGGTATACAGTCGTGTTCTCCAGCAGTTTGTATTAGGGCCATTGCTCTTTTTGACATATATTAATGACCTCAGATATACAGGACATTGTTTCAAAGTTTGTAGGTGACACAAAACTCAGAAATGCAGTAAACAATGAGGAGGATATTAACGGACATGGGGACATAGACTGGTGGAATGGGTAGGTAAATGGCAGATGAGACTTAGCAGAGAGAATGGTAAGTGACACATTTTGATAGGAACAATGAGAAGAGGCATTATGAAAGGATAGATAGAAACAGATTGTTTCCGGTGGCATTTAAACTAAATGGTTCAATTTTAAAGTGAGTTCAGGAACAGAGAGACCTGAGTGAGTACATGCACAATCTTGGAAGATAGCAGGACAAATTGAGAAGGGCATTGGGGATCGTTGACATTACAGAGGCATAGGGGACAAAAGCAGTGAAATTATGCTAATAGTTATAAAACATTGGTTAAGCCTCAATTAGAGTACTGTGTTCAATTAGGGGCATCATACTTTAGGAAGGATGCCAAGGCAATTGAGAGGGTGCAGAAGAGATTTGTTAGAATGGTATCAGGGATGAATGGGTACAATATTTCTTTTCTGCAGGTTTTAAGGAAGCCCCTTAGGGGCCTGCAGGGAACATGCAAAGGTTTCTTCTTGGACGATGGATGAACAATCCCAGTCAGAGAGAAGAGACAGAAAGAGATAATTGCCAAAGTTCTTGTTTATGGCTACTATTTCAAGCTCTTGCTTTCGCCACACCCCAACAACCCTATCCGTAAGCCTTCACCCTTTGAGATACCTCTCCCAGGATGACAGTATTCGTGCTCCCATCACTGTCCTCAGCCAGCCAACCCAGACTGCTGCCATCTATTTTGAAATGGTGCAGTCATAAGATGGGCCTCAAGTCAGAGCTGCTTGAGATCACTCTGCAAGGCCATCTGCAAGCTCCCCAAATGAATGTCAACTATGGGGTAACATTTTGTGCACCCTGTATTGCTTTTGAAGCTCTTACTACGCTTCCCATGACCAGCACTATCTCTAGCACCTTCTTGAAATCCAGATTCACTTTGGACAATAATCTTTTCTGAATAGCGTCCTCTTTCACACCACACACTAAATGATCTCTGAGCAGGTCATTCAGAGTCATACTGAACTCACAATGTTCCATTACCTGCTTCAAATTTGCCAAATAGCATGCAATTGTCTCACCAGGAGCTCTATTTCATGAATTAAACCTGAACCTCTGTAACGTGACTGAGGGCTTTGGCTGAAAGTGAACCTTCACGAGGTCCACCAATTCATCAAAATTCTTCGAATCTGAGGCACTGGGTGCCATCAGACTTCAGATTTTAGCTTTTGCTCCCACAAGTACTCAAGAGGATCACTCGCCTCCTCTCTTCCCCCATAATCTTGTTCACTTGAAAAAAGAGCGTGAGGCATTCTACGTATTGAGACTATGTGGCAGGTTCAAAAGGATCATTTCTCCCAAATTGTGGCAATTTGAGAAAGGATGACTTCTTCAATGCTAATGGAGCTTGCTACTTACAATCACTGGTTGAGGCACTGTTCCAATTTTTTTTTAAACTTGATTTCTTCTGTTCAATCCTGTTTTATCCCACTCTCATCACCAGTTTGGTGTAGGGTTGCCAAGTCGAGTTATTAATGATAGAGTTGACCTGCAGACATTTCTTGGGTGGAAACTTTAAGTTTATTTACAATATACTCAGCAGCAACTATACATCTGCATTCAACTCCAATTGTATCTCTAAAACTGACTGCAGAGGTCGCCTGTGCTACTCTCCTATTGGTTACTATAGATCACATGATCTTACCTAACAATTATTATTCTTAAAGGTACATTACACAGTGAATAAAAATATAATTACTACATTCTCTACCCCAGAAGGTTGTGGATGCTGCATCATTGAATATATTTAAGGTTGAGATAGGCAGGTTTTGGTCTCTCAGGGAATTGGGGAGTAGGCGGGAAAGTGGAGTTAAGGCCAATGATCAGCCAGGATCATGTTGAATGACAGAACAGGCTTGAGGGGCCATGTGATCTACTTATGCTCCTTTTTCCAATGTTTTTATGTAAATCTCTGCATCTAGGTGCAGTGCCCACATAACCACATATGTGATATCATGCACTATGGGAAGCACACTATCCTGCCAAGGCCATGTGCATGGTCTGTCTGCTCAGGGAGAACAATGAAGGACCAACACCTAAATAACTATCTTTTTTCGTCTTTTGTAATATTAATTAACATGCTACTCTACTGCATAATCCTTTATTGTTTAGCTATATTCTATAATTGCATTATGACAGTATTCTGTATTTCCCTTTCTCATCACATGTTCTGTATCTGTAGGCATCTTGCCCCAGGGTTCCCCATTAAACTGCCATTGTGCTGTTAAACCCTCTGCTTAGAGAATTTAATTCAAAAAAATAATCAAACACCAACAGGAAAATAACTGCAGTGCAGTGAACCTTGTTATTGGAAACCTTCCCTTATAATAAATATGTTTTCTAAGATCGAGTAGTACTGCACTAGATTTGATAAGGGAGCTAAACCTTAAGAAGGTTAACCTGGATGAGGAGGACTATGTGCTGACCTCTACAAGTTAAATGCCATGATATTTGGCTGCATATACCAGTCTCTTCCCTTTATTCTTCAATATAATGGGCCATACCTTATTCTTTTGGAACAAATGTGTTTGCTGAATTTTCCCTTTTCCACTCTGGAGGGAGTGAGGCAAACTACAACCTGGACTGCGTAGCCTAGTGGAAACTAGGGCGTTTGTGAAACTCATAGCACAGAGCATTTACCCACTGATAAATGTCATTGATATATAGGAACCATATCAGAGCAGACAAGCTAAAGGCCACTTTGATTTCCTGAGTAAATGCACCATACCATTGGTGCTGCTTTTGTTAGGTCACTACAGCCCTTCTTATTCCAGATTATTTCAGCTTTTGTATCCCAATTTATCATCTCGGTTGCATCCCAAATACCCACATATTTGAGAGGTTCTATCGTAGCTTGACAACCTAGGTAAGCTTTTAAAACATGCCTGGAATAGCAAACCATTCTTTTAATTATTGTTGAACTACTGTATTTTATTCTGTAACTCCACGGGATCCCCCTGCAAAGCAGGAGAGCATCACGGGACCTCATTTTAAGTTCAAAACATTAAACAGATTTATTAAATACACAATGAATAGATGAAAAATCTACATTTTAACAATTACACCAATTTAACTCTGTGTAAGTGAATGGGTTTCGAGTGACTTAAGATGGGGCTCTATATATCTGCAATGGAAAGTCCATTATGTAAGTCCTTGATTAGAAAAGAGCAATGGCTTCCATTTATAGCCCTACCAGAATATCCAGCATCAGGGTAGGGTCATCTTATTTAAATATTTTTGGTGAATGCCCAAATTTATATGGACTCATTTTGGCTACCCACTGGGGAAAGGCAATGGTGACAAGCTCCTTGGAAGGCTTAGCTAATGACACTGAATCTAAAGTTTTTATTAATGCTGCTATTTGGTCTTATTTATAAAGGGACTGAATGCCAGAGCGTGACAGTACTTTTCAGGGGTGTGACAAGTAGACACAACCCCTGTCCTTACAATATCTTGGATTCTGAGCCCCTCCCGATGTGCAGATCACTGGGCAGAAAGGAAGTGGGAGCCACAAAAACTCAGCAGGGAGATGTTAGTGCTGCCTTCTCACCATATCATGATCCTTATAATTGGTTGGTGGAAGTTTCATCCGCCCCAGATTCCATGGAAGCTTTCACTGGCCCTCTTTCTAGTCAGGGATGCAGAGCTCTCCGGTACTACCAATTTCCTCCCCTGCTAAACCTCTTGCACCATCTTTACCCCTAATTTCACCTCAGGCCACAAAGAAATTCAAGGCTGCTATCTATTCTGACTGTATTCTTCTGATCATTTAACAAAGGCAGGAAATGGCAGCACATTCAATTGGCGAAATTTAATGTCCTTCCCCCTTGGTGAGTTTGGTGGAAGGAGGGGCATTTAATCAGGCAGGAGGGTGGTGGGTGCAGTCCCCATCATATTCCTGTGTCTGCCCTGGTTATGCCCGGGGCAGGAAGGCTCCCTGTTATCAATTGGGGCCCTTAAATGGGCAATTAATGCCCACTTAAGCGCCTCATCCCACTGCCGCTGGTATTTACCTAGTGGTGGGCAGGGGACTTGCCATGTGGGAAGCCTGAAAGGCAAACCCTGTCGGGATTTCTTGGAGGCTCCTGGTGGGGAGGGTGGGCCCTCGTTCAAAGGTGCTCAGTACCTGACCGAGGGACTCGGCATCAGGAAGCGGGGCCATGCTATGAACCATTCCCCTGCCCTGCTGCCAACCCCCCTACTCCCCTCCCCTGCAATCTCCACCTTGAGAACCCCTCCCACTATCATTCACCTGTTGTCTGGGTCCCTCAGCGATTCTGGATATTGGGTGGGCGCATTTCTGGCAGCAGCCCCTGCCTCCTTGGTGGCACTGCCAAGCAATGAAGAGCCATCAGCCTTAGATTAGCCGGCAGTTCTCAGTGAGCGGGTCTTCCAACCCCCGTCGCCTACATTAGATTCTGCTCAATATGCTTAAAAGAGAAGAAACTCCATCAATAATCCCTGTGCCTCTCTCTCTTTCTAATGTAGCACAGATCAGTGGCTCTCAAACTGGGGTACAAGTACCGCTGGGGTTACTGCAGATGTCTCTAGGAAGTACCTTTGTCTTAACTGCATAACAGGAAATTTTCAGAGATGAGAATTTTTTTCCAAACTCCAGAGGTTTCCAAATGCAGGTGTCTCTGGTGCTCAAGCTCAGGCGCTGCCACTCGCCTTCCCGCTGCTCGCACTAGTGAGATGCAGTTGTGTCAATTAGCAGCAAGTGTGATTGGAGGCAATGTGTGCAGCAGCTAGGTGAGTGGTGGTGCATGAGGTTGAGCACCAACATGGTGCTGGTCCAAGAGCAGTAGCTGCTGCCCGAAGCACTGTCCAAGTTGGCGAAGCAGCTGCTTGACACAGAGGGTCAGTGGACTGCTGGGCGGAATCGGCTGCCCTGGCTGAGGCCATCACCCTGGATGGAGCCAGCTCACAAAGGTAAAAGGAGTGAGTGGGAGTATGGAGTTTGGGAAGAGGGACTGAGTGAGTGAGAGGGGAGAGTGGAGTTGGTAAGAAGGGCTGTTGAATAAGTGAGTGGGGAGAGGGAAGGGAAGAGGGGCTGTTGAGTGAGTGCATGGGGTGAGAGGGAAGGGAAGAGGGGCTGTTGAGTGAGTGCATGGGGTGAGAGGGAAGGGAAGAGGGGCTGTTGAGTGAGTGGATGAGGGTGAAGGGGAGAGGGACTGGTGATAGTGATTCTGTGTCGGGGGGGGCCTTCATATCATATATATTAGCTAGCTTTCAAATATTTTCAAATGTTTTCAAAATATTCTGATTAAAATTTTGTAATTAGCTTCTTCAGCGCATTGTTAAAAAATGTAGCTAGAGTATTTCAATTATTTTCAAATGTACCAATGAGATTACAGAGAACGCAGAAAAAAATTACGTGCACTGTTTGTATCCAATCATCATACAATAAGGGGCAGGATTTTGCCCTTGGCAGGGGCGGTCGGGAAGCTGACCACCGCCCGCTATTGGCACCACACAGCAATTTTACACAGGGGGGTTAGTTAAGGTGCGCCCGGCGTGGAACACGAGCAGCAGCGCTCAGCACTGCCTGTGCAGGCAGGGGGGGATGAGGGCAAGCAGGTCTAGCGCTTCAAGCTCCCTGAGGCATGGAGCTGCCTCAGGAAGATGAAGCACTGTTTAAAAAAACTACTGAACAAAATAAAAATGTCATAAAACGTATCCCCTCATGTGACTCTGTTCTTAATTCAAGTGTGAAATTTTTATTTTATTTTCATTTGCTTTAGGAAACCTCATCCCGCCCGTCGATGAGGTTTCCTGAAAAGTGCAAAGGCCTCTTGGCGTTTTTGCCTGCCTGCCAACCATTAGGTCAGACAGGCAGCGTAAATTTGAAATTAATTACCTTTTTAATGGCCTTAATATTCCTTTTTATTGTCGGTAGGCACGCTGCCGACTCTGATGCATGCACAGTGAACGAAATGTCGCAGGGCTACGTGACGTTGTCGGACACTCGCCCAATGTCATCGAGTGTCATTTTTAGCTCGGCCGGGTCGGGAGTGCATCCACACGCCGACCTCAATATTCTGCCCATGGTGTCAGGCTGCATGGTTTGTCCCCTTGAAGCTTTTCTAGTTGCAACTTTTCCAAAACAATAGTCATTAGAGGGGTAGTTAAAAAAGAAATTGCTTGTGGAATATGCAAAAAGTTCGTAATTCTGAATAGGGGTACACGACCAAAAACTTTTGGGAACCACTGGAATAGATTATCCAGATTATTGTTTACATATAGAAACCATTTTCTTGAGTATGCATATAGGAAAATTCATCTATGCTGTCAGTTTATCAATGCTCTTTCATAATCTTATTACACATCCTAATTACAAACAGCGCTGCTAGGTTTTTTAGATTCGTATTAATGCACTAAAACAGTCCTGTAATTTACTCTCCAATATGAGAGAATCTGACCATCTCCCCTTGACATTCAATGGCATTACCATCACTATGAATATTCTGGAGCAGAAACTGAACTGGACTAGCCATATAAATTCTGTAGCTACAAGAGCAGGTCAGAGGCTGGGAATTCTGCAGAGTAACTCACTTCCTAACTTCCCAAAGCCTGTCCGCTATCTACAAGGCACAGTTCAGGAGTGTGATGGAATACTCTCCACTTGCCTGGACGCGTGCAGCTCCAGCAACACTCAAGAGACTCGACACCACCCAGAACAAAGCAGCCCACTTCATTGGTTCCCCATCCACCACTCTAAACATTCATTCCCTCCCCCATCAGTGCACAGTGGCAGCAGTGTGCACCATCTACAACATGCAGTGCTGCGACTCACCAAGGATCCTTCAACAGCGCCTTCCAAACCGCTACCCTTCAGAAGAACACGGGCAGCAGACACATGGGAACACCACCACCTGGAAGTTCCCCGCCAAGCCTGACTTAGAAATATTTTGCCATTCCTTCACTGTCGCTGGGTCAAAATCCTGGAACTCCCTCCATAACAGCACTGCGGCTGTACCTACACCATAGACTGCAGCGGTTCAAGGAGGTGGCTCACCATCACATTCTCAAGGGCCATTAGGGATGCACAAGAAATGCTGGCATAGCCAGTGACACCTACATCCCATGGACAAATAAATTAAAAATAAACAAATAATTCCAGGAAGAGCCCAAAATCTTCTGAAGTTAATTTTACAGTAATTGAGATCATTAGAAACCACCAGACCAAAAGATTCTCAAAACTTACTGTGAGGCATACATATTGCGTTTATTAAAGAAATTTTCATACAGTGCTGGTAAAAACATACGTTTCAAGGTCACCTATTAATGAGTACAGTGTCCCTGATATTCAAATATTTGCAGAATAAAAACACCAATTGAAGCACATATACCACTATAGAATAATAAAGCAGAAACATGATTTTAGGGATCTAATAAATACAATTTGATATTCAGAATATTGTTTTAAAAAGCACTCAAGGAATTGCCAGTACATCAAATTTTCATTGTTTATTCTTAGTATTTCAGGGAGAAACATAAGGAAATTAGGAAGTCCTGGAACTACACTGGTTACAAACTTAAAAAGGTTGCTTCATTAAAAAGTTCTTGTTAATCTTTTATTTTGTTTGCAAAAGTAGAGCAGCTGAAACAGATAGAGGTGTCATCTTTAAACCAGTAAAATTCCAGATTAAATTCCTTCTAGTTCCTTTGTATTATTTGCTGTCTACGGAATCAGGCAGGTGAGAAAAGATATCATGCAGTCAGTGTTTTTCATTTTTGTTCAGAAACTATTCTTTCTTACTGAATTCAGCTACATGTAATGCCTTTACAGTCTCCACTAACCAGCCCCACCACTACTCACTTTTTTGTTAATGTTGCAGAGGGACAACTGACCTGCACTAGTTGTACATTTCCAATGGTTCATCTAGGTGGGTTAAATAACATGGTAGTTTCTCTCCTATCTTCCCTCATGCCCTCCCTGAGCTCATCTTATCCATGAGATTCACCTTTCCTCAATCCTATTCCAACAAAACTGCTGATCACTCAACCTCTCCTCTTGGCCCCTATGTTGTAAGCAGTTCTTTCTCTTCAGGTCCTCTCTCTCCTTTCAATCTGCTGTTATCACCCCTCCTCTCCTCAAAGAAAAAGTCCATGGCTCCTACGTTCTTGCAAACTATCGTCCCAACTCCAATCTCCCTTTCCTCTCCCAAGTCTTTGAACATGTTGCCGCCTCCCAAATCCGTTCCCATTTTTCTCAGAACTCCATGGGCAGAATCCTCTGTTCAGCGAACGGGGGCGGGTTCCTCACGCTGACGCATAAAATGACACACGGTGTCGTCGGGCGTGCGTCCCAATGTCACCACGTGTCATTCCAATCTTTTGTTCGGCGGGTACACACCAGAATCGGCTGCGTGCCCGCCGAACTGTCAAAGGCCTATTAAGGACATTAATAAAACAATTAACCCAGTTGACAGGGCTGCCCATCCAACCTTAATGTGGCCTTCGCATTTTTCATGAAGCCTCATCCACAGGCAGGATGAGGTTTCATGAAGGGTTTATTAAATTAATAAATAGTTTTTATACATTTCATAAACATGTCTCAGCTTATGTAACGCTGTCACAAGGGGGTCATGTGTAAATTATTTTCTACCTTCTTTATTAAAAATTCTCATTCTGAAATTAATCTCCCTGAGGCACAATTTCTGCACTCTTTCGTGCGCACGTCATGCTGGGTGAGTCTTAATTGGCCCGCCCACATAAAATAGCGACAGGCACCGATCATGGGTGACGATCAGCTCCACACTGCTCCCGCTTGCTTCTGACCGGCCTGCCCGACAAGGAGAAAATTCTCCCCCACATTTGAATCCTTATAATCAGGTTTCTACCCCGCCACAATATTAACAGCTCTTGCCAAAGTCACAAATAACATCCTATGTGACTGTGTCCCCACTCGTCCTTTCTGACCAGTCTGCAGCCTTCGACACAGTTGACCACACCATTCTCCTCCAGCACTTCTCCATTATTGTCCAGCTGGGTAGGACTGCACTCAGGTGGTTCCATTCTTATCTATCTTATCATAGCCAATCACTTGAAATGATTTCTCTTCCTGTTCCTGCACAGCTCCCTCTGGTGTCTTCCAAGGATCAATCGGTGGCCCCCTCCTATTTCTCATCTACATGCTGCCCCTTGGCAACATCATCCGATGTTTCACGCTTCACATTACATATTTCACATGTAGGCTGACAACACCCAGTTCTACCTCACCACCATCTCTCTTGACTCCTCCACTGCTTATGTGACATTTAGTGCTGGGTGGGCAGAAATTTCCTCCAATTAAATATTGGGAAGACTAGGATAGATGATCAAAGAATTGACTTAAAGGAAGAAGAAGGGGTCAGAATTGGATAGATTTAACTGAGGCAATTCCATGGCTTTAACAACAGGGAGAGAGGAAATGCCACTGTTTGCATACTAGAAGTTTCATAAATAAATGTGAAAGGTCTAAATGTTTAATAAGGAGCCCTAGCAAAACTGGAGTCAATGGGAATCAGGGGGAAAACTTTCCACTGGTTGGAGTCACACTATCACAAAGAAAGATGGTTGTAGTTGTTGGAGAACATCACTGCAGGAGTTCCTCACGGTAGCGTCCTTGGCCCAACCATCTTCAGCTGCTTCATTATAAGGTCAGAAGTGGGGATGTTTGCTGATGATTGCACAATGTTCAGCACCATTCGTGACTTCTCAGATACTGAAGCAGTCCATGTCCAAATACAGCAAGGCCTGGACAATGTCCAGACTAGGGCTGACAAGTGGCAAGCAGCATTCATGCCACACACGTGCCAAGCAAGGACCATCGCCAACTAGAGAGAATCTAACCATCACCCTTTGACATTCAATGACATTACCATCACTGAATCTCCCACAATCAACATCCTGGGGGGGTTACCATTGACCAGAAACTGAACTGGACTAGCTATATAAATACTGTGGCCACAACAGCAGGTCAGAGGTTAAGAAACCTACGGCGAGTAACTCACCTCCTGATTTCCCAAAGCCTGTCCACCATCCACAAGGCACAAGTCAGGAGTGTGAAGGAATACTCCCCACTTGCCTGGATGAGTGCAGCTCCAATAACACTCAAGAAGCTTGACACCATCCAGGACAAAGCAGACCACCTGATTAGCACCCGACGCGCAAACATTCACTCCTTCCATCACCGACGTACAGTAGCAGCAGTGTGTACCATCTACACGATGCACTGCAGGAATTCACCAAGATTCCTCAGGCAGCACCTTCCAGGCCCATAATCGCTACCATCTAGAAGGGCAGCAGACATATGGGAACACCAGCAGCTGGAAGTTGCCCTCCAAGCCACTCACCATCCTCACTTGGAAATACATCGCCGTCCCCTCACTGTCGCCAGGACAAAACCCTGGAAAGCCCTCCCTAATAGCACTGTGGGTGTATCTGCACCGCATGGACCGCGACGGTGCAGGATGCGGCACACCACCATTATAGCATGCACGCACGCACACACAGACAAAGTGCAGCTTGCTGGTCACGCTGAAGATTTTTGCCTGAATCCATAATTAGAATTCTGACCACATTTCGTTACATTAATCTCTGATGAATCAGTCCTCAACATTTCTTTCGACTTTGAAAAAGGAAATTATCACTTCCTGTAACCCAACTGAACATCTCTCTTTTTCCAGGCCACAAACAGGAACAAACACTTGTTTTATTTGCACCCATTTAACATTTTTTCAGAATGGTCTAATCAATATCTATTTGGGCATAGTGCTACAGAAGGCTGTGGAAATTTTGAACAAACAGCATATCACATACTTGATGAGTTTCATCATCTGCGAAAGAGACAGTACTTCAATTGCTATCACAAATAGCCGTGTTCAAAAGCTCATTTTTTCCATAAAATAATGGTACTATTCTCCATCCAACACCCACGTGATGAACAGTGGTGAAAGGATTACCCAGTTTATTCCACCAGTACTTTCTTTCAATCCAAGTGTTTACTTGTTCACAGCCGATGAGAAGGCAACAGGCTTGACTGTACCCATTACGATAGCCCTCAGCAAGAAGCCAGCAAATAATATTGCAACTTAACTGGGGTATTTGTAAATGGAATGCACTTTACCATAACAATTTTTCAAAAGCTTAATACACAGATACCTCCCCCACCCCCTTCACCAAAGAACTTTTGGTGCAGACACTTGTAGTTGGTGATAACAAGAATTCAGGCAGCAGACAAGGGAGAGCGCAATGTGCATCAATTGCTGTGAGATCACCACATCATTAGTAAATTCAGTCTTTGTTCTTGTCAGAGACTAGGGTAGTATTTTCAGAGATCATTTTAGCACAATTACAGTCTTTCATTCACTGTGTAATAGAGAGCACTTCTCTTCTATACGTAAAGAACTGTGGAAAACTATTTTACAATGTGTTCCCAGTTATACTTTGCAATATAAGGTTAAATGCTTTAGGACAAGAATCATTCTTATCCTTGTAAATTCTTTGATCACTTTAAGCAAAACAGCAATCATTATGTAACAACAAGCACATCAATCTTTATTAATTCAGTTAAGAAATTAATGCAGATTTCAATAATAGATTGTGAGTGGTCAGGAAATGGTGGCTATTGCAAGACTATTTTTGCTCATTTTTCAGCATAAATGGCATCTTTGTGCTAAATTATCTGTGATTTAGTCTAAATTATACTGCAAAACACTGGATGTTTCTACAACATTAAACCTGCAAACTGAAGCAGCAAACTAGGTATTCTGGATTCAACATAATGCAAATCAATATACACAATATACCATCTGTATAACATGGTAGGTCATTCATGCTGAATTTTGTGCAGAAAGGATTACATTTGCACTAACTTGATATAGTGTATAGTCTACATTGCACCATCATAAGCACATCAGATATGTCACTTGTCTCAAAGAAATATAAAAAATAAGATGTTTTAACACTTAGCCCCTTTTGAAAGGCGCTCAATGAAAATCTGGTTATGAAAGACAAGTAAAATTATAAGGATAAACAAAGCACAGAAGACATTATATGTGGAACACTGGAAAAGATAAGCTGGGGAGTGGGGTGCAGGAGGATTAAGCCCATTGCCTACCCAATGGGGCATTCTGAGGTTCAAATCATTTTCACGTTTGTGTCTCATCAGCATTCCGTATAAAAATAATTTTCTCACAATTTCATTTGGGTTTTTGGAGCAGCTCACTGATCAGAGGGGGCAGAAATCTAGTGATTCCACCACACAGCCTGGGTGGGGTGGGTAAGTTAAAGAGGGAAGGGAAGGGGGTCTGGGGGAAGAGCCACAGAAAGTGATTGACAGGGGAGGATGTCATTATTTCCAAGCCAGGAGGAGCATTAATGTCTCCCACCCCACCAAGATCATTCACAAACATTTTCTGAAGATTTTTTCAGCAGCCTATAGCAGGCCCACTGCTTAGGTCATTCAATGCAAAGTCCTAATGGATAGCGCATGCACAGCGCAAACTCACTTCAATGGTACTTCAAAATTGCATCATAGACACCAACTTGCATGGAAGACTAATGAGTCTTCCACCTGTTTCTGGCAGGCACCTGGGCCAGTCATTTCATGGCTCCAGCAAAATGGTGGAAACCCTGATGCTGCTGCAAATAGGTTAATAACTGCTGCATTGCCATTTTGACTGAGCTAATGCCTTGTCCCTACCAAACAGTAGGGATAGAAATCAGACCCATTAAATCCATTCATATTGAGAACCACAGTATGTATTCAGTCAGTAGGTATAATGTTAGATTAATATCCTAAGTGTGCAATTTAAACTTTGCAGACATTACTGCCTTCATATGAAATTACTTTGTCCAATTTCTTTAAAGGAAAGGAAATGAGTTAAAATAGTTAACAAGGAAATATCATACTTGACCAAAATTTACATTTTCATAGAACGCTTCATACCCCGAGAATCAGTGGATGCAAAGTAGAGAAAGAGGGAAGGTTAATGTAGTCAGAAAAATTTTGATCCTATGATGAGAAGATAAGTAAATTGGGTCTATACTCACTGGAGTTTAGAAGAGTGAGAAATGATCTCATTGAAACATGCAAGATTTTGAAGGTGCCTAACAGGGTAGACACAGAGGTTGTTTCCCCTGGCTAGGGTATCTAGGTTAGGGGAACACACTTTCAGGATAAGGGGTCAATCATTAGCTCCACCACTAAAGGTGGGCAGAGGTAATGTTTTCGCCCCTGTTTGTTAGTCTGTAAAAAATATAATTCAAAAATTAATGGATGAATTTCAACAAAACTTGGTACACAGACAGGGTATGGTCCAAGGATGAGCTGAATAGTTTTTGGCCAAGATGTGGATTTAGATCCTGGAATTTTTTTGAATTGATTTTATTTTAGAATGTTGTGGGTTGCTTTGTTTAGAATGTCATTGATTGTTTTGGAATATTGTAGATTGTCTCAGCTGCTGTGGTGGAATTTGTCACAGCTGCCAAAATGTGAGCAGAGTTTTCAGAGCAGGTTGTTGGATGTGGATTGGCCTAAAGCCTCCTCAATGAGCTGAAAGTTCTTAATAAAATGTTGATTTTTCAGTTTTGTCATTACAGAGCATCAACCAGACAGGGAAAAGTCTCAAGGAAGAGCTGAGTAATTGTAATAATGCTGCGTTAACATTGTATTGCAGAGGTATGTGCTCTGCTGAATACTGTCCACACTTTTTAGGACCACGATTAGGAGAAATGTCTTCACCAAAAGGATTGTGAAACTTGGAATTCTGCACCCCAGAAGGTTGTGAATGCTCCATCACTGAATATATTTAAGGCTGAGAAGGGCAGATTTTTGGCCTCACGGTATCTAGTGAAAGTGAAGTTAAGGCTGACGGTCAGTCAAGACTGTATTGAACGACAGAGCAGGCTCAATCTACTCCTGCTCATATTTCTTATGTTCTTATGATCTCGCGTTCTTGAAGGCAGGAATGGGATAGATAAGACAGAGATGGACAAAGAAAGATTATCAGGTTCAAAGGAAAGGTAATCATTAACATTGATCTGGATTTAATGCAGCCCATGACAGTGGGAACCATGGCAACTGGACCCACTTAATTACAAGATTAAGTCAGCGGGCAGAAGGGGATAATGCGGGATTCTGACCACCACTGATGGGATGTCAATTAATCTCATAATGAGCCAATTGACACCCATTATCCCTGAGCCTACCACAATTCAGTGGTGGCTCAGGAATCCAATGGGAGCCACATGGCTTTCCCACGCGTCCCAAATGGTGCCCAACAAACCCTCATGAGTGTGGGGATGTCCTTGTTAGGGACTCGGCATTGAGAAGCAAGGTGGGGGCGCTGCTGAAAGCCAGCCCCTTCTTGTGGGTCAAAACTACCTGCCCTCCCCCTGCACAAACACCTGCCCATGCTCCTCACCCCTCCTTCACTCACCTTTGGCCTCAAGTCTCTCATTCATCCTGGGCCTCTGGTGGGTGCATTGCCGGAAGCTGCCACTGTGCTACTGACAAGCAATGGAGAGCTGCTGGCCTCTGATTCATCGGCTGCTCCTGGCAAAGAGGATGTCTGCCACCAGGGTCCTGTTTCCTGGAGAAGGCCGCACGGTGGCCACTTAAGTGCCTGATAGATACTTAATACCATTAGGGCTCCCCCTGGAGCTAATGGGGGCTCCCAGCCGGTTCTCTAACCAGTGGGCAAGACCCCCCTTCTGAACCACTAAATCCAGTTTTTTAATTCTGTTTCTCTGTTTTCTCACATGCTGCCAGACCTCCAGCATTTTCAGTTTTTGGTTTATGAAATAGGCTGCAACAAATTTGAATTAAGCTTGGTTAGTTTTGGTGGTTTAGTGGCTGTTCCTTTGAATCCAGTCACAGCAACATAAGCAAATTTATATACATAATTACAGCTCAGACTTCTATAACAGGCTTATTTTGATACAGCATTGCAAGTTTTGTCTGTTACAGCTTTAGAAAAGAAACAAGCTTGAATAATGATGTTTGATTGATTCAGCTTGTACTTGACCGTTGTTTCGTTTTTCAAATCCAGACGCTGGGGATTCTAAGATGACCTGATCATTCTTTTGTGTTGGGATATAAAAGTCCAATTCTGGCTGAATCAGGGGAGTCACTTTGGAAATCTTTGAAAGAAGAGTAAATTGGAAAATCTCACAGCAGGCTGGCTCTTTCAAAGAGTCGGCACATGAATTGATGGGCTGAATGTCTTCCTTCTGTCCTGTGTTACTCAATGATTCTTGATGATTAAAGGAATTGGGAGATTTTGAAACTCCTGACAGAGAGAAAGATTAGTTTGATATTTTCAAGAACCATTTGGATTAATATAGCCTCCCATAAGAAATTCAGGAAATAAAAGAACCGGTCAAAATTTAAAAGTTATTTGCAATAGGATAGCTTGGTTCTTGGAGTTGCATTCCTCTTATTATTTTGTCCACTTAAAGGGACAGTTGTAAGGTTGTCTACAATAAATAAAATTACATCATATGACAGTTAATTAATTACAATACGTTTTTGTGAAATACATCAACTTACTGTTTTAAATTTAAAATGAGTCTGAAGTTATAATCTACCACCTTTGAATATTAAACTGAGACTTCATGGAGTTACAGCGTAAGTCCAGTAGTTATCCAACAGGGTTTGCTTTTTATTTCCCAGGCTTATAACTAAAAGCTGACAAAGGCCTTCAATATTCTTGAAGGTACAGGGAGTTGGGCTACACACATAAGTATAAACTAAATTGTAAGAGCTGAAATAATCTGGATTAAAAAGGTTAGAAAATTCCCAAATATTTAACCAGGATCCAAACATCGTGGCGGAAGAAGTAATTGACAACAGTGGAACGGAAGGACTAAAGAAGCAAGCATGCCAGAGGGGCAGGGGGAGTGCACAGGAATTTAGAGGGACTGCAGCAGTAAGAAGGGTGAGGCCTTTGAGAGCATTGAAAATCGATGAAAGTAGCAATGGAGAATGGAAAGCTACGGGTGAATGTCATTGACATGCATGTGAAAGCCGGTACTTTGTTGCTGGATGATGAGAGGCAAATGACAACAAATTTGAGGCCAAGCATGGAACTTTGGATACATCTCAAGTGATAATATGGGCCTTGGAGGAGAAAGCAATAGGAGTGATGCAGATGTGTGTTCTGACAGGGGAGGCGGCGGCATAGTCATATTATCACTGGATTAGTGTTCCAGAGACCGAGGTAATGCTCTGGGGACCTGGATTTGAATCCCACCACAGGAGATTGCGAAATCTGAATTCAATAAAAAATCTAGAATTAAAAGTCTGATGATGACCAGGAAACCATTGCCAATTGTTGTAAAAATCCATCTGGTTCACTAATGTCCTTTAGGGAAGAAAATCTGCCGTTCTTACCTGGTCTGGCCAACATGTGACTCCAGACCCACAGCAATGTGGTTGCTTCTTAAATGCACTCTGAACAAAAGCAATTAGGGATGGGCAATAAATGCTGGCCTAGCCAGCGACGCCCACATCCCATGACTCAATATTTTTTAAAAGCTATTAGTAAGCTCATGAACTATCTGTGCCACAGGAGGCTTTAAGGAGAAATGTTTGATTGATGGGGTGGTTAATGGTATCAAGGAGAGTTGAGAGTGAAATGAAAAAAATATGTACAATTGCAATCACACAGGATGTTGCAGGTGACCTATTGCTATAGACATGGTGAAAATATGCTAAGAGTTTTGAGGCTGGTATAGTGGGAGCAGAGTTATGAGGCAACAACATGTCACCAGACTTTAGAAAAGAAGGAAAGATTGGAGGGGGAAATAGTTGGAACATATAGAGTGGTCAAAGCTTGTTTTTCGAAGCAGGCCTGGGTGATATTAATTTTGAAAGAGGTAGGAACCATTGCCAGAAGAGAGGGACAGCTTGATGATGTCAGCAAGCATGGAATTGGGTGTGCAAGTTGGTCAGAAACTGGAAGGATTGGGTAGTGAACTTCACAGACAAGATATCATTAATGACAATAAGGGGAGGGGATATAGAAGATTGTGGTGCTTTGACAGGAAAAGAGCAAGGGGAGGCCTGAAAGGCAGAGAAGGCTGAAGCAGCAAAAGTAATGCTCTTAATTTTAGGCACAAGGAAGTCAGGCCATTGAACTCAATTTAGCAAGAATGTCAAAAAAGATCAAGCTGATATACAATGCAGGCTTGTCTATGAGTAACTCAGGAGACTTGGAGCGCCAAATTTTGCAATGGAGGTCTCTCCCCATTAATTTGACTAGGCTACAGTGGATGAAAAGTTTGCCCAGAGATTTTTGCCTGCATTTGGTGGGGCAGCAGCTCTTAAAGGACTACATCTTGCCATTATAGGGTGAGTTGTGGTGGTGGCAGTAAAGTGCCCTAATTGTTCACAGCGTCACAGCAGACACATGAACAAAAATACTACCATTGATGCTGAAAAGCTGGAGTTCAACTCAAGGAGAGTAGCCCAATTTGTAGATGAATAGCCAGGCTGTTTTCTTATCAAGTGCACTCAAGCTTACAGCCAGCAGATTTAAATCTAGGGGGATGGCTTTTGTAGAGTAAGGTAGTGTGTTAAGTACATAACCATAGCTTCACAATGGACACCAGTGGACAATGTGCTGAATAGATTATAAGAAATGCATCTGTTTGTTGCAATAGCCAACCTTTGTAGTTCACATAATTCTGTCCATAAATTATGTTGTGCCCATGGGTCTGCCTTATATCATGCCATAATAAAAAACTAAGAGTTTCGACAAGAACAACGATGATTCACAGTCATGGTGACTTTGTTATTATTTTAAATGCATTTTAAGAACCAGGATGTAAGATTTTCATAAACAGTTAAACAGGAGAGAGTGGTAACAAACATTTTCCGAATTCCTGGGGAATTCCTTTACTTATTTTAAGTTAGCCAATCATATTTCCCCAGGGGAAGAATGGCCTGGATTCTTCAGGGTATTGGTACCAATAAGCTCGATCAATACCCGCTAAGAAAATTCACACTTAAACAACTAGGCTTCACCCCAGTGGTTTTTTTTCTGGTACAATGCAAATTTCAAAGAACAAGATGTATTGCTGGATGTTTTGCAAAATTCAACTGGACATAGTGTAGAAATTTCACATATCAACCACTATGCAGCACCGAAACAGCGGGGT
This sequence comes from Carcharodon carcharias, assembly GCF_017639515.1. NCBI lineage: Eukaryota > Metazoa > Chordata > Chondrichthyes > Lamniformes > Lamnidae > Carcharodon > Carcharodon carcharias. The sequence continues at coordinate 132,806,438 of NC_054471.1, forward strand.
AAGCAGTTTACAGTATGAGCAAAGGTTTCACAGACCTAACATTGTGGTTTACTAAGATTTTAGTGATAACACAATTGCAAGTTTTACACTGAAAATGTCACCAGTCTGGTGAAAACTTCTGTAGGATTTATTTCAGTTGTTCTTGAAAAACATATCACTTCCCAATGGAACTGATTTTAAGTTATTTTCATGACCATTTTGCTATGATTAGATGTTATGGGTGTCATCAGACCAGAAGTAATGATGAGTCTAACCATGCCTACTTTCCCAATGTTCAACAAAGTTGGCGATAACATACTCTTCTCCGTCAACAATTGTCCCTGCTAATTTCAATGCAATAAGCAGCCAGTCAGTCATTCTCTTCACATGAATGATTAGATAATATACAGAAGTTATATGCAGTCTTTCAAATGCAGACAAACAAATCCTCATTTGTTATTTGACCAGGAATGCCGCATGGCATCAATTATCTACAAACAATTCAAACTTTCAACATTTCTAACCATTAATGTAAAGGAAATATTTTCTTCTTTCTGTACTTTCTTACTGCACCATCTATCATATTTGAATTTCTGGTCGTTTCTTTTAAATTATTTACTTGTGTGCAAACTATGAAGGCACTTTTGGGCTATGCCTTAGGGAAATGGATTGATACTATCCAAATTCAATTTCACTGGGGATCATTGACAACTATCAAGGAGCAAGCTTTCATCTCATCGGTCTGAACCAAATGGAAGTCCAGGTGCCTGAGGTGAAAGTACAAGTAAGCTACACAGTCATTTTCTCACCCTCCACAGAATATTTTTTGAACTCAAAACATAGTGTCCAACCTTAGATGTGATTCCGCAATTGGACAACATTTGCTAAATAGTCTTCAGTATGCTAAGAATTAGGCTGAAAACCAATTTAAGGTTGTCAGCTGGGTTGCAACGTGTTGCATTTATGTGTACTGGAAGCTTCAAGTATTAATAGTAGGGGCCCTGTTCTTTGCAGACAGAAAAAACAGGTTTACACATTGAACCTGTTTCAGCTAAACAAAATAAGTGACAGCCATTTGCTGGTTCATTCCCTAGGGCAATGCCTTGACCAATCACAGTCAATCTGCCTGGTTTAAATGTCAAATGATGCTTGACAGTTAACTGTCAGTAACCATCAACTGGTGCATTCTCCATGGCGACACCTCTACCAGAGTCCACTTAACAACCAATCAACACTCTCTTCTCACAAATTATAAATATATTGTTTCACCTGACATTGGTATTTTCTTGCGAAATGTCTTGATGAGTGCAAGAAGAAAAGTTCTGACAAAAAAAATCTTTTTTTTCAGCATTACTCGACTACTTATTTGGTTAGTTTCTGTGATATTCTGCAAATACATAAATTAAAATGCCTAATGAAAGAAAAACTTCAGTGATTTTATCAAAGCAGCTAACCTTTTGCCTTTGACAAATCAAAAATTACTTTGCTTTAATGCAGCATTTATGCAGGACAAAATACACACCTAATTAAGATTATTAAAACAGTGGGAATGGACTATTTTACATTCTGTTTGACAACATGTTTGGCAGATTAATAACCCACAGGACCCATCCTACTATTTTTATTATTGTGTCAGGTGGTGATGTGACCAGTCAATTAATTTCTGGAGGGAGAGGTCGAGTGTGTTCATATGGCGGCGTATTCACTCAGTTCTGTTGAAGGGTCATGAGGACTCAAAACGTCAACTCTTTTCTTCTCTGCCAATCCTGCCAGACCTGCTGAGTTTTTCCAGGTAATTCTGTTTTTGTTTTTGTGATGTGACCAGGTTTGGTGATGTAATCAATTGAATCAGTCATTTTGCAGGTCAATTACCCATAAAATAGCCACTTGCAGTGTGCAGTAGACTATTACTGTCAGAGCAAAATGATTGATTGATTTATTATTTTACATTCAAGACAGCAGACAAAGGTCAACTTCAAAAATGTACTTTTAAGGGTGTTTACCTGAAGTTTTTCTTGGCTACAAGTCAGCATTAAATTGTGGGGAAGGAAATTTCATGGTACCCACAATGAAAATTGTTAGTCGTGCAGAATAGAACACTTTTCTCCCAAATATCACTAGAAGCAATTCTAGATCAGCTATAGTATGGACAAAATACAGGATAAATCTCTTTCTATGCTTATGCTGATGGGGCTTCTGTAAATTTGGTGCCAATCTCTCCCAAGTTATGAAGGGGCACATTTTCCTGATGTTGCACCTGGACAAACTGGAAAGAAAATGGGGCTCCCTTCTGTCCTTGTGAACCTCTCTGTGCAGATTTCCTCCATGCGCTGTGCATAGGCAATCCAATACACCCAGGCACAGGAACAGAAGAACCTATCCTATGTAGTTTGACATAGTGGGATGGGATCTGCTGTTTACACAGTTCAAGTATAGCAGAGGCAGATAAGCAGGAAGTGGACTGTGTGCAGGCTTGACAGAGCCACCCCAAACACACAGGCACCTGATAGATTGAAGCTGCCCCATCCATGGGATCCACTCTCCTCACTGAGGAAAGAGGAACTGACAATTGCTGGGCTTCACGCTAGACAAGACCCTAGCCCAGCCTCTGAAAGGGCATGAAGCAGGCCCACATGGCCCCAGCTGGTGCACAAACTGGTCCATGTGACCAGTTTTTAGAGAAGAACTTAGGGTGCAATTGGAAATAAGGTGAACTTTAAGGTTGGAACTGGGAGCAAAGATAAGGGAAAATAAGGTTACTACTGCTGCTTTCAACTATTTATTCAATCAGAAATGGGCACTGGGCTGCTGCTGAGGGTTTGGATAAAGGTGATTCTGGTTGATCCACACCACCAAGACTGTTGTGAGCAAAATTGAGGCGGTTCTGCAGAAGTGAGTTGTTTTGGTGAAGATTGTGTCTTTGGAACTCAGGCTGGTTGGGGCTGTCAGGTGAGGAGCAGTAGCTAACTGAGAAGGAACTGGGGTTCCACCTGAGGTGCTTCAGAGCTGTGAAGGACTTTGTGGCTGAAATTGGTGTCATATAATGTTGAGTAGACTACCGAGTAAATCCTTGAGATCTATTTTTGTTGCATTCATGATTTTAATGTATTATTTATACTTATATTGACTGTAACTTGGCTGTTATTTCATGTTTTAATTTATGGTGATTTTTTGCTTACTAAAATAAAAGCTATAAAAAGTTGAAATCTTGTCCATTGCTTTCCTTGTTGGGGTTGTTTGGTAATTTGGGTTCTTTTAGTATGTTGGTTTCCACGGGGATCATAACAATATAACATCATAACACAGCTTTCAATGGAACTAAGGTCAGACTACCCAAATTAATTTTAGTACCGGTCTTATTACCAACAGAAAGAGTAAACATTAACTCCATTATTATGGACTGCATATAAACTTGTCTTCAAAAGTTGAATGATCAAAAACTCATCCCACCACTCAGTTCTATTTTTCTACATAAGTAAGGTTAAAGACAAGAAAAGGTTACTTAGTCTGCTGAAGCTCATTTCTCTTGCATGCTAAACCTCCCATCTCAGCATTCAACTATATTTTAAATTAACCTCATGGACAGTGAAACAGAGTTAACACCCAACACATGGTGAGTTCCAATTTTGGGACCATTCACAGGTCCCAAGCCCACATGGGCAGCCAGCAAAACCGCAGTGGCAATCTTCCCCGCCAATTAGAAGGCCATTGCCGGGCCCACTGTCCAATGAAAGACATCGGGACAGCTTTCCATGCTGCTGGCCCAATCAGAAGGCCAGCAGCTCTGCAGCACCACCAAGAGAGGTGGCTGCAGTTGAGGCTGCAAGAAGGATGAGGGCACCTTCATTTTAAGGCACACTTGTAGAGGAGGTGGAAAATTCTTCCTGTGCCAGGGCTAGTCTCCAGATCAGAGGGGACACCTCCAGCAGTGGCATCAGGATCATGGGGCAGCCTTTGCAACTGGGGGCCCCCCTCATTGGACAATGGAGCCTCTGGAAGCAATGGAGCCCACCAGGGAAGCTGCTGGGAAAAGGGCCTCTATACAGTTGGTAGCCTCCCACATAGCAGAGGGTCATTCCAGTATTGACAAAACACTGGGAGCCTGGGAAGGCCCTCAAATGGGCCTTTTAATTAGCTTAATTGGCTGCTCACCTCCAGCTGGTGGGAACTAAGCTACTGCCCTTCCCACTGCTTGTAGGCCTGGTGGAGGGAATGCATCAGGAAGCCCTCCTGAAAAGGCTCCCAGGCATTTTATCAGCTCCCCACCCCCAAGCCTGCCACCCAGGGACTGGTAAAATCTCACCCAAAGTATCTTTGTTTCTCCACAGATGCTGCCAGGCCTGCTGCCTAATTACAGCACGTCCTGTTTTTATTTCAGATTTCCAGCATTCAGAGTATTTCTGCTTTTGACTAAAGCTTTTCTCTTTCCAGCAGATTATTCTAAACATTTCTCATTCTTCTTTGGATTGAAAAGACACGGGGTAGAATCGTCCCAGATTTGCAATAAGTACGGTAATGGGCGGGTAAAACGATGTTTCTTCCAGTGTGCCACAATGGCGGCTTCTCACTCCGTTATCATCCCAAACCTGCCGCATTAATTATGCATTCCTGGGAAACACTCTGTTTTTAGGGCGGGCAGGCTCTCATTCACCTGGCACGCCATGATGCCAGGCGCCATATTTAAAGTCCAGCCGCGTGCACACTTCTCAGTGCTTCCAGCTCAGAACTGCTGCATGGAAGACGTAGCCCTGGAAGGCAAGACTGCAGCCCCCAAGTTCAATGACACTTCCTTCAAGCACCTTTTGGACGCAGTGGAGGCCTGTCGTGATGTCCTCTACCCCTGCTCTGGCTGCAAGATGGGCAGCAACATCACTAATCTGGCTTGGGAGGCAGTGGCAGCAGTGGGCAACGCCAACGCCCTGCAAAAGAGGACAGCCACCCAGAGCTGAAAAAGGATGAATGATCTCCTCTGTTCCACCAAGGTAAGTCACTCTTCTCACCACTCTCAACCCATAAACCCATCACATATCCACAGGGTCCTCACTCACTGCCAGTTCACGGCACATCACCATTCACTCTCTCACATATACCTTCACTGTCCTTATCCAATGCACATATGCCAGGAATACATTATCTGGCCTGGCAGGCATCTTGCTTACACTCTCTCCATCTCTATTTATGCAGGACAAGCTGGCACATAACAAAAAGGAGGTCGCAGACTGGTGGTGTAACGCCTGAAATCAAGGTCCTCATGGACTTTGAAAACAGAGCCATCCAACCGGCTGGCGAGGATCTGAACCGGTCCTGTGCTGATGGTGAGGCCAGCGCTGCTCTATCGAGTGAGGATCCAGCAATGCAACATCCATCAGACAACAATGCCTTGAGTGATGTGTCCTCTTTCACAGGCCTCTGCCATGCACTAATTAGCTCCCTTGCTTCCCCAGGCACATCTGAGAAACAGCTACAGAATCCATGACCTAGGGCCTCTAATTGAGGGAAACTCAGAAGAGGAATCAACTGAAACACTCCCTGAAGTCCCATCACAGCGCTCACCCACACCCTCCACCAGCGCAGAGACACACACCTCGGTGGGACCTAGCTTTAGCGCAGCCTTGTGGTCACAACCTGGTGAGCACATCACACTTTCTGATCCAAAGCAGGCGGCGGCAGAGACTTACCAGGTCCCTGGCACTCGGAAGATTGCCGGGGGCCAGAAATTTGCTTATTCCGAGTCAGATGATGAGCCTCTAGACTCGGTCATGTTCGCAGTTGCTTGAGCTACAAAGGCAAGCTAGGGAACATCCCAGAATGTCAGGAACGTCCGCTGCACACCTCATATTGCAAGGCACAATGGAGGAGTCCGTCCGCCTTCACTCTGAGGTGATGGCACTGGCATTGCAATGCACCAAGGTCACCACTGGTAGGATGGCAGCCGCCATGGAGACCTTAGGTTAGCTTGAGTTAATGAAGAATCTCCCTTGATAAGTCTGAAGACCCCCTCAACGCATCCCGGAGAGTGCTGGCCACAACTTGGATGGCCAGAGTTTGGTGCGTTGAATGGCTGCCCGAACCTCCAACCACCTCTGCTCCTTTCCACCTGATCAGTTGGCAGCAGCCTTGCCCACTGGACTGCATTCTGTACTCTCAGCTCAGGCACATGCTTTCTCTGAACCCACACTTCATGGCTGCGCTGTAAGCTTGAACCATGGGGGAGACTGGTCCAAACTGGGATGATGACATTGCAAGGGGCTGTGAGCACCTTCACCGGTGACTGCTTCATGACCAGCTATCACAAGGAGATTGTACAACGTGCCCAGTCATCCAATTGTTCTGCAGTCCACTAAAGCGCTCATTAGTTAGCAGTCTGTGCCCAACAGGTGAAAAGTTCTGGAGCACTTGGTGGCACTTTCATGCCTTTGCGTTGTTTGAGTGGGCAGATAAACTAGAGGCCCGACACCACATATGTCAATGTGGCTGCATCTGAACAAGCTCCAGCTGCGGAGGAATGGTCACTTTATACAAGGTTTCACTAACACGTGGCCGCTTCCCTGCCCCCTACCCTGCACATGCTTGCGCACTAACATCAACCACAGTTCCTCTCAAAGTACAGCCCAGCAAGTGCATGCCTTATGTGTACTGTTGTTAAACAATTCAGTGTGCAAACACACTGACGCAGGTGGATGATCCAGCAGCGGGGTGCAAGGAATAGTTCCAGCGGGCTGGCCTCATAATGATATGCAGATGCATTACAGTGAAGTTCCCAATGCCCGATGGTGGGAAATGTGGCCCGTCATCGACAGGCTGAGTGGACAATTGCGAACTGGTTTCACGACATCACGAAACCGATTTCTGGCCTTCTCGCCATAATGTCGGCTCAAGCCGCCAAGCACACTCAAGGCCAGCAGGCACGGACAATTCCGCGCACTGTGAAACATTTTCCAGATGCATTAACAAGTTTAACCCATTCAAAGTAAACGGGTAATTGTGGACAAAGGAATTTCATATAAATGCATTAATGTATTTGTTCCTGATTACATGGTTCAATTTTATATCCTCAGCATTCTTCAAATATCTAAGTGTCCTCTGACTATAATTTCTTCAATCACATTGAAGTTTTAAGGACTAACCCCTTCATAAACTTGGTGTCATCCAAAACCTTGTGCCTGCATTCTAACTCGCACCATTCCTGTCACCCATCACCCTGTGTTCTACATTGTTCTATGTTGGCTCCTGGTTAAACTACACCTCAATTAGTAATTTCTCATCCTTGTTTTCAAATCCCATCATGGCTTTCCTCCTATCTCTGTAATCTCCTCTGGCCCACAACTCTCTGATATATCTACACTCTGCTAACTCTGGCCTTGAGCACCTAATTGTAATCGCTTCAATATTAGTGGCTATGCCTTCAGTTCCCAGGACTCCAATCTCTGGAATTCCATTTCTAAACCTCTCTGCCCCTCTACCTCTCTTTCCTACTTAAAAGACGCTCCTTAAAATCTATCTTCTTGACCAAACTTCTGTTAATTTGCCATAATATTGCCTCATGAACCTTGTTATCAAATATTGTTTGGTAACACTCCTGTGAAGATGTTAAAGGCATTACATAAATGCAAGATATTACTTTTTGTTATAAACTTATCTGTATCATTTCACCATTTTTTTCTGGACTGTCACAGTTAAGTTTATCTACCCTTTACCAATAGCTTCTTTTCAAATTCTTTCAAGGGATGTGGGTGTCGCTGGCTAGGCCAGCATTTATTGTCCATTCCTAATTGCCCTTGAGAAGGTGGCGGAGAACTACCTTCTTGAACTATCAAGTGGGTTGCTTTGTCCTGGATGCTGTCGAGCTTCTTGAGTGTTGTTGGAGCTGCACTCATCCAGGCAAGTGCCGGCTACTCCATCACACTCCTGACTTATTCCTTGTAGGTGGGACAGGCTTTGGGGAGTCAGGAGGTGAATTACTGTCAAGGAATTCCCAGCCTCTGACCTGCTCTTGTAGGCACAGTATTTATATGGCTGGTCGAGTTCAGTTTCTGGTCAATGTTAACCCCCCAGCATGTTGATAGTGGGGGATGCCATTGCATGTCAAGGGGTGCTGGTTAGATTCTCTTTTGCTGGAGATGGTTATTGCTTGGCACATGTGTGGCACAAATGTTACTTGCCACTTATCAGCTCAAGCCTGAATGTTGTCCATGTCTTGATGCACATGGACATGGACTGCTTCAGTATCTGAGGAGTTATGAATGATGCTGAACATTGTGAAATCATCGGTGAACATCCCCATTTTTAACTTTATGATGGAAGGAGAGTCATTGGTGAAGCAGATGAAGATGGTTGGGCCCAGGGCACTACCCTGAGGAACTCCTGCAGTGATGTCCTGGAACTGAGATGATTGACCTCCAACAACCACAACCATCTTCCTTTGTGCTAGGTATGACTCCAACCAGTGTGACCCTAGTGGAACACAAACTGAGCGTCAGTGAGTAGATTCCCTTCATTATGAGATCTGTCTTGTTTCTCATCTAGGCACCCTTTCAAATGCCTGCAGGTCTTATTTTAGCATGGTGATCACAATTATTCCAAATGTAGAATCAAAGAATCAGCACAGGAGTAGGCCATTCGGCCTGTCCTGTCCATGTGGGCTCTTTGCAGGAGCAATTCAACTAGTCCCACTCCCCTGCTTTTTCCCTGTAGCCCTACAAATTCCCCCTTTTCAGGTAGTTACCCAATTCACTTTTGAAAGCCATGATTGAATCTGCCTCCACCACCCTCTCAGTCAGTGCATTCCAGATCTTAACCACTTTTTCTTACAGTGCAGAAGGCCATTTGGCCCATCATGTCTGCACTAGCTCTCCGAATGTGCAATTTAATGAGTGTCATCTTCTCCCATAACCCTGCACATTCATCATTTTCAAATAAGAGTCTAATTCCCTTTTGAATGCCTCGATTGAACCTGCCTCCACCACACACTCAAGCAGTGCATTCCAATCCTTAACCAATCGCTGCATGAAAAAAATGTTTTTCCTTATTTCGTCTTTGGTTCTTGTGACCTGACCTTACCTTCTTTAAGTATTAACTCAATTAATGCACATTTACACTCCTCTTTCAGCTACATAATCATAATGTTCCATTCTGTTTTTAATTGTTCTGCCATATTTTACAGACATTGAAAATGGCCCTGCTTCTTCCAGTGTTAAGTCTACCTGTGCTAATTTAATCATATTCATTATATATTTCCAATGCATTTTTTCAATACCAATATTAAACTAAGTCTCACCTTCTTTTAGTATCTAGCTTGTTTGCAATTTCCCCTCATACCCTGAGTTCATCCTGTCAATAAGTCCCAACTCCTTCTCTCAACTCTATTCCCAGTAAACTACTGATTACTCAACTTCCCTTTCGGATTCCCATGTTAGCCAACATTGTTAACAATTCTATCTCATGTCGTCCCTCTCTCCATCAAATCTGCCCTCATCATCCCTCTCCTTAAAAAATTAACCCCTGAACCCTTTGTCCTTTCAGACTATTATCCAACCCCCTTTCTTCTCCAAAGTTCCTGAACGTGCTGTTACCTTCCAAATCTTTCCCAGAACTCAATGTGTGAATCTCCCAAATCATGTTTCTGCCCTTCCCACAATACCAAACTGCTACTATCAAAGTCACAAATAGCATCCTATTTGACTGTGACGAAGGCAAGCTATCTCCCTTCATACTTCCTAACCTTTCTGCAGCCTTTGAGACAGTTGATTGCAACAACTTCCTCCAATGCCTCTCTCCCATCATCCAGCTGGCTGGGACTGCTCTCACATGGTTCCATTCTTATCCATCCAATCATAGACAGAGAATCAGTGGCTGTCTTCCAACTCCCACACAGTTACTTCTGATGTTCCCGAAGCTTCTATCTTTGGCCCCCTCCTATTTTTAATTTATATGTTGCCCCTCAGCAACATCACCCAAAAACATGTCAGCTTTCACATGTACAGTGACAACTCTTGAATCAGGCTGGGAGGCTTTCTTTTACAAAGGGTTTTTAAGACTCTCGGCTCTTAAAAGGCAAAGGCAGCATAGCCTTTCTCTGCAGCGGTTGTCTTGTCGGTGTTTTCTACAGACTGCTCTCAGGTCTCTTCTGAGTTTTGGGATAAAAAGATTTCAGTATCAGAGATCCAGTTTCAGTCACATGGTCACCAGCCTTTGATATACATTAGAAGGTAGATATTGGCCTTTCACTCTTATGGATAACTGGTCTCATCAGTTTTCCTTTGTTACATTGCAAACCAGGAGATGTAGAGTTTAGGAGTCCATTGACTTTGTTTTGGAATAAACTTTGAACAATGGCAGACATGAATTCCACAAAGGACGGTGTTTAGGCATGTCCATTCAAGGGGGAGACCCTGACCCACTATGATTCAATTCAGAAATTTGTGGAAGTTTGATAGTCTGTGTTGAAGTTGCAAAGATCACCTGACCCCCCCTTGGCAACCATCTTAACAGTTTATCATTTTTAAATAAATAAAGCAGTTCCAAAAGCTTCTATATGAGCACAGTCCATGTTTGAAGTAATGAATATGGCATACCTTTTTTTACTGGGCATGACAAATGTGTCTTCTATTATTTGGCCAATTTCTTCCCCCGTTCCATGTTTTACCATGGAATCTTGTGGTTTGACATTAAATAGATTTTACTTGGCATGGATGTTAGCCAAACCTTTCTAAATTCCCCCTGCTTTCGTGTCTTGAAGCTTTTGATTCTGCTGGATTCAGGTTACATGGACCCTGGTACTTTGCCTCAGTTGATACTATTCATGTGTGATTTTTGATAATGAGTGTCATTAGCTATTGAACCAAGGGGTGGAGGATGAAACTAGACCATAATAGTTATTATCTAATGTTCAGGCACACAATTTCCAGACTGGACGCTGATTTTCCTTTTGATAGCACAGTGGCACTAAGGTTAATTGCCTTAGTTGCAATCAAGAAACTCATCCCAGACTGGGATTTATATTATTTATTAAATATTTATTTCAGCTTGCCTCAGTTTGTGCAGTCCCTGGGTCAGAAGTTTGAAAGTTGGAGCTCTTCACAAAATTTGAGATCATAAATTAAGCTGGTAGCCCAATGCAGAACTGAGGGAATGGTGCATTGTCTAAAAAGGCCATTCTTGTTTGTCTGTTCCAATGGTTCAGATGGAATTTTAAAAGATTTGACTTCATCATTCAGAGAAAAGCTGGAAGTTTTCCTAATGTCTTGTCAGTATTTAATTCTTAACCAATAATCTAAAAACAGAGTGATTGATTATTTGCCTGACTGCTGCCATCATAGAATTTGCCCATACAACAGTCACTGCACTTCATCATTTCACCTGCTTTCAGAGACTGTAAAGTACTTTGGGATGATGTTTCTCTGATGACGGTCCTACATAAGCAAGTTACTGCTGTTTCAATACAACAAGATAACATATAAATGCAACTATTACTATAATTTGTATGTTCTTATTTTTGTTTTGTATAACTCAGTTATTCACTGGATAAATTGTGCCACTAATTTTCAGTCTGATATAGTGAAAAACAGAATCTACACCATAACCTCATTCACCACAACATTTCACCAATCTAGACCAAAACCTCATTCACCACAACATTTCACCAATCTACACCGTAACCTCATTCACCACATTTCACCAATCTACACCGTAACCTCATTCACCACAACATTTCACCAATCTAGACCAAAACCTCATTCACCACAACATTTCACCAGTCTAGACCAAAACCTCATTCACCACAACATTTCACCAATCTAGACCAAAACCTCATTCACCACAACATTTCACCAATCTAGACCAAAACCTCATTCACCACAACATTTCACCAATCTAGACCAAAACCTCATTCACCACAACATTTCACCAATCTAGACCAAAACCTCATTCACCACAACATTTCACCAATCTAGACCAAAACCTCATTCACCACAACATTTCACCAATCTAGACCAAAACCTCATTCACCACAACATTTCACCAATCTAGACCAAAACCTCATTCACCACAACATTTCACCAATCTAGACCAAAACCTCATTCACCACAACATTTCACCAATCTACACCAAAACCGCATTCACCACAACACTTCACCAATCTACACCGTAACCTCATTCACCACAACATTTCACCAATCTACACCGTAACCTCATTCACCACAACATTTCACCAATCTACACCGTAACCTCATTCACTACAACATTTCACATATCTACACCATAACCTCATTCACCATATTTCGCCAATCTACACCAAAACCTCATTCACCACAACACTTCACCAATCTACACCAAAACCTCATTCACCACAACATTTCACCAATCTACACCATAATCTAATTCACCCTACCATCCTCCAATTCCTTATGCACTGTAAATTTCAGCTCATTCAAAACTCTGCCACCCATATCTCTTCCCACATCAAGTGCTGCTCACCCATTACCTCTGCCCTTAGCTCCCAGTACACCAACCCTTCCAATTTAAAATTCTTATCCTTGTTTTCAAATCCCCCTCATGGCTGTGCTTTTCCCTATTTGTTCAGCTTTCTGTAGCCTCCTCCAAACCTACAACCCCTCAACAGAACTCATTGTTATTCTGGCTCTGGGTTTTGTGCATCCACCCTCCTTTCACTCCACTGCTCATGGTTGTACCTTCAGCAACCTAAACCTTTTGCTTTGCTGTTTCCTCCATCTCCCCCTCTACCTTAAAATTCACCTCTTTGATCAAGCTTTTAGTAAACCCCATGCTCCCCACTCCCTCCCCCCAATCCCATTCCCTCCCTCCCCCTCCCTCCACCCCACCCCACTCCCTCCCCACAACCCCACTACACCCCTCCCCCCCACCCCACTCCTTCCCTCCCTCTCACCCCACCCCACCCCACTCCTTCCCACCCCCACATCAACTCCCAAATTTCTCAATCTTTTCTTTGGTCTGACAGCACATATTTGAATTACCTTGTGACATTTTTCTCATTTAACGGCACCATATAAATGTTGCGGTTGTCATGGTCACAAGTTGGGTAAATCTGTTGCCAATTTGTTGTTAAGTGAAATGTTAATAATTGAACACTCCTTATATAAATTTGCATCCCCTTGCCATTGGAGACGAAAGTGCACATGCAAAATTGATGATAATCATGTGAAGGTCACTTCTCTGATCATGACATTTTTAGACCATAGCAATCATGGCACCCCTAAAGAGAGTTCCAGTAACTGGGGCAAAGAGTTTAACTGGACAAAAAAGATAAACGCTCCTCAAAAGCAGCAGAATTAATAGAATGACACAATATTGTGGCATATTTGTTAAATATCTTGACACTTTTAAATGATCATGTGATTGAAACAATATGTAAATGACTTTCCAACATATGGTGACATTGCCTTGGGACATTCTTCTGGGGGAGGGTGATCAGCCAGAAGTCGTGGTCTACATTGGTACCAATGACTTGGTAGAAAGGGGGATGTGGTCCTGCAATCAGAATTTAAGGAGCTAGGTAGAAAATTAGCAGGCAGGATCTCAAATGTAGTAATCTCCAGATTACTCCCAGTGTCATGTGCCAGCGAGTACAGAAATTGGAGGATAAAGCAGATGAGTGCTTGGCTGGAAACATGGTGCAGGAGGGAGGGCTTTGGAATCCTGGGACACTGGGGCTGGCTCTGGGGAAGATGGCACCCTGTACAAGCCAGACAGGGTGCACCTGAACAGAGCTGGGACTGAGTTCCTTGCGGGGTGTTTTGCTGGTGCATTTGGGGGGGCTTTAAACTAACTCAGCAGGGGTGTAGGAACCAAAAGAAAACGTTAGAGAGGAATACCAGGGTGCACAAAATACTGGGAGGGGCAGATAGCACTAGTATAGAGAATAGTGAGTTAATAGGTGAAGTTGGGGAAAGGGAGAAAGTAACAAAATCTAAATCAGGGTTGCTATGCATATATGTGTATGCACGGAGTACACTAAATAAGATTGAGGAGTTACAGGTGCAGATTACCACGTGGAAATATGATGTTGTTGTGGTGATAACAGAGACTCAAGGAAGGGTAGAACTGGGTGTTAAATATTCCTGGGCACAAGGTGTTCAGAAAAAGGGGGTGGCTGTATTGGTTAAGGAGAGCATTGCAGTGCTGGAGAAAGAGGATGTCCCAGAGGATTCAAGGACAGAATCAATTTGGCTAGAGCTAAGGAACAAAAAGGGTGCAATTACATTGCTTGGTATAGTCTATAGGCCACCAACTAGTGAGAAGGACGTAGAAGAACAAATCTGCAGGGAAATTACAGAGAGATGCAGAGAGATAAAGTAGTTATAATGGGGAATTTTAATTATCCAAATGTAGACTGAAACAGTGGTACTATAAAAGGTGGAGAGTGGCAAAAGTCCCTAGAATGTGTTCAGGAAATTTTTCTACAGCAATATGTGTCCAATCCAACAAGAAAAGATGCACTGTTGGGCTTGGTCCTTGGAAATGAAGTGGGCCAAGTAAATCAAGTGTCAGTGGAGGAACATTTAGGAGACAATGATTATTGTATTATACATTTTAGGATGGTGATAGAAAAGGACGATAGGCAATCCAGAGGAAGACGGGGGCCGACTTCGAAGGGGCAAGAATGGAGCTGGGCCAGATAGACTGGAACGAAAGATTGATGGGAAATACTGTAGCTGAACAATGGGCTACCTTCAAAAAAGAATTGGTTCGGGCACAGTCAAGGTATTTTCCACTGAAAGGGAAAGGTAGGGCAAACAAATCCAGAGCTCCCTGGATGAAAAAGGAGATAGAAATTAAGATAAAAAAGAAAAATGTGCTTATGATAGGTGTCAGGTAGAAAATACAATTGAGAACCAAGAGGAATGCAGAAGGTTCAGAGGGAAGGTGAAAGAGCATATTAGAGAAGCGAAGATGGATTATGAGAAAAGACTGGCAGCCAACATAAAGGGGAATCCCAAAGTCTTCTATTGGCACATAAATAGTAAAAGGGTGGCAAAAGGAGGAGTAGGGTCAATTAGGGACCTAAAAGGGAATTTACACATGAATAAGAGGCCATGGCTGAGGTATTAAATGAATACTCTGCATCCGTCTTTAACGAGGAGATAGATGCTACCCAGGTAATGGTGACAGATGAGGAAACTCTGTCACTAGATGGTTCAAAATTGGTAAGGGGGAAGTGTTGAATGGACTGTCGGTACTTAAATTTGACAAGACACTGGGACCGGACGAGAAATTGCAGGGGCACTGGCCAGGGGAGGTGCCAGAGGACTGGAGAATTGCAAACATTATGCCCTTGTTCAAAAAAGGGTGTAAGGATAAGTCCAGCAATTACAGATCAGTCAGTTTAACTTCCATAGTGGGAAGGATTCTAGAAACAATTACTCAGGGTAGAATTAGTAGTCACATGGAAAAATATGGATTGATAAGGAAGAGCCAGCATAGATTTCTAAAGGGAAAATAGTGTTTAACTAACTTGCCGGAGTTTTTTGAAGAGGTAACAGAAAAGGTCGATGAGGTTAATGCTGTTGATGTGGTGTATATGGACTTTCAAAAAGGCATTTGATACAGTGCCACACAATAGAGTTGCGAGAAAAGTTATTGCTCAGGGAATAAAAGAGACTGTCACAATGTGGATACAAAATTGGCTGAAAAATAGGAGCAAAGAATAATGGTTAATGGATATTTTTCGGGCTGGGGGAAGGATTGTAGTGGTGTTCCCCAGGGCCGGTATTGGGACCATTGTTTTTCCTGATATATATTAATGATCTAGATCTTGGTGCGCAGGGGACAATTTCAAAGTTTGCGGATAATACGAAGCTTGGGAGTGTTGTAAACTATGAGGAGGAAAAGGTAGAATTTCAAGAGGAGATAAACAAGTTGGTGGAGTGGGCAGATAGGTGGCAGATGAAGTTCAATGCAGAGAAATGTGAGGTGATGCATTTTGGTAGGCAGAACTTGGACAGATAATATAAAATAAGGCGTGAAATTTTGAAGAGGGTGCAGGAGCAGAAAGACCTGAGTGTATATGTGCATAGATCATTGAAGGTGGCAGGACAGGTGGAGAGAGCAGTTTCTAAAGTATATTTAATAATTAGGCTTTATTAATAGGGGCATAGAGTGCAAGAGCAGGGAGGTTTTGCTGAATTTATATAAGACACTCATTAGACCTCAGCTGGACTATTGTGTACAGTTCTGGGTGCCATATTATAGGAAGGATTGTAGAGAGTGCAGAAGAGGTTTACAAGAATGTTCCAGGGCTGAGAAACTTCAGTTCCGAAGATAGAATGGAGAGATTTGAACTGTTCTCCTTGGAGAAGAGAAGGCTAAGAGGAGATTTGTTAGAGATGCTCAAAATCATAAGGAGGCTGGACAGAGTAGATAGGGAGAAGCTGTTCCCAATCGTAAAAGAATCAAGAACAAGAAGGCACAGGTTTAAAGTGATTTGCAAAAGAAGCAAATGTGACGTGACAAAAAACTTTTTCACACAGCGAGTAGTTCGCGCCTGGAATGCACTGCCTGGAAGTGTGGTGGAGGCAGGTTCAATCGAGGCATTCAAGAGGGCATTAGACGATTATTTGAATAGAAACAATGTGCAGGGGTACAGGGAAAAGGCAGGATAACAGCAGTAGGTCATATTGCTCATTTGGAGGGATGGTGCAGATACGATGGGCCGAATGGCTTCCTTCTGTACCATTAAAGGTCTGTGATTCTGTTAAAAGCATTACAGGATCTCATTCAGTCCAAATGTTTTATTCATTTGTAACCGTGGGGAACACAATGAAAGCCAGAAATTAGTCGACGTGTTCTTGGTCTGAAGTAGGAACCAACAGAGGTGGCGCTTTTATGAACGACACACATTACTGCACATTTACAATAAGGAAGTTAACATGAGGTTACATTTTCTCGTAAAGTGCGCGCCAATCTTTCTGAATGACCTTGGATAGACCAGTATGAAGGGGTAGTACCATTTCAAGACTTGCTTTTTTTTTTGTCAATGGATTGAGAAAATCCCGAGCATTGTTCCACCGTTGCTTAGCAGAACCGTGCTCCTTCCGCATGAAATCAGTTTACAAACAAAACAGGGCAGCATATGTGGCTCACTGGGGTTCAGCGAATAAAGTGCCCAATTACAATTAATTTCTTCATTCCCATCTTTGATTTTATTTTTAAATCTTAAAATGTTCCTGCAGTTTGAGCTCCAGGCTGTCTCTCCCAGAAACGCCAAAAAAAGCAGACCTCATCACTCAGGAACAAGAGGAAGATTAGAACTGGCGACAACTTGAGAAAAAAAGAAGCGCCTCTCCCTCCCCTTGCACCTTTCACAGTAAAGGTGTCCCCAAAGTGGGATGCGGTGTATTAGGATGTAGATCACATCCTTGGAGCTATTGTCCAGCACGAAAGAAAGGTTCATTCATTAAAACTGTAGCAGATGGCTCTGCAACGGACAGAAAGCAGCATGAAACGGGGCCGCCAGCTGGCAGTCGCTGCACCAGCATCATTCAACTGCAGCTGCACATTTACTGCTCCTTTCACTCACCCGCATTCCACGCTGTCACATAGCAGGGATCCCCGAATAAATTGATAAGTGAAGGGGGTTGACTCTGTTGTTCTCCATCACATGCTTTGCTAACAAGGAACTGGCCCACATCCAGTCTTTGTCTTGTGCTCCCATATCAACAAAAAATTAAATAGCACTTACCTCAAATCAAGGCGCCAAATCAAGAATTTAATCTCAGTAAATTACAAGGACAATATTTCTTTGTCACTGAACTATTGGGTGGCAATTCAGCAAGTTGTTAAAACATTGTACTATATATTAAATACATTATCATTGTAAAATCTGTGGCAGCTTGATGGTGTCCCCATCAAGGAACGTCCTATATCGTTTAAATGCCAATGCCTGCCTTTCATTAGTGTAGCAGAGCAGCACATAAAGAAACAATGATAAACTCTCACTGAAGCTGCTTTACTGTGTAAATCTTGTGTATTTATGGTCATTTAGAAATAGCATACAGTATGGTGCATGTCTTTACATTAATGGCACAGTATTAGAATTTAAAGCTGCAGTGATCCATAATTTCATCTTTCCACGCATAAGTATGAACTTATGCAGGCTTAGCTAGTACTAAGTGTTCTCTGCTCCTGGCTGTTTTATTTTTATGTTTGCAGAAGGTTGGATATTTGCAACCCTGCAATTTGTTGAGTTAACTCCTGTCCTACGGCCCCCAGGGCTCCTGCCTGCCACACAGCTAAGAACCAAGGATAAACAGCCAAACCAGCCGCAAAAGTAGACATACCACTCATTATTGACACCAATATCCAATGCAAGCAATTAAGCAACATAAAACTTGAATTGCTGGGAAGGGAGCTAGGAAACATTTTTCACAGCTGTTTTTCTTCATCTTTACTTGTGTGTGGAAGAAATAAATAAGGATTCTACAGCTCTAAGTTTAAGTAAAAAAAAAGGTAATTCTTCCCATTATGCAGTTTCTGCCTTTTTATGCACAATAGCAACTTGCATCATTCTACCACTTACTCTATGCACTGTTAACTCAACTTAACATAAGTAACAACAGGTTCAACTTGATGTATTATCATTTAATAATCCTACTTTTGATTGCAGTGGAATTCATGCAACATTGTTATTCATCGGAAGGGAAAACAATTTGCAACTTTATAAATTACTCTGCTTTCAACTTATTGGTGCAGCCATATTCTACTGCAAGCAAGCCTCTACTGTTGTAGATCATCTTTGAAATACCTGTGGAAGGGGGGCAGGTAATGTCAGTGATGAAATGAACAGGAATAGTGAGAAAACAGTGGAGAAATCGTTATGAAATGTTAATGACAAAGCACATTTGCAGTAAACTGAATCTTTCACAGATTGATGGGAGCGCTCACAGGCTGTTTATCTAACACAACTGTGAGACTATAGACTGGCCAATTCTATCATGAAGTCCCTATTGGTGCAGGCAATCTACAGCAGACATCATAAGTTTTGAACATCAGCCATCTATAACCTGACAATAACGAATGGAAAAATCACACATAGATTGGGATTTATATCACACAAAGAATTATGGTGAAACCTAATGCTGGAGGGGTCCCAGGCACTTCAATCCCCAATGTATACATGTACTGAATTCATTATTGTCACTGTACCTTGTGTTCCATCCTAACTGGAGGCAGGAATAAATTGTTGGCAATTTTTGAAATTGTCTAAACCTACTACTTCAAGGCTTTTCAAATGAAATTGAAATTTTGAATGACAACTAATCACACTGACAGAATCACCTTGCACTAACTTGCACTGATTATGTAATTAACATTCTACAATCAATGTTCCAATTGAGTAAACCAGGGAATTTACAGTAGATTTTAAAAATGGCCAGGCACAGCACTTCTATTAATTGCACAGTAAACTAATGGAGATTGGTTCAACAAGACAAATACTAAGAACATGGTATAAAATGTCAATACTTTATCTGAAGTGACAACTGTTGGTTAAACTTTTACAAATGAATCACATTCCAATTTAATATGCTACTTTTCTTAAAAGCATTACAATGATACTGAAAAATCTTGCAGTCAAGGATCATTTTCATTTTCAGAGATAATTGTGAATACTTTACTAATAATTGCTTTAAGTTAGCTGTGTAGGAAATGCTAAGAAGCTGTTGTCACAAGGGATGCTGTATACCTTTCCAACCAAGAGAGCTGAAATGCAGTCTGTGAAGACACTAAAAAAATACTGTCTCTTCTCCAACATATAATATGCTTATTATACATTTTGGGCTGAACTACGTGTAAATTTATAACAAGCCCAAACATTTTGCATAAATTACATCAGCCTAAAGCAGGCTTCCAAATTGAATATACCGATGCTTTGTTAATTATTGCAGGAATGCACTATTAATTACAACATACAAGTTTCATTTTTATTGACATGTGTTGACTGTATATGAGACAAGGACAACAAATAAAATCCACTTTGAAAGCTGCCCTCTATTCTAAAGAAATGCAAGCTTAGAAGTATCAAAGTGGGTTCATACTCATGCTGTTTACTTTTGCAGAATAAAATTACCTCAGTTTTCACACACACTTCCTCACTGTCCTAATGCTAAGAAACTAGACTTGATTTAGTAACTTAATAAACACATTTATGCAGTTGCCCTTTTCGCATACGTCAGTGATTCTACAAATGTGACTGTTCTCAGCATTTTAAAGAATTATATACTATTTGTCTGCTCATAAAATTTATGGACTTATCATATCCATGAAAAAGTGCAATTATAGCATTGAGTTTCTTAATAGAGTACACAAGAAAATAAGCTCAATTTATAAAAGCATTCTCTTTCTAAAGAAAGAAGTAAGCCTAATTACGTTTCTCAGTCTTCAAAAGGAATGCCACTGAATCTCTGCAAGGAAAGCTGAGCCTACAACAAAGAATGTTGAGTCTATACAAATTTTATATGTTACTAAACAATACACTAAAAGATGAAAAAATCCATTGTTCCATCAGCACGAAGAAGAAAGCTTCCTTCTTAGTGTAATCAAGCAAACTTCTATAGACCTGCTATTCAATTAGGAACAATTCTTGACTGAGAAGCATGGCCATAGCCACTGCTACCTTTCTTCTTCTTGATTTTCTTCCAGCACCTTGAGACACAGGAGGCAGATGAAGCACATGCTTACATGCTTATTCAACATCAAGCATAGCTGAGCAGGAGACTCTCCCGCTCTCACTGCTTGCCATAGGCAGGCTGGGAGGATTTACAGGTTGAAAAATCAATCTGTTTGGTCACATTACGAACAGCCATCAAGTCCTGGACCCAGGGCTTCTGGCCAGAAGCAGGGGCACTGTGCCGCAAGACCTCCACGCTGCTAATTTTAGAGATTGATAGATCAATCACTTACTAGACTCGATACTATAAGTAACTGTATCCCAGTGGTAATAGTGCTACATTGCTTAACTGAGAGTTTCAAGTTTAAATACCAGCCATGATGGGCATTTGCACATAGTATTCATCTGGAAGGCAAGTTTGCCAGTCTTAGTAGCATGGTTGCCTGAGAAGCAGTGTTGGGGAGGTCCTCCCTAACTGCTCAAGTCTGCCTCATAGAGGCTCAAACAAGGAGCAGCATCATATCATCTGTGCAGATATGTTTACAGGCAGAATCCTCTCAACCACAGAAGAGGTGTGAATATAGGGACAAGGAAAGAGAGAACCTAGCAAATAAATTACAAGTTGGAATTTTTAAGGGAAGGTAAAAGAAAAACATAAGTAACCATTTATTCCCACACAAAAACTCTCTGCCTCATTCTTGACTGTTGAATGAAAACTTTAAAGATCACTGCGCCACATAATTGCATGCAGCATGCAAAAGTTAAATGCTTCACAAATATTTATTACACCTCGGTATACAAAATACTGTGGCCAACAGGCTAAAGCTCCACTTGAAATGTGATTAATCAGCAATGAGAAACCCTGGTCTCCGGGAATGTTGAACACCACTGCTGACAACAATCCATTCCAAAGGCAACAATGCTCACTTTAACTGGCCCAATTTCCTGATTTATTAAGGTGGATAAATGGTCTATTTTTTTCTAGTCAGTGAACAAGCAAAAGTGCAGGTTTTTGCAGGTTAGACTCACAACTTGTTTTGGGGAATGCATTTAAATTTGAACTCCAGCTAATACCAGTCCATGTCTAGTTTAAATATCATTGGACATTTGAAAAGGAGTGGGAGACAATCATTATTATGAAACTTATTGACGAGGGAGAAACACAGTTCAACATCAGTTAATTCTTCAACGTGCGTGTCTGGGTAGAATTGATTTATTCTATTTTCAGTGCCTGGGCATGCTACCTAGTTAAATGTGAAGCTGTCCATTAAAATAATCTGACAGTTATCAGTTTTTATAGAAAAACAGAGAAAATAGAAATGTAGGAAAACTGTGAAAAAGACTAAGGTTGAGAATATAATCATAAAATGGTGCTTTTGGAATGATTCCTAACATTCCCAGTGTGCTGTCAGTTACCAGAAAATGTAACAAGACCCAGCATATCAAATAACTACACCGAACAATGGAGGTCCATCATGGACTGCTCGATTTTGGCATGAGTAAAATTTCATTTTTTTAAGTGAATTAGATAAATGCATTTAAAAGAATCACAAGAATCACACTGATGTATGGTGTAAGGAGAATCTAGATTGGGCAGTAAGTGCATCATTACATGATATCGCGTTTGCACTGAAATACTGTTGCATTGTGATGGAGCATTAAGAATATCATCTACTATTTCGTTGCTTTAGCGGGTTTTGAATAATTTGTCTTTTGTTTTATGAGCTTTGGATTGTGAGGAATACCGAAAAACAAACTGATGGATTCTAGGCCGAAATTGATGAGATTTTTTTTTTCCCAGGCAGGGAGTCCCCATTACCGTTTTACGAGCCCTGTCCCCGGTGCACCCTTGCAGAGAGCAAGAAATCTCAGCGATGAAAGAAAAAACCCAGCACACAAAGAACATCAGTGATCATTGCCAGCTTTGGGTTTCGCTGCCTCGTAAGACCTGAGGAGTTGAGGGCGGGGGATGCTCATTAAAAGGATGTTTGGCGATTCGAACCTCAAGTAAATCCACTGTATAAAGTCCCAACTAATTACTCATTCGACTCATGGAAGACTGAGATGCGACTCTAATGTCAGAAATGAGTCAATAAACCTTAGCATCCCTCGCCTGAGCCCAGTATCAGTGAATGGTATCTAGTCACTGGTAAAGTGGGCTGGAGTTATCGAGGGTAATGAATCTGCGGAGACGCTGTTAACTAGCGGGTCAATTTAAATAGAGCTGGATTCATCATGATCATCAGGAATTTGAGTTAATAAGGCGCATCTCCTAACATCACGGTCACTCTAAATACCTTGCACTGTTATAAAATAAAACTGAGGCTGCGTGCGGATTAAAAAACAGACTATCTCTACAATATGAGTCGGAGACAACTTTTTCCCCTTGTAGTGACGGTGGGAGCCGATCCAGCAGCTGTTGAGTGCAGAGTCTAACCACCTACATTGTTTACTGCGGTCTCTTTGAGACAGATTTTAGGGTGTGGGAGGTCCGCTCCGGCTGGACAGGGATCTATCGGGAGAGGGGGGAGGGGGTGTTGGTCTCTTACCTTGTGAATACTTTCCTTATCCTCTGCAGCAGGGTTGGTGATGCGGTGATGGCTTCGGCTGGGATGTTCTCGATGGTAGCAACATGATTGCGCTGCTCGGGGATCATTGCTGGATTAAAATGCAGGGAACATCCTGCACCGTGGGGACCAATGATGGAGGGCCGATTGCACTGAGTCCGCCCGCGTCCTCTTCCCTGCCGAGATGCTGCCTCTTCGATTCGAGCAGCGGATTGAGACAGGGACGAAGGGTTGAGGGGCTGCTGGCAGAGTGTTTGAGGCTGAGGAGCGAACACCTGCTCTGTGCGAGCTGAGGTTCCCATTCTCTCCGGCAGGGGGAGAACGCTGCTCTCCATCCGCTTCGTCCGCTGACACCTGGGACTTGTAGTCAATTTCTGCGGGGCTGTCACTTTCGACCACTCCCCTCCGCCTGAACACACCTCTCAACAAAATGGAAACCCAAGATCCCAGCATCTTATCTGTCATTATCTCCCACTCCATTGCTTTACACTTTGTCAACTGTGCAATGCAAAATCTAATAATTAACAGTCTTTGTTAAACTGTCCTGTAGGACAAATTGGCCATTGCTCCTAGAGGCGTGACGCCCAAGCTCCCCTCCTCCAGAGCTGTTTTCCACAAATGTATCTTCATTTTACTATGTTGTGTGTGTGTAAAAAATGACAATGGTTATTTTCAGATTCACTGATTTTCTCCAATAAATCACATTTGAAAATTATCCCCAGTCAGTTGTGTTTTTTTTTAATTAAAAATTGACACGCCTGATAATTTGACCCAAGTGCTGAGATTTTTGTGAATCTCATGAGATTTGATTCTGTCATCACTTCCAGCTTCACTTGAAGGTAATGGTACCTGGCAAAATTATCTCGTACTGCTGTAGGTCCAGAGTGGGAACATTCATATTGAACTTGAAAGGTTAACTCTGTTTCTCTCTCCACAGTTGCTGCCAGGCCTGCTGAGTTTTCCAGCACTTTCTAGTCCAGTTTTGGAGGGGATAGTTTATTGAATGAGGCATGTGGTTTTAAAACTGTAAACTGAGTACTACTTAGTTAAAGTACTACTTACTGCTTTGTTACATGAAGGCATAAGATGTTAAGGTTAGCAAGGTTTTAATTAATCTTGTCAGTAAAGCAATGCCCCTAATATCCGCTTTTTAAACTCAGTCTCCATTCTTTTATTACACCCCTGTGAACCCCTTTGGGCTATTCCTGCACCATTGGACCCATTAAAGGTGCTACATAAATGCAAGTTGCTGCTGTTTTCTATATACTATTAACAGTCTTGGGTCTTGCATGCATTTCCTATTTATCACCTTTAATTATTTTCATGCTTGGCTATAATGTCATAGAATTTCTTTCAAAATTAAAGGTTGCTGGTTTTTGGTTTGTCATCATGGCTGTGTGTCTTCACATGTTTACATTTTGAGGGAAGATGCTAGAGCTATTCACTGATTGGGGGTGGTGGTGGGGGTGGAATTGCTCCAGTGTTTTGCTGCAGCGAGGAGGTGGCCAGCACAGCTGGCTGAGGAATACAAAACTGAAAAGAACTCCACAATTTTCACTTAGTTGGAGAGTAAAATTGGAACCATGCCCCCACCATCAGCAGAGTCAAAGCTGGATTCCAGGAATGAATCAATGTTGCGCAGGCACAGATGACAGGAAGTATGTGACATGAGATCATCCCATCATCTACATCCTATAATAACTGTCTGCCTAAACCTGAACAAGTATATTATAGGCTTGATGTTATGTTTGGATTCCTGTCTAATCTTTCTCCACCCCACCCAGGCTGTACCAATTTACCATTGTAAGCACTCAGGAAAATCAGCCTAAATGTTTGTGCAGATTTTAAAAATGAGGTGTGCATTTGAATCACTTTCTATATGACACCTTCAGGCCTCCAAAGGTGAGATGCACAGTGATTCTATAGTACTACCTAATCCCCTAAGATCGTCCGCTCTGACCATTGGCTCTCATTCAGCTTTTTCTTCATGCTATATCCAATGCTCCCCCACTCACCTGCTTATTGCATGTCACAAGAACACTAGAAATAGGAGGAGTAGACCAAATGGACCATCGAGCCTGCTCCACCATTCAATACAATCATGGCTGATCTCGGGCTTCAACTCCATTTCCCCACTTGCTCCCCATATCCCGTTGTTCCCTGAGAAACTAAAAATCTGTCTGCACCAGCCTTAAGTGTACTGAACTATGGTGCATCCTCAACCCTCTGGGATACAGAATTTCAAAGATTCACAACCCTTTGAGTGAAGCAATTTCTCCTCATCTCAGTTCTAAATGATCAGCCCCTTATCCTGAGACTGTGCCCCCATGTTTTAGATTCCCAGGCCAGCGGAAACAATCTTTCAGCATGAACATTATCAGGCCCCTTCAGAATTTTCTAGGTTTCAATGTGATCACTACATATTTTTCTAAACTCCAGAGAATATAAGCCAATTTACTTAGCCTTTCATATAGAAAAACACCATCACCCCAAGGAACCTTTGCTGTACCACCCTCACACGCAAATATATCCATTCTTAAATGTTGAGACCAAAACTGTACACAGTATTGCAGATACAGTCTCAGCAAAACCCTGTACAATTATACTTCAATCTCCTTGCAATAACGGCCAACATGCCATTTTCCTTCCTAATTGCTTGCTGTGCCTGCATGCTAGCTTTCTTTGTTCCTTGTTCGAGCACACCCAAGTCTCTTTGAACATCATCTACCAATGACATAGATAGAAGGAGGGATGAGGTCTTGCATCAAGAATTCACAGAGTTAGGCAGTAGACAAAAAAGCAAGACCTCTCGGGTTGTAATCTCTGGATTACTCCCAGGGCCACATGCTAGCGAGCTCAGAAATAGGAAAATAGCGCAGATGAATACGTGGCTTAAGAGTTGGTGCAGAAGGAGGGTTTTAGATTCCTGGATCACTGGGACTGTTTCTGGGGAAGGTGGGACCTCTACAAGTGGGACGGTCTGCATCTGAACCAGAACGGGACTAGCATCCTTGCGGGTGGGTTTGCTAGTGCTGTTGGAATGAGTTTAAACTAAATCGGCAGGGGGAGGGGACACGGAATGTTAGCAGAATAGGGATACATCATAATACATTAAAACAATCAAGTCAGAGAGAGTACAGCTGCACTAAGTTTCAAGGGAGTAAGGCAAGGCTGGATGGTAAGGCAATGCCAGGAGTATTACAGGTAAAACGGATGAGTTAAGGGTGAGGATTGACACGTGGAATTGTGATATATTAGCCATCACTGACATGTGGTTGAGGGAGGGGCAGGATTGGCAACTCAACATTCCGGGATATAGAATCTTCAGGTGAGACAGGGTAGGGGTTTAAAGAGGAGGAGGCATTGCATTATTAGTTAAGGAATCAGTTACTGCAGTAAGGAGAGATGATATCTTGGAGGGTGCATCAAATGAAGATTTGTAGGTAAAGCTTAGGAATAAAAAAAGGGTCAGCCACATTGTTAGGTATTTATTATAGGCGCCCAGATAGGCAGCAAGAAATTGAGGAGCAAATATGTGCACGATTTGTAGAAGTGAGTAAAAACAATAACAATAGGGCGATTATATTAGATGATTTCAACTTTCCCAACATTAATTGGGATAGAAATAGTGTTAAGGGCTTGGATGGAGTGGATTCCTTGAAATGTGTACAGGAGAATATTTTAGGTCAATAGGTAGAGGGTCCAACAAGGGACGGCACAGTGCTGGACCTAATTCTGGGGAATGAAGCCGGACAGGTGGCTGAGGTGGTGTGGGGGAGCATTTTAGTGATAGCGACCACAATATGGTACAATTTAAGCTTGTTATGGACAAAGAAATAGACTATTTGCAAAAAAATGTTTTGGATTGGGGGAGAGCGGATTTTAGTAAAGTAAGGCCAGATCTGGCCAAGGTAGACTGGGAACAGCTACTTGTGGGGAAATCTACAGAGGAGCAGTTGGGGGGGTTGTGGGGGGGGGGGGGGGGGTGGTGGTTGTTCATAAAGGAAATGGGGAGGGTATAGGCTCAACATGTTACCTCTGGGGTGATAGTAAGGAGTAACAAACCCAGAGAGCCATGGATGACCAGAGATATTCAGGATATGATGAGAAGGAAAAGAGAGGCTTTTAGCAGGTACAAGGGAAGCAAATCAGCGGAGGCATCAGTGGAGTACAGAAAGTGCAGGGTGGAGCTTAGGAAAGCAGTTAGGAGAGCAAAGAGGGGATATGAGAAAGCTCTGGCTGGTAAAAGTAGGGAAAATCCCAAGATATTCTATAAGTATATCAATGAGAACAGGGTGACCAGGGAAAGAGTAGGGCCCATAAGGGACCAAGGGGGCAATCTATGGGTGGAGCCAGAGGACATCAGTAGAGTGTTGAATGAATACTTCACATCTGTCTTCAAGAGAATGAGGATGAAGGTATGGAACTCGGGGAGAGAGACTGCGAGGTTCTTGAGCAAATTGATATAGGGAGTGACAAGGTATTGGAGGTGTTGGCAGGCTTAAAAGTGGACAAATCTCCAGGTCCGGATGATTTATGTCCCAGACTGCTGAGGGAGGCAAGGGAGGAGATTGCAGGGGCTCTGACCCAAATTTTTAATTCCTCTCTGGCCACGCGGGAAGTGCCAGAAGACTGGAGACCAGCTAATGTGGTTCCATTATTTAAGAAGGGTTGTAGAGATAAGCCAGGGAACTACAGGCCAGTGAGTCTCACGTCAGTGATAGAGAAACTATTGGAGAAAATTCTGAAGGAGAGAATCTATCTCCAATTGGAGAGGCAAGGTTTGATCAGGGATAGTCAGCAATGCTTTGTCAGAGGGAAGTCATGCCTAACAAATTTGATTGAATTTTTTGAGGAAGTGACCAGGTGTATAGATGAGGGTAGTGCAGTTGATGTAGTTTATATGGATTTCAGCAATGCCTTTGACAGGGTCGCACATGGGAGACTTATAAAGAAGGCAAACGCACATGGGATACAGGGTAATATGATAAGGTGGATTCAAAACTGGCTTAGTTGTAGGAGACAGAGAGTGATGATAGAAGGCTGCTTTAGTGACTGGAAGCCAGTGTCCAGTGGCGTACCACAGGGATCTGTGCTGGGTCCCCTATTATTTGTCATTTATATAAACAACGTAGATGACTATGTGGGGTTTAGGATTAGTAAGTTTGCGGATGACACAAAGATTGGCCAGGTGGTTAACAGTGAAGTTGGGTGTCTTGGGCTACAGGATGATATAGATGGGATGGTCAAATGGGCAGATAGAATTTGGCAGCTAGAATTTAACCTGAAAAGTGTGAGGTAATACACTTTGGAAGGAGTAATTTGACAAGGAAGTATTCAATGAACTGCATGACACTAGGAATTTCTGAGGAACAAAGGGAAATTGGCGTGTGTGTCCATAGATCTCTGAAGACGGAGGGGCATCTTAGTGGGGTGGTGAAAAAGGCATATGGGACACTTGCCTTTATCAATTGAGGCATAGATTACAAAAGTAGGGAGGTCATGTTGCAATTGTATAGAACCTTGATGAGTCCACAGCTGGAGTGCTGTGTGCAGTTCTGGTAGCCACACTATAGGAAGGATGTGATTGCACTGAAGAGGGTGCAGAGGAGATTCACCAGGATGTTGCCTGCGGTGAAACATTTAAGTTATAAAGAGAGGTTGGATAGACTTGGGTTGTGTTCGTTAGAGCAGAGAAGACTGAGGGGTCACTTGATTGAGGTGTACAAGATTATGAGAAGCATGGACAGGGTGAAAAGGGAGCAGCTGTTCCCCTTAGTTGAAGGGTTAGTCACGAGGGGACATAAGTTCAAGGTGAGGGGCAGGAGGCCTAGGGGAGGTGCGAGGAAAAATTTTTTAACCAGGCGGTGGTGACGGTCTGGAATGTGCTGCCTGGGAGGGTGGTGGAGGGGGGTTGCCTCACATCCTTTGAAAAGTACCTGGATGAGCATTTGGCACGTCATAACATTCAAGGCTATGGGCCAAGTGCTGGTAAATGGGATTAGGTAGGTAGGTCAGGTGTTTCTCACCTGTCGGTACAGACTCGATGGGCACTGTGATTCTGTGTGATTCTGAGATCAACACTAACAAGTTTCACACTTTTTACACCTGCCCTGCTCATCTATTTAAGCCCAGTCAAAGAAATGAAGGGGAGAGATGAAAGGGTAGGAGAGAGAGAAGTGAGGGAGAAGTGAGAAGGGAAAAGGGGGAGAGATGAGGAAAAGAGAGAAGGGGGGAAGGCAGAGTAATAACAAAAAGGAGAAATGCAGGAAAAGAGAAAGGGGAAAGGGGGAGAGGTGAAGAGAGACCACAAAAATTTTATGGTGGGTTGGCAGGGGTGAGGGGGGCTGATGACGTTGGTGATAAGGACAGAATATTTCTCATTTGTGGTTCTGCAGTTGGGAGGAATTAGATTTCAAGAGATAAATCTAGATTCCAGTTATCAGAATAGAAAGTGCTATGTAGAAATATTGGAATGCCTTTGATCAGAAAAGGTTTTTCAGTCCATCTGGCAGGCACTGAATACAGTTCGCTACCTTTTATCTGTCAAATAATATTCTCGCCAAATGCCAGTCTAATCCCCCCTTAAAATTATTGATGTCATCAGCATCAATTGCCTCCCTGGGAAGTCCACTTCAAATATTCCCTAGCACAGATAGCGTGGTTATCAGTTAAAGAGCAATTTAGCGGTAGTATTGCAGTATTTTCTGGTTGACTATTCCATGGATTAACTGTAACCTTACTCAGATTGAAATTGAAAATAAATTCACGAAGCAGTGGACTGATTTAACATGCTGGTGCTCTGGAGCACTGCGGTATGGAGTGCAGTTGTAATTCACCATGTGTGACTTCCTGATCTCCCTATTGAGGAGCTGAGAAGTAGAGGCTAAAGTAGATCAGACAACATTAAAGTAAGGCACACTCACACACACACACACAAGTATTAACTCAGGAGTAGCATTGACCTGGGAACAGAATGTCTGCCAGACAGCTTCTCTGGGGGATTTTTCATGATACTAGAAGTCTAAGGCAAAGAGATTAGCTAAAATATAACTCTAGCACAAGAGAAGCATGATGATGAGTTCCAAAGAATAACTCATGCATTAAAGTTACGATGTAGAATACACTTGAAATTGCAAAAAACAAAAAACTTAAAAGATTGCTTTGCAAATAAATGATTTTCTGTAGCAATTGTTTTCAAAGTAAATTGGTATTGAGCTTTTTGATTATAAAGTTTTTCTGGACTAATAAGGGAGCCAAAGGCTATAGGAGGGTTGGCAGGAATGTGGAGTTGGGGCCGTGATCATTTTTGCCATGATCATGTTGAATGGCGGAGCAGGCTCAAGGGGCCAAATGGCCTACTTCTGCTCCTAATTTATACGTTTGTATTTTGATTCTTTGAAAGTGAAACACTTTTCTTTTATTTTGCATGATTCTTCATAGACAACAGTTTACAAAACATCAATTCCAGAATGATTTAGGTCTCACATACGCTCAGAAGCTGCAATTATTCTAAAATGTTTGAGTTAATGATGGGCCCGCTTGCAAACTGTAAGTAACATCTTAATCATTCATTGTAAAGGTTAGGGCTGCACAGGGCAGTGCTGATGCATCAGATTTATGAGGCCATTGGTCCCCTTCCCAATATTGCTGCTATCCCCAAAGGCTCAACTCACTTGTAAAACTATCGCCGATGTTAAAAATCATCAGACGTTCAGGTATTTGAGATATTTACATACCAAACAAAGGGGATTTTCTTTTTGTATCCCTGACCAATTTGGTGATTTGACACTGTATATTATTTTATGAGTATTTAAGGTGCTTACATGAAATTCCTTTGTCCATTATGTTATTGGAGGTGTTCTCACAGTCAATGAGGAGGAGGACAAAAATCAGCAGGACAAATGGAACCTGTGCTATGTAGATTCAGGGCATTACAAAAGTGATGAAGAAGAGGGAAGAAATCAAGGTCAAGTTCAGTCATTAGTTCCTGCAACAACTTTGCCACAAGTCCCTCAACCTTTTTCCCCACTGCTCATCTGCGCAGATATTTTCACCTGAAAGATGATAAGATAGTAGGTTGTCATATTGGTTTTACAGTCATGTATAGGTATCACATGAAAAAAAGGATGACTGAAGAAGTGGTTGTGTTCCCCTTCTGAGTATCATGCCAGTGGGATGAGAGAGGTGACACAGAGCTCCAAAGATGCAACCAGATCTTCACAGGAGCAAGCTACCGTGAGAGGAGAGTGAACTCAGCTCTATGACCCTTTTGTGGAACATAAACAGTTAAGTACCTCTTGCAATACTGATCCTCAGATCACACATTGAAGAGAAACATTGAAGATAAAGCAAGGCATGTTTTCCACCTAGGGAAACCCAGTGGTGGGAAGCAGACTTATGCAGCACCTTGTTATTGATGGAGGTTGTAGTCAGGACATACTTTGTGCTGATTTATTCTACCAAGTAATTATTATTGGCAATGCTGGATAGAATTAAAGAGAGCTGATATGGTGTAATGTTATAGAATGGGTAATGTGTTGAAATATTTGTCATTTATTTGAAGGTGAAGGAGGAGTTGGAGCTCTGGTGCCAAAGGCAGTCTGTGTTGAACGGAAGAGGAAGCTCAGAGATCAATTGAGCCCTGGCGCCTCCAACAATTTCTCTGAGTGATCAGCATGACACTTTTCTCCACATATTGTTGTCTCCAGCAAAGCCCAGATGCAGGTATTTTTGAATGGTGAAGTTGTGCAGAGCATAGGAGGCTAAAACTGTGTGGGACCACAAGCTGGAACATATTGCAGGGCCCTTTCTGAACCAAGGTACCAGATAGTCTAAGGTGCAAATGCATCTGTTTCCCATGCTTCCTCCTCCAGAACCTGCAGGCAAAAATGGAAGGTAATACGGTTACCCAAAGGTCTCATCCAGGCAATACAGAATGACAGTTCCCTGGGGAAAGTTTCATAAAACTGCTTTAAGAATCTCTGAGTAACTTTAGTTCTGGAAACAAGAGATCAGCAAAAAGGAAAATACTGATATTGATGCAAACAGATCAGCTGCTGGAAACAACTGCAAAACTATGAGACAATTTTTAAAATCAGACACCTAACTTTCTGAATTGTGCCGCCTAGAGGTGTTGTGCTGCATCAGGAACACAAATCTGTTAAATTATTCCATATGAGTGCATTTAAGAGTGAAGAACCAACATGGTGAGCATTACTCCCATACAGCACCTGTTTGAAATGGACATTGAAAGATTGCAGTGCTGTTCAGCATTCACAGAATCACAGAATTACAACGCAGAAGCAGGCCATTTGGCCCATCGTGTTTGAACTGGTTCTCCGAATGAGCAACTCACCTAATGCCATTTCCTCGCCTTCTCCCTATAACCCTGTACATTCTTCCTTTTCAGATATCAGTCTAATTTCATTTTGAATGCTTCAGTTGAACCTGCCTCCACCATACTCTCAGGCAGCGCATTCCAAACCCTAACCGCTCGCTATGTGAAGTTTTTTTCCCTCATATCACTTTGGCTTCATTTACTAATTCCTCCAACCGAGGTACTGGTGCCAATGCCTCATGAAATGAGACACATTCCTCCCACAATAATCTTTGAACCACGCATTTTACTCCTTGACTTTATTTACCCTATGCCAGTTTGCCTGTGGCTCAGGTAGTAATCCTGGGATTATTACCTTGGATGTTCTGCTTTTTAATTTAGCTCCTATCTGTGCAAATTCTTTCAGCAGAAACTCCTTTCTAATCCTATCAATGTTGTTGGTACCAACGTGGACGGTGGCAACATGATCCCTTCCCTCCCACTTCAAGTTCCTCTCCAGACCTGAGGAGACGTTCTTAACCCTGGCACCAGGCAGGTAACACAGCCCTCGGTTCTCACATTCACAGCTGCAGAGAACAGTACCTATCCCCCTAATTATACTGGTCCCCTACCACTACCACATTCCTTTTTTTATTCATTCACGGGATGTGGGCTTTACTGGCTGGGCCAGCATTTATTGCCCACCCCTACCTGCCCTTGAGAAGCTGGTGGTGAGCTGCCTTCTTGAACCATTGCAGTCCATGTGGTGTAGGTACACCCACAGTACTGTTAGCAACGGAGTTCCAGGATTTTGACCCAGAAACAGTGAAGGAACGGCGATATATTTCCAAGTCAGGATGGTGAGTGACTTGGAGAGGAACTTCCAGGTGGTGGTGTTCCCATATAGCTGCTGCCCTTATCCTTCTAGCTGGTAGTGGTCATGGGTTTGGAAGGTGCAGTCTAAGGAGCCTTGGTGAATTCCTGCAGTACATCTTGTACATGGTACACACTGCTGCTATTGTGTGTCAGTGGTGGAGGGAGTGAATGTTTGCGGATGTGGTGCCAATCAAGTGGATTGCTTTGACCTGGATGGTGTCCAGCTTCTTCAGTGTTGTAGGAGCTGCACTCATCCAGGCAAGTGGGGAGTATTCCAATCACACTCCTGACATGTGCCTTGTAGATAGTGGACAGTCAGGAGGCAAGTTACTTGTCACACGATTCCTAGGCTCTGACTTGCTCTTGTAGCCACAGTATTTATATGGCTAGTCCAATTCAGTTTCTGGTCAATGGTAACCCCCAGGGTGTTGATGATGGGGGATTCAGTGATGGTAATGCCATTGAACATTAAGGGACGATGGTTGGATTCTCTCTTGTTAGAGATGGTTATTGCCTGACACTTGTGTGGCACAACTGATAATTGCCACTTGTCAGCCCAAGCCTGGATATTGTCCAGGTCTTGCTGCATTTGGACATGGACTGCTTCAGTATCTGAGGAGCTGTGAATGGCGCTGAACATTGTGCAATCATCGAACATCCCCACTTCTGACCTTATGATGGAAGGAAGTTCATTGATGAAGCAGCTGAAGATGGTTGGGCTGAGGACACTACCTGAGGAACTCCTGCAGTGATGTCCTGGAGCTGAGATGACTGACCTCCAACAACCACAACCATCTTCCTTTGCGCTAGGTATGACTCCAACCAGCAGAGAGTTTTCCCCCTGATTCCCATTGACTCATTTCCCTAGGGCTCCTTGATGCCACACTAGTCAAATGCTGCCTTGATGTCAAGGGCAGTCACTCTCACCTCACCTCAGGAGTTCTGCACATTTGTCCATGTTTGAACCAAGGCTGTAACGAGGTCAAGAGCTGAGTGACCCAAACTGGGCATCAGCGAGCAGGTTATTGCTAAGCAAGTGCCATTTGGTAGCACTGTTGATGACCCCTTCCATTACTTTACTGATGATGGAGAGTAGACTGATGGGGCAGTAATTGGCTGGGTTGGATTTGTCCTGGTTTTTGTGTCAGGACATTCCTGGGCAATTTTCCACATAGCCGGGTAGATGCCAGTGTTGTAGCTGCACTGGAACAACTTGGCTAGGGGTGCGGCAAGTTCTGGAGCAAAAGTCTTCAGTACTATTGTCGGAATATTGTCAGGGCCCATAGCCTTTGCAGTATCCATTGCCTTCAGCCGTTTCTTGATATCACATGGAGTGAATCGAATTGGCTGAAGACCACCTGTGATGGTGGGGACCTCCGGAGGAGGCCGCGATGGATCACCCCCTCGGCACTTCTGGCTGAAAACTGTTGTGAATGCTTCAGCCTTATCTTTTGCACTGCTCTGCTAGGCTCCTCCATCATTGAGGATGGGGATATTTATGGAGCCACTTCCTCCAGTGAGTTGTTTAATTGTCCACTGCCATTCACGACTGGATGTGGCATGGCTGCAGAGCTTAGATCTGATCCGGGTTGTGGAATCACTTAGCTCTGTGTATCACTTGCAGCTTATGCTGTTTGGCATGCAAGTAGTCCTGTTTTATAGCTTCACCAGGTTGACACCTCATTCTTAGGTATGCCTAGTATTGCTTCTGGCATGCCCTCCTGCACTCTTCATTGAACCCGGGTTGATCCCCTGGCTTGATGGTAATGGTAGAATGGGGGATATGCCAGTCCATGAGGTTACAGATTGTGTTCGAGTACAATTCTGCTGCTGCTGATGGCCCACAGCGCCTCATGGATTCCCAGCCTTGAGTTGCTAGATCTGTTCGAAATCTATCCCATTTAGCATGGTGGTAGCGCCACACAACACAATGGAGAGTATCCTCAATGTGAAGGCGGGACTTAGTCTTCTCAATGACTGTGTGGTGGTCACTCCTACCGATACTGTCATGGACAGATGCATCTGTGGCAGGCAGGTTGGTGAGGATGAGGTCAAGTATGTTTTTCCCTCTTGTTGGTTCCCTCACCACCTGCCACAGACCTAGTTTTGCAGCTATTTCCTTTAGGGCTCAGCCAGTTTGGTCAGTAGAGATGCTATCAGGCCACTCTTGGTGATGGACATTGAATTCCCCTACCCAGAGAACATCCTGCACCCTTGCCACCCTCAATGCTTCCTCCAAGTGATGTTCAACATGGAGGAGCACTGATTCATCAGCTGAGGGAGTACATGGTAATCAGCAGTTTTCCTTGCCCATGTTTGACCTGATGCCATGAGACTTCATGGGGTCCAGAGTCAATGTTGAGCACTTCCAGGGAAATTCCCTCCTGACTGTATATCACTGTGCTACCACCTCTGCTGGGTCTGTCCTGCTGGTGGGATAGGACATACCCAGAGAAAGTGATGGTGGAGTCTGGGACTTTATCTGTCAGGTATGATTCTGTGAGGATAACTATGTCAGGCTTGACTAGTCCATGAGGCAGCTCTCTCAATTTTGGCACTAGCCCCCCCACCCCCGATATTAGTCAGGAGGACTTTGCAGGGTCGATAGGGCTGCGATTGCCGTTGTTGTTGCCTAGGTCAATGCCACATGGTCCGTCCGGTTTCATTCCTTTTTTGTGCCTTTGTAGCTGTTTGTTACAACTGAGTGGCTTGCTCAGCCATTTCAGAGGGCATTTAAGAGAGAACCACACTTGGGTCTGGAGTCACATGTAGGCCAGACCAGATAAGGACGACAGATTTCCTTCCCTAAAGGGCATTAGTGATTCAAATGGGTATTTACAACAATCAACAATGGTTTCATTGGACTTTCAATTCCAGATTTTTATTGAATTCAAATTCCACCATCTGCCATGTTGGGATTCAAACCCGATGCCCCAGAGCATTACCCTGGGTCTCTGGATTACTAGTCCAGTGACAATACCACTACGCCATCACCTCCCTGGTACTTGAATGGCCTCCTATACCACATTGCTGTGGTCTGTTCACTCAACTTCCCTGCTGTCCTCACTCTTGCCCACACAGCTTGCAAGAACCTTATAACTGTTGGACAATTGCAGGGGCTGAGCCTCCTCGAACCCTAACCCCTGGGTCCCCATACCTGCCTCACCTGCAGTCACACACTCCTGTCCTTGATCACAGACCAAATCTGAATTACCTAATCTGAGGGGTGTGACCGCCTCCTGGAGCAAAGTGTCCAGGTAACTTTCCCCCTCCCTGATCTGGTGCAATGTCTGCAGCTCAAACTCCAGCTCCTCAACTCGGATCCAAAATTCCTCGAGCTACAAATACTTACTACAGATGTGTTCATCCTGGATCACCTTGGTGTCCAGCAGCTCCCACATGATGCAGTAGCAACACATCATCTGTCCTGCCATCACTATCATATTTAATTTAATTTGATTAATCAATTACTCTAGTATCCCTGCTTTTTACACTTGAAAGATCCCCCGCCCTTCACAATTTATTGTAATTATTTTCAGTATCAATCTTACACTTAAGCTATTTTTAAGAAAAAGAGGGAGAAAAAAAGACTAGAGACATAAACACAAAGGCCTTACTTTTACTTTAAAGACTAGAAATACTCACCAATCAGCTGCTTTCCCTGCACTCACGTCACATTGTGGTTCAAGATGTCACTCCACTGCTGGCCTCATTGCAGGTGAGCCTCTCGATCCACGCCTTTTGTTCTCTCCCACTCACCTCTCATTCAAAATATTCTATTTTGAGCCTGAGGAATAGAATAAACTTAATCACTTACCAGATACTCACCTATTCTTCTCCTGTAGCAGAGCAAGAATCAATTTCTGAAGGCTGAAAAAGTTTAGGCAAAAACAACCAATCACCTCTTTCCCTTCCTCCGCTTAACTCCCTGAAGCTGTCAACTCTGGAACTCTATTGTAAATCGCACTCAAGTGCTAAGCCGCACTAAGTTGGCTACTTATATATGGTCCTAATACAAAAGGCCTATCTGAGTCACCTCATGAGGATCCAGTTTCAGCTGGTTCTTAATTAAACTATTCTTTCACTGGAACCCTTGAAAAAACCCTGCTTAAAGCTGGCAAATGAAGAATTTAAATTGTAGATTTCAGTTTAATGCTAACTACAAACAACAAACTAAATTAAGTTTGTACAAAATAAAAAAATAGTTTCTTTCCCAACAACTGCACTCACTCAGTCCGCTCTCTTTTAAAATGAAGCCTCACCGCTCTTCAGGCTCTTTTTAAATGACGCCATCCCGCTCACCATGCTCTTTTTAAAATGAGGTCTCCTCGCTCTCTGCGCTTTTTTTAAATGAAGTCTCCCGGCTGTCTGCTCTTTTTTTAAAATGAAGTCCCCCCCACTCTCTGCATTCTTTAAAAAGGGTTATTACAGGTGAAATGGGGTTATTCCAGAGTCTATAAATCTAGTGAAATGACTCTCTTAAACTACAACATTTACAGTTTGAATTAAACATCTTCATTACCACCAATTTTATTTCTTTTTACTGATGGGAAAATGCCTCACCACCAGCCAGAAATGCCTCACCACCAGCCAGCAAACGTATGGCAGAGTAGTCTTGAAGGGCCTCATATGTTCGTATGTAAGTTTCATACTATACAGTCAAATACGAATAAGCAAACCTCTTGCTAATTGTCACCTATTGCCCTCCATGAACTAATAAAGCAGTGTTCCTACATGTTGAGTACCACTTCGGGTAGCAAAAGAAAAGATTGGGCTTTGTCTTCACGTGAACTGAGCAATGGTCACTTCAGCCAATGATGTCATGGACAGATGGGGATGAACAGGGACAGATGCATGTTTTTTTATATTCTTTCATGGCATATGTGTGTCACTAGCTAGGGATTGCCCATCCCTAATTGCCCTTGAGAAGGTGGTGGTGAGCCACCTTCTTGAGCCTCTGCAGGCCATGTGGTGTAGGTACATCCACAATGCTGTTAGGAAGGGAGTTCCAGGATTTTGGTCCAGTGAAGGAATGGTAACATAGTTCCAAGTCAGGATGGTGAGTGGCTTGGAGGGGAACTTGCAGATGGTGGTCTTCCCATGCGTCTGCTGCCCTTGTCCTTTGAGGTGGTAGAGGTCATGAGTTTGGAAGGTGTTGTTGAAGCAGCATGGCGATTTCCTGCAGTGCATTTTGTAGATGGTACACACTGCTGCCACTGTGCTGGTGGTGAAAGGAGTGAATGTTTAAGGTGGTGGACGTGGTGCTAATCAAGCGGGCTGTTTTGTCCTGAATGGTGTCAAGCATCTTGAGTGTTGTTGGAGCTGCACTCATCCACGCAAGTGTAGATTATTCCTTCACAATCCTGACTTGAGCCTTGTAGATGGTTGACAGGCTTTGGGGAGTCAGGAGGGAGTAAATTGCTGCAGGATTTTCATTCTCTGACCTAAATTGTTGTCACAGTATTTATATGGCTAGTCCAGTTCAGTTTTTCTGTCAATAGTAATCTCCAAGATGTTGATGGTGGGAGGATTCAGTGATGATAATGCCATTGAATGTCAAGGGGTGATGGTTAGATTCTCTCTTGTTGGAGATGGTCATTACCTGGCACTTGTGTGCTTTGAATATTACTTGCCACTTAACAACTCAAGCCTGAATGTTGTCCAGGTTTCCCTGCATTTGGAAATGGACCACTTCAGTAACTGAGGAGTCATGAATGGTACTGAACATTGTGCAAACATTTCTACTTTTGACCTTATAATGGAGGACTGGTCATCAATGAAGCAGCTGAATATGGTTGGGCCTAGGGCACTATCCTGAAGAACTCCTGCAGTGATGTCCTGGAGCTGAGGTGACTGACATCCAAACAATCACAACCATCTTCTTTTGGTATGACTCCAACCAGAGGAAAGTTTTCCCTCTAATTCCAGTTTTGCTAGGGCTCTTTGAAGCCACACTCAGTCAATTGCTGGCTTGATGTCAAGGGCGGTCACTCTTACCTCACCTCTTGAGTTCAGCACTTTTGTCCATGTTTGGAGTAAGGCTATAATGACTTAAGGAGCTGAGTAGCCCTGGCAGAACCCAAACTAAGTGTCAGTGAGCAGGTTATAGCTGAGTAAGTGACGCTTGGTAGCACTATCGATGACCCCTTCCATCACTTTAATGATTTTCGAGAGTAGACTGATGGGGCAAAAAATGGCTGGGTTGGAGTTATCCTGATTTTTGTGGACAGGATATACCTGGACAATTTTCCACATAACCAGGTAGAAGCCAGTGTTGTAGTTGTACTGGAACAGCTTGGCTAGGGGCACAGCAAGTTCTTGAGCACAAATCTTTTGTACAATTTCCAGAATGTTCCTAGGGCCCATAGCCTTTGCACTATCCAGTGCCTTCAGTTGTTTCTTGACATCACATGGAGCAAATTGAATTGGCTGAAGACTGGTATCTGTGATGCTGGGGACCTCAGGAGGATGATCAGGAGGATCATCCACTTAGTACTTCTGGATGAAGATTGATGCAAATGCTTCAGCCTTGTATTTGCATTGATGTGCTGGACTCCCTATCAAATAGGATGGGGATATTTGTGGAACATCCTCCTCTAGTGAATTGTTTAACTCTCCACCACTATTTACAACCAGATGTGGCAGGACTGCAAAGCTTAGATCTGACCCATTGGTTGGGATAAGTGTGGAATCACTTAACTCTGTCTATCGCATGCTGCTTCCGCAGTTTGGCATGCGAGTAGTCCTGTGTTGTAATTTTACTAGGTTGACACCTCATTTTTAAGTATGCCTAGTGCTGTTCCTCGCATGCCTTCTGCACTTTTCATTGAACCAGGGTTGATCCCTCAGTTTGATGGTAATGGTAGAGTGGGAGATATGCCAGACTACGAGGTTACCGACCATGGTTGAATAAAATTCTGCTACAGCTGATGGCCCACAGTGCCTTATGGATGCCCCAGTTTTTACCTGCTAGCTCTGTTCAAAATTCAACCCATCCAGCATGGTGATAATGCCATACAACATGATGGAGGGTATCCTCAATGTGGAGACAGAGCTTTGTCTCCTCAAGGGCTGTGCAGTGATACTGATACTGATCATCAGTATCCTACTGATACTGTCATGGACAGATGCATCTGCAACAGGTAGATTTGTGAGGATGAGGTCAAGTATGTTTCTCCCTCTAGTTGGTTCCCTCACCACCTGCCACAGAGCCAGTTTAGCAGCTATGTCCTTTAGGACTCGGTCAGCTCAGTCAGTAGTGGTGCTACTGAGCCACTCTGGGTGGAGGATGTTGAAGTCCCCCACCCAGTGTTCATTCTGTGCCCTTACCACCCTCAGTGCTTCTTCCATGTGGTGTTGAACATGGAAGAATGATGATTCGTCAGCTGAGCGGAGTCAGTAGGTGGCAACCAGCAGGAGTTTTCCTTGCCCATGTTTGATCTGATACCATGAAGCTTTACGGGGTCCGGAATCAATGTTGAGGACTCCCAGGGCAACTCCCTCCTGACTGTATCGCACTGTACTGCTACCTCTGGTGGGTCTGTCCTGCCGGTGATCAGGACATACCCAGGGATGGTGATTGTGGTGTCTGGGGCATAGTCTGTGAGGTATGATTCCATGAGTATGGTTAGGTCAGGCTGGTGCTTGGCTAGCCTGTGGGACAGCTCTCACAATTTTGGCACAAGCCTCCAGATGCTAGTCAGGAGGTCGTTGCAGTGTCAACAGGGCTGGATATGCCGTTGTGGTTTCCAGTGCCTAGGTTGAGGCCAGGTGGTCCATTTGGTTTCATTTCTTATCAACGTTTCTGTAGCAATTCGATACAATTGGAGAGCATTTCAAAGGGTAGTTAAGAATCGGTCGCATGTCGGCCAGATCAGGTAAAGATGGCAGATTTCCTTCCCTAATGGGCATTGGTGAAGCAACGGGGTTTTTATAATAATCTACAATGGTTTCATGGTTTATTACTGAGACTAGCTTTTAAGTCCCCATTTATGAATTGAATTTAAATTCCACCAGCTGCTATGGTGTGATTTGAACCCATGTCCCCAGAACATTAGCCTGAGCCTCTGGATTACTGGTCCAGAGACATTATCACTATGCTGCCACCTCCCCCATCTGCTAGAGGTAGATTGGCGAAGGTGAGGTCAAGTAGATTTTTCCCTTTTGTTGGTTTCCTCATCACCTGCTGCAGACCAAGTCTGACAGCTCAGTCAGTAGTGGTGCTACCAAGCCGCTCTTGCTAATGGGCATCTAAAACCCCACCCAGAGTATATTCTGTGTTTTTGCCACCCTAATTCGATTCACTGGAAGTGATATCAACAAACAGCTGAAGGCATTGGATACTGCAAAGGCTATGATAAATGCAATGCCATTTTCTCAGAACAATCAATAATGGAGTGATGTTTAAAATCAATTATTTTTACCATCACCTTCGAGGATTTTTTTCACACAATTTACTAAAAGTAAATGATAACAGTCAAAAAGGGTGAGATTGATGACTCCTTTGGATATTTATTTTCTGCTTAATAGCCAGATAAACATAAATGAGATTTTATTGCAGATTTTAGCACAGTAAAGACTTTTTACAATGCACAGCCAAGAGTGACAGTAAAATTCATGATGAAACAAAATATGGTTTGATGTCCAATACATTTAAAGATGAAACGTAATTTTTAGTTAGCTGGAATATTTCAACCATTTTAAGCAGTATCCATGGAGATTTATGCTGACTGGAAACTGAAAAGGTATTAAATATTACTATGACTTACCAAATGACTAAAAAAGCAAAAGAAGATCAGGCAAGATCAAACACAGGGCTGAATTTTCCTAGAATTACTAAGTGTGGTAGCGGGTGGGTAAAATGGAGGCCTACCTGCCAATGAAAATGGCGGGTTTTCACGCTGTACTTTCCCGCCTCATTATATATTCACTCCTACGAAACATACCGTTTCCATCACCCCGCTGTTGCATCACTCCAGCCACCATCTTTAAAAGCCAGCCGCCAGCAAAGTGCTCATCACCACCAGCTCACTGCCGCTGCCCGGAAGACATGGCCAGCAAAGGCAAAAAGACTGCAGCCCCCTGCTTCAACGATAGGTCCCTTGAGCAACTGTTGGATGCCATGGAAGCCTATCGGGAGGTGTTGTACTCCCGCTTTGGCTGCAGGATGGGTAGCAATGTCACCAACCAGGCTTGGGAGGCAGTGGCAGCAGTGGTCAGTGTGAATGTCCTGCAGAGGAGGACAGCCACCCAGTGCTGCAAGAGGATGAATGATCTCCTCCGCTCTGCCAAGGTAAGTCACACTTTTCATCACTCTCAACTCACACACTCACAAACACATCACACACCCACAGGGCCCTCACTCACTGCCATTGCAAGGGACATCACCATTCACTCTTTCACACATATGGTCATTGTCCTCATCCTGCCCATGGGACCACTTACCACCCACACAGGACAGGCATATTTAACATCTGGCCTGACAGGGATCCTGATACACTCTCCTCACCACTATCAGTGCAGGAAAAACTGGCACACAACAGGAGGGAAAGGTCGCAGACAGTTGCAGGGATGCGGGAATTCAAAGTTCTGACAAAATCCGAAAACAGAGCCATCCAGCTAGCTGGCGATGACCGGGACCGGTCCTGTGCTGATGGTGAGGTCGGTGCTGCTCCACCAAGTGAGGATCCAGCAGTGCAATGTCCATCGGACAACCATACCGTGAGTGATGTGTCCTCTTTCACAGGCCACTTCCATGCACTAGTTATCTCCCCTTGCTTTCGCAGGCACATCTGGGAAGCAGCCAACAGAGTCTATGACCCAGAAGCTCCAAGCAAGCTCTCAAGAAACCTTTGAAGAGGAATCTGAAGGCACCCTCCCTGAAGTCCTGTCACAGCGCTCACCCACACCCTCCACCAGCACAGAAACATACACCTCGGTGGGACCTAGCTTTAGTGTAGCCTTGGGATCACAATCTGGTGAGTACATCGCACAGTCTGATCCACAGCAGGCGGAGGCAGGAACTTCCCATGCCACCAGAACTTGGAGGACTGCTGGAGGCCAGAACATTGCTGAGATTGAGTCAGATGACGAGCCTCTGTACTTGGTCATGTCACAGTTGTTGGAGCTGCAAAGGCAAGCTAGGGAACAACAGGAAGGGATGTCTGTTGCATCCTCAGATTGCAAGGCATGATCAAGGAGTCCGCCAGCTTCAGGCTGAGGTGATAGCGCTGGCATGCCAATGCACCGAGGTCAGCACTGGCAGGATGGCGGCCACCATGGAGACCTTGGTCCAGGATGTCACTCCTGCACTGTTGCGCGGACTTAACTCCATCGCTGATGCCATAGTTGGCTTCCAAAAGTGTGTACGCGAGATGGGTGCTGGGCAGCTCGAGCTCACTCCGCCTACCCCTTCCTTTCACGTAATCAGCCAGGGGCCCTCGGGCACCCATGGGGAGGAGGATCCACAGGTGCACACACCCTGGGGCCATCTACCCAGGTGACTCTGGGAGTGGCCTATCTGACTCCCCTCTTCCTGTGACCTCCGCAGATCCAGCTTCACAGGCCAAGGAGGATGCCACTACCACACAGCAGGACCCCGAAAGCAGGCCTGGGCCTTCCAAGTCTCAGCTCTCCAGAGGACACCCACCAAAGTCATCACAGACAGGGCGTCACAGTCAGCAGGCTGCCTCCACCTCTGTGTAGGTGTCCAGGGAGCACCAAGACGTAGCGGCAGGGTTAGGAAAGTTAAGGAGAATTAGTTGCACAGCCTGGGCACAGGTGTTAATCACTTGTACATAATGTTCACTATTGTCAATAAACTCCCTCAAATGTCTCCCTGCCTGTAGCTCCTTGTTCTGATAAGCAGTGTTCTTGTCACTCAGATGTGAAACCTTTCTGAGCAAGATAAAAGGCAGTTGTCACAGTCCAGGGCCTCTTCCCTGTGCTCTGTGCAGCCTTCAGACCACAAGGGTCATGAGGACTTGAAACGTCAACTCTTTTCTTCTCCGCCGATGCTGCCAGACCTGCTGAGTTTTTCCAGGTAATTCTGTTTTTGCTTCAGACCACAGTGTTGGCCTGGCCTCACACTCCCTGGAAACATTACTGATGCCTGCACCTCAGCGGTGCTGGTCATTGCTGCCAGAATGTAATGGGCAGGCGCCACAGAGTTCTCTCTTACTTTGTGTGCTCTCAGCACCTTTAAGGTGGGGCTGGCCCCCATCACACCAGCGTCTGCGACCAGTGATGCTGTGCACCAGCTCCTGAAGGGCTGAGGTGCTGAAGGTGAACACAGCATCAGATGCATCTAGAGTTTCATGGTTGCGACACTGAGATGGCCCTGA
Organism: Carcharodon carcharias; assembly: GCF_017639515.1. Classification (NCBI taxonomy): domain Eukaryota; kingdom Metazoa; phylum Chordata; class Chondrichthyes; order Lamniformes; family Lamnidae; genus Carcharodon; species Carcharodon carcharias. The sequence continues at coordinate 132,851,162 of NC_054471.1, forward strand.
TCATGGAGCGCAAGCGAGCTGTCCTTGGCCAGACATTCTCAGAGGCAATGTGAAGATCTATGGAGTCTCCTCACTTCAATTTGTCATCATCCTCCTGTGTTCAAGCGGCTATTAAGGCCTCCACTGTATCTCCATGAGCATTCTCACAGGGGGTATTCGCGTTGCCATAAGCCAGACTGGAGTCAAACATTTAAGCAATGTGAGGATCTATGGGTCACGTCACTGCATATTGTCATCATCCTCCAGAAATCTAGCAGCTATGAGGGCCTCCCGAGTGCACCTGCCTCATCTAGCCAGTGCAAGAGCCTCAACCCCATCGTCATCACCATAGAGGACCCCCTCGCTCTCATCCCCATCAGAGGAGAAATGCAGCTCTTCCATCTCCTCCTCAGCTAGCTCCTCTCCCAGTTGCAGCGCCAGGTTGTAAAGGGCACAGCAGATGATGACGATGTATGACACTCTCTGAGGACTGTATTGCAGGGCTCCAGCAGACCAGTCCAGGTACTGGAACCACATCTTCAGCATCCTGATGGTTTGCTGCACAAAGTTGTGAGCTGCTTCATGAGCCTCATTATAGAGTCGCTCTGCTGCAGTCTGAGGCCGCCACACAGGTGGGTCATCAGCCATAGCCTCTGTGGTTAGTCATTGTCCCCAAGGAGCCAGCCCTGCAGACTCTGTGGACCCTGGAAGACTGCAGGGATCTGTGAGTGACTCAAGATGTAGGCGTCTTGCACACTCCCTGGAAACCGTGCACATACTTGCTGATGGTCATATACCAGCTGCATATTCAGTGTGTGGTTGATGAAGTCCATTGAGTGTAGCAATGGAGACCTGAGCACCACATGAGTGCAGTCAATCGCACCCTGCACCTGTGGGAATCCCGAGATCGGGGCAAATCCAATGGCCCTTGCATCCTGGCTGTCCCAGTCCTGAGTGAAATGCACAATGTTATGTGCCATGGAGAAGATGGCATCCGTGACCTCATGGATGCATTTGTGGGTGGCGGATTATGAAATCCCACAGAGATCACCTGTGGAGCCCTGAAAGAAGCCACTAGCTTAGAAATTGAGCGCTGCAGTCACTTTCACAGCCACTGGCTGTGGATTCCCTCCATGTCCTTTTGGCGCCAAGTCCTGCAGTAAGTGGCTGATGTGAGCCACCAGGTCCCTAGACATGTGCAGTCATCAGCGATACTGGTTCTCAGTCACCTGCAGGAATGGCAGGCAGTGTCTATAGACCCTGGCTGTCACTAGGCGCCAACCAACTACAGCTTGCTGTCACTTCTCGACAGCGTGTGCGGGAGCTCCTGCTGCCCCTTCTTTCTTCATCAGGTTGCTGCTCCTGCCTTTGAGCAGCCAGGAGCCTCAGTCACTCTCTCCTCCGTCTTCTACGGTCTCTGTAGTCCATCAGGAATACAGCTAGGTCACCAGGATCCATGATCCTGACATGGTACTCTTGCAGCATGAAAGAGAGAGACGTGGTTATCATGGCTGTACTTAGCACCTTTCCTGGCCCTATGTGACCGCCCCTTAATGCTTCCCAGAGAGTGCAGGTCACCCCTCAGATGGCCAGAGTTCACTGTGCTGCATGGCTGCGCTATCAACCTGCGACATGGTGGACACTGGTCCAAACCAGGATGCTGAGATTGTAAGGAGCTGTGAGTGCCTCCTGCTACATGGTCAGTGTTGGCGAAGCGATCGTACATGTGCAGTCCAACTGCTCCGCGGTCCAGTAAGTGGTGGCGGACTCAAAGTTTGTGCTGGGTGGGTTGTGGGGCGTGTAAGATATGGAACGCTTGGTAATGCTTTACGATGCTTGCATGGGTGGGCAGGCTAGGAGCTTGACCCCAATCATATCACTGTGACTGCGCCTGGTCTGCCTTAATTGCAGAGGCATATTCAGTTTGTACAGCTGTCCCTAATGCATGGCCACTTCCCACACTTACCCTGCCACGCCACCTGTGCGCGGGATGTAGCACCAGGGTAGCACTTGACACCCCCTTTCAGCAGTCGCCTCTGGGGCTGGCCAGCATTTGCCCCCAGACTTCCCCCACCCCTCAGCAGTCGGCTGCGGGGCCAGGCATCAGTTTCCCCTGCCCCCCAGTGCCCCTGAGGCCTGCGAACAATGGGCGAGCTGTGGAGAACACTGCTGTTCACTCACCTTAGTTCCCCTAAATTGAAGTCAGGTGGGTTCCATCATATTTTCCGCGCAAGCCACCTATCACGCCTGCCGCCAGCGGGCTCTGAAAATTCCACTGTGAGGTTGATTGCAAATAATGCAAGCAAGGTTTTCACAGGTTGCAAATAAAAACTAACTGAACATAAAATCACCCATTTTATTTATGTAAAGGGTGCATAAATTAACCAAAAAAGTTGAATATTAAGAAGAGAAGGATGACATATAGCTGCAGTCTGCAGGCAACAATGAATAAAATGATATTTCTGAGATTCTTCATCACCAGGAGCAGTCAATAACAGCAAAGGGCTCAGAGAGGTTGTAAATTGGAATATGGACATTGTGTGATGAGTGAGCATTAATAAATAGCTTAGAGGACAAACACCAGCTGTATTTTCCTAATTCAACAGAGAACAGAAATTGGCTGCTAGGTACAAGACTGTTACTTATTAGGACATTTGCAAACAAAAGCATCAATCTCCAGCAATTAAAATTATAACAACGACATTCAGAAATAAAATGTTCAATACCAGAGATCTGAAAGGCAGAAAGCTTGCTTGCTGCAGTGCCACAGAGTGGGCAGTAAGATTATTTTACTCATGGACCAACTGAGGACTCTGGGAGATTCCGGGGTGCTGGGGAAAAGCATTCAATGGTAGAAGGGGGCAACTGTAGACCAGCACTCCACTTCTCCTGGGTCCCAATAAGTGAAGTAATAAAGGATTGACTTACATTTCTTTTGGTAATAACCTTCAGTAGTCCATTTAAGGACTGCTCAATATTGTTATATTATTCCATAATGATCCTGTAATGATGTGTAGGTATACACGTATACGCAGAATGCCACATCACCCAGTACTGATTTGTGGTGTACCAATGTAACAATGTATAATTCCACAGCACATGGTGGAATCTGGAAAAATTCACTGGATGCAAGCTCCAGTATTTGTGTCTAAAGGTGTGATTATTTTGAACTCTGGGAACCACAAGGCATAACACCGCCACCATTTTGAACTTCTAAGCACCCATTTTATGTCTGCAAAACATGCACAGTACCATTGAATTTCTAGGTCAAAAACTGCAAAATGGAGGCATAAAAATTAATATGGGGTCATAGAATTTTCAGCACAAGAGATTAATCAGCCCTTCCTGCCTGTGTCAGTGCTAGCTCTTCAGCCGGAGCTGAGGGTCTAATTCCAGTTCCCCACCCTATCTCTGTATAATTTTAATCTTTGTTCTTTACAAATACTTATCCAATTAATTTTGTATGATCTTAGAATCTCTTAAAGTCTCTATTTCAATAACTACTTATGATAAGGCATTCCATATTATAATAAACCTATGTTAATTTTTAAAAACCTCTCCTTGTTCTTCTAGTGATAATTTGAATCTATGCCCCCTAATTATCAATTGACTAAATGACAAAAGTAATATTTCATGATTCACTCTCTTACTATTTACCCTTATTTGGATGCATGAGGTTTACAGTACAGCAGGCTGTCAAAGGCGGTTTTGAAACTTTGGTGGGAAAAGAGAAGAACATCAGGAAGATAACACAGGTTTCTGAGTGCCTGTAAAAGTCACTGCTGTCCTCTGGTTTACTAAGTAGTGCTTGGACACAAAATACTGTGATTGACACGCCTGCAGATGAGTCTACTATGGTGCAACAATGCTCTGAATTATTGTCTTGTTTGCAGAGTTCTTAGTCCTTGAAAGCAGGAGAAGCAACAGGCCAGACTGGTGCTTGGTTTTCCAAGTTGTGTGATACAGAAGCTGCAAAACCTTTTAGTGCAACACAAGTGAAGCCTCAGGCTTCAGCAAATATAGCCTTGTCTGCAGGTATGCAGTCAACTTGAAAAGCACTCAGAAACAGAGGGTGGAAGAACAGGAGCACATGTAAGAAGGAACACATAAGGTGATCATAGAAAGACTCTTTACATAAATATTTTGTGTTCCCACTTTAGAAATACAAATATCTGTATTTGATCTATACCTACAGTTGTGTACAGTTTCATAGACAACAAATCTAGGCTAGATAACAAGATAGCCGGCCTCTTACAAGCAACTAAGAAACAACAAGATTGGTGCTGTCCCAAATAATGTTACCTTCAATTGTCCTCATCTGCAGTGAGAACCTATTCTTTTCCTAAATGTTGCAGAGCTATAGAACAGAAGCTTTCACTATCCCCATCCTCACTTTAACACTGATAACATTGGCATTCAGTTTCAGAAAGTGGCAATGAGTGTTAAATGTATATAATCATGTTTAATTGTGTGCAGATAGTGGGCATTAACTGGGGATTCACTTGTGTATATATCACAGAATTACCGAACTGTTACAGCACAGAAGGAAGTGTTTGTGTGCTGACTCTCTGAAGGAGCAATTTACCTAGCACCACTCCTCAGCCTTCTCCCCATAGACCTGCATATTCTTCCTTTTCAGATCATAATCCAATTCCCTCTTAAATTTCTCCATTGAACCTGCCTCCATCATACTTTCAGACAGTGCATTCCAGATCCCAACCGCTTGCTGCATGAAAAAGTTTTTCTTCATGTCACCGTTGCTTCTTTTGCCTTAAATCTGTGCCCGTTGGTTCTACTTTGTCCAGACCCCTCGTGATTTTGAATACCTCTATCAAATCTTCTCTCAACCTTCTCTTCTCCAAGGAAAACAGTCCCAACTTTACCAATCTATCATATTAACTTAAGTTCCTTATCCCTGGAACCATTCTCATGAATCTTTTCTGCACTCTCTCTAATGCCATCACACTCTTGCTAAAGTCTGGTGCCCATAACTGAATGCAATGCTCCAGTTGAGGCGGAACCAGTGTTCTGTACAAGTTTAACATTAGCTTCCTTGCTTTTGTACTCCATGCCCCTAATAATAAAGCCTCAGATTCTGTATGCTTTATTAACTGTTCTCTCAACCTATCCGGCCAACATCAATGATTTATGCACATATGTCAGAGGTCTTTCTGCTCCTAAACCCCCTTTAGAATTGCACCCTTTATTTATATTGTTTTGTCCCAATAAGGGACACTTATTGGAACTAGGGTGTGATTGAATTAGAAGTATAGTCTGGTCCTGTAATGAATATGTTAGTCATGGACTCATTAAACTGTGCTGTATGTGATAGTGCTTGCACTTTGGCAGCATGTGGAACAAATTGGTTAAAATGTTATCTAGATTCACTAAGCTGTGAGGGTTGAAGCAAGATTAAGGAGTATAAAAGTGCTTCTTGCTTTTGGTTTGGTGATGATATCTCTGTGTAAAATAGCTGGAGTAAGCCATTTTATAAGCACTGATGTCTGTAGTGAGGTATTTATGCTGTTGAGTAAACCTTCTATAAAAAAGGCACAAATGCAACTTCACATGGAACATGATATGACAATTATTTTTAGAAAGTCAGTGCATCGGCAGTTTGCCCAATCAGGATATTATTGTATCCTTTTACAAAACCTGATTTTTCTCATCAGATAGTTAGACAAGTATTAGTGGCATCAGGTGATAAGGATCAGAGGAAAACAAAACAAATTGCTCACTTTACTTGTCAAAGGTTAAAAACTCTGCTAAAGAATGCAGTTATGGTTGATGAAGAGTATACCGAACTAACAGAAGAGATTAATCAAAAGTGTAAAATTTGTAAAATGTACTGGAGGATGTCGCCAAGTTTTATTGAAGACTTCCATTGGCACAACATTGCCATGTATCTAAAGGTAACATATAGGATTCTGAGGGCGCTTGATAAGGCTATATCAACCATGGTGGGAGAGAATCTTTGGTTGAGAGAAAAGGAAGATTTATCTGAAGCATTAGTATGGAAGGTTACATCATCTGAACACAGAGGAGACTGGGAAACTGGGAGAATGGAATAGAGTCCTTAGAGGAAGCAGGGTGTGAGGAAGTGTAGTCAAGGTAGCTATAGGAGTCTTAGGGCTTGTGGTGAATATTACTTGATAACCTATCCCCAGAAATGGAGTCAGAGAAGTCAAAGAAAGAATGGGAAGTGTCAGAGCTGAACCAAGTGAAGGTGAGAGAAAGGTGGAAAGTAAAGTGAATGAAACACTCCAATACAGGGTCAGGGCAGAAAGCGGCACCAATGTACCAGAAGAAGAGCTGAGTAAGGGACCCTGAGTTGGAATGGAACAAGGAATGACAAGTTTAAATATTGGCTGAATGTTCAGGTTGTTGACCAAGAATTGAGGTCCATGTATAGGCAGACAAAGTTAAAAGAATGGAGAAATTGCAGTGTAAGCGCAAAAAAATGGGAAGTGATTCTTGCATCAGAAAACAATAAGGTAGTGGAGAAAGATCCTTTGATGGTGCGACTGGAAGATTTCACAATAGTAGTCCCAACAGACATAAAAATGCTAGTAGAGGACATAACTTAAATAGATCACACAATGGAATGAAGACCAAGAACAGTCTCTCAACAGAAATCCACTAAATGTATAGCACACAGTATGCTACGGTGATGTGTGACACCCTCTGGGGACAGAATTGCTGTGCTCTACCAGTCCTGTTGAGGCACTGGAACCTCATTTTCAATATGCCAATTTGCTCGACCAAAGTCCAGGTCGCGGCATGAACCTTGTTATACCTTCTCTCTGCTGCAGTCTGAGGCCAGCGCAGGGGTGTCATCAGCCATGTCTTCTGAGTGTATCCCTTGTTCCTGAGGAGCTAACTCTGCAGCCCTTCTGGACCCTGGAGGATGCCAGGGATCTGAGATCTGCTAAGGATGTGGGATGCTCTCTGGGAATCATGGCCCTTCAATTCAGGCCTCTGACTTGCTAAGCCTCTTCTCCACCTGTTAAAATTCCGCCAGCGCCACCTATTTTGCGACCTTCAGGTATGATGAATCAAGTATGTTAAACATATAACTAATATCAGCTGAATCACAACCAGGGCATAGGAGATAATCTGAATCCATGGTCATATTTGTACATTTGAGCCCCAATTCCACAGATCCTTCCACCATGTGGAGGAATTTATTTGCTTGATATCCTCTTTTAAGGCTCTAACCTATTGTTGCAGTGTAATGTAAGTTCTATGTATCTGCTGAGCCTGACTCCGAATCGGGGTTAGGTGCTCTGGTCATAAGGGAACTTCACAGGAGAAATGGTTCAAATACTGTGTCAGGTTATCCTTAAGGCTTTCCATGACCTGAATAGTAGTGGTTCCTCTCATGTATATTTTGACCAGTTCCACCTTCCCCACCCTTGCTGGCATCTGTGGATGTCGGCACCTGAATGATTGTGGATGGGGCACATCCGGTTGCTCCCGAACTAGATCTTTTCCTGCCACGTGGTAATACAATATCTCCCATTCTCCATATATGCAACATGAGTCAGTTCTTTTGCAGCCCATATAGTTTCCATTGTATAATTTGCTGTTGCTTTAAATCTGCACCTTGCTTCTTCCATCTCATATATTGGATGTGTGCATACTACTGCAGTGGTCTCTATACTACACCCTTCTAATGTGGTGCTAACCATATTCCCTTCTATGTCTACTGCATATGGCAGAGTGTCATGGTACCTAATATAGTAATTCCCCTGTATCACCCCAATATTTTCTACTCCCTATAATGTTCTGCCGGGTGTTGACATAGGTATAGCAGGTATCACTAAGACGATACCTATTTGCATATTATTATTCACAATATATTCAACATTCATTCTATGTACATGTGTTAAACCTTGAGCTGGCAACGAGTCAAGTCATGACTTTATGTCGTGAGAGATTAAATAAATGTTCATTAGTTACCCATAAAGGAACCAGCCCTTCATTAATTTGTTAAATTCTCTCAGGTTTGCTCCACTGCCCAGGATCCATAGGATCCAAACATCATTTCTGCTTGCTTCATCTGAAATATTTTTCAATTTCCCGATCAGTTTATTGATAGTCCCCACATGACTTTCGAGCACAGTAGCCAGGTTTTGGATTATCCGTGTCATGTCCTACTCTGTATTTAATTGGGTGTTGTGAATTCCCTGTTCGCATTCTAAAACTTCTTTAAGCTTGGAGCTCAAGGTCTGGAACTTCTGGTCAACAGTTACTAGGTCAATAGAGTCAACCATTGATGTCCCTGTATTAAATATCATAGCAGCGTCATTTATCAGGCTGCGCCTAACCCAGACCTGGAGGTATAACCATTGATCACATCCCACCATTGAACTGAACCGCTTCAGTCATCAACTGGCTCATCAGAGCCATATAAAGTGCATGGGAATGGACCAAGCACCACTGGGGCAGGGCTATACCAGATATGTTCAAGACTACGGGTACCAGCTCATGATGTACATTATCGTACAAGACTTTATTATGATTAGCCAATATGAGACCGTTCATCAGACCTGGACTCATAACCAGACAAGGTGGGTCAGTTGATGTGTGTTGAGAGGCTTCAATTGCCTCTACTCGGAATGTTGATACAGTCGTGGGAAGTGGCTGGATAGTGGTACTAATCTTCCCTCTAGGGTGTATCTGCCATGTCCATCTATCATCACTAATTGCTCAAGTCAGTACATCGTTATCGTTTGGGCCACAAATGTTCCATTTGGAATTCTTAGGGTGGGAATGAACAATCATTGGTGCATACATTGTCAAGCATGCTACATAAGCATGACTCTCTGTTTCATAAACAAAATCGAACTCCTCTGCCCACTCCTTATGCTTAAAACACACAGTAGTTAAATTTGGAAGCTTAACATAAGAGCCAGTTTTCCTGACCATTTCCCACCAACCGCATGTCATATTCCTGACACTTCCGCGCCCGATCTAAAGCAAACCCTTGCTACAATTCAAAATCACTTGTTTTCCTACAGTTACATTTAGCATTCCTCATTGTATATTGCATTCGGCACTGTCCGTGCTATACCAAAGTCCCTCCTGCGGTGCCGGACAAGCAGTGATGATTCCCCGACCTTGTTGCTAGCATCGCCATGCCCACGAACATCGACACTGCAATTAACATTCTGTGAACTTAAGCAGATAACTGTCCCAGTCATCACAAGTCAATTGTTGAGATTACTTCTGTGAATGGAACCAGTTAAGAAAACGCTTCAGTTGTGACCAGTGCTTCCAGTGCCCCTTTCCCCTAATGCCCACGCATACGCATGTATCACTGATTACCTCATTTGGTCCCACCCACTTGGGTGCAAACCCTGTTCATTTTGGGTTTATATTAACCATCACCTTGGTCCCCACCTAGTGGGGTCTGTTGTTGCCTTTCAGATTTATCTGTTTCCATGTCCTTAATCATTGGATGGTCCCTGACTTCCTTCCTTAACTCATGCAATTGCCTACTCATTTCCCTCACATAGTCTCACACGCTTCCCATTAATGGTCCTAAATCTCCCACTCCTACTATGGTTCCCTCAGGTAACTGCATTGCTCTCATCATTAGTTCAAATGGGGTGTACCCGGTGGTCCTGCGTGGTGTAGCCCTAAGGCACATCAGAATATTGGGCAATACTGTTGCCCAACTGTTCCCTGTCTCTTAAATTGCTTTTGCTATTGATTTTTTTTTTTAAAGTTCAGTTCATACTTTCCACAATCCTCGAGCTCTGTGGGTGGGAGGGAATGTGGAATTTCTGTTTAATCCCCAGAAATTTACACATTTCTTCCTGTGAATTGAGTTCCCTGATCTGAATCCATCTGGGTAGGCACCCTCTGCTCCTTCCAGTCTACTATTTCTTGCTGCTGTCCCACATTGGACCTCAATTCCTTAAGCTGTCTACACAACTTTACAATGCACCTTCTTATCCTATCTTTCAATGGCTCAGTATCTTCACTTCCAGTGGAGGTTCTCTCTGGGAGTCGCTTAACTCTGCCTGTCATCAGGGTGTTAATCCTGTTGTCGTACTTTTTGTAGCCCACAGGTACATTAATATAGTTAGCAATACATCTATTTAGCCTTTTTCCTGCTTTCCCTTTACCTGTATCCATCTTGTGGTAAATTGTTGTTAAGTTTTATTTCTCCTTACCCTTCAATTGCCTCAACTACAGATTCCACATAGTTTTACCTCTAAGGGGTATTTTTCCCTGACCATGATCATCCTAAGATTCTCGTGAGGTCAGTTTCTCTGTTGTCTTGATCATTTTAAATGTTTTCTTACTCTTTGGGCTATATTAACTATGTCATGTCAACGGGGCTCTCTGTTTCTAGATCTTCGCTTGCTTATCTCCCCCTGTGCAGTTCCAATGTCTCAGTTGTTGGCCAGATTATCAAAATCAGTTCCCATAAAACAGTTTGTATATTGTGTTCTCTTTCCCTAATTCTTTCTGCTACTTTACTCATACCATTTTTACACAAGCAAAAGCTACCATCATATCTTGTTCAGGTTGTCTGGAGATACTTTACAGTCCAATAAAGTATTCTCATAACAGTTTTAAAACAGAAATCAGGCATTGACAGGTTTTATTTCCTTATCTTCTTCTCAAACAATATTTTATTGTCTCAAAAGTAACCCACTAAATTATGTCTGACCCTTTTTTTTAGAATTATCCCAGATTCATTAATTCAGCCAAAAATTGTATTTCTGCCAAACTTTTTGAACAGACTGACAATTACAAAAAGCTCACAGCATTTGAATTACTGTCAATTGTTGTAAAATTTTTAAAAAATAAAAATTCCCTTTTGAGAACTTTATCGGGAACCAAATTGCATTTTTTTAAACTTTGTAAGAACTGTAATTTACACTATCAAAATTAAACTACCTCTTTCCCATGTGTATTGGTTTGTATCCAGATTAAAGGTCCCATATGTTTATTGACATATTCTTTATCTTGGATAGCTTCCTAGCTATTCAAAAATAACCTTCTAAATTACACTGCACTTTACATCTCAAGGTTGTCCCAAATTCAAATAACAGTGCTGTTGGGATGCAGATTTCCTTTCAGATTTAACTAATCTCATCAAAAGAAACCCCTTTTTATCCATTGGAACCCTCTAAGCCATGTGTTTATGTCTTTTGGTTTTCCTAGAATCCTTTTTGAATTTTGGGTAATTTTTTTTCCTCAGAATTTTAGAATACCAACTCATATGAGCTAATGTAACTTGTATGTATAAATCCCAATCAGCTTGGAAGCTGGTGATACTAGTCTGCAAGGGTTGGTTCATCTCAAGTACAAAGATTTGTTCATCTCAAACAAAGTGAAAACCCTTTTATCTTTACAATACCTTCAAATTGCAGTTTTTGCCAGAAATCTCAACTCAAGCCTGATACTCAAAACTTTGGAATGCTTGAGTATACTTTTCCTTTAATCTAATATGGGGTTTTCGACTCTAAAATGCTGAACTACACACACAAATGACAATTTAGGGAAGAAAACACATTAAAGCTCACATACAAATGCTTCCTTGCACACAAACAAACACATATATAAAAGTATGTATTTATGTTCCTATAATATTGAACTTAATGACTTAAAACTCTCATACTCTAAACGAAACTTCAAGTAGCAGTGTGGGGAATAAAGGGATTTTGGAGGCTCCACCTATAGGGACAATCAAACTGACTGAAGCTCACATTTCCTCTGCTCCTGCCTGTCACTGCTCAGTAACTCCCCTAGGGGTACCCCCTTTCTCTCTCTCTCTTTCTCTTCAGCACAAACAGCTCTTGTAACTTAGATCAATTCATTTTGTTAAGTTACAAAAATTCAGTAGGGGACCTTTCAGGTCCCTATCAGCTTTCCACATATTCTTATTCTCTGTTGTTCCGCTATGAACCTTGTGATGGAGTCTGCGGCTTCCCAGCCGAGTTCCATAGCACTTTCCTGTTTTCCTGACGGCATTCTTTCTTATATTCCCGTTTGGCTCTGTGCAGTTAGTCCGTGCAGCTCTGATAACTTAATTACTTGCAGTCTACTTGTTTTCCCCAGGAGTCTGGCCTCTGTGCAGCTTCAACTATGGTTCTATTTCAAAGCGTAGCCGGCCAGCACAGCTCCGTCTCCTCTCACGAAGGTGGTCCAGCCTCCCCGCACAGCTTCAGCTCTGCTAGCCTGCCAGCACGGCTCCGTCTTTTACCCCGATGCCTCCTGTCCTGAGTCCTCCTCCCAATTCTTTTCATACTTGACCGGACCATTCTTGGGTAAGCTTACTGCATTAACTATGGGTGGTAAATAAAGTATACTCACCCACTTTGCAGAGTCATCCCGAGGATCCAATCCGAGTATCCTGCTAACTATGCCAAACTGTTGTGGTATCTTTGACGAATGAACCACAGGAGGCTCAGGTACAGGTTACGATCGTTTATTTAAGCAATTGCAAGGAGAGAGCCACCTCAAAGCAGCTTGAGGTAGAACTCTACCAAATCACAAGTTGATTTATACACTACTGATCACATACAAGAACATTGTTTAGATTCCAATCTTGTCAACATATAGGTACACACAGCCCCCTACACCCAGGCAGAGCTTTTCCCCCCAATCTAAGCTGGAACCATCTGGCTTTTCCTTATCTGTTGAATTGCACACTTAATCTATATTATTTTCATCCTCTGACTTCAGTCAGGCTCCCAAGGCCTTCCTGTTGTTTGAAGGCCCTAAGGCTGTGCAAGTTTCATCTGATAATCTGTTAAAGTACTGAATAGCACTGGCTGCCTGGAGATTTTAAGTAATTCATTCCCTTTTAATAAATTCTTACTGTATTTCCCCTAACATAACCAATTCTCAATTCATACCAATATGTTATCCCCAATCCATATGCTTTAATTTTACACACTAACCTCTTATGTGGGAATTTATCAAAAGCTTTCTGAAAATCCAAATACACCACATCCACTGGTTTTCCCCTATCTATTCTGCTAGTTAGGTCCTCAAGAAATTCCAGTAGGTTTGTCAAACATGATTTCCCATTCATAAATCCATGTTGACTTTGTCCAATCCTGTTGATATTTTCTAAGTGTCCTGTTATCACCTCCATTATAGTGGGCTCTAGCATTTTCCCTATTACCAGATGTTAGGCTAACTGGTCTGTAATTCACTGTTTTCTCCCTTCCTCCTTTTTTAAATATTGGGGTTACTTTTGCCGCCCCCCAATCTGCTAGGACTATTCCAGAATCTGCTGAATTTTGGAAGATGACAATCAATGCTTCCAATATTTCCATGGCCACCTCCTTTAGTACCCGGGGATGTAGATTATCAGGCCCTGGGGATTTATAGCTTTCAGTCCCATTGATTTCTGCAGCATGATTGTTTTAGTGATACTAATTTCCTTCAATCCGTCCTTCTCTCTAGACCCTTGGTTCCCTTCCATTTCTGGGAAGTTATTTGTGTCTTCCTCTGTGAAGACAGAACTAAAGTAGTTGTTTAATTGCTCTGCCATTTCCTTGTTCTCTATTATAAATTCTCTCACTTTGGACTGTAAAGGACCTACATTTGTCTTCACTAATCTTTTTCTTCTTACATACTTATAGAAGCTTTTGTTGCCTACTTTTATGTTCCTTTCAAGTTTACTCTCATACTCTACTTTTCCCCTCTTAATCAATCTCTTGGTCCTCCTTTGCTGAATTCCAAATTGCTCCCAATCCTCAGGCTTGCTACTTTTTCTAGCAACTTTATATGACTCACCTTTGGATCTAATACATCCTTAATTTCTTTTGTTGGGTCATTGTTGGGTCACTTTTCCTGTTGTGTTTTTGCGCCAGAAAGGAATGTATAACTGTTGCAATGCATACATTTGTTCCTTAAATGCTAGCCATTGTCTATTCACCATCATGCCTTTTAATGAAGTTCTCCAATCTATTTTAGCCAACTCACACCTCATACCTTGGTCATTTACTGTGTCTAGATTTATGACCCTAGTTTCAGAACAGACTACTTCACTTTCCATCCTAATGAAGAATTCCATCACATTATGGTCACTGTTTCCAAAAGGACCCCACAAAACAAGGTTATTAATTAACACTTTCTCATTGCACAATACCAAATCTAGGATAGCCTGTTCCCTAGTCGGTTCCTCAACATACTGGTCTAAAGAACCATCTCATACACAGTCCAGGAATTCATCCGCCACAGCATTATTTCTAATTTGATTTGTAGATCAAACTCATCCATGATGACTGTAGCACCTGTTACGATCCCAGCTGATTTTCTACTGGATGAGCTTGATCCCAGGATGGAACCCGACTTGATAGATCCTAACTTTTATTTTTTGTTTGGATACATGGAGAGTAGCTAATGAACAGATTCACTGAAGTCAAATGATGAACTTTTAACAAAAGAATAAAACTTATATTTAATAAGAACAGATGAACTATATTACAATACTCCTTCAGCCACAACTATAATTTTACAGATATATACAGATTTGTAAGGATAACACTAGTTACAAAAACTATCTTACACTCTAATGTTAACAGTAAGTACACTGTCCATGTAAACCAATGGGCAACCTGTGGTCAGACACAGCACACTCTGAAACAAAGTGCCAGGTGCCACCCCAAACAGAGGCTATGGATCTCTTCTCAACTCCCCCCAGATGTTTGTCACACCATGAGCCAACCAGCCTCACTGAACTCCATCTTTCACAAGAGGGTTTCCAATCTCCAAGAATTCACTTTGGAATTTTCTACCAAACTGACGCTTTCTCTCAGGCACCTTCCACAAGGGTCCACCTCCAGGGTTTCAAATTCTTCTTGTGATGTTCCTCTCCCCTGAGCACTACATACATTCAAACTTTCTTCCATGCACTCTCTCTCTCACCCACTCAGCCATCAACAGTACACCACTGTTCCGTGTGCTCATAGCCCATTCAGACCTTCACTTGTCTCTTTGGACCTTCTGATTTCTCACAAGCCATTCTCACTTTAAATCTGTTTCCTGCAGCATTCACCCTTCAAGCTTGAAGTCTTCCTCTGCTCCTCACTCTTAACTTCTCTTAACAGGACCTTTGCCAGGTTCTTTCCTTCCTTAGACTAAAAGGTCTTCTTGGGACTTTCTCCTGTTCCACACCCCTGGATTTTGGGACCTTTCCATTCTTTTGGGAAATCTGCTCTCACTCTACAACTCTCTATCCCAGTGTCCAGTCTCTCTGGAGTCCTGGCTTCAACTTCAGTTTGGCACTTGCTATCTGCCCCTTTTCATGTCCTGCCTGTCCGGGCATCTGCTTCCAGCTGCACTCAAACTGCTGTTTTTTCTGTGAGTATGTGTGTGGTGGTGGGTCTCCCTCTCTGGGCCCCTGTTGCTAGGCAACAGCACATTTTTTTCTACTCTTTTGTTTCCTTTAACTTCTCCCCAACAGTCATAAAAATCTTATTAGAAATGCGGGTATACAAACAGCTTTAGACCTGCTGTCTCCACTAAAAATGAAACTAAATCCCAGGTTTCACATTTTAAAGTGAAACTAAAACTCACCTTGGCCTTTTCTTGACACACAAACACAGAAATATGGATCAAACTTAAACTTTAAAGCTTAACTCATTCCTAACAAATATAACTTACTTAAACTATCTCTATTTCCTAACAAACCCTTGTTACATGCATCTCTAGTTTCTTGTTTAATGCCATCCTTTACCTTATCACTACTGTTTGAAGGCCTATAGACAACTTCCACTAATGTTTTCTACCCCTTGTTGCTTCTTAGCTCCACTCAGACTGATCCTACACCTAGATTTTCTGAGCCAATATCCTCTCTCACTATTGCATTGATTTAACTCTTAACTAATAACATCATGCCACCTCCTTTTCCTTTTTGCCTGTCCTTCCTAACTATCGAGCACCCTTGGATATTCAGTTCCCAGCCTTGTTCATCCTGCAGCCATGTCTCCATAATCGCAGTCATACCGTAACCATTTACATCTATTTGCACTGTTAATTCATTTACCTTCTTGCAAGTGCACCATGCATTCAGATACAGTGCATTTAGATGTGTCTTTTTAACATTTTTACACATCTTTTTTGATTTATGGCACTATTTGCTGCTAGCCCTTGTTTCCTCTGCCTTCCATTTTTGCTTTCTACTTTTCTGTCTTTCATTCCTATCTTTGTTTCCCTCCTTGCGTAACCCGCTCAGTTTCCCATCCCATTGTTTAAACCCTCCACTACAGTACTAGCAAATACCCCTGAGAGGATCTTGGTCCCAGTCCTGCTGAGGTTCAGCCCATCCAGCTTGTACAGGTCCCATCTTCCCCAGAAATGGTCCCAATGCCTCAAGAATCTAAATCACTCCATCCTACATCGTCTCTCCAGCTAAGCATTCATCTGGTCTGTTCTCCTATTTCTGATCTCACTAGTATGTGGCACTGGGAGTAATCCTGAGATTACTAGCTTTGAGGTCCTGTTTTTTAATTTATTTCCTAGCTCCCTTTATTCTGCTTTCAGGACCACAATCCTCATTATTACCTATGTTGTTTGTATCAATATGGACCACAACCTTTGGCTGTTCACCCTCCCCCTTCAGAATGCCCTTCAGCCACTCAGTGACATCCTTGACCCTGGCACCAGGGAGGCAACATACCACCCTGTTTTCACGTCTGTGGCCGCAGAAACATCTATCTGTTCCACTTAGGATAGAATCCTCTAACACTATTGCTCCCCCCACCCCACACACACACCATGCAGTTGAGCCACTTGTGCTGTCAAGGGCTTGTCTCTTGCTGCATTCCCCTGGGAAACCATCTCCCCCAGCAGTATCCAAAATGGAAAATCTGTTAGCGAGGGTGATAACCCAGGCACTCCTGCACTACCTGCCTAGTGCTTTTACTCTGTCTGGCGGTCACCCATTCCTTTTCTGCCTGTGCACTCTTTACCTATGGTGTGACCACCTCACTGTATGTGCTATCCACGAAGATCTCAGCCTTGCGATGCTCCACAGTGTCCCCAGGCGCTGCTCTGGCCCCGAAACACAGATTTTGAGTAGCTGCAGCTGCTGATACTTCCTGGGCACATAGTTGCCCTGGACACTGGAAGTGTCCCTGTCCTTCTATACCATACAGGAGGAGCATGCCACTTGGCCCAGCTACCCTGCCATGACTTACCCTTAAATTACTCCCTTAGTTTTACTTCCTCTATTTTAGAGAATATTAGGGACAGAAAAATATTCACCAGGTCCTACTTACCAAGCCTGCTGCTTTCCTTACTTAGGAAAGGTAGAAAATGAAAGGATCCCTCCTTCTCTCTTCTTTGAACATCCTCTCACCAAACTCCAATTTAAGCACTCTCGTGCAGCCCAAAACAACACTCAATGCACATGGGTGGCCAGTGTGTAGTGCGCTTCATGGCTTTACAAAGCCCCACCCACCTCCGCCCCACTCCATGACAATTGGCAGCAGCTTTGCCCACTGGATTGCATGCTGTGCTCTCAGCTCAGGTACCGGCTTTTTCCTAACCCACACTGGATGGCTGTATTTTTATCTTGAACTATGAGTGATACTGGTCCAAACCTTAATAAAGACATTTCAAGGGGCTGTGAGCACCTCCACCAGTAACTGCACCACTTTCGCAAGGGGATTGTACAACTTGCACAGTCATCTAATTGTTCTGCTGCTCCCTAAAACACACATTAATTAGCAGTCTGCACCCAAGGGGGAAAATTTCTGGAGCATTTGGTGCCATATTCATTGTTTTACATTGCTTGAGTGGGCAGAAAAGCTTCAGAGGCCCGACTCCAAGCATGTCAATGGAGCTGCTGCTAAATGGTCTCAGCTCTGGAAGAATTTTCACTTTTGACAAGCTTATCCAAGTGCGAGGCCACTTCTCTCACCCTCCGCACACCACCCCCCTCTCCTGCCCTGGCATCTGCTTCTGTCCTTCCATCAGTCTGTGCTACCTTGCCCACCCCTCATCCCCTGCCCCCACCCACTCTTGCCCTAGCACCACACTGAAAGCAAGCTGGGAAAAAGTGACTTGCCTGTGCCCGCTCCCAAATGCACTGTGCTTCTTTCTTGATGTCCTACGGGTGATCCTTGCAAGTACTGCGCAAGATTGTGTGCACTTACATACAATTTCCCCTTGAAGTTCAGCTCGCCAGATGCATGCCTGTTAAAGGCAGTCATAAATCATGCCATTTTGAAGTCATGTTGACGTAGGAGGTAAATTTGATGTGGGGGGATGGCTCTGGTGTATGGGCACAATGATAAGATGCAAATGCATTAACATCCTAACGTTGGATGGTGGAAACGCAGCCTGCCATTGACAGCCGGAGCGAACAATTGCAAATTGGTTTCATGACGGCGTAAAACTAACTTTTGGCCTTCTTGCCATCTTGTCCGCTCACGTCGCCAATCACATCCACCACCAATGGGAGCGGAAAATTCCATACCAAGAAAATAAAAAGGATTGTTAAAGGTACTTTAGCTGCTGAAACACTGTTCTTGTGAAGACAGTGGATATGAGATTCTATTCGTCAAATATTTTAAGCAAGATTCTATACAAGGGGCATGCTGAAGATGGTATGCCCATTGAATGTTATGTAGGATTTCTCAATAATCCTCCCGGATGCCAGTAACACTGTGAGTCAGCCAATCTAAGTGAAACACAGTCTCTCTCATGAGGGATTCTAATCTTCACCTTCAAAGATCTCACCTTCTGATTCTCTCCAAATATTACTCCAACTTGGATGGACCTCAATGATGCCCATCTCTCAGGTTTTCAATCTCACCTCCCAAGATTCCATTCCCTTGACTTCCTGAGTATGCACTCAAGTGCTAAGTCACTTGTACATCTTCAGCTCTTCAGCCACGTCAAGCAGCATGCTACTGCTCCAAAGGGGTACCTTCACCCCAATGGGCTGCAGCACAGAGTCATCAACCTTCTGCTGCCTTCTTGGGTCTTCAGGGCTTCAGGGCTCTTCAATTGCCCGGGCTTCTCCTGTACCTTCTTCATTTAAAGTCTGCTACCCACACCCCTTTTCTTGTTTTGAGCCTGTTTCTCTGCTCCTCTCTCTATAACTGAACTGGGACCTTTTCCTGTCCCTGTACTCTCTCTCAGACTCATCTTTTGGGACCTCTTCCTGTCTTGTCTCCTTTCAGACCTCTTCCTGTCACCTCTCCCTGTCCCCTAGTTGGGACATTAGTCTTCTGTGGAACTCTGTGTCACATGACCCAGGTTTTCGCTCCTTTTATTCTTCATGCACAGGCATGCTGGGCCGGTCTCCAGCCCAAGGAACTCAAAACTGCCAAATTGTGCATGTGCAGCCTGCTCCCGGTCTGAGCATGGGCTCATTCGGAGATGTGTCAGGGTTTTAGAGTTCTCAACCTCCTGCTCTCCAACAAGGTCAGCATAGTTTTCAACACCTTGCTGAGTGTAAATGAGTAAAGGTTATGAGTTGACTTTGCTAGCTTGAAACAACGCAGAAGTGAAAGAAAATCTCGAAAGTTACAAGTCATCAAGTGCCTGATTGTTTTATAAAATGAAATGCTTATACTAAGAAATTGTTAGGGGTCCTAGAGCAGGGTTTTGAAGTTTAATATTTGGTACAGTATATGAAGCTTTTTGATTTGTTTTGAAATTTTGGTTCTGCATCTTAATACTATTTTTTAATTCGAAGAGAAAGATGGGAATCTTGATTGTATGCAGGTAGTGGGCATTAACTGGCGTTTCATTTGAGCATATATTAAGAGAAAATTATTGAAACTGGGGTGTGGTTGAGTTAGGGGGTGTATGCTTGTAATGTTTAACTCCATAAATGAATGTAAGACTGAGTAAAGATTCACTGTAGTATTATCCTTCACTTTTATGATAGCTATACTTATCTTAAAGTTGAGAGCGGAAGCCAGGACCTTCAACTCCCAATGGACCTTGGAGTTTTTGTACATGTGCAGACTGGGAGCAGGGTGTACACAAGACTGTTCTGCCATAGTGCGCCAAGGGGCTGGGAAAGGTATAGACCCCTTGGGCTGTACAACTCACCATAAATGTATGTGGTGAATACTAAATGTATCATAATTGTATTGAAGCACCGCAGAGTGGAACATGATGTACGTTGATAACTCAGATACCATTGCACTGTCTGTAATGATCATATTGAATTGACTGTAATATTCATTGATTGTATTGAAGTGATCCAAGTGTAAAAGTTGAAAATGATTGTATGTTTCATGATGGCCATTTAGGAATGTTTTGTAATGTTCTTCCAAATATTTTATGAATAAAGTATATTTTTTGAAAAAAAAATGTGCAGATCAGCATTTTTACATTCTTTGGCCCAAGTGCGCCTATGTCAGAACAAAGACAGTGCAAAAACCCTGGCCAGGTGACCAGGACCATCGGGAAGAGTCCCAGAGAGGGGACAGTGAAAGGAAAAGGTCCCAGTACAGTTGAAAAGAGAGGTACAGAGAAACAGACTTCAAGCAGGAAAAGGGTTGTGTGGAGCAGACTTTAAGTGAAGAAGGCACTCACAGGTTGGTGACTCCATGCAGCGGGCTGTTGGGGCAAAGGTACCCCTTTAGAGCAGTAGTGTTTTGCTTGGCATGACTGAGAGCTGAAGTTGTGCTTGTGAGTTGGTGTCTGAGTGTATACTTGGGAATCCAGAGTAACAGAATCTTGAGAGACAAGATTGAAACCCTGCGAAAGAGGGCTTTTATTGATGTCATCATGTGGAGAGAATTCCAAGACAAGATCTTCTAAGGGGAAGATGGGAAGCCTTCATGAGAGAGACAGGATTTCAGTGAGATTGGTTGACCCACAGTGTTACCGACGTCTGGGTGTGCTGATGAGAAATCCGTGCATTCTGTCTTGAATACATCTGCCATTTATTGTGTAGTGTGGTGTGTTCGACCACAATTGACTTGTTAACTCACATGTACCTCATGCTTACCTTGAATGTTAGAGAATAAGATACATGTTCTAAATTGTTTTATCTTTCTGAACTTGTAAAGTAAATTTCATTTCTGTTTGTTCAAAACCCATGGAATCTTGTGGTTTTATTCACTGAGCAAGTGTCTTAAATCTCAAATTTTGTCCACTTTAAACAAAACGTTATTGTTCCCTAACCAAATCTTAACAAAAACTTGGGGGTCTGCTCAAGGATCATCACCTTCTGGCTATCCAAATTATAACAATGAGCACTTATGCTGCTGGATATCTGGACCTAATGTTTCATCCACATCAATTATATCCTTGAGTCTTCATCCTGCTCTTTTTCGAGAATTTTCCTGACTCTGCACGAAAATTCAGCCCAGTACCCAGTCCAAAAAAGTTGATTTTGCAAGAATTTTGCCCAAATGCTTGTAGAGCTGGCTTCAAAAAGGACATGAGAATTTGTCCAATGGTCCTTCCGTCAAATCCAGAGGATGCAGTGAAGGCATTGCAGATGGAATTTCTCTAGTGCTCTTACGTGTTGCTGATACACAGTCCAAGTCTCACTGCAATACAGGAATGTGGTGTTGACAACTGCTCTGTACGCTAGGATATCTTTGCCATCAAACACTCTCTTCTTTAGGTTTCAGAAGGCTGACCTGGCACAGCGTGTCTGCTGTTGGATTTCCTTTGGTGGCTGCCAAGCATGGGAAATGCTCAATGTATTCCAGTGTTTCTCCTTTAATATGTATGACAGATTGAATATTTGGCTGACCGGGTAAGGCTTGATATATGAGTTTTGTTTTTGCAACATTCAAGGTCAGGCTGAGTTTCCTATATACAGAATTGAAGAGATCAAAAGTGGCTTACAAATCTGGTGCAGTGTGGGCAACAGACTGCAATCATCTGCAACCTATAGATCTTGTATATTTAAGATGGTCAGTTTTGTTTTGGCACAGAGGTGGCTGAGGTTAAAGAATTTCCAACTAGACGGTGTTTAATATTGACATCAGAAGGCAGTTGATCTTTGAGGTAAATAGCCACTGTCAGGTAGATTGTAAATCATATGGGGCTATCACACAGCCTTGCTTGACCTGGTCCCGATTTTGAAGGCCCTGTTTCAGATCTTCCACTCAAGACAGTTGCAGTCATGTCATCATGAAGAAATTGCAGCATTGTGATGAAAAGACTGTACATAAACAATGCTTTAAAAATAGCATGAAAATATAGCCTAATTCAACGTCAGACATTCCAGAAAGAGAGCAAAATGCAAAGCAATACTGGCAAGAGGAAGGATTGTAATAGAGATTGGAAGAGTGCTAAAAAACCTTTTAAGAAATATAACAGCAGTTGAAAGGAGAAGTTACAAACAAGACAGGATCAACATCTTCTTGTCAATGTCAAGAATACCTAAAATATTAGATGGCAAGAATTAAGAGAGAAATGATAGACCAACAGAGAATACTATAAAATATAAAAGCTTTTATACATGTTTTGAGGAATGTACTTGGTTTCTTTTTGAGGAATGTACTTGGTTTCTTTTTGTAAATAGGAATTTTTGAGAGATAGCAAATTATACCCTGTGTGTTCAGGTGTGGCTGAGTTTTCAAGCGGTTAATTTTTAGTAAATGTGAAATTGGTGCTTTACACCCGATGGACACGTTGGCCACTTTAACCTACGTAGGTTACTCATGGTACAAAACTTTTAATTATATAAATACTATTGTTGAGGTGAAGCCTGTTTATAGTTTCCAATTTAAAATCCCAGGCAATTTCTTTTTTTTTGATTTTGAACAAAATCTTATAGGAAGAGGTTATAGCCACTCCAGGGATGTATAGCTGCACTGGTGCTTCAGAAATATGGTTATAGTAACAGAAACATCTGCATCCCTTCTCCTCTGAGGATATACCTACAAGCCTCTGCTGACATCCCAGCCAGCTGACACTTTGGAGGCCAAAGAATGATTATCTGCAACAAAAACAGAATTACCTGGAAAAACTCAGCAGGTCTGGCAGCATTGGCAGAGAAGAACAAAGCTGATGTTTCAAGTCCTCATGACCTTCAACAGAACTAAGTAAAAATAGGAGACGGGTGAAATATAAGCTGGTTTAAGGTGGTGGGGTGGGGGGGGGGGGGAGAGAGAGAGAGAGAGAGAGAGAGAGAGAGAGAGAGAGAGATAGAGAGAGAGAGAGAGAGAGAAGTGGGGGGGTGGTGGTTGTAGGGACAAGCAAGCAGTGATAGGAGCAGATAATCAAAAGATGTCACAGACAAAAGAACAAAGAGGTATTGAAGGTGGTGATATTATCTAAAAGAATTTGCTAATTAAGAATGGATGGCAGGGCATGCAAGGTACAGCTCTAGTGGGGTTGGGGTGGATGCCTTAACTAGCAAATAAATAATTAAATAATTTCATTGATGATGACATATCTAGTGCAGGCAGTCAGATGGGATTGTTGTTATGTGGGGTTTGTGGACAAGATTGCTCCAGAATGGCACATGTGTAAGAAATGTCTCCACCTCGAGGCATGCTAGCTCAGAGTCATTGAGCTGGAGTTCAAGCTAGCGATACTCTCACACCTAAAGGGCAGGAGGAATTACGGATAATTTATTCTAGAATATAGTCACGCACCAGAGGAAAGCACGGAAGTGGACAGTATGATTAACAATCAGCTTGGTAAGGGAAACATAAGGAGTTAGTGAAGGAGATTGAGTAAATACTGCTCGTGTCCAACAGGTGCAAAGTAGCTGTGAAGATAAGAAGAAAGACTGTGGGAAAGACAACCAGATTTCTGACCTAAGCACCATGGAGCGGGTGGCTGTCCAAGGGCAGGACATGCAGAGTTGAAAAGTTGCAATTATAGAGAATTCTATAATTAGTGAGATAGGTATAGGTATTCTTTGTAGTCAGAATCAAGAGTCTTGAAGAATGTGTTACTAACTGGTGCCAGAGCAAGGGACACCTCAGCATAACTGGAAAATATTTGGAAATAGGCAGGAAGATCCAGTTGTTGTGATTTGTCAGAACCAACAATATAGGAAAGATTAGGGAAGAGGTCCTGCTAAGGAAGTACTAAAAATTAGCACAAAAGCAAAATACTGCAGGTGCTGGAAATCTGAAAAATATCAGAAAATGCTGGAAACACTCAGCATGTCTAGCAACACCTGTGCAGAGAGAAGCAGAGTTAACATTTCAGGTCTGTGATCTCTCATCAGAACCCAGGAATTAGGACCTACATTGACAACCAGGACCTTGAAGGAAATATTACCTGAATCAGGTACAAATTGGCATAGGGACAAATGGATCAGGAAAGTCAACATGTGCATGAAAGCACACTGACCAATGACAATGCCCAACAGCTCATGGGCAAGCTAGAAATTTAAGATGTATATTCCTTCTGTGAAGCTGCTTTAAGGGCTGATGTTGTACACAGGTTGCCAAATGCAGTGTTAATTGTAAATGAGCCATACATATTAAGCACCTTTGTTCATACATGCATGCCCTGAGCTGTTCCTATTACGGCATAACTGAGTCCCAGGAGCCTCATAATACAGCTTAAAAAAATTACAGCATGCGAGTGTGTAACTAGTTAGTAGATAGATATGAGTATCTTGCATGTATACTTAAGGTAAGTGTTTATTATGCATAATATTATTGCTGGGTTACCTGGTACATTGAGTACCAGGTATCTAATTTCCTCTATGTGAATTGTTAGATTGTTCAGAAAAATAACTGCAAGAACAGCTGGCCTGCACTCTTGTGTGCCATTATTCAGTGGGTTCAATGCATTATTGCACTTAACATGTGCTCTTCCACGTTATATTAACATGTTAATGTAGCTTCTCATTGGCTGGTTTGCAGTGCAGCCATTTGAATGTGCTTAATGATGTTGGTAAAATAAGATTAAATAGCTTAATTTATAATGATCAAAGTCTTAAATTAACATTATTAACCATTAACTTGTGCACTGACAACACTTTTTAAGCTAATGTAAATGATGTATGAGAGGTGTTTGTTTGCCCAAATCTAAATGCAGCTCTGGTCTGGAATGTATTAATGATGAAATAGATTAATAATCTGGACTATTAATCTCAGGTAAAAAAAAAAAAATCTGGGTGGTTTGTCATCTTCACTTCTGAACTCTTTAGACCAGGAATTATAAAATAAATATTTTATCAGTTTCGCAATAAAAATAAATGGGAAGAAATTATTTGAGGGAAATAAAATGCAAATTGATGTATTTTTTGGCAGCTATTCTATGGCAGTGAGAAATAGTTTCTGCACAAACGATAAGTAATGTGTACCCATGAATAGCATATACATGTGAACTCCTTAGAATAAATGGTTACATATATGTATAACCCAGGCATTAACATGAAAATGTATTGCATACAAATAAGATGTAAAACATGTGATTTGCTTCTATAAAAGTGCATACATCTGTGAAATTAACACTAATTAACTTAGTGTTTGATAATTTATATAGCACTGTAAATATGAATGATTATGCTTCACTTCATAAGATTATTCCATCTATCACAAACTTCAGCTATTCAGATATCTGCAGTTTGTTTTTTTGTCCCATACGTCCACCTTATTCAAATCCTAAGGATTTACATGCATAATAAAATTAGGAAAGTTAGGAAAGATAGAACAGAAAGATGTGCATGATTATTAGTTGATTGAACATTATTGAATGTTTCTGGACAATGTGAAACTTTGTTCAAGAAAGCTATTCAAACACAGGACTTGAATTTCAAATCACCGTGGCAGCAATTGATTGAGTCTTGATTTCAAATCCCTCCATGGCCTGGTCCCTCCCTATCTCTAATCTCCTCCTGCCCCACAACCTTCTAAGATATCTGTGCTCCACATCTCCAGCCTCTTGAGCATCCCTGATTTTACTTGCTCCACCATTGGTGGCTGTGTCTCCAGTTGCCTAGGTCCTAAGCTCTGGAATTCCCTCCCTATGTCTCATCACCTCTCTACCTCACATTCCTCCATCTTAAAACAGGCCTTTAAAACTACGTCTTTGATTACGCTTTTGGTCATCTAATATCTCCTTATGCAGCTCATGCCACATTTTGTTCTATAATGCCTCTAAGAAGCATTTTGGACACTCTATTACATTAATAGATACAAGTTGTTGTTTAGTATGGCACCTAATTAAACTAAAGTCGATGGGGATCAAGTGGAAAACTCACCAGGTTTGTTTTTTTTTATTGCCCATTCCTTAGTTGCCCTGAACCGAATTCCTTCCTAGACCAATTCAAAGGGCAGTTAAGAGTCAACCACATTGTTATGGGATTAGAGTCACAAATATACAGGTTTCCTTCTCAAAAGATCAAAGTGAATGAGTTGGTATTTTAGAACAATCCAGAAGTTCAAGGTTTTACCAAAAACAGCTATTTGTTTTTAGATCTTTTGCATGTTTGAAATTCTCATACTGCCATTGTGGGATTTGAACCCACATATTTTCAGCCATTGGATTACTAGTCCAGTAACATGGCTACTACATTACTGTAGTCACACAAAGGAAGATGATTGTGGTTGTTGGTGGTAAATCATCTCAGCACCAGGATCTTGCTGCAGAAATCCCTGAGGATTGCGTAATTATCTTCACTAGCTTCATCAAAGAACTTCCATTCATTATAATGTCAGGCATGAAACAGTTTGTTGTTGATTACACAGTGTTCATCTCCATTTGCAATTTTTCAAATAATGAAACAGCAAGACCTAGACAATACCAGGCTTGGCTGATAAGTGGTTATTAACAGTTGCATTGTGCTGGGAAATGCCTAACTATCACCAACTCCATTGAGCCCCTCTCTTCCAAGCCCCCATGAACAAGCTGGAGGTCACCATTGACTAGAAACTTAACAGGACCAACCAGATAAATGCCATATTTCCTAGAGCACATCAAATGCTGGATATTCTGAGCTGAATGGCTCACCTCCTGACTCCCTTGAGCCTTTCCACCATCTGCAAGGAAAAAATCAGGGATTTGATGGAATATTCACCATGAAGCTCAACACTATCCATGATGAGGTTTTCTTGATCAGCATGAATATAAAGAGTTACCACAGTTCCTTCCTAAAAATCTGAGAAGTGAGCTGGCTTTGGTGATATGGAAAGAGAAATTAGCACGTAGGATTGTAGATGAACAAATAAACTGTGCATGGAATTCAATATATCAGTGAGGTGGTAACATTTGGGTAAAAGAAAATAAAAATAGTAATTATGTTTAGGATGGGGGAAGCAGGATGAAATGGAAGAGAAGGAATTGAAAATTTGAGTTCACAAGCTGTTAAAAACAGCACATCATATGGTAAAGGCTATAACAAAAAAAAACTAATAGAGTAATAGGTTTTATGGCAAAAACTAAAGCAAAATGTAGAAACAATAGCAAATCTAGACTGCAGCAAGATTACTGTATGCAGTTATGGGCTTCACTCCATAGGAAATGTGTTGAGGTAATAAAGTGGGTTCTTAAGGATGCTGTCTGGTGTGAGGAAATAAAAATCCTTAAAATTGCAGCTTTTTTCATGAGTGCCCAAATAATTATAGGGTGGTTTGATAGAAGTCTTTAAAATTGTAAAAGGATAGAACAAGGTAGAAAGAAACAGATTGTTTCCAGTGGTTGATGGTCTAGATGGTAGGGTCATAGATATAAGATTAAATATAAGAGATTTAAGGCAGAGAACAGGTGAAATGTTTTTATAAAGAAGGTTGCAAGATTGTGGAATGTGCTACTAGAGTTAATAATTGCAACCCCTTGTCAACATTTAAGAATAGGTAGGGCAGGTGATGGAAGGAAAAGGGAGGAAGGTATATGAGTACATTGTGGGCACATGAGATTAGGCCACTGATTGAGTTCAGTATAGACACCAGACCAAAAGACCTGTTTCTGCATTGTACCCATGTAATTTGTATGCAATTCTATGTAAGCTCACAATTACAACAGCACCATAGGAATTACTGATGCTTAAATTAGATGTCTGAGTTCATGCCAGAACACACTAACTACAGCACTTGCATCTCAATAGTTTGTCCACACCAAATACCATTGGAATGGCTCTCTCGGGTAATGTTGTTTCCTGTAATGCTGTCCTCAAGATGCTGAAGTTTAAGTACAACATTAATCATCACTTGCTGAACAGGGGTGCTGGAGCATGAAAAGAAGTAATAATTATATTTTGAATGCGGGAAGCTGAATGACATGGGAGAGCAAAGGGTCCTCGGAGCTCAAGTTCACGTCCTTAAAAGCAGCATCTTATCTGGAAAGGCTGTTTTAAACAAGACTAATGGAAGGCTGGGTTTAACAGCAAAAGATGGGTTTAACAAGGTTTGTAGGAATTTTGGCCCCATTACAATTTCTCCACACCTTTAACAGCAAACATCAACATCAAATTTGTAAAAAACATCTACCCTTGTTACTGTTGTCACTGTGTGTATGCTGATACAGCAAACTTAGGGTCAGTCTTGCCTCTGCACTTGCATTGACATTTGTTCACCTGAATTTGTTAATTGTATTCAGAAGGGGCAGATACAACTATCATAAGCTTATGCATTGTTGGCATTTTAATTGTCTGAGGTAACTATTTGAATTCATTGTTTATTTAAGACCTTTGCTGGTCTTTTACTGGTGCTTTTACTACATCTATTCTTTTTTATGCATGATTTAATGCCTTAAAGCATCAGCTTCACTCTGATCTTTTGGTACTGGACCAGAAATAATGTATTCAATATTTGCAAAATTGAGAGGCTATCATCATTGCATTCAGCATTTGTCTGAACAGACATGTGCAATCACTTGAAAGATTCCAGTCTGGTATCTGCCTCTGCTGAAACTGAAGTAAATCCTCAGCTGTTTGATCAGTTGTTCAGAAATGATTTGGAGTAGCAGCAAATATGTATGGCATCTTTCTGGTGCATAACTATGTCCAGTCCCATCGTATCATTTCGAGTATGAGTTTCAGGATCATATACTGGATTACCTAGTGACTAGGAGCAGTTGGCAGAAATCTGCAAAGACCCTTGACATTTTTGCTTGTTTGAAGAATGACTCATTAGAACCACAGAACCAAAGAACACTACAGCACAGAAAAACAGGCCATTTGGCCCTTCTACTCTGTGCCGAATATTATTCCGCTGGTCCCATTGACTTGCACCCAGTCCATAACCCTCCAGACTTCTCCCATCCATGTATCTATCCGATTTATTCTTAAAACTTAAGAGTGAGCCCGCATTTACCATGTCAGATGGCAGCTCGTTCCACACTCCCACCACTCTCTAAATGAAGAAGTTCCCCCTAATGTTCCCCCTAAACCTTTCCCCTTTCACCCTAAAGCCATATCCTCTCGTGTTTATCTCTCCTAACCTAAGGGGAAAGAGCCTACTCACATTTACTCTGTCTGTACCCCTCCTAATTTTGTAAACTTCTATCAAATCTCCCCTCATTCTTCTACGCTCCAAGGAATAAAGTCCTAACCTGTTTAATCTTTCCCTGTAACTCAACTCCTGAAGACCTGGCAACATCCTAGTAAATCTTCTCTGCACTCTTTCAATCTTACTGATATCCTTCCTGTAATTAGATGACCAGAACTGCACACAATACTCCAAAGTTGGCCTCACCAATATCTTACACAACCTCACCATAACATCCCCCAACTCCTATACTCAATACTTTGATTTATGAAGGCCAGTATGCCAAAAGTTTTCTTTACAACCCTGTCTACCAGTGACGCCACTTTCAGGGAATTATGTATCTGAATTCCCAGATCCCTTTGTTCCTCCGCACTCCTCAGTGTCCTACCATTTACTCTGTATGTCCTACCTTGGTTTGTCCTTCCAAAATGCAAAACCTCACACTTTTCTGCATTAAATTCCATCTGCCATTTTCTGGCCCATTTTTCCCTCTGCAAGCTTTGAAAGCCTTCCTCGCTGTCCACAACGCCTCCAATCTTAGTGTCATCAGCAAACTTGCTGATCCAATTTACCACATTATCATCCAGATCATTGATATAGACAACAAACAACAATGGTCCCAGCACAGATCCCTGAGGCACACCACTAGTCACAGGCCTCCAGTCTGAGAAGCAATCATCCACTACCACTCTCTGTCTTCTCCCACACAGCTAATTTCGAATCCAGTTT
This sequence comes from Carcharodon carcharias, assembly GCF_017639515.1. Classification (NCBI taxonomy): domain Eukaryota; kingdom Metazoa; phylum Chordata; class Chondrichthyes; order Lamniformes; family Lamnidae; genus Carcharodon; species Carcharodon carcharias. The sequence goes on from NC_054471.1 coordinate 132,881,233, forward strand.
ACAACCTCTCTATGGATACCAAGTGTCTGAACCTTCTGAACTAACCTCCCATGTGGGACCTTGTCAAAGGCCTTACTAAAGTCCATGTAGATAACATCCACAGCCTTTCCTTCATCTACTTTCTTGGTAACCTCCTCGAAAAACTCTACAAGGTTCGTTAAACACGACCTACCACACACAAAGCCATGCTGACTATCCTTAATCAGCCCTTGGCTGTCCAAATAATTGTATATCCGATCTCTCAGAACACCTTCCAATAATTTACCTACTACTGATGTCAGGCTCACTGGCCTGTAATTACCTGGTTTACTTTTGGAACCTTTTTTAAACAATGGAACAACATGAGCTACCCTCCAATCCTCCGGCACCTCACCCGTGACTAAGGACATTTTAAATATTTCTGCCAGGGCCCCTGCAATTTCTACACTAGTCTCCCTCAAGGTCCGAGGGAATATCATGTCAGGCCCGGGGGATTTATCTACCTTTATTCGCTGTAAGGCAGCAGCACCTCCTCCTCTTTAATCTCTATATGTTCCATGACACTACTGCTTGTTTCCCTTCCTTCCTTATATACTATGCCATTTTCCTGAGTAAATACTGATGCAAAAAATCTGTTTAAGATCTCCCTCATCTCGTGAGGCTCCACACATAGACGACCACTCTGATCTTCAAGGGGACCAATTGTGCCCCTTACTATCCTTTTACTCTTAATATACTTGTAGAAACCCTTTGGGTTTACCTTCACATTATCTGCCAAAGCAACATCATTTCTTCTTTTTGCCTTCCTGTTCCTTCTTTAGTATTTTCTTACATTTTCTATACTCTACAAGTACCTCATTTGCTCCTTGTTGCCTATACCTGCTATATACCTCTCTCTTCTTCTTAACCAAATCACCAATATCTCTTGAAAACCAAGGTTCCCTATGCCTGATAACTTTGTCGTTAATCCTGACAGGAACATGCAAACTCTGCACTCTCAAAATTTCGCCTTTGAATGCCTTCCACTTACTGAACACATCCTTGCCAGAAAACAACTTATCCCAATCCACTCTTCCTAGATCCTTTCTCATTTCCACAAAATTGGCCTTTCTCCAATTTAGAATCTCAAATCGAGGACCAGACCTATCCTTATCCATAATTAACTTAAAACTAATGACATTGTGGTCACTGGACCCAAAATGTTCGCCTACACATACTTCTGTCACCTGACCTGTCTGGTTCCCTAATAGGAGATCAAGTATTGCATCCTCTCTCGTTGGTACCTCTATATAATGATTTAGAAAACTTTCCTGAACACATTTGACAAACTCCAAGCCATCCAGCCCTTTTACATATGGGAGTCCCAGTCAATATGTGGAAAGTTAAAATCTCCTACTATCACAACTTCCTGTTTCTTACATCGGTCTGCTATCTCTCTACAGATTTGCTCCTTCAATTCTCTTTGACTATTGGGTGGTCCATAATACAACCCTATTATTATGGTCACACCTTTCCCGTTCCTCAGCTCCACCCATATGGCCTCTGTAGACGAGCCCTCCAGGCAGTCCTGCTTACGCACAGCTGTGATATTTTCCCTGACTAGTAATGCCACTCCTCCCCCTTTCATCCCTCCCCCTCTATCACGTCTGAAACAACGGAACCCCAGAACATTGAGCTGCCAGTCTGCCCCTCCTGCAACCAAGTCTCAGAATAGCAATAATGTTGTAATCCCACGTGCCAATCCATGCCCTAAACTCATCTGCCTTTCTGACAATACACCTTGCATTGAAATAGATGCACCTGAGAACATTTCTATCATGTACAAACCTTTGATTTCTGTCTATACATGCATTCCTCGCTTGACCTTTATCCTTCTCCACCTCACTATCTGCTCTAACACTCTGGTTCCCCTCCCCCTGCAAATCTAGTTTAAACCCCCCAGAGCAGCACTAGCAAACCTACCCGCAAGGATGTTAGTCCCCCTCCAGTTCAGGTGCAAACCGTCCCGTCGGAACAGGTCCCACCGTCCCTGGAATATTACCAGGAGAATGCAGACCATTTTGTAGCTTAGATGTATTACCTTGAAAAGGTATAAAACTCTGGCACTATAATCAATAAAGAGAAATTACACACTGGCAGGGATCACCCATCAGTTTTCAGAGCTTGTCATAAAGCAAAGGATCCATATTTACATGTGAGCATGCAGACACATTATTTCTTATAAAAAATATTTAGTGCTATATCAGTTTTGCACACCTGCAACATCTATGGGTCCATAAATAATTATACTATAGAATGCTGCCTGAGGCAATGGAGCGAATGAAAGATGCTTAGAAATAATGGAAGAGTTGCTGGGAGAAGTCAAAATTGTTAAAAAGCAGCATAGGTGTTTGGCTTCAACTGGAATTTAATGCTAAGACAGGGCGCATATGAATCTATAATACCAAGCAAATAAACAAAGATTATTTTTAATTCATTAACTCCTAAGAAGCAATAGAAATGGCAGGGCTGGTGTTGAGATATGACAAATGTGTTTCAATGAGGGTAAATGCAGGATATTGCATATAGAAATAAGTAAGAATAAACTTCTACCTAACAGGAGGGTCCTCTGACTCCATTGGGAGATACTATGAGGGATATAGATTTGGGAGTGATTGCTCATCATACTCTAAGTATCTGGTCAGTGTGAGGCAGTTATTAATAATGCAAATTAGGGAAATGGTGTCTCAGGCCAAAAGACTGAGTCAGACTAAGTTAAACTAGCATTGCGCAGACCAATGGTGAGGTCAATGCTCGTTTAGAAGGCAGCACCCTGTAGATAGCCATGGTTCTCCAGTGGTGGATGTTCAGGCTTTTGGATGAATTGCCAATCAAGCGCACTGTTTTGTTATTGGTCTTGAATTACTATCCCTTAGTTGTGGACAAACTCTAATAATAGACTATCAAAAAAATGCACATCCCACAGCAGAGTAGTACTGCTGCATTTCCTTTAGCTATCCAACTGGTTACTTCTTCCAAAAAATTATATTGAATTTGCCACACATGATGCCTCTAGTAAATCATTAGCCATCCACACTAAAGATGACTCCTTAACTTTGCCTATGTAAGGTGTTAACCTTTCCTAGGCTTTGATCATTGACAAGGCCATCTTGCTTCACTTGCTTATCCCCTTCACCAACTCTGACCTCTCTAATCTCGCCATGTTCCTGGAATTTTATTTCGCCCACCTTCCTCACCAGTACACACTCCAACTGTTAATCCTACCTTCTCTGGCCCTCTGCCTGGCATAGCACCTAGTCAGCATTTAATCCTCACTAGTCACTTACAGTCTGCCATCCTTGCTGTTCCACCAGTAAAGTTTCACCTCTACTCTGAGGGGCATGGACACAAGAGCACTTTCTGCATGGCTGCTGAAGGACCCTGGTAGAAGCCTACGCATGACTTTACTTAACATGGGGACTTGGGCCATTGTCATTGCCCACATGATCTTGACAGTTTGGTGGTCAGATTTATTCTGCCTTCGCAACTGGTGAGCTGAACAGTCTTCTTTTGCTTGTTCTGCTGTTTAGGACTCTTTAGACCTTACTTTGTCTGGCACCTTTGCCCAGCCTTACCGCTATGGGTGGCCCTACCAGGAGAAAGGAACTCCTGACAGCATCACTGAAGGGATCATCGGAACACACAAGCCTCTCCAGCGCATCAAAGTGATGATCCACGGAACATGGACTGGCCTAGTTTATCTGAATCTACCCTCTCAAATCCCTTTGTCATTTTAAACACGATTAGATTTCTAAACTCAAAGAAAAAAAGCCAAGTTTATGCCACCTGTCCTCATAATTTAAGCCCTCATATCACTTCGGTAAACCTTCACTGTACCCTCTCCAAGACCAATATGCTGTTCCTGAGTTTGTTGTCCAAAACTGACCACAGTACTTCAGATAAGATTTCACCAAAGTGCTGTATAACCAAAATATCACTTCCTAATCATTGAAACCATTGAGATAAAGACCAGCATTCCATTATTTTTTTTAAATTTACTTTAGTATCTGTGCACTAACATTTAGTGATTTGTACACTTGGGCACCTAAATCCTTTTGTTTCTCCACAGTTCCTCCATCTGCACCATAAAAAATTCCAATTGTCTTTTGCAGAACTAAAATGAACAACCTTACGCTTCTCCATATTGAATTCCATCTGCCATAGATTTGCCTACTCACTTGTCTATGTCCCTTTGTAATATCCAGCTCCCATCCACATAGTTTACTGTTCCTCCTAACTTAATGTTATCTGCAAGCTTGGGTATATTGCTCTATTCCTTCCTCCACATGATTGATAGTAAGGGTGAAAAGATGAGGCCTCGTACAGATACCCTACAGATAGGGAACACCACTTGTCACATCCCACCAGCCAGAGAATATTTATTTTGTCTGCACTCGCTGTCTCCTACCTTCCAACCTATTACTGGATCTTGTGCCCTGACTTTATCTATTCAGCTGCTTCACTAGGCTGAACCACATAACGCAGAGCCACTGTGCCAGGCCAAATCGCAAACTATGTGTCCTGTTCATTTAGGTGCTTTCCTCCAAACCTGCATCATTACTCTTTTCCACCTCCATCTTACTCACATTCATACTTTGGTTCCCCCTGCTTTTGATTTGTCTGTTGTCCTCCTTGTCAGCCTCCTGAAGTCCATCATACGCGAACACCAATTTATCCAAAATTTCACTGCCTGCATCTTGCCCCACTAATCCCATTGGCTTTTTATTTCCCAAAACATTTAAACCAAAATTCTCCATGGTCTTGTCTCCATCAACCCTGTCCCAGCAACTGATCTTCTGATTCTAGCTTCATGTGCATCCACTCCATCATTGATGACAGTGGCTTTGGCAATCTTGATCCTACTCCTTGGAACTTCCCCTAAACCATTATGCCATGCAACTTCTCTGTCCAACCTTAAAACCTCTTTAAAAATGTTTCGTTTTGACCTTTCAAACTCTAGTGCTGGTACGTGTTCATTTCTGCTCTGTGAAGCATCTTGGGATATTTTTGATATTTAAAGCACTGTATAAATTCATGTTGTTATATCCCCTGGTGTTTCTGCATTTGCTTCTCCTTTCCATAACTCTTGGATTCATTTGTTTCCAGTAAGGTGACATGATTCTACTAAATCTTGTTCATTGGCTAAAATTGCAGGAGGTTTTTAGGATCAATATTCCACTATTCTTAATCTTATGGACCTGAAGGAAAAATTGCATTAACAAAAAATGCCCATTCAAGTACCACTGGGTCAGAAATGATTTACTGTATATAACAGGTTTAAAAATTCAATGTAACGCAATACACAAAAGGTGAAAGAAATTAATAACCTATTTTAGTTTCACAAATGACAGGACGTAATGTTCCAAATACTGTATATGGAACAAAGATATTTTCCTGAAATGAGAAAAGCTGAATATATCAGTATAAGCTGCTTTTCAACAATTTTGATCAATTTTAACAGCAACATCTTGGAATTTTAAAATTAATTATTTATTTGATTTAGCTCCTGAAAAAGTCAAACATGTAGAGGCAACATCACTAATGAAGTGCTAACGAGAACTGGTCAGAAATGCGTGTGGAATGTCATATGAGTAGATGACTGAGACTGACCGGACACGTACTTTGCCAGGTCTTCTTTGGTCAGCTCCATCTTCTTTTTCCATCTGGCGATGGGAGGCAAAGTACATTTAAGTACATTTAAGAATGGAGCACCACATGGGCTGGAGCGAGGTAAATTGTGATGGACTTGTGGCAGAGTATTGCTGCCCATTGTCCCAAATGAGACCGGAAGAACTAAGTCTAACAAAGTAAGCAGGTCCTAAAAGAGAACATTCTAAAATAGGCTGACCAATTACTGTTGGATATGCAGTTCCATCATGTTAACACAGCATGAAGGAATGGCAATATTTTTCAAATCAAGATGGAGTGATTCAGAGGGGAACTTGCAGGTAGTGCTCCCTTCTGTCTGCTGCCCTTGTCCTTCCAGGAATTAGAGATTGTGGATTTGAAGGGTGCTGTCAGAGGGTTTGGAAAATTGCTGCACAGGATTTGGGTGTCATTGGCAAGGCCAGCATTTATTGCCGAACCCTAATTTCCATTAACTGAATGTCTTGCGAGGCCACTTCAGAGTTAAGAATCAACTATGTTGCTGTGGGCCCGAAGTTATACATAAGCTAGAGCAGTAAGGACGACAAACTTTTTCCCTAAAGGACATTAGGAAACATGATGAGCTTTTGTGGCAATCCAGTAGTTACATGGTTACCATTAGTAATTTTTCAATAACTGAGTTTAAATGCCCCAGTTGCCATGGTGGGATTTGAACTCATGTCACCAGACCGTTATTCTCGGCATTTGAATTACTAGTCAAAAGACATTTATGCTACCATTTCCTTAAATAACCCATGGCGAGTTGCTCGAGTGTATCTTGTAGATGGTATTCACTGCAATGAAAGGGCGAGAGTAGTGGAGGGATTGAATGTTTAAGTTGGTGGATGAGGTGCCAATCAAGCGGTCTGCTTTGTCCTAGGTGGTGTTGAGCTTTTTGAGTACTGCACTCATCCAGTAAAATGTAGAGTATTACATCACACTCCTGTCTCATGCCTTGTAGATGGTGAACAGGCTTAGGGGAATCAGGAGGTGAGTCACTCATCACAAAATATCCAAAATCTGACCTGCTCATTGAGGGGGCTGGTCCAGTTAAGTTTCTGGTCAATGGTCATCACCCCAGAATGTTGATTTCTGGGGATTTAGTGATGGTAATGTTGTTCAAGGTCAAGTCCACCAGCAGGGGTGGCGGCACAGTGGTATACAGTGGGGAGGGAGTTACCCTGGGAGTCCTCAACATAGACTCCAAACCCCATTAAGTCTCATGGCATCAGGTCAAACATGGGCAAGGAAACCTCCTATATATTACCATGTTTGCCCTCCCTCAGCTGATGAATCAGTGCTCCTCCATGTTGAACATCACTTGGAGGAAGCATTGAGGATGCCAAGGGTGCAGCATGTCCTCTGGGCGGGGGACATCAATGTCCGCCATCAAGAGTGGCTCGGTAGCACCACTACTGACCGAGCTGGCCAAGTCCTAAAGGACATAGCTGCTAGAGTGGGTCTGCGGCAGCCAACAAGAGGGAAAAACATACTTGACCTCATCCTCACCAACCTGCCTGCTGCAGATGCATCTGTCCATGACAGTGTCGGTAGGAGTGACCACCGCACAGTTCTTGTGGAGACGCATGCCCGCCTTCACATTGAGGATACCTTCCATCGTGTTGTGTGGCACTACCACCTTGCTAAATGGGATAGATTTCAAACAGATCTAGCAACTCAAGACTGGGCATCCATGAGGTGCTGTAGGCCATCAGTAGCAGCAGAATTGTACTCGAACACAATCTGTAACCTCAAGGCCTGACATATCCCCCACTCTACCATTACTATCAAGCTGGGGGTCAACCCTGGTTCAATGAAGAGTACAGGAGGGTATGTCAGGAGCAGCACCAGGCATACCTAAAAATGAGCTGTCAGCCTGGTGAAGCTATAACACAGGGCTACTTGTGTGCCACACAGCATAAGCAGCAAGTGATAGACAGGGCTAAGTGATCCCACAGCCAACAGATCAGATCTAAGCTCTGCAGTCCTGCCACATCCAGTCGTGAATGGTGCTGGACAATTAAACTCACTGGAGGATGCGGCTCCACAAATATCCCCATTGTCAATGATGGAGGAGCCAGTACATCAGTGCAAAAGATAAGGCTGAAGCATTTGATACAACCTTCAGCCAGAAGTGCCAAGTGGATGATCCATCTCGGTCTCCTCTGGAGGTCCCCAGCATCTCAGATGCCAGTCTTCAGCCAACTTGATTCACTCCACGTGATATCAAGAAACAGTTGAAGGCACCAAAGGTTATGGGCCCTGCCAATATTTTGGCAATAGTACTGAAGACTTGTGCTCCAGAACTTGCTGCTCCCCTAGCCAAGCTGTTCCAGCGCAGTTCTAACACTAGAATCTACCCGGCCATGTGGAATGTTGCCTAGATGTCCTGTACACGAAAAGCAGGACAAATCCAACCCATTCAATTACTGCCCCATCAGTCTACTCTCGATCATCAGTAGAGTAATCGAAGGGGTCATCAACAGTATTATATAGCTGCACTTGCTTAGCAATACCTGCTCGCTGCTGCCCAGTTTCGGTTCCGCCAGGGCCACTCAGCTCCTGACCTCATTACAGCTTTGGTTCAAACATGGACAGAAGAGCTGAACTCGAGGTGAGTTGAGAGTGACTGCCCTTGATATCAAGGCAGCATTTGACAGGGTGTGGCATCAAGGAGCCCCAGCAAAACTGGAGTCAATGGGAATCAGGGGAAAACTCTGCTGGCTGGAGTCAAACCTAGCACAAAGGAAGATGGTTGCGTTTGTTGGAGGTCATTCATCTCAGCTCTAGGACATCACTGCAGGAGTTCCTCAGGGTAATGTCCTCGGTCCAACCATCTTCAGCTGCTTCATCAATGACCTTCCTTCCATCATAAGGTCAGAAGTGGGGATGTTCGCTGATGAATGCACAATGTTCAGCACCATTCACAGCTTCTCAGATACTGAAGCAGTCTATGTCCAAATGCAGGAGGACCTGGACAATGTCCAGGCTTGGGTTGACAAATGGCAAGTAACATTCGCACCACACAAGTGCCAGGCAATCTAACCATCGCTCCTTGATGGTCAATGGCATTACCATCATTGAATTCCCCACTATCAACATCCTGGGGGTTACCATTGATCAGAAACTGAACAGGACCAGCCATATAAATACTGTGGCTATGACAGCAGGTCAGGTGCTAGGAATAGTGCAACAAGTGACCCACCTCCTAACTCCCCAACGCCTGTCCACAATCTACAAGGCACAAGTAAGCAGTGTGATGGAATACTCCCCACTTGCCTGGATGAGTGCAGCGCCCAAAACATGAAGAAGCTGGACACCATCCAGGACAAAGCAGCCCGTTTGATTGGCACCACATTCACTTCTTACACCATCGATGCACAGTAGCAGCAGTGTGTACCATCTGCAAGATGCACCGCAGGAATTCATCAAGGCTCCTTCAACAGCACCCTCCAAACCCACAACCACTACCACCTATATGGACAAGGGCAGCAGATAGATGGGAACATCACCACCTAGAAGTTCCCCTCCAAGTCACTCACCATTCTGACTCGGAAATATATCGCCATCCCTTCACTGTCATTGGGTCAAAATCCTGGAACTCCCTTCCTAACAGCACTCTGGGTGTACCCACACCACATGGATTGCAGTGGTTCAAGAAGGCAGCTCACCACTACCTTCTCAAGGGCAACTAGGGATGGGCAATACTGGCCCAGCCAGCGAAGCCCACATCCCGTGAATGAATAAAAAAAGGGGAGATGGTTAGTTTCTCTCTTGTTGCAGATGGACTTTGCGTGGTTCCAATATATTGCCATATATCAACCAAATCTAGATGTTGTCTAGGTCTTCCTGCATGCAGGCATGGACTCTTTCATTATCTGAGGAGTTATAAATGGAACAGAATGCAGCAGAATCATCAACAAGTATCCCCCCTTTTGATGAAGGGAGGGTCATTGATAGCGTAACTAAAGATGATCGGGTTTAGTACATTACTCTGGTGAACTCCAGCAGCATTGTCCTCCGGCTGAGGTGATTGGCCTCCAGCAACCATTTTCCTTTGTGTTAGGTATAAATCCGACTAGTGGAGGGTTTTCCCCTCTGATTTCCACTGACTTAAATTTTTCTAGGGCTCTTAATGCCATACTCGATCACGTGTTGCTTTGATGTCAAGGACAGTCACTCTCACCTCCCGAATTCAACTCTCCCGTCCACATTTGGATCGAGGATGTAATGACATCAGGAGCACAATGTTCCTGGCAGAACCCAGAGTGGGTTATTGGTAAATGCCTCACTGTTGACTACACATTCCATCACTTTGCTAATGATTAAGAGTAGACTGATGGGGTGGTAATGGGTTGGATTGGAATTGTTCTTTCTGTGGATAGGATGTAATTAAGCAATTTTCCACCTGTCAGGTAGATGGCAACTTTGTAGATGTACTGGAACAGCTAGGCTAGTGGTGGAGCCGATTCTTGGACACAAGTCTTCAGCACTACAGCTGGGATGTTAGCAGGGCTCTTAGCCTTTGCTATATCCAGTTTGCAGAGCCATTTCTTGATATCTCGTTGGCTGAATTGAATTGGCTAAAGACTGGCTTCCATTATGATGGGGACTTCAGGGGAAAGCCAAAATGGATTATCCACTGAGTACTTCTGACTCAAGATGGTTGCAAACACTTCAGCCTATTTTTTTGTACTCACATGCTGTGCTCCACCAATATTGAGGATGGAAGTGTTCATGGAGTCTCAGCCAGTTAGTTATTTAACTGTCCACCATCATTCACAATTGAATGTATTAGGAATGCAGAGCTTTGTTCTGATATGTTGGTTCTAGGAGTGCTTAGCTATCTATAGGATGCTGGTCCTGCTGTTTAGCATGTATATAGTCCTGCATAATTTATTTTGGGGATTACATTCCCTCCAACTCCATAATTTCAGGACAAAAACCCTGGACTGACACATCCAATGCAGTACTGAGGGTGTAATGCATTATCAGAAATACTGCCTTCCAGATGAAACATTAGACTGAGGAACTGTCTGCCTTCTCAAGTGGGAAGAGACTATATAACTGTTACTATTGGATAAAGAGCAAAAGGTGCTGTCTCAGGCATCCTGGCCAATATTTTCCTCTCGACTGACATCTCTACAACAGATTATCTAATCAGTATAACATTGCTGCACGCAAGCTTGGCTGCCATGATTCCTACCTTACGACAGTGACTGTGCTTCAAAAAAATATTTTAAGTTTAAGAAAGGTGCTATACAAATGCCAGTTTTTCTTGCCAGGACATTTCCTGAGGACTGCCACCACTGAGGCAGCCAGCTGGATCAAAGCAAACAGATGAGCTGGTGCTGAGGGCACAAGGCAGCTCATCACTATTATTACAATGAGGCACATACCAAAATGGGTCATAACTGCTTTTTGCCCAGTATGTTTTCAGTCCAACAAGAAAGGTGACAGTCCTGGATCTATTCCCAGGAACTGAAGTGGGGCAACTAAGTAACAGAAGAGAAATAATCAACAAAAAAGTAGTGAGTCAGGTTTTATTGGTTGTTGACTGAAGGGCATGCAAGATGGCCACTACATACACCTGTCACTTTCCAGGGCACAACTTATCATAACTCCAACAAGTACAAGTTAAGATTATCAAATTCAGTTACAGGTGAAATGATGCACAGAAGTAAGCTAGTAAAACTAAATTCCTTTTCTGTATATACAGGCAAAGGAAGTAGTTGAAGGAAATAAAGAAAAAAGATATTTTGGGGATCATGAGCTCATTGAGATGACATTGTTAAGAAGAATCATGAGGGGCAACTAGAAGGGTATAATTCTATAAGGGGTGCAGGAAAAAGACCTCTGGGTACATGTGCACAAATCCTTGAAGGTAGCAGAGCGGATTGAGAAACTGGTTAAAAAAGGCATACGGATCCTAGGCTTTATAACAGACAAAGAATACAAAATAAATGAAATAATGATGAACCTTTATAAAACTCTGGTTTGGCTTCAACATCAGCTTCTCCAATCTTTCTACCCAGATTTGACACAATACTTCAATTGTCTTGGTCAGACCCCATCTGGTGTACTAGATTCAGCAGTTGGGAGTAATTTAGAATTCAGCAAAGGATGACCAAGAGATTGATTTTTGTGTGGTGGGGGGGGGGGGGGGGGGGGGGGGGGGGGGGGGGTGGAATATGAATATGAGTCTAAACTTGCAAGGATCATAAAAGCCAACTGAAAAAGGTTCCATAAGTATTTTGAATTAAAAAAAAACAAATGTAGGCCACTTAGTCTGAAACTGAAGAATTCATAAAACAAGGAATTGGCAGAGCAATTAAACAACCACTTTAGTTCTGTCTTCAAAGGAAAGCACAAATAACTTCCCAGAAATGCAGGGGAGCCAAAGATCTAATGAGAAGGGATTGAAGGAAATAAAGTATCACAAACAAATGCTGGAAAAATTAACAGGACTGAAAGCCAATAGAAGCCTAGGGCCCAATAATCTACGTTCCAGGGTACTAAAGGTGGCAGCCATGGAAATATTGGAGGTGCTGGTTGTCATCTTCCAAAATTCTGTAGCCTCTGGAACAGTCGCAACAGATTGGAGGGCAGCAAATGTAGCCCTGCTATTTTAAAAAAGGAGGGTGAAAACAGCAAATTGCAGACCAGTTGGCCTGTCAGTAGTAAAGAAAATGCTAGAGTCTATATAACAGGACACTTATAAAATAAACAGGATTAGACAAAGTCAACATGGATTTATAAAAGGGAAATCATATTTCACAAACCTACTGGAGTATTTTTTTTCAGGGCGTAACTAGCAGAATAGGTAAAGAATGATGGTGGATGTAGTCCATTTGGATTCTCAGAAAGCTTTTCAGAAATTCCCACATAAGAGGTTAGTGTGTAAAATTAAAGCACATGGGATTGGGGCAATATATTGGCATGGATTGAGAACTGGTTAGCAGACAGTAGGAATAAATGCATCTTTTTCCAGAGTGGCAGGCATTAACTAGCAGGTTACACAGAGATCAGTGCTTGGGCTCCGGCTATTCACAATATATCAATAATTTGGATGAGGGATGTAATATTTCTAAGTTTACTGATGAGACGAAACTTGGTGTGAATGTGAGCGATGAGGAGAGTGTTAAGAGGCTTCAAAGCAATTTAGACAGATTTTGAATGGGCAAATACATTGTAGATGCAGTATAACGTGGATAAGCGTGGAGTTTGCCATTCTGTCTTTCCTACTGAAGTAGATGAGTATTAATTAAATGGTGATAGATTGGGAAATGTTGATGTACAAAGGGACCTGGGTGTCCTTGTACACCAATCACTCGCATGTGCAGCAAGCAGTTAAGAAGGCAAATGGTATGTTGGCCTTCATTGCGAGATGACGAGTGTACAGGAGCAAGGATGTCTTACTGCAGCTGTACAAGGCCTTGGTGAGACCACACTTGTAGTGTGCACAGTTTTGGTCTCCTTACCTAAGAAAGGACATACTTGCCATAGAGGGAGTGCAGCGAACGTTCACCAGACTGATTCTTGGGATGGCAGGATTGTCATATGAGGAGAGTTTGGGCCGATTAGGCCTGTATTCACTGGAGTTTAGAAGAATGAGAGGAGATCTCATTGAAACATAAAATTCTGACAGGATGGACAGACTGGATGCAGGAGTGGTGTTTCCTCTGGCTGAGGGGAGTCAAGAACAAGGGGTCACAGTCTCAGGACACAGGGAAGACCATTTAGGACTGAGAAGAGGAGACTAGACTTCACTCAGGTGAATCTGTGGAATTCTCTACCACAAGGGGCTGTGGAGGCCAAGTCACTGAATATATTTAAGAAGGAAATAGACAGATTTCTGGACTCCAAAGGCATCAAGGGGTATGGGGAGAGTGCAGGAGCACAGCGTCAAGATAAAGGATCAGCCACGATCGTACTGAATGGCGGAGAAGGCCAGAAGGGCTGAATGACCTAACCCTGCTCCTATTTTCTATGTTTCACTTTTGAGTACCTCACCTTATAAAGGATGTATTGACATTGGAGCAGGTGCACCACATGTAATGTGATATCAATAATTAGTTCATTTCAAACTGATTTAATTGGGAAGTGTTAATAAAAATTATACTGACACTTAGCTCTCAGACAGTTATTCTTTTAATTAAGTACCATATGTATCCCTGATGATAGTCAGCAAAGACCGAGGTGATATATAGGACTCTACCCATGAGAAAAACCTTGGAAAACAGAAAGGGAAAAAATAAAGCACAGGATTCCATAACAAATTGACATCAGCACCATGTGTTTATTATCTTGCAAGTGAATGCCTTTAGGAACCACAAGGAGAAAACTTGGAAGTAGTTTTAAATGCCTAACATTCCACAGAATTGCTGGCAGATACAATTAAAATCAAGTTTTTTGATAAACCTGACAGCTTCATGGTCATTTATACTGATACTTACTTATTTCCAGATTCTTTTAAATTGAACTCAAATTCTCAAATGAAGTGGTGGGACCTGAACTTGCATTCTCTGGATTAGTTCAAAACTCTATTACTAATCACTATACTACCCTAGAACCACTGGATTTCCACTACACTGACGAAATATGCTACACAATGACAACTAAGAAGTGACTATGCTACCATATAGAATCAGACAGCAGTAATTTCATCATCCTCCTAAAAATCAAGGAATATTGATGACCTCAGGCCTAGGAACATGTTCAAATCCTGGGTGAGTCAGCCAAATAAGATGCATGCAAAAGAATGTCAAATCCTTTTCCTGTTTGTTGAGTGTGTTGCCTTCCCTCATGAAAGGCCTTTGTAGCATGCATCTTCTTTTCCATCCGCTCAACATGCCTTAAAGCCGCAGTCCTACAATATGGTACCTCAAATGAAAATGATTCACTCTTAAAGCATTTGAGCCATATTCATAATTTAGGAAAAAATGCCCCCTTAAGGGTTAAACTGCAATTTATATATTGCTCTCTCAGAAGGATTACGATGGAGCTTTTGTTTGTCATTATCTGTCATAATACAGTATTCCATTCATAAAATCCAAGTTTTATTTGTAAAAATTGGTTTTACATGGTGTACACATTACCAAAGATTACAACTATGAATAGACCTTGGTGAAATGAAGCTGGCCTTCTCTGCATAACATCGCAGTGACCAGCTTTGAGGGAGAAGTGCTTAGTCACTTATACATTCAGCACGTTTTCATCTGGATTTCAGTGTAGTTGGCACTGTTTACTTGGTTTAGGCAAGGAAAACTTAGTCCCTTTCGCACCAACCCCCCCCGCCCGCCCAAAAAAAATGAACTCAACCTTTGGAGTGGAACAATTATTACACTACATAAAATAAACGGAGAAAGAACCAAAGTTGATTTGTGAATTAAGGGAGATTAACACTTTGAAACATCGAGCAAAAACAATAATCAAAATAAAACAACCATCCACCATCTATATGGACACCTTAGGACTGGATTTTCAACTGCAAACAGAAAATATTGCAGTGCTAATAATACTCTGCTTTATCTCAACAACCTATGAAATAATTTTCCTTATCCAATGCAGGTTACTGTCAAGTAGAAGAAATTACCTGTGCCATCGTTCTGGCATCCTTCTGACATTGCTGGGCCTATATCATCAAGTGTGATTTGGCAATGCTGTTAATTTAAATATGACAAATTATTTTATTGAATTATTTTAATTAGATAAGCCAAGCCAAAAATGCAGTTAGCATTTTATCATAGTTCTTACTTAGTCCCAGTTCTAGTTAGCAGCACTAATAAGAACAGAGCACCTCCATTTCCCAAAATCTTTACACTTCTGATTAACGACACTCAACTCTCATCTATGGCATCAGGTTTATTAATGTAAAGGACGGGTATGCATTAGTCAAAAGGACATACATCACTGGATTTCTATGCTCTTCTTCCCTGTGGTGATAATGGCTATGACATTATTATAACCGAATACCTGCTGCTGTGATGACCATAAGGATGTGGATTTCCCTTTTCCGCACTGTGATCTATCCCATATTTGTGCTTGTAAAGCAATGACAGTGACATCATAATACAACATTCTTATAACAGCAGAAACACACTGCAAAACCATAAGCATATACGGTCATGTGTGTCATGCATCAACTTAAGTCACAATTGACAAACTTGTATATCAGTGCCTCCAACATAGGGAAATACAGGGCTCAGACGCAAATCTTTCAGATTTTAAACTTATACCAAAAAATTGCATTTTGTATGTGCCATATTACATATAAAAATAAAATTAAGTACAATTAACATCTCTTGTTTGGATTATTTACCAAACTTCATTTGAGGTTTTGATTGCATCATAAACCAAAGAATATTGTTCCCTTACGCTTCTCTTAGGTATCCAATTTTATACAAAATATGGCATTTAAACAGGTTCCTTCACTCATCACTAACTGCTAATAAAGTTGCCCAATGAATCCGAAAGAAAGGTCTAATAAAATGATAGCTAAACAAGGCATGTTTGAATATCAACAACATTTAAAGGCAATTTGTGCCTTAGTTTGGTTTTATCCTTAAACTAATAGAGAATCTCACATTGGTCTACAAAAACATAAGAATGCTAGCTAGCTCACGATTGTGACAGCCAAGTATAAACCAAGTTGCACATCATAATGATGCAATGGAATAGCACAGCTTCTTACTTTACAATACTTAGGTTCCATATTTGTACTTTTAAAGCTTTAGGGGAAAAATATAGCCGTTTTTAAACCTTTAGCAGTATGTGATCAAACATCCCTGCTGTACTCTTTAGTTTAAGGCGAACTAAAATTCATCAAAATTCTACATGTTGCATTAAAATAGTACTTTAAAATTGAATAGGATCGTCTTTACACATTTATTGAACACTTATTTAGTGCAAGGCATTGTAGATAAATTATTTGTCCATATCATCCAAGAAAGAAGAGTCCAATGATGGTAATCCTTCGAACATACAGTTCTTTTATATAAAAAAGGTCCCATTTGAGAATGTCTGAATTATTGTCAAGCTCAATTTTGCTTTTTTAAAAAAACACTTTGACCTTCACAGACACTTACGGAACTAAGATTTGAACAAAGAAGACACATTCTTATCCTCAGTTGATAAAGAAAGACACTGAACTGGGCTTCAATGGTTCACAGGCAAGTGTAAACATTGGATATTTTGGGTCCCTTGGTCTGAAGCCTGGAAGTGATTCCATGTTGACTTGTGGTCATTTTCCCATACGTTGTTCACAGGCAGCAAACTGTTGGAGGGCAGAAATAAATCTTTCATAACTTAAGTTGATGTGTGAAGGCAATGATCTAGAGGTAGAAGAGGGGAGGGAAAAAAATCAACATACCATATCACTGAAGTTCAAAATGCACTTTTTAAAATGTTTCTTAACCTCTAATAAGAACTAGCCACAATGGGGTGGATTTTGACTTTTGGGTGACTAATTGGTGCGCTGGCTGATTACCTACACCCACGCAATTTCAGGTCCCAACTTCATTTCAATCGGACTGCAAAGCTGGTGTGTCAAACAGGCACCTCACAAGATGAAGACACCGCTATATTTGGTTACCATAAAGATAAGTGCTGGGAGAGGGTCACAACCCAGGAGTCTTCCTGCTACTTAAGGGCTCCAAAATATCATTTTATGCTTCAGTTAGCTAAGCCTCTTCAGCTCTAAAGCCCGTAGACACGATGGGAGCATGCTCTGCAAGCAGCCACCTTTTAGAATGGCACTGACAGCACTGTCAGGAAAAAAAAACTGACACCAGGCGCAACAAATTAAAATCAGTCTACTACTTTGCACTGTAACTAACAATTCACAACACAAAAATAGAAACAAAACACTGCGAATGCTAGAAATCTAAAGTAAAAACAGGAAGTGCTGGAAATACTCAGCAGATCAGGTGGCATCTGTGGAGGGATAAAACAAAGTTAACGCTTAGAGTAGAATATAACTTTAGACCTACAGGAACTGACTGTTCCAAAGTCATATGAAGTAGGACTAGGCTATTCGGCCCTTAAGGATGCTTCGCCATTTGATAAGGTCACGGACGATTTGAATCTAGCCTCTACTTTCCTGTCCAACCCCTAAAACCCTTTGACTCCCTTGTCAGTCAAGAATACAACTTAGCCTTAAGCATATGCAACGATCCTACCTCTATTGCTCGTTGGGGAAGGGAATTACATGTTGGGGAAGGGAATTACACAGGTGAACAACTCAAGAAGAAAAAAATAATTCTTATCTCCATCTTAAATGGAGAACCCTTATTCTATCCTGAATGCCAATTCTACTTCCAAGCGGTTTCATAAATGAGTTGAACACAATGATCTTAATCAAGTTTTTCTTTAGATTCTTCATTGTCCTTTGTAAAGAAGACAATTTACCTTAAATTTACCTTTTACAGCCCTGAATCTGTGTTCTAGTCCTGCTGGTCTGCAAAATCCAAAGTTGCTTTGGGTTTACTTTCTATGTCCTGTTAAGTATAATCTTATTTCTTTAATGAGACATTTAAATAGTTTTTGAAACTTGAACACTCTTAACTTATTAAGTTGCTTCTTAAAAAACACAAGAAACTTCAGAACAGCCTTGTTGCGCTGATCCTGACTGCCTCCAGGGCTTGGGTGCTCCTTTACTCTATGGTGAGCTATACACACTAGTCTAGCTTTAAACTTATGAGACTTTTAATGGCAATATTACCTAGCATCATATCATTCATTAACACCATGTTCGGCATGGTGAAAAATGAACCAATTAATACTCCTAACTTCTTCCAACCTCCTTAGCAAATTCCATCCCATTCATGGAGTACATGTACCCCCTATGCTTATTTCCACTATGCAGTACCTTGCATTTCAAACCGAACTGCATTTCTTACCATCACCTTGGTTGCAAACGTCATCGAGTTCTATGCTAGATCTCAGCTGTCTATTAGAATCCAAGTACTAGGTTTTATCTCTAGAGGGATAGAATTGAAAGGCAGGGAAGTTATGCTAAACCTGTACCAAACCTTGGTTGGACTACACTTAGTATACTGCATGTGGTCCTGGTTGCCATATTATCAAAGGATATAGAGGCACTGGAGAGCTCAGGAAATATTTACAAGGAGACCATCAGAAATGCTTGGGCATACAAATCAGGAGAGGTTTGACAGGGTGGGTTTCTTCTCTTTCGGAAAAAAGGCTCAAGGGTTACCTAATAGGGGTCTTTAAAATTATGAAAGTTTTTTAAAAATTCATGGGGCGTGGGCACACTGTCACCAGCATTTATTGCCCATCCCTAACAGTCAGAGAAAGTGGGGGTGAGCTGCCTTCTTGCACTGCTGCAGTCCATCTGATGCAGAGACACCCACAGTGCTGCTAGGAAAGAAGTTCCAGGGAGTGACTGTGATGGAACGGTGATATAGTTCCAAGTTAGGATAGTGTGAGACTTGGAGTGGAACTTGCAGGCGGTGGCATTCCCCTGCTTGGGCTGCTCTTGTCCTTCTAAATGGTGGACTTCACAGGTTTGGAAGGTGCTGTCAAAGGAGCCTTGGTGAGTTGCTATAATGCATCTGCTGCTACTGTTGGTGGGGGAGGGAGTGAATGCTTAAGTTGTGGATAGGGTGCCAAGTCCAGTAGGCTGCTTTGTCCTGGATGGTATCGAGCTTAAGCGTTGTTGGAGCTGCACTCACCCAGGCAAGTGGAGGGTATTTAATCACGCCCGATTAGGTGTAGGTGGTCAGCACACTTTGCAGTCTCAGGAGGCGAGTTACTCACCGCTGCTCCTGTAGCCACAGTATTTATATGGCTGATTCAGTTCAGTTTCTGGTCAATGATAAGGTCCAGGATGTTGATAATGGGGAGTTTAGTGATGGTAATATCATTGAATGCCAAGGGGAGATGGTTAGATTCTCTCTTGTTGGAGATGGTCATTGCCTGACCCTTGTGGGGCACGTACATTCCTTGCAACTTGTCAGCCCAAGTCTTAATGTTGTCCAGGTCTTGCTGCATATTGGCATGGACTGCTTCAATATCTGAAGCATTATGCAACGTTCAGTACCATTTGCAATCAGCAGCCAACATCTCCTCTTCTCAGCTTATGATGGGTGGGCCTGGGACACTGTCGTAGGAGTTCCTTAGGGTAATGGCTGGAATGGAGACGATTGGCCTCCGAAAACTACTAATTTCCTTTGTGTTAGGTACAACGCCAATACGTGCAGAGTTTTACCTCCCCCCAATTCCCATCGACTTCAATTTTGCCAGGGTTCCTTGATGCTACATTTTGTCAAATGCTGCCTCAATGTCAAGGGCACTCACTCTCACCTCACTGAGTTCAGCTTTTTTGTCCATGTTTGGCATATAGCTTTACTGAGGTCAAGAGGCGAATGGTCCTGGCAGAACACAAACTGAGCAACAGTGGCCAGATTACTGTGTGTAGGTGCTGCTGCTTCATAGAAGGTGACAAAACCTTCCATCACTTTGCTGTTGACCAAGAGGAGGCTGATGGGCCAGACTGTATTTGTCCTGCTTTTTCTGGACAGGACATACCCAGGCAATTTTCTACATTGTCAGCTGGATGCCAGTGTTGTAGCTATACTGGGATAGCTTGGGTAGAGGCTAGTTCTGAAGCACAAGCTTTCAGTAATATTACCGGAATGTTGTCAGAATCCATAGCCTTTGCTGTATCCAGTGACTTCAACTATTCTTGATGTTACATGGAGTAAATTGAATTGCCAAAGACTGGCATCAGTGATCATGGAGACCTCAGAAGGAGGAGAGGATGGATCATCCACTCGGTATTTCTGGTTGGTGAAGGTTGCAAATACTTCAGCCTTGTCTTTTGCACTGACATGCTAGACTCCCCAATCACGGAGGATGAGATATTTATGGAGCCTCCTCCTCCAGCGAGTTGTTTAATTGGTCACCACCATTCATGACTGGTGTGGCAGGACTGCAGAATTTTGATTTCATCCACTGATCGTGGGATCGCTTAGTTCTAGATAGAGAGAGACTGTTTCCTCTTGTGGAAAGGATCATAATTAGAGCAAAATAACTATAAGAAATCACTAAGTAATCCAACAGGGGATTTTGAAGAAAGATCTTTACCCAAATCCTCCAAATGTGGAACTCTACCACAGGCAGTAATTGAAGTGAATAGTGTAGATGCATTTAAAGGGAAACTAGACAGGCGTAAGGGCGAAGGTGGGAATAGATGGTTACAATGGTAAATTTAGATGAGAAAAGTTGGACGAGACTCGAGTGGAGCATAATCACAGCATGAACTGGTTAGGCAGAATGGGCTGTTTCTGTGCCATTTATCCTATGTAATCCTACCAAGTCCCACCTAGCTTAGGTGTCATCTGATAATTTAACTAGTTTGCAGTTAAACGGTTCCATAACTAGAAACAGAATTTCAACTACTCAGAATGACAGTTTTTAACATTAACATGAAGTGACAGAATGACGGAAGAAAAGCCAAAGTGCTAAAGATTTGAGTTTGAGTTTAAAAATAAACTGAAATTTGCCTGGTTTTGCTGAAATGGAAGTGTTTTTTTCTCTCAAAGCTTAAAAGAAATTCCGTCTCTCCAAACAACATTTTTATCCTCATTCTACGAATCATTTTAAAACTTTGTGGTCCAGATCTATATAATTCTAATTTACCTTTTTCTAGGTCACATTATCTATGTGGAGACACAATGGCTTAGAACAATATAGTATAATATATGTACCGTTAACTCAGTTAGCAGCTGGAAGACTTCCCATTTTCCAAATCTGTAACATTTTGGCACAATGTCTTGACTCCGAATCATCAAATCCCCCAGAAAATAAGCATTACTAACTCAACTACTACAATTTGGAACTCATAAATAATAAACAAAAAAAATGGAGTAAACGCAAAAGTGTCACATTAAGCTATATGAAATAACGCCCCCTTTAATTCGCAGGCTGCAATGTTCGTACATTTTATCTGGGGTGGCACTGAAGCAAAGGAATTAACCATGCTACCCTCTGCAGAGGGGGAAATATATTGCCAGGGTTTTTACTCGCTCAGTAACTTCTGTTAGATTACTGAAGGATCAGGTTGAGTGATGAATTTTTATGCTCTGCAACTTCCTATAGCTCTGATGAACAATATTATAGACCTCATACAAAACAAAGCTTTTTGAGAGTATAGATTTATGCTGCTGTCAATGGAATTCAAACTGCCTAAACCAAATTCTTGTTCCAATTGCTAGAATTAAAAAGCACAAAGAATGGAGAAACAAGTACTTTCACTAGAACAATTTCATTATATTAAATTCAGATTGAAGAGTTTCCATACATTGGCTTTCCAATGATCATTTTAGACCATAAAATTATAGAATGATTAGAACATAGGAGGTCATTCAGTTGATCATGCCTATTCAGGTTCTTTAAAAGAGCTATTCAATTAGTGCTACATTCCCACATTTTCCCATAGCCACACAGTTTTTCCACTCCAACAATTGACCGAATTCACTTTTGAAAGCTATTACTGATCTGCTTCCACCAGCCTTGGAGGCAATGCATTCCAGATCATAACATAATTTCCACCACCCCACCCCCCTCATATCGCCTCTGGTTCCTTTGCCAATTACCTTAAATCTGCTTCCTTTAGATACCCAGCCTTTTAGCTTTGCCATGTTCATCACCAAAACCTACATTATTAAAATCTCACATTAACCTTCTCTGCTTTAAGTAGGACAACCCCAGTTTCTCTGCTTTCTCCATATAACTGAAATCTTTCATCCCTGTGGAGGATACCATTCCAGTAAACCCTCTCTGCACCATCTCCAAGGCCTTAGTATCCTCCAGGTTGGACCTAACCAGTGTTTTCTAAGGGTTCAGCACACAACTTCTTTGCTTTTGTACACAATGCCTCCATTTATAAAGCCAAGGATATTTACCATTTTAACAGCCTTCTTAACTGGTTTCTATCAATTTCAAAAACTTGTTAAGTACACATGTCCACAGATTATTTAGTTTAGATTGCCTCAATCTTCTTCCTACCAAAATAATGCAGAGAAGTGAGTAGTGATTTAAGTTTCATCTGTCACGAGTGTCCCCATTTCACCAATCCTCCTCATTTACTCCAGTTACTGGATTTATCCTTTTCTGAACAGCAATGTAACATTCATAATCCTCCAGTCTTGTGGCACCACTCTCATATATAAAGGAAAATTAGCTAATTGTGGCCAGAGCATCCAAAATTGTCATCATCAATTCACTCAGCAACCTTGCTGGGAGTGTGGTGTAGATTTACCAGAATTGATACCTAGACTCCAAGTGTTAATTCAAGAGGCGGGATTAGAGGAGTGTTGTATCCCCTGTAATTTCAAAGATTAAGTGGTGATCTGATCAAAGTTTGAGATATTAAGGGCAAATGATGGGGTAAATAGAGAAGTAGTCAGGATTCTCAGACTTGAGGGCATAGTGCAAAAACTAAAGCCAGGCAGTTCAGGGTGAAATTGGGAAACTTTCCCATGCGCAAAGGTGGCAGAAGTTTGGAATTCTCTTCCTCAATGCCAATTGATGCTGGATCAATTGTTAATTTTAAATCTGAGATTGATGATTTTGTGAGAACCAAAAAGGTATTCAGGGATAGGCAGCAAGGACAGTATATTAAATAGGACACAGATCAGCACAGATACAATTGAATGACAGAATAGGCTAGAGAGGCCAAATGGCCTATTCCTGTTCCTGTGTATCACATCCAGACCAGATGACTTTTCTGCTTTGAACACTGCCATCCTACTTATACCATTTTTTTCACCTATTTTTGCCCTATCCGATTTCTCTACTGCTTTCTCCTTCACTGTGACGTTGGTAACATCCTCCTTAGTGAAAAGGGATGTAAAGCACTCATTTAGTACCACTGGCATGCCCTCTGCCTCCACAGGATGACTGCATTTTTGGTCCCTAATTGGCCTAATTCATTCAGTATTTATAGGTTTAAAGGGCTTTTGGGTTCCCTTAAATTATGCGCTAATATAGTCTCAACACCCTTCACCCCTCATTTCTTTTTTCTATTATTCTCTGTACTTTTTGTATTCAGCTTGGTTCTTCACTGAATTATGAACCAGACATTTACCATAAGATAAAATTGAAAGATGAGGTTTAAGTTCTGTATCTTTGGTCATCCAGTTCTAACAATGGATACCCTTCTTTTCCCTTTGGTGAGAATAGTTCCCATCTGTACCTCATTTACTGTTTTAACTGCTAATCTTGTATCCCAATCCGCCTGGGCCAGAACGCTTTTTAGCTCACTGAACTTAGCCCTCCCCCAATTGTGTATTTTATTTCATTCTGCTTTGTCCTTTTCTGCAACTTCTCTAAACTTAGTGATATTGTTTACCAGTACTCCCAAGACATTACCAGACATTGCTGCATCTGATTCATTAACAGTTTTGTGTTGTACTACTGAGCCACGATTAAGTCAAGACAGTGGATGCCTGAACAGACAGCATGACAGCTACACAGTGTCACCTAGTGGTTGCACAAAAACAACAAAAGCACCAACTTAAATTTGATGTACATCTGGAGTGACTATTCCCTCCCTCATTAACATGATCGTGAATAGGTTAAATAGCTTATAACAGAAAAGTCCTTCATGCTCTTCTCCACCCAAGAAAATCATTGCTCTCTGCTGACTTTCAATGGCACCAAATCAACATCCAGGCGAGAAACTGAACTAGATCAGCCTCATGATTGCCACAGTTGCAAGAACAAAGCAGAGGCTGGGTACTTCACAATGAGTGATTCACCTCCTGATCCTTCAAAGCTGCTCCACTGCCTGCAATACTCAAATCAGGTGTGTGATGGGGATAGTCACTCACCTGGATGGCTGCAGCTGCAACACACAAGAAGCTCAACACCATCCAGGACAGCACAGTCCACTTGATTGTTGCCCCTGCCACTTGGGCTCAATATCCACTCCCTTCATCATCGGTGTACTGGGGCTGGAGTATGCACTACCTGCAAGATGCAGTGCAGTAACTCACCAAACTTCCTTCAACAGCACATCCCTGTCCCATAATCGCTATCTGCAAGATGGACAAGAGCACTTTTTGGGGATGTGCAGGTTCCTATTCTATCAGTCCATTGCCTAATACAATGAAGTTCCAATATGTTAAAGCACCTGTTGACAACAGTTTCAAAACACTGATATTTTGCTAAAATATACAACAGCAATATCCTCCATCAAGCATTCCCAGCATAAAGCAGGAATTATGTTTTCATTGGAAGATTGACTTACTACAAAGTACTTAAACTAGTAAACAATGTATTTGATTGCTTAAACAAGCTTAAACTTTTAATTAAAATTAGACTCCCAAAGACACTTACATAATCTCAGTAAGTCTGATGTGCCAGGGCAGAAAGCCAAGTGTGCTTTCCACAGGACCAAATTTCAAAACTAGATCCGGGTCAGGTAAACCAAATGCATTTTCTGAAAAAGAAGAAAGTATATACACATTTTAAATATGCAAGTATCAAATCAAACAAGATCTTTTTTTGTGTAAGTTTGTTAAACAGTGAACTCCAACATGAAAATACCTACAAAAGGATCAACTAACCGTTAACAGCACAGGGCTGTCTCATGTTTTACAGATATAGTACAAACGTATAAAAATGGAATTATATTGAAACTTGATTTAATGTTCTAAAATGCATAGACAACTGAAGAACACTGCAAAAGCATTACAGTACTGTAATTCAGCTGTCAAAAGCATTTCACCATTATTGAAATAATCTCAAATTATATAGGTACAACGCACTGTTTATGGTAGATGTTTTGCAGAAATTAGGGGGTGGTGCCTGCCCCCACTTCTCATCTACATGTTACCACTCTGACACCAGCCAAAAACACATCAGCTTCCACATACATACTGCACTACCACCACTCTTGACCTCCACACCCACTAATTGCCAAATTACTTGACCAACATCTGCACTGGATGAGAAGAAATTTCCTTCAACTGAATATTGGCAAGACTAAAACCACTGCGTTCAATCTCTGCCACAAACTCTATTCCTAACCACAGACTCCATTTCTCTCCATGAAAAATGCTTGAAGCTGAACCAGTCTGCTTGCAACCTTTATGTTATATGTAACCCCGGGAAAAGCTTCCGACTGCATGTGTATTTCAAACCCAAGACCATCTACTACCACCTCCGTAACATCACCAACTTCATCCCTGCCTCGGATCATCCGCTGCTAAAACCCTTTCTTGTCTCTAGACTTGACTATTACAACACTCTCCTAGTCAGACTCCCAACTTCTATAAACTTAAGCTCTTCAAAAAATCTGCTGTCCATATCCTAAGCATGAAATCTCATTCACCCATCAACTCTGTGGTCGCTGACCTCTATTGGCTCCTAGTCTGGCAACGCCTTGATTTTAAAATTTCATCCTTGTTCTCCATTCCTCCATGACCTCACTCCTTTCTCACTAACCTCCTCCAGCCCTCCTACCCTCAGATCTTGACATTTCTCCAATTCTGGCCTCTTATGCATCCTCAACTTTAAAATCGCTCTACAATTCATTCCCTATATTTCCAGCCTCTCTCGCCTTCTTTAAGATGCTCATACAATCTCTCTCTCTCTCGGACCAAGCTCTCAGTCATCTGTCCCAATATGTGTGTGTGTCTTGGTGTTAAATTTTGTCTGATAATGCTTGTGTAGTGCCTTGGGACATTTTAACTATGTTAAACATGTTATATAAGTGCTAATTATTGTTATTGGAATGTTCTCGTACACCTCAGACAAGCTACTTTCAGAGAGGCAAAGACATCAGAACAGGTTAGCTGCGTACTTTGCCAGCTAGAATATGTGGTGTATCGTTCACAATACAAGGCTAGCAAAAATAGCTGACATCTAATTTTAATTTTGAACACCCATAATTCTCAGGTTTAGAAATGCACTTTTTAAAAGCAATTTGTAGAGAATCATCCATGTAGTAAGACAGATCACCATGTATATGAAAATAAAAAAGTTAACTGGTTACAGATTAGATTCTTTATCACAATTAAATTCTAGAGAAGGGAAAGAGAAAAGGCAATTGGCACTGCTAACAGACCAAGAAAGGAACGAATAAAGTTAGTCATTGTAACACTGATGCCTACTGTCACAATCCAGTTAGGGGCCGTTAACATTTCAATAGAAATCTGAACACCTAATTTTAACCAAGACAATTGCACCATAAGATTTCACTTGTTTTTTAAAAATTCGAAACACTAACTGTTTAACTTTATTAACACAAAACAAATACAAGTTAGTTAACACTATAGCTCATACGTCATGCACTTAGGTACACTTCTTACTTCCCCCAAGAACTCTCTTATAAGACTGAATCGTTAAAGTTATTTACTTCTGTAGGAATGACCCATAAGTATGCCACAGTTCTCTGAAGGATTCTCCTCCACTCCAGCTATTCTCAAGAGGTAAAATTTTCATTTATCATTTCTGACTCTGGATGCCTCAGTCACTTATTCTGGTTACTTTTTCAATACTTTCCAGCTAATTAAGCTGATTACTTTCTTTTTCACAAGACTGTAGCAACCACTGCGATTTTCCCACTAGTTTCACACTAGGCAACCTTCAGGCTTCCGTTCCCTCTCAAAATTCAAATTGAGATTATGCCTCACCCCAATTCCAGGTTAATCACAGAATCTCAATCTTTACAGTACAGGAGGGGGCCATTCAGCCCATTGAGCCTGCACTGGCTTGCTGAAAGGACAATCTACTTAATCCGACTCCCCTGCCTTATCCTCGTAACCTTGTGCATTCTCTCTTTTCAGATAGTCATCCAATTCCCTTTTGAATACCTTGATTGAACCTGCCTCCACCACCCTTTCAGGAAGTTCGTTCCAGACTTCAACCACCCTCTAGGTGAAAAAAAAATTCCTCACATCACTTCTAGTCCTTTTGCCCATTATTTTGAATCTGTGCCCTCTAGTTCTGGATGTTCTTTTGAGTGGGAACAGTTTCTCATTACTTACCCTGTCTATGCCACTCAGGGTCTTGAATACCTTTATCAAGTCTCCTCTCAACCTTCTTTTCTCCAAGGAAAACATCTCCAATTTATCCTCATAGCTATAGTTGTTCATCCCTGGAATCAATGTTGTGAATTTCCTCTGTACTCTCTCCAATGCTTTCGCAAATTTTCTCAAGTATGGTGCCCATAACTGGACGCAGTACTCCAGATAATGTATAACTAGTGTCTTACAATGAAGTTAGGTTTTTACTCTACTTACAGTGCAGGCCTAGTTAACTGTCATTTTTTGAGCCTATTTTCTCTCAGTGAGCTGCAAACCACACTAGGTCCAAATTGCAGCTCTCAGCAAACACACCGATAAATTTCCAGAACACACAAGAATTTCTTAAGCTCCACCCATCTCCATGACTGCTCTGAACAGTCCTCAAACCAACCTTTAGATTAATTATCCCCCATTTATAATTTCTTTGATCTGAAGTAAATGGGTTTTTACAACCTTTCAGGGTCCACCAAATGCTTTTAAACTAATTTAGCTCTATAATCACCAAACTAAAACATCTCTCTGAATTTTCATTACTGCAACGATCACAGACGTAATGTCTCCACCAAAAATGCCCACAGATCATGCATTGTTTAAGTTTCTCCAAGTGCTGTTTTATGAGCTTATCTTTCTAGCTGTTAACCTCTTAAGTTAACATGGTCCCAACTTTTCAAGAGTAATTGGCTCCAAGCTTGCTTTAATTGCATTTATCCTATTTTCCACAGTTAAACTTAATTTCCTAAAACTAAAAATGATATAATAAAACACATGAACCATGAACTAGATATTCGCAACATCACGATCAAGTTAAACTAACTACAAACTAGTGCTCTCTTCAATTAGGAATCTAACGATTACAATTTTTATGAAAAGGGAAACAATGCAAATTTTGACAATAAAATTATGCTTCTTAAACTTTTAAACATTGTAATAAATAAAAAAGGGCCTAAAGAGTGTTTTAATAATTAATATTTTCTTTCAAAGAAATTAAAATATAATTTCAGTAAACACATCACTAACAGTATCTCAATGTGGCACAAATGAAACCTTAAGAGGTGATTCTGTGTCCATTCTCAAACTGTACAAGTAAATTTGAATGCTGCATTCCTTCCATTGACCAACAGATGGCACTTACCTCTGAGCAAGCTGTCCATAATATTCACATTTAGATCAGTGGACCTTCTCTGCTGCTGAGCAACTAACTGACAGTACTTTTTAGCAGCTTTCACTATATCTGCTTTACCATCATCAGGTGAAAGCACTTTCACTGTAGTCGGACAAGATAAAACTAAAATACAAAATACAAAAGTTAAAAAATTGTAATATAGGATATCAATAGTACGTATAATGATTGCACAAAGACTTAATTTTGAAAACCTACAAAGCTCAACAGGGTCGAGCGCTTGAAAAAGAAATACAAGATTTTGTCAGCTTTATTCCAAGATCATGTTTTACAATCCAACTAATATTTTGTTAGCTGAGAATTCCAAAATCCTTTCTTCAACCTTCAAAAAACACAAATTGACAAATGGAGTAGCAAGCAGCCCAAAAGCCTGGGATTTAACTAGAGTGCCTATAAGGCATCCAAACTAAAACTGATATAAACAACTTTTATCCATAATGTATATGTATTTACAAGTATAAAAAGACCACTGAGTGAACTGAATTGCTCAAATTATTCCAGTGGATCCTTTAAGTTACCAATCTAACAATTAAACTTTGGTCATAAATTAAGCAATTTATCCAAATTGCTTGACACAAGGGATGGGATGAAAAACGCTCTGAAGATTAACAATGGTACTTAAAATATTTTTTAAATAATTGTTCACGGGATGTGGGCATCCCTGGCTAGGCCAGCATTTATTGCCCAAGCCTAATTGCCCTTAAGATGCTGGTGAGCTGCCTTCTTGAACCACTACAGTCCATATAGTGTAGGTACACCCGGTGTTTTTAAACCCATAAGACGTGGGATCAGAAGTAGGCCATTCGGCCCAGAGTCTGCTCTGCCATTCAATGAGATCATGATTGATCTGATAATCCTCAACTCCACTTTCCTGCCTTTTCCCCATACCCCTCGATTCCCTTATTGATTAAAAATCTGTCTATCTTAACCTTGAATATGCTTAACAACACAGCCTTTACAAGCACCCGCGGTAAAAGAATTCCAGACTCACTACTCTCCGAGAGAAGAAATTCCTTCATTTCTCTTACTTAAATGGGCACCCCCTTACTCTAAGATTATGCCCTCTGTTCCTTGACTCTCGCACAAGGAGCATCTACCCTGTCAAGCACCCTAAGAATCTTGCATGTTTCAATTATGTCACCTCCCATTCTTCTAAGCTCCAGTACGTACAGGCCAAACCTACTCAGCCTCTCTTCATAAGAAAATATCTCCATACCAGGATCAACCTAGTGAACCTTCTCTGGACTGCCTCCAATGCCAAAGCCTCCCCTTAGATAAGGGGACCAAAACTGTTCACAGTATTCTAGGTGTGGTCTCACTAGTGCCTTGTATAGTTTTAGGAAGACTTTCTCATTTTTGTACTCCATTCCCTTTGAAATAAAGGTCAACATTCTATTTGCCTTCCCCATTACCTGAACTTGCATGCTAGCTTTTTGGGATTCATGCACAAGGGCTCCCAAATCCCCGTGCTGCAGCCTTCTGCAGTCTTTCTCCATTTAAATTATTTGCAGCTCCTCTTTCCTTCCTGTCAAAGTGCAGAACCTCACATTTTCCCATATTATGTTACATCTGCCAAGTTTTTGCCTACTTAACCTGTCTATATCCTTCTATAAACTCCTTGCATCATTCTCACCATTTGCCTTCCCACCTATTTTTGTGTCATCCACAAACTTGGCAATAGATGAGGGAAGTGAATGTACTAAATCACTAATATATAATTGTAAATAATTGAGGCCCCAGCACTGATCCCCGTGGCACTCCACTAGCTACAGGTTACCATCCTGAAAATGACCCCCTTGTCCCAAGTCTGTCTTCTATTAGTTAGCCAATCCTCTACCCATGCTAATATACTACTCCCAACACCATGGGCTCTTATCTTATCAAGTAGCCTTATGTACAGTACCTTATCAAACAACTTTGGAAATCCAAATATATTACATCTACTGGTTCCCTTTTATCTATCCTGCCTGTTACCCGTTAGCAAGGGAGTTCCAGGATTTTGACCCTGCAACAGTGAAGGAACGGCAATATATTTTCAAGTCAGTGGCTTGGAGGGGCACTTCCAGGTGATGGTGTTCCCATGTTTCTGCTGCCCCTGTTCTTCTAGGCAGTAGTGGTCATGGGTTTAGAAGGTAATGTCTAAAGGAGCCTTGGTGAGTTCCTGCAGTGCATCTTGTAGGTGGTACAGACTGCTGCCATTGTGGAGGGAGTGAATGTTTGTGGGTGGGATTTCAATCAAGCCGTTTCAAAGGTGTCAAGCTTCTTCAATGTTTTTGGAGTTGCACTCAACCAGGCAAGTGGAGAGTATTCCAACGAACTCCCAACCTGTGCCTTGTAGATGTTGGACAGTCATTGGGGAGTCAGGTGGTGAGTTATTCACCACAGGATTCCTAGCCTCTGATCTGCTCTTGTAGCCATAGTATTCATATAGCTAGTCCAGTTCAGTTTCTGGTTAATGGTAACCCCCAGGATGTTGATAGTGGGGGATTCAGTGATGTGAATGCCATTGAATGTCAAGGGGAGATAGTTAGATTCTCTCTTGTTGGAGGTGGTCATTGCCTGACACTTGAGTGTAGCATCAATGTTACTCGCCTTTTGTCAGCCCGAGCCTGGATATTGTCCTTGCTGCATTTGGTCATGGACTGCTTCAGTATCTGAACTGCTGCAAATGGCGCTGCTGAACATTGTACAATCATCAGCAAACATCCCCATTTCTGACCTTATGATGGAAGGAAGGTAATTGATGAAGCAGCTTAAGATAGCTGGGCCTAGGACACTAACCTGAGGAACTCCTGCAGTGACATCCTGAACCCGAGTAGGCTGACCTCCAACAGCCACAATCATCTTTTTTGCTAGGTATGACTCTTGCCAGCAGAGAGTTTTCAACCTGATACCCATTAACCTCAGTTTTGCCACGGCTCACTGATGCCACACTTGGTCAAATGCTGCCTTGATGTCAATGACAGTCGCTCTCAACTCACGTCTGGATTTCAGCTGTTTTGCCCACGTTTGAACAAAGGCTACAATGAGGTCAGGAGCCGAGTGACCCTGGCAGAACCCAAATGGAGCATCAGTGAACAGGTTATTGATAAGTGCCACTTGATAGCACTGTTGATGACCCAGTCCATCACTTTATTGATGATTGAGAGTAGACTGGTGGGCAATAATTGGCCAGGTTGGATTTGTCCTGATTTATGTAGACAGGTCACACCTGGGCAATTTTCCACATAACTGGGTATATTCCAGTGTTGCAGCTGTAGTGGAACAACTTGGCTAGGAGCTTGGCAAATTCTGGAGCACAAGACTTCAGTACTCTCAGAATTTTAGCAGCACAGAGGAAGGCCATTTGGCCTATCGTGGCTGCACAGTTCTCCAAATGAGCATTATGACCTAGTGCCATTGCCCTGCCTTATGCCCATACCCCCGCACATTGGTTCTATTCAAATATTCATCTAATGCCCTCTTGAATGCCTCAATTGAACCTGCCTCCACCACACTTCCAGGTAGTGCATTCCAGATCTGAAAAACTCATGTGAAAAAAAGATTCTCTCAAGTCACACTCTTCTTTTGCAAATCACTTTAAATCTATGTCCTCTTGTTCTTGATCCTTTTACGAGCAGGGACAGCTTCTCCCCATCTACTCTGTGCAGCCCTCATGATTTTGAGCATCTTTATCAAATCCCTTCTGAGCTTTCTTCTCTCCAAAGAGAACATTCCCAATCTCTCCAATGTATCTTTGTAACTGAAGTTTCTCATCCCTGGAACCATTCTTATAAACCTCTTCTGCACTCTCTCCAACGTGTTCACATCCTTCCTATAGTGTGGCACCCAGAACTGTACACAATACTCCAGCTGAGGTCTAACGAGTGTCTTCTATAAATTCAGCATAACCTCCTTGCTCTTGTACTCTATACCCCTATTAAAAAAGCCCAGGATACTATACGCTTTATAAACTGCCCTCTCCACCTGTCCTGCCACCTTCAAAATCTATGTACATATACACACACCGGTCTTTCTGCTTCTGCAACCCCTTCAAAATTTCACCCATTTAAAAAAAATTGTCTACATTCTTCCTACCAAAATGCATCGCCTCACTTCACTGCATTGAACTTCATCTGCCACCTATCTTCCCTCTCCACCAACTTGTCTATGTCATCATTCACGGCTAGATGTGGCAGAACTGCAGAGCTTAGATCTGATCCATTGGTTGTGGAATCTGTATTGCTTGCCAATGCTGTTTGGCACGCAAATAGTCCTGCGTTGTAGCTTCACTAGGTATGCTTGGTGCTGCTCCTGACACGCCCTCCTGCACTCTTCATTGAACCAGAGTTGATCCCCTGGCTTGGTAGGGTGGGGGATATGCCAGGCCGTGAGATTACAGGCAACTTCTTGTTAGTTCCCTCACCACCTGCCACAGATCGAGTCTAGCAGCTATGTCCTTTAGGATTTGGCCAGCTTGGTCTGTAGTTGTACTACTAAGCCACTCTTGGTGATGGACATTGAAGTCCCCCATGCAGAGTATATTCTGTAGGTTGGGGTGGGGGGGAGTGTACGTAGTAATCAGCAGGAGGTTTCCTTGCCCATGTTTGACCTTATGACTTCATAGGGTCCAAAGTTGGTGGTGAGAACTCCCAGGACAACTGCCTGACTGTCTACCCCTAATGTCACCTCTGCTAATGAGACAGAACATACCCAGGGATGGCAATGGTGGTGTCTGGGGCATTAACTGTAGGAAAGTCATTCCCACGCAATCATATGTCAGGCTGTTGCTTGACTAGTCTGTGAGGCAGCACTCCCAATTCTGGCACCAACCCCAGATGTTAGTAAGGAGGACTTTGCAGGGGTTGACAGGGCTGAGATTGCCCATGTTGTTTCTGGTGCCTAGGTTGATGCCTCGTGGTCTGTCTGGTTTCATTCCTTTTAGGCTTTGTAGTGGTTTGATACAACTGAGTGGCTTGCTAAGCCATTTCAGAGGGCATTTTAGGAGTCAACCATGTTGCTGTGGTTCTGGAGTGACATGTAGGCCAGACCAGGTGAGGATGGCAGATTTCCTTCCCTAAAGGACATTAGTGAACCAGATGGCTTTTTGCATCAATCGATAATGGTTTTATGGTTTAATCAAATTCAAATTTGTTGGTGGGATTCGAACCAGAGTCCCCAAAGAATTATCCTGGGTACTTGGAACACTAGTCCAGTGACAATACCACTATGCCACCATCTACCCACTGTTTGACCTGTTTTCAAGCAAGGATTTGTACAGAGAATGATCTGCTTCATAAACTCAGCTACAACAAGGCCACATAGCATGCTCATCAAATCAAATGCTACAAATGATGCACTGCAGTGACAAAATCTACATGTTAAATTAAGACAATATTTACAATGAAGAGATCACATGGCATTGTACAAATCCAATCATAAAAGAAGTTAGTATGGTAATGGGCTTTAGAAATTTGTGTACAATTTAAACTTCCTAAAAAGGGTCTCAATCTACAGAAATGGAATTGAAAAAAATGTACAATTACCCACCTTGTTCAACTTTCTGATGACTATTTAAAACATCAGTAGAATATTTGGAACAGTCCAGACCTAGTAGTTCTTGCTGTTGTTTTAAGATTTCCTCCATTAACCTGGAATTATTTCTCTTGAAAATACCTGAAAGACACAAAGGACATGCTTGTCAGATGATTAAAAACAGTGATTACAATAAGCAAAACAGCAGTCAAATAGACAATAAGACTGAAGCAGCTGAAACTGGTCAGTGACTTCATCAAGGACGTCAGTGAGTGACTTGGTCCACATCGGAGAAATCTGGTTTACAGTAGCAAATTGCAAGATGAAGTTGGACAAAAGCAGCAATTAAAGATTCTTCTTGCAGTGACACAGAATCATTAGCACTTACACTTTTGATAGTGTACTCTTTGCTCTGGCAATTATTTCTAGTCCTTTGCGTAGCAGCAATAAACAACTTTAGTGATCATTGCCACGAGTACACACTTTAACCAACACTGATCAGTCAGATAAAACGTATATTACTTATAAAAGAACAATAAAAAAGGTGAACAAAGCATAACTCGAGAAGTCTTTAATTCCTGCCTACAGGTAAAAAGGAGTGCAATGTTGTTGGCTTAGGTAAAAGGAAAATTGACTGCATTTATACTTCCTAAAATCACAAGCTGCTCATTATAATTTGAAGGTGTTTGCAGAAAGCCCAAGTTTCAGCAAATATGGTGACCATGTGCTCACAGCAAGACAACAGTTTCCAGCAGGAGACCCAAACCCAGTGTGGTGAAAATAGAATAACGTTCCACAAAGTGGGGAAGGGGAGAGAAAAAAATGTTCCTGTTTGGGCATGAGCTAGCTATTTCTGTCAGTGTAAAGTTTCAGAACTTCTGAAACACCAGCAATAACTTGGATTCTCTGTGCCCAAACAGGAAAATTTATCAGATTGTCAAATCGATGAATGGTATACATGAACTTCATCTCAGATTAGAATCATTAATTTTCATGGAAATTATATACTGGCAATTTGAAGGAGCTCAATACAATCTTTGTTTGCATTGTATTGATGAAACAAAATCCTTCTGAAATTATTTATAGCTTTAAAGATTTTTTAAAAATTCATTCATGGGATGTGGGTTTCACTGGCTAGGTCAGCATTTATTGCCCATCCCTAATTGCCCTCGAAGTGGTGGTGGTGAGCAGCCTTCTTCAACTGCTGCAGTCCATGTGGTGTAGGTACATCCACAGAGCTATTAGGAAGGGAGTTCCAGGATTTTGACCCAGTGACAGTGAAGGAACAGCGATATATTTCCAAGACAGGATGGTGAGTGGCTTGGAGGGGAACTTCCCATGTGTCTGCTGCCCTTGTCCTTCTAGATGATAGTGGTTGTGGGTTTGGAAGGTGCTGCCAAAGGAGGCTTGGCGAGTGGCTGCAGAACATCTTGTAGAAAGTACACACTGCTGCTACTGTTCATTGGTGGTAGAGGGAGTGAATGTTTTTGGATGGGGTGCCAATCAAGTGGGCTGCCTTGCACAGGATGGTGTCAAGCTTTTTGAATGTTGTTGGAGCTGCACTCATCTAGTCAAGTGGGGAGTATTCCATCACATTCCTGACTTGTGCCTTGTAGATGATCGACAGGCTTTGTGGATTCAGGAGGTGAGTTACTCATTGCAGGATTCCTAGCCTCTGACCTGCTCTTGCAGCCACAGTGTTTATATGGCTAGTCCAGTTCAGTTTCTGGTCAATGGTAACCCCCACGATGTTGATAATGGGGGATTCAGTGATGGCAATGCCATTGAATGTCAAGGGACAATGGTTAGATTCTTTCTTGTTGGAGATGGTCATTGCCTGACACTTGTGTGGCACGAATGTTACTTGACACTTGTCAGCTTAAGCCTGGATATTGTCCAAGTCTTGCTGCATTCAGACATGGGCTGCTTCAGTATCTGAGGAGTTACGAATGGTGCTGAAAATCATTTGCGAACATCCCCACTTCTGACCTTATGATGGAAGGAAGGTCATTGATGAAGCACTTGAAGATGGTTGGGCCTAGGGCACTACCCCTAGGAACTCCTGCAGTGATGTCCTGGAACTGAGATGATTGACAGGATTGCTAGGTAGGACTCCAACCAGCAAAGAATTTCCCCCCCCGATAGCCACTGACTCCAATTTTGCTAGGGCTCCTCGATGCCACACTCAGTCAAATGCTGCCTTGAATTCAAGGTTGTTAAGGACTAAAAATATTTTTTGATTAGTTTTCAGAATCACACAAGATATGGATAGGGAAAAGTATAGGCCCATTCTGTTCATCCATTGTCCATCTTGACAAATTCTCCATCTCAATCTAAGTATAGCCTTCAAAGCAAAAATGCATTCTAAAAGTTATCCAACTCTGTGGCTACTACAATATTGAGGATCCTCAAATTCATTCAGTTCTGATTTTTAACAGAAAACTATACCCTATGAAATGTTTCCAACTAATCAAAATGTGTTATGTTCTGCGTCTGCAGACCAACAGGAAGGTTGTGGTAGTTCAGGACCACTAAACTTGGGATTTAAATGCCCCACCCCCACCACCTCTCTGCCCTCCACACAGGGGCCCCCTACAGTACAACAGCAATTAGTGAAAAATCTATTAGAATCCAGTGGCAAGTTTTCAAAATCAACCATTAGTTTCACTCTTGTTGTGTGTCTAACATTATGAAAGGGAACAAAGTGATTGCTAAATAAATTATTATGCCCTTTTCAGTATTGGCAAAGAGCCAAACGACAGTTCAACTATAAATCTTTAACCAGCAGCAGTCACTGGTGAGTCAACCTCTTCATTTGCAATGGTTACACAATTAATTCCCTGATCAAAAAGCAACGTGAAGTAAAACTTGGGTGTGCCAGCCTGTCTACCTTCAAATAGGTACTGACGTCAAACAAGCACATGTTGAATAATATCTAATATTACTGGGAAGAAAATGCTAAAGTTCCTTTAAATCATTTCACTAATTGGAACAGAACTTTAAAATGGAATTCCATACATTGGAAGACATTCAAGCCATATCGATAGCAATTAACACCAGTTTTTAAACTTCAAAAGCATGCAGCCTTCTGAGTAACTATATTAAACAATACTAAGTATTATATAGCTTTCTGGGGTCAGAAATTATAAAAGAGTGGAAAATAAGCAAATTAAAAGGTAATATAAAGTGAAAAGAGAAACCAGAATAAAGTAGAAAATTATTTAATTCATAGATGTCCTTCTCTTTAGAATGCAGACAAACCAACTGTTCAAATCCAAGGTAACATGAATATGGTACCTTTGTGGAAAAATTTCAAATTCCTACTACAGGAGTTGATCAGTGGACAACTTGACCCACCTTGGCAGCTTCACCAATAAAGGAACATTTGGTCACATGAAAACTGTGTACCTCCTGATAATTATGCAAACACAATGTCACTTTGAGGTAACAGCTCCTACACAAACCCTGTACATTCAGCTGGAAAAAAAAAGTTGCAATTTAAACTTCTCATCCTTGGATTCCTCATGCCCTCTAGCCCTAACCTTTTCCAACTCTACAGCCCACAGAAATCTCTGAACTCATCCAATTCTGGTCTCCTGTCCATTCCAGATTTTGATTGCTCCACCATTGGCAGCACAGGCACCACAAGCTTTGGAATTCTCCCCCAAAACCTCTCTCTCCTCCTTATGACAATCCTTAAAACCTTCCACATTAACCAAGTTTTTGCTCACCACTCTCAACATCTCTGTGCCACAGTGTAAAATGTTATAGTTTAATCAACTCTTGTTAAACTTAGCCAAGTCATTTCAAATAGAGCCCTTCATTTTATTGTCAAGAATGGGTCAGTCCTGTAATTCTTCTCACTTGACAAGTGCATAAGTAGAACTGAATCCCAGCTGTCCACGCCCCAGTCAGCCAAGCAAAAATATATGAAGCAGGAAGTCCGCCGAGAGTCATGAGTAGCCACCACAGATTTTTTTATAAACACCAAGGCAGTAAAGTAATCATTACACAACTACCTGCAGCATAACATCAATTGCAGTTCAACTTTCAATACTATCATTTTGGTCCCGTAGGTCATCCAAAGTAGTCATTAAAAGCTATTTGTGTCAGAGTGGAGATCAAAAAAAAATCCTTATTAATTGATGAATTAATAAAATCATCTGAAAAAAAAAACACAAAACCGAGCTCTGACTGCACTTAATTTAGAGAAGAATGGTTTGAAATATTCCAATTATCCAGACACACAAATGCTCAAACATGAGTAGGATGTAATTCAAAGTAGCCCACAAAGCAAAAAATATAACTTTAAGCAATCTGTGAGGCGCTAAAGCTTCATTTTACACGTAACAGGAAATAGTTGTTTGGTAGGACAGAACTTGAATATTGCTGAAAAAGAGACACATTGAAGCTTTTCATCTTGCACTCATCAGGGCACTTCACAAGAATACCAATATAAAAAGGGGAAAACAATTTATACTGTATGAGAAGAGAGTGCTGGTTGGTTGGCAAGTGGACTGTGACTGGTAAAGCTGCTGCCATAGAGAATGCACCAGTTGATTGTGACCAACAGTTAACTGCCAAGCATTGTTTTGGAATTTAAACCAGGCAGCTTGACCCTAATTGGTCAAAGCATTACCCTAAAGAATGAGTCAGCAAATGGCTGAAATAGGCACAATGTACATACATGTTCTGTCTGCGAAGAACAGAGCCCTGTATTAATATATGTAGCTTCCACTACATGCAAATGTGCCACACTGCGAGCCCAAATGACAATCTTAAATTGGTTGTCAGCATAATGCCTAGGAGACTGAGGATTATTAAGCACAAGTATAATCGCAGAATCACATCTAATGTTGCACGTTATTTTGAGTTTTGCAAGCGTGGGCTGGGTTGGGTACGGTCTGTACGTTGCCTGTTAAAGAACAGCTGAAGGGCCACACAAGGACATACGCCCTACATACCCAGCATCACACTGGCACTGAAATTCATATACCACGTTACTTATTTATGCGACAGGCAGGGCATCTTTTTAGCTTGATGGCAGCATCCTGTTAGTGACGAATACCACTCATGTTGCTACTGCATAGTAGCAGCATGAAACAGCTAGATTCACCCGTAACCCAAATTTTTGAGATGCATTGCCCTTCTGAGGCAGACTTGGCATGTTTCATAGGCAAAAGTGATGGCATTAGGCCCATTTATGAGTTTGCGTGATATACAGCACAAAATCATCTGATCAGGGTAGCCATTATCCTGCAGGATGCCTTTGATGCGCCCTATTTCAGCATCAAGCTTGCCTGGTGAGCAAATGGCTCAGGTCTTATTTACAAAGTTGCCGATAAGACCAATTTTATAGTGTATGGAACTATAAGAATCCCAATGCGTATACTGACCAGCAAAGGAAGGCTTGCAGTAGACCGCAGTAGAGAACCCCGTGGCAGATTATTCAACTAGTAAGTCAAGTACATTTGACTGCTCCATTTCACCAAGGTGAATTTGAACGCAGGATGGAGCCCATTAAGATACATAAGGAAATTATTACATGCAGCTGATTTAAACATTGCAAACATATCACCCGCATATCGGAAATATACGAGGGTAGGAGGTTAGGTGACATTCCAAAGACACGTTTCTCATAGAACCCAATAAAGGTATTTGCCAGAGCTGGGCGTAGAGGTGGTCCCATGGCAACACCATCTATTTGGGCATATATGGCATCATTAAAACTGAACTCAACTGTGTGAGTTGCCGAGTCCATAAGTTCAATGAATACTGATTCTTGCAATGATAGTGGGTCTAGATCATCACGATATAAATGCTGCTGCACAACTACCTATGGTTTCCTTAAGTGGAACACTGGTGAATAGGCTAGCAATGTCAAATGAGCACATGGACACAGCATTGTTATCGATATGTAAATCCTGTATGGCCTTCACAAACGTGAAGGAATCCTTCACCGTGTAGGTGGAAAACTTGTAACAATTTGCCCAACATTTGGCAATTCACGTTGTACAGAACTGGTCACAGATTAGATAAAGGGACATCACTTTTGCACGTGGGTAGTCCATACAAACGCGGACGCAACAAGCCATAAGGATGAACCCGATCATATATATCACGTGGCAGCTCATCGCTCTTACACAAGTCCAACAAGCGTCTTTTTTTTAAGCTTGCTTTTGAGCAGTGCTGTTTAGTCACGTTGAGTGGTAAGTCCAATAGGTATGAATTTGGGCCCAACATTAAGAACGGCAAGCATTTTGTTGATATAATCATGCTTGGCAAGGATGACTACTCCCGTCCCTTTGTCAGGTTTACTGATGTGAATGTCTGGATTGGTATTAAGGACTTGCAACACTAAGACATTTGCATTGCATGTGAAAGTCAGAGAGGTCGTTCTGAATCCCGCAACATGCATGAGCTAGAACAGCTGGGTGTGCTTTCAAGTTTCAGCATCTTCAGTGGATACTGATTTGTGGTGGGATAGTTGGGAGTTGAGAAGATCGAAGTCAGTAAATACGACTTCCCTTTTGATTTAGGACTAAGGCACATCAAAATTGTAACCATGCGCAAGAACAAACTCCTTGCTTTCTGAGAGCACATGGTCAGAGAAATTTGTTATCCGAATAGACAAAATTTGCTAAATAATCCTCAGTGTGCTCAGAATTATGCTGACAACCAATTTAAGATTGTCAGTTGGGCTTGTAGTGTGGCACATTTGTATTCACTACAAGCTACATATATTAAAACACAGGGTCCTGTTCTTTGCAGACATAAAGAACATGGACACACATTGCGCCTGTTTCAGCTAAACAAAATAATTCACAGCCATTTGCTGGCTCATTCTTCAAGGCAATGCTGCCTGGTTTAAATTCCAAACAATGCTTGGCGGTTAATTGAACCTGCCTCCACCACACTGTCAGGCAATGCGTTCCAAATCCCGACCGCTCGCTGCAATTGAGGGGTGACCAGACAATGATTCTTAGGATTATGAAAGGGTAGATGTTGAGATGATGCTCCATTTATGACTTGAATTAGAAGCCATAAATGTAAGATAGTTACTACGGTCTACCCAATTGTGTTACCCAATTTCTTATTTTAAAAAATTAACTTCATTAACCGGCAGCATATTTTGGTCAAAGATAAAGAACCTTGTTGCAGTCCATTGTTAGTTATCCTCCAAGACTGTCACAGCAACAAAATGTTGCTCATGGTTTTATAAACAAATATCAGTCACCATCACTAGTGCATTCTCCATGGCAACATCTCTACCAGAGTCCACTTGCCAATCAATCAGCACTCTCTTCTCATCAGTATAAATTCTTGTTTTT
The DNA here is from genome assembly GCF_017639515.1 of Carcharodon carcharias. Lineage (NCBI taxonomy): Eukaryota > Metazoa > Chordata > Chondrichthyes > Lamniformes > Lamnidae > Carcharodon > Carcharodon carcharias. Next base: position 132,922,980 of record NC_054471.1, read on the forward strand.
CCCTTATATTGGTACTCTTGCTAGTTTACTGATGAGTGCAATGAAAAGCTCCAACATGTTTTGTTTTTCAGCAATAATGGTAAGATATCAAAATAAAATTTAATACAAATGTAATGAAACCTGAAAAATTTATATTCTATTGTAATTAGGACTAATTTGAGTTCATGCTTACTCCACAAAATAGTCTCAACTTAACATATTGCAACATACAACTATATACATTAGCAGGTAATAAAGGGTAGGGACAAGTAGCAGACTTCCTACAAGAGGACCTTATCTATATTTTCATTGTTCCCTTAACCCTATCCTTATAGCACATTATTTTTAAATTGTATGCAGAGAAACCATTTTATTTTTGACACACTGCCACAATTGCAGCAGAATCCTCCAAGCAACTACACCATCAGAACCAAACACTGCAGCTGTTGCTCTCGTGCTAATATTCACAAACTGATCTCTTTTCACTACTGCTCATACAACTAAATTCTGAAGTGCAGTATAGAGCTGGTAAGAATTGTGGAATGGCCTTCCCCTGAAAGACTTCGAACAGATAACAGCATTGGCAGTTCAACATCTGCCCCTTAGGTGACCACCTAATTTCTTCCAATATAAGTGCTCCAGCAAATATTTGCCTCAAGTTGCACCAATTCTTGAGGAAAATGCCACCACAGTATAAACGATCACAACAGCTCATCTGCTTCAAAGAGAAGGTGGAGGATCGGTTATCACAATGTCACCATATAAAAAAGGGCCTTGGAGACCCTTGCTCAGGCAACAGAGGAACTTAATTCCTTGTTTAATGACTAGACATTGTTAGGGATAGAAACTGTTAAAGAAGTTCAATTGCTAATTATTAGATTGTTTAACTAAGTACCTATTTGGTTGTATAAAGGGGATAACAGCTGAGACTAGGTTTGTCAATGGAGATATTTATGACAAGCAATAAAACTGAAGGAGTTTGTCTTGGTTTCGGTCTTCATTTCTAAACAACTATTGGAACTTAGTGATGGCAGAGAATGGTTGCTGTTTTTAAGTAAAAGATTGGAAACTAGGCTTTCTTTGGACAACAGATTGTATTTGGAGTTAACTTTAAGAGCAGAGTGGTTTGAAAAAAAGGAGAATGGCTGAATCAAAATGTCGAGTTTCGGGGTATGATGACCTACCCACGTTTTCTGGGTGAACCCTATGAGCAATGGAAGAATGAAGTAACCATGTGGACATGGGTTACATCCTTGCCAAAGAAAAAACAGGGAATGGCCTTGGAACCTTCATTACCATACAAAAGGAAAATAAGGTGTAAAGTGTTCAGAGTTGGAGCTTGAGAATTTGGATGTGGATGAAGGTTTGGAAACATTAGATTTTATGGATAGGATCTAACAAAGAGATGATTTATTAAGTGCTTACAAAGCAAGGTCTGATTTTGACAAATTTAGAAAGTTGGAAGAAAGTTCCATAGAAGATTACATAATGGAATTCAGTAGACTATATACAAGATTGCAAAAATTTCATCTGGAAATTCCCCAAACAGTGCTGGCATTTAAGTTACTAGACTGTGCTAAAGTTCATATTCATACCGAATATGAACAGGTTTCTAGTACTAACGGGAGTAAAGTTTCCAGAAAGACACACACTACCAGAACAAAGGTCAGAAGCTCAAAAAAATTCCATGGAAAACATTCCTTTCTGGCAGCATTCATGGCGCAAATGAGCCATTCGGCTGTAAGACAGAAAACAGAGGATACAATGTTAACAGGATGGCGAGATCGTTTAGAAACAAGATGCAGGTGTCAGTTTGAAAAGGGATTTGTAACTAGAAACACTGGGGACAGAAACACGTTGGACAATTAGGTAGACAAGAATTGGGGGATTACATCAAAAGGACGAACCCCAAAAATGTCCAGGGTGTGGTCAATTGGTGTTTTAGATGTGATTCAAAATACCATTATGCAATGTACTGTCCTAAATGATATAAGGTGTTCGAAATTAAACAGGAGACAGAAGACTCAGAAGATGATGGAGATATTGACCAAAGAGAGGTTATTGTATTAGTTACAAGAAATTTCAGCCTGGTGATAACGTCTTGGCAGAGTCCTTCAACTGTGTGGTGTTAGATAGCGGATGCACTTCTACAGTCTGTGGAATAGACTGGTTAAAATGCTACCTGGACTCCTTAAATGACAAGGATCGGAATAAGGTTAAAGAATTTGAGTTTCACCAGTTTTAGATTTGGAGATGATAATACCCTAAAATCTTTAAAAAGGGCAGTGACTCCCTGTAAGATAGCTAGAGTCAATCATTTCATCAGCATGGATGTTGTGTCCAGCGAAATACCGTTACTGTTGAGCAGACCATCGGTGAAGAAAGCGCAAATGAAGCTGGACATGGAAAATAACAAGGCCGTTGTATCTGGAAAGCCTGTGGGCTTACAACTTACACAATCTGGAAACTATTGTATTCCTTTAATGAAACTTAACTTTTCTGCTAAGGAGATTAAAGAAGTGTTGTTCACGTCATGGGATAGAAATTTAGAAGACAAAAAGCAAATTGTTAAAATTGCATCAGCAGTTTGCCCACCCTTTTTTGCCAGGATTAAAAATTTTGTTTACAGATGCAGGAATAAAGGAAGGAGGCTACGCTAAATTTCAAGATATGCGATAGATGTGATATACGTAAGAAACACGGAAGGATACCATCACTGCCCAATGTGAGTCTACCTTTAGCGAGGGATTTCAGAAGCTGTGGCAATGGATTTAAAGATGTGGGATAAAGATCATTTTTATTTTGCATTTCATAGATTTGGCAACAAGGTTTAGCCAGTCAATAATCATATACAGTAAAGAAAAGAATTGTGGATCAGGAAATGGAGAAGTAGATAGGGACCAAATTGAGACCACCAGTAAAAATTCCTCACTGATAATGGAGGGAAAATTTGCTAATGAGTTTCCGGGATATGTGCGAAAATCTGAACATAATAGTTATGACTACCGCAGCTGAAAGCCCTTTAGTAACAGAGTGTGTAAAAGGAATCACACAGTGATAGTTGAGATACTTCGTTAAATATTGGCGGACAGACCAAGCTATAAAATTAACATTTGCTTTAGCATGGGCTGTCCATGCCAAGAATTCACTGCAGATGTGTGGGGGCTATAGTTCATATCAGTTAGTTTTTGGTAGAAACCCAAAAATTCCTTCAGTCCTGAGTGATCATCCTCCAACTCTACCTTTTCTGAGCATTTAAAAGCACTACACACGGGTAGAAGAGCATTCATTAAAGCCGAAGTTTCAGAAGGAATTCTGCGAGCTCGAAGACACAATTGCAACCATCAGAAACTATTTTTAATCAGGGAAACATGGTATACTATAAAAGAGGAGGACTTTAATTAGTGGAAAAGGCTGGGAAAGACTATAGGTAAAGATGGTAAAACAGTTATTTTACAACATGGAAACCAGACTATTTGGGTACACTCATTGAGGTTAGTTGGGCAGATTACAAATTTGCAGGTCCGGAAAGGGTTGTAGGAAGGGATGAGGCACCATGTACTTCTCATTCCCATATGTTGCATGATTGTGAGGACTAGGTAGCTGAAGCTGACAGGGTGTCTGACGATGGAGAGTGTAATTCGGAAGAATGAGATGAGATGATTTGTCCCAGAGGACAAGTGCCGAAAGCTGGCACTAAAGTTACACACTTGCCAGAAGGGGCCAGATGATTAAAGCATGTGACGATTGTAGGTACAGCAAGGAAGGCCATGGGAAAATATAAAAACTGGTTAAACGTATGAGTGAAATGGCGGGACGTTAGGCCTATGGATTGGAAACACAAAGTACAAAAAAATGGAAGGCACGGAAATGCAGGGTCAGTTCAGACAGTGGGCCTGGGAGTGAACATGCCTCTGGGATGAGATCGCGAACTGTTGAAAGAACATCTATAAAACGGGAGAGGGAGATCAAACAGTAACAGTCCAGAGTGTGATAGAAGCCAGGATAGAGGGCATTGCTTAACAAGTTCAAGGAATGTGGCATAGATTGGTAACGCTACAAGGAGTGGAAGCCCATGTCATCGAGAAGTCTTAGTAGTTTCAAACAAGTTAGACAATAAATTAATAAAGGATGACAAACAGCATGAACTACATGGTTGGAAACAATTTGGGGTATACACGGAGGTGCCAGATAGGGGACAACCAGCTTTGTTTCAGATGGATATTCACGGTAAAGGTGTTTCCTGATGGGACCTACAAAGCTAAAGCCAGACTAGAGGCACATAGGTTGAAGAAATATTGGGTGACTGGGAGATAAGAGCAGATTCACCTATGGCAGGGAAAGTTATGAAGATCTTTTTAGCTCTACTAGCTACAAATACTTGGGAACGTAAGCCCATTGGTATTAAAGCTGCCTTTTTGCAGGGACGCCAACTGCAAAGGGAAGTTCTTTTCCATCCGCCAAAAGGGGCGCCAGATGCAGAAGGGACTCTCTGGAAGCTAAATAAATGCTTATATGGTTTAAATGATGCCTCCAGAATTTGGTATTTCTCAGGGAGGTCAATTTTGTTAAAGTTGGGCTGTCTTCAGTTGGAAGACAACCTGGCAATGTTTTATTGGCACCATGGAGGGAAGCTTGCAGGCATCTTTATGGTGTACATAGATTATATTTTGTGGAGTGTTAGCAGCAAATTTGAAACAGTTGTCATTAATGGGCTCAGAACAGAGTTTAAAATTGGAAGTCAGGCTTCTAGTACATTGGATTGGAAATCAGGCAGAGCGGATCACATATTCTTTTACATCAGCAATCCTATTTAGAGAACAACAATCTCATTGCAATTAGTCATGGTAGGGCCTCCCAGAAAGATACAGTGGCTTCTGAAATGAAAAAAAAAAAGGAACTCAGAATTGGGCAACTCAATTAGCTAGGCAAACAAACAAGGCCGGACATCAATTTTGGCGTTTTGGAATTGAGCACTAAAATGAACGATCAAGGGCAAACAAAACATTGACAAAATTAAAAATGCAGCGTGCTTTGAAATTCCTATCTTTGGGCGATGTTAGAAAAATGAAACTGATTGTGTTTAGTGATGTGTCTTATGCAAATCTGTGAGATGAGTATGAGGTTGCAGGATGATTTATAATATTTCTCATTGGTTGAAAAAAAGGCAAATGCTGCCCTTCGAAATGGGAATCTGAAAATGATACGAAGGGTTGTAAAAAGTACATTAGCAGTGGAGACTCTTGCCCTTGTTGAGGTGGTAGATATAGCTTTCTTTATATCAAAGACGCTGGCAGAAGTTTTAAATGGAAAAGGATATTCAGCAACGGTACCTATCGAATGTATTATAAACAATAAGTCACTTTGGGAAAATGTTCAATCTACGAATTGCATTAATGAAAAGAGATTGTGAATCAACATCGCCAATCTTAAAACAGATGCTGAGCATAAGGAGATTGCCAAGATTAAATGGATTAATTGCAGCTACCAATTATCTGACTGCTTCACCATAAGAGGAGTGAGCTCCAAGAACTTTCTAGAAATCCTCAAAGAAGGACATCTTTTTAAGAAAAAATACTTGTGAACGTATCTATACATTTTTAAAGGAGGGGAATAAGGTCAATTTATTGAATTAAAAGATATATATTGATGTTCGTTATTACCATTTTTTTTGAGATTATATAAACTTAAGGCTTTCTTTCTTTTTAAGAAGAGGGGAATCTATTAGGGAAGGAAACAGTTAAAGAAATTCAATTGTTAATTATTAGGTTGTTTAACTAAGTATCAATTTGGTTGTATAAAAGGGATAACAGAGCTTGGCCTAAATAGCCAAGTGGTTATGGTACTGGGTTTGTAACCCTAAGATCAAGAGTTCAAATCTCACAATGGCAAACTATGAAACAATGTAACTTTATCTGAAACAGATGGAAACAGGTTTACTCAAAAGAGTATCAAGATTTCAAATCTCACAATGTAACTTCATCTGAATAGGAAAAGGGATAACAGTTCTGCCTGTGGACAGTTTTATGACAAGTAATAAAACTCTGTCTAAAGGTGTCTGTCTTGGCTTCAGTCTTAAGTTCCAATAGTTGTTTAGAATTGAACAGGCAGTATAGAATACCATTACATTTATTTCAATGATTCTTCCTTCTCTCCATACATTTGAGGTTTGAATCAGCATTGAACAAGCCAATACCTACTCTCTATATCTCAGCATTTTCCAATAGGTCCATAAGAGGAATACATTATTCCCTCCTTAACAACAGTACCTCAACTTCCCTATCCTTATCCTTCTCTCTCACTGACCTTCCCAACCTGCAAGAATATACCATAGTAACTTGGATTAAAAAAAAAACTTGTCATATGAACAAGTTGATAGTTAGCACTCTTCTTTAAAACATCTCAGGCTTGTACTGTTTTCCAGCCAAGGCTGAAGGACAGGCATATTACTGTGTCCTCTGCTAATACTTCTTTTGAATAATATGCTGAGTGACACCAGTTGACTCACCTTCCAATTTCATGCCGCCTAATTGTACAGAATCCAAATGGTATTATACTGTACCAAAATCAAGAACATATTGATCAAATCTGCAGGTGTTTACCCATGTTCCCTGTGTACAACACAATTAGTATTTGAGAATTATGCCACCCAAATATTCTGAACTTCATTCTAATGCTTCCTTCCATTTGTTCTTTTACATTTATCTGCCTCAGGTGGCCACAAGGTTCGTAGAACATACAGCTTCATAGGTCACTTCGGTCCAGGCGCAAGGTCATTTAAAAAGAGTTCCAAATGCAATACCAAATCCACAGCACAAAAAACTTGTTAGGACAGAAGTCACACCAACTATCATTATGTATAAAACTTGTGACCACAGTTACTACTCAAGAAATCAAAAATCTAACTAGCATCATACAAGCATCACAGATTTAGGAATCAAATGCACTATTTAACTCGTCAGGATAATTACTTTACAGCTTTAGTTATCTTTAAACAGGCCAGTGTCTTGCTCTTGTCACCTTGGACATCACACATCCTCAAAAAAAAAAATGCAACACAGTTTTGAGTCACACTCTTCGCATTTCACAACTTGTATTTATATAGTGCTTTTACATAAAATGTCTCAAGATGTTTCATAGGAGCATTATAAAGCAAAATTTTACATTGAGCTGAAATTGTGCCATTGTGACAGATGACAAAGCTTGGTCGAGGAATGAGTTTTAAGGAGCATATTAAAGGAGGAAAGAGAGGCAGAGACCTTTAGAGAGGGAATTCCAGAGTTGAGGGCCAAGGCAGCTGAAGACATGGCCATCAATGGTGGAGCAATTTAAACCAGGGATGCACAAGAGGCCAGAATTAGACTGGCACAGATATCTGATAGCCGTGAGGAGTTTTTTTTTTAAATTCTTTCATGGGATGGTAAGGCCAGCATCTGTTGCCCATCCCAAATTGCCCTCGATGTGAGTGGCTTTCTAGACAACTTCAGAGAGCAGTTAGGAGTCAACCACATCACTGTGGGTCTGGAGTACAGGTAGGCTAGACCAGGTAAGGACAACAGATTTCCTTCCCTAAAGGACATTTGTGAACCAGTTGGGTTTTTACAACAATCGGCGATAGTTTCATTGTCACCATTACTGAGACTAGCTTTTAATTGAATTTAAATTTCATCAAATGCCATAGTGGGATTTGAACCCACATCCCCATTACTAGCCTAATGACATTACCACTAAGTTGCCCCCTAGGGTTAAGGAAGGCAAGGCCATGGAAGGATTTGAAAACAAGGATGAAGATGTTTGCAGAAAAACAAGGTGCTTCTTAAGTGGGAGCCAATGCAGGTGAGCAAGCACAGGGTGATGGGTGAACAGGACTTGCTGTAAGTTAAGGCATTGGCAGTAGAGTTTTAGGTGACCTTAAGTTTACAAAGAGTAGAATGTGGGAAGCGGCCTGAAACAGGTGCTGTTACAGAGGTGGAAGAAGACAGTCCTATTAATATTGTCGATCTGTGGTCAGCAGCTCATCTCGGGGTTAAATATGACAAGACAAAAATATTTTGCCAAACTAAGTTTCTTAGAAAGTCCAAAAGGAACAGCCATATTTTGCATGTTACACTTGCTCTTCTCAATCCTGTTGTCGAAACTAAAGTGCAACTTAAAATAGTTCTCATCAGCCCAACCCAAGCTAAAACTGGCTTGAAACAGAAAACTATTTTAGTCCACAATGGAACAGTTACTGCTTACTATAGACAAACATATGTATAAAAGCTTGGTTCCCAATAAAATATTCTTCAAAAGGTTTAATCTAATATTCTGCATTCACAAATAAACAAAACTCTCTGCATCTGTTTCCATACTCAGCGCCCACTCTTTGACTCCCTGGCCCTGATATTTACTGCAGCATGCTTTTGAAGATGGTGGGATGAATTATCACTGGGAAACCCAAAAGCGCAGGTTTCCCTGAACGTCGTGGAGTTTGTGTTGCAATTTTTATTCTTTCATGGGTTGGGAGCGTCACTGACAAGACCAGCATTTATTGTTCATCTGCAATTGCTCTTCAGATGGTGGTGGTGAGCTGCTGCCTTGAACCACTGCAGTCCACCCCATGTGGTGTAGGTATACCCACAGTGCTGTTAAGGAGGGAGTTCCAGGGTTTTGAGCCAGCGACAGTGAAGGAACGGCATTATATTTCCAAGTCGGGATGGGGTGTGGCTTGGAGGGAAAATTGCAGGTTTCTCGCCTTCCAGGTATTTCTGTTTTTGTTTCTGATTTCCAGCATCCGCAGTTTTTTGTTTTTAAACAAAAAAAAAATGGCCTCCTTCTGTGCTGTAACCATTCTGCAATTCTGTGAAGTGCAATAGCGGGACAAATGTTGAAATGACTGTTCATGGTTACTTTCAGTTGTCCCCTAGAGATGTAAAAGCCCGTTATAAATGAAAGTCTTTTTTTCAAAAAGGGCACTAATCTTTTAGAAATCAAAAAAATCACTTAAGCCAATACAATTTAATGTTTTCAGAACTTGTGCAATCTTGCCCCAATGACAAATTTGTGATCACCCAAACCCTAAAGAAAAGTACTCTCTCTCTCAGGAAAGATAGAGTAGGCTGGGACTCATTTCTCTAGGAGAGATAAGGTTGAGGGGTGACCTGACAACGATCCTTAAGATTATGATAGGGTAGACGTAGAGATGCTTCCATTTATGGCTAGAATTAGAAGCCATAAATAAAGATAGACACTGTGGCCTAGCCAAATTTGTTACCCAATTGCTTATTTTTAAAAATTAACTTTATTAACTGACAGCATATTTTCGTCAAAGATAAAGGACCTTGTTGCAGCCCATTATGCTCTAATACTGTCACTGCAGCAAAACTTTGCTCATGGTTTTATAAACAAATGGAAAGTTCTTGTTTAACTGCTCTCTTGCTTTGGGACAAGGACAAGAGAAAAACATCCAACTGGTAGCTAGTTATCTGCCATTTTCCTTCAAATGCAAGTTAAGATATTTTTTGTTCAAATTGCCTTCTCTCACTATTAATAACAGTTAAATCAATAAAGCATGGCTAGTTATCCCTGTTGGCACTTGTATAATGCACCCAAGAAATGGTGCAGACACTTTCAGAAGAGCAAATCTGGTGCTTTCTTTTTATTATAATGCTACAAATAATGGCAGTGCCAACTTTAATAATTGCACTGCAACATGAACGAGGGAGTACTAGTTAGTCCATTGGTATACCTCGGACGGTCAGTTCAAGAAGTGTTCCCCTCCTCTCTGTCTTCACCCCAGTCACTAGAGGCACAGTTCCGTTGGAAGCCAAATGCAAATGGCTTACTTGACAGCGTGCCCTGCTGCTGACTGCATTTCCCCCCAGGTCATGGGCAAACTGAGCACCTCAAAGAGACCTGTCCAAATCCCTCCAGACAACAGCTGCCGAGCAGGGGGAAAAAAAGCCCAAAAATGAAACGGCCATGACTTTTAAAACAATAATTATATGATTCATTGATTGTTGTTTTGCCATTATGCTGGTGTTGAATTCAGACCCACAATGTAATTGGACCAGATTCCAGAGAACCAGCACATTACAGGAGTACCTGTTTTAGCTGAAGTATATCCAATTAACAAAAATAACCCCAGGGGGATTTTTTACAACCTCTCTTAATAAAGACATACAACAATTTTAAAGCAAAGGTTGTGTCAATCCTGTAAATTTGATACCACCCTTGCTATGACGACCAAGTCAAATCTGCTTCTTCAAACCAATGCATCTTCAGTACCCCAATTTTAATTTTAAAGTGTTGCATAAAATGCAGAATTATTGCAACATTGAGTAATATCCTCATTACACCTACGTGGATCCTCTTACAATAGTCACAAATCAACATTTTCTGCAAAGGTAAACAAGCCTAAATTAAATTGGTTGTTATTTATACATAACCTATTCTGTGGAGAGGCCAGTAGAAAAACCAAAAATGATGAGAAATACAAGGTGAATATGGTAGATAAAGCACAAATAAGAAACAAAAAATGTTAGCAACAGAAAGCACTAAGCAAACAGAGGTTGATCTTCCAGTGATTACACCTGTCATGAAGCTATTAATGTATATATTATTGGGAAAGATTTCTTTTAAAATAGAGGTTTAGCCTGTGGATGTGTCTTAATTGGATTGAAGCCAGCTAGTCTGGGTGTTTTGATATGAGAGAGAGATAGTGTGCATTTGCATTTTTTGAATAGAGCATTCAAGAAGTGGGGTGAAAATGATACCTATGTAGCAGATACCAAGTCATATGTTACATTACTTATAAAATTGGTACTATGAAAGGGAATTTATTGGTAGAAAGGTTTAGTTCAGAGGTTGGTGATACAATGAGAATTTACGTTCAATAGGAGTGGTAGGTATAACTTTAGCAGTTTCCAGGTGTGCAGAGCAGAGGCAAAGTAAGATCAAAAGGCAGCTACAAGCCTCCAATGTCTCCACAGGAACCAAAGTGAAAAGAACCTCATTTTGAATTTGTAAGGTGAAAATGCTTAAGATTGTTTGGTTAAGTCTATGGGTTGCTGTTGCCTTAATGGAGATTAGTTTGGAAATTTGTTAAAAGTTATGATAGTAATAATTTGAAGCCATGTGTATGGTGGTCTGATTCCTGAATTTAGAGTCGCATCTCAAACATAACACTTAAACATATAGGTTATGACAGTTGTTTAAGGTTTCCTTCTGGGAATTTTAAATAACTCAGCTTTATCAACTGTGTTCCTAGATTTTCTGCATCAAATTGTTCCAAAGTCAGAAACATTGTTGTGTTGGTAAACAGTAAAGTAATAGGGTTGATACCGATGTATTAGCTTGAAAACACCTTTTGGAATAGGCCCAGTCAATTAAAAACTGCTCATGATGAAGAATCATATCCTATGGCACTGGCAGAACTCCCCGATCTTCAGAAAAAAGTCCAAGGAGATCTTTTCCATCCACTTGAGCAGGCAATGTGATCTTGATTTAACATCTTCTCCCAAAACATCTCTCATCTTTTACTGCGACAACACATACAAGGTGCCACACTGAAAAGTCAGTCTAGGCTGTGCATTCAAATATCTGTGGCTTGAACCCACAACTTTGGCTCAGTGGTAACATTCTCAACTGAATCAAACTGACTTGCCCATGTTGCATGCATCTGCACAATGACACCAGTATCTACAGCTTTTTAAAACTCACATTTAGCATCAGATGAACAGAGTAAAAATATTTAAAAATTTAAAAATATTTTTTCAAGTTAAGCATTTTAATTGGAAAACAAAATGTTCATTAGCATCGGTATAGTTTGCAACTAAAAAGTCAAACATTAACATTAACCCATTCAAAAAAATATATATGTTGTTCTCATACAGATGTCAACCTGTCCTGGACAATCAAGAAACACTAAATCAGAAGTGGTCACGAACAGAGGTTACTGCTAATTATTCATCGACACGCTCACTTTAAGAGGAAAAAAACCCCGCCGGATCAGCGTGCAACCTAATTACTAACACAGGAGGGGCCAGTCCTCACATTAAATTGCTTCAACAAAGGAAGATCAGCGGATGGACCCATCTTGAGGCAGTATTTTCTCCTCGCTTTTAATGGGATGAATCATCCTCTTGTAGCTTCAAACACATTGGTCAGTACACAAGTTTATCCACACACACATTTCTGCATTGATCGGCGACGTGCAGACTCGATATGCCTTTCAGCAGCGTTAGCACTCCCCACTCACCTTGGTTGTCATAGACGCTGACATAAGAGATGCCCACGGCCATGCACCACACAACCAGGTTGGCGATGTCGGCGTAGCTGCTCTCCTCCTCGGTCACCACAAGCCCCAAGTGCAGCGGCAGCTTCTTCAGGCTGCGGCCGTCCGAACGCCAGCGCGCGCGCCGGCTCTTGCCTTTGTTCTTGGCGTTCTGGAAGCCGAACGCCAGGCTTGCCGGGTTCCAGCGCTTCCAGGCCCACATTCCATTCCGGAACCAGGCCGACAGAGTCCGGTGCAGGGACAACACAGTGTGCAACACCCTCCACACCAACTCAAAGAGTGCCATCACCTTACCATGCAATTACAGAGGGAAAGGTGATGAAATTAAAACAAAAGAACTTCTGTTTGAAAGATTCACATTGGGGAGACCGGGAAAAGCCAGCTTGCCGAATAAAAGTTTCGCTCTATGAATGACTGTGAATCAGTGCCAACTCCCCAACACGCCGGGCGCCATCTTCTTTTTGTGGTGGGAGGGGTGGGCTTAAAAAAATTAACTTTCACCTTTGACTTTAAACAACACATGGAGTGTGGGGATTGGTTCAAAACTTCCACTTGACGTGCACGTTGGCCCTGACTGTCAGTAGACAAGAGAAATGTTCTACTCTGGATGCATGGTAGCCAGAGCTCTAGCGTCCCCTAAATAGGCAGAGCAGAATCATAAACCCATTTGCTGGGTCAACGTTTGCCAATGAAATACCGAAGGAGAAAATCGAATTACTTTAAGTTATAGACATATCCGTGCAGCCGGTTACAAAACAACTTTGGAACAGAGGTTAAATTGTCAAGTATCTCTGCATTCCACAGGGGCGCATGCAGAGAAAAAACTTTCACAACCACTGATTGTCACAAAGAACTTTACAGCTGATGGCCTATTTTTTTTGAAGTGTAGTCACTATTGTAATGGAGGAAACCGGGCAGATAACTTGCACTCAGCAAACTCCCACAAACAGCAATGTGATCATGACTGGATAATCTGTTTTTTGTGATGTTGCTTGAAGGATACATATTGGGCAGAACACCAGGAATAACTCCCCTGCTCTTAGAAAAGTGTCATGAGATCTTTTACATCCACCCAAGCAGGCAGATGGGGCCTCAGTTTAGCATCTTATCCAAAAGACAGCACCTTCAGCAGTGCAGTGTTTATTCAGTACTGCACTGGAGTATCAGTCTTGATTTTTGCATGGAAGCTGGGGATTTGAACTGAACCCAGAACTTTGTGATTCAGAGGCAAATGTGCTACCAACTGAATTACAGGTGACACTAGGATGAAGGGAGAACAGACAAAGGGAAATTAGAGATACGCTGTAAAAATAGATGTATGTTTTATAGTAATGCAATAGTTTGTACAAATTATCTTTGAATTAATGATGATTACATAAGGGATCTGAAACACTCCACTCTGCTAAGTATTACTCTGATCTCATTCACCCATCACCTCTATACTCACTGACCAAATGTCTCCCACATCCAGAAAGGCCTCAATTTTAAAATTCTCATTTCTATTTTGAAATCCTTTCAGGGCCTCACTTCCACCCTATCTCTGTAGCCCCCTCAACCCCATAACCCTTCAAGATCTCTGCGCTCCTCCAATTATAATCTCTTGCACATCCCAAATTTTAATTGCTCCATCATTAATGGCTGTGAATTCAACTAAGGCCCTAAGATCGGAATTCCCTCACTAAACTTCCCTGTCCCTTTACCTCTCTCTCCTCCTTTAAGATATTCCTTAAAATCCACCTCTTTGACTAAACTTTTGCTCTCTACCCTAATATATCCTTGTGTGAATCAGTGTCAAATTTGTTTGAGAACATGCCTGCGAAGCACTTGGGACATTTTACTTTGTTAAAGGCATTAACTTATAGTCAGGTGTGCTGTGATGATTATATTTGTTCAAGGGTAATGGATATCACATATGAAAAACACTAGCTTTCTGATGGAATTTATGCATTATCAATTTTAAACTGCTTGCCTTAATTTCTTCACCAGAGATCTTTAATCCCAGAATATTTCTCAAAAGTAATAATTTTATCAATTTTGATTGATTATGATACCCACATTTTACGTATAGTTAACATTTTTTATTTTAAATGTGCGGTCCTGCAAGTTCCATGTTTATTGTCTAAAGCACTACTGTTGTCCCTTTAGAGGATGAGAATGGTGAATTGCTAATGAGAAACAAGGAAATGGCAGAGACTTTGAATAAGTATTTTATAACTCTCTTCAAGATAGAAGACACAAAAAGCATCCCAAGTATAACAGAAAATCAAGGAACAAAAAGGAAGGACCTTAAAACAATCACTAGAGAAAAAGGAAAACTAGTAGGTCTAAAGCTGCTGAGTCCCCTTATCCTGATGGCCTGAATCCTAGGGTCTTAAAAGAAGTCACTGCAGAGACAGTGGAAGCATTGGTTGTAATCTTCTGAAATTCCCTAGATACTGGAAAAGTCCCAGCAGATTGGAAAATTACAAATGTAACAATTCTATTCAAGAAAGAATGGAGAGACAAAGCAGGAAACTATCAGCCAGCTAGCCTAGTATCTGTCATTGGGAAATGCTGGAATCCATTATTAAGGAAGCTGTAGCAGGGCATTTAGAAAATCATAATACAATCAAGCAGAGTCAAAATGGTTTTATGAAAGGGAAATCGTGTTTCACAAATTTACTAGAGTTCTTTGAGGATGTAACAAGCAAGGTATTTAAAGGGGAACCAGTAAATGTATGTATTTGGATTTCCAAAAGGCATTCCATAATGTGCCACATAAAAGCTCATGGAGTAATATCATGGATAGAGGATTGGCTGACTAACAGGAAATAGAGAATCGGGATAAATGAGTCATTTTCTGACTGGAAAACTGTAATGGAATGTCACAGCGATCAGCCCTGGAGGGAAGTCATATTAATGACTTGGATGAAGGAACTGTATTCTAGCCAAATTTGCTGATGATACAAGGATAAACAGGAAAGCAAGTTCTGGGGAGGACACAAAGAGCTGCAAAGGGATGGAGTTGGTTAAGTGAGTGGCAAAAAATTGGCAGATGGGGTATAATATGGAAAAATGTAAGGTTGTGCACTTTGTTGTGAATATAAAAACAGAATATTATCTAATTAGAGAGATGCTGCAGAATATTGCAGTATAGAGGGATCGAGGTGTCCTTGTACATGAATCACAGAAGGTTAGCATGCAAATACGGCAAGTAATTAGGAAGACAAATGGAATACTGTCCTTTATTGAAAGGGGGATAGAGTATAAAATAGAAGTCTTGCTACATCTGTACAGGGCATTAGTGAGACTATGTCTAGAGTACTGTGTCCAGTTTTAGTCTTATTTAAGGAGGGATATCCTTGCATTAGATTTCCTTGCCTTGCAGTTCACTGGTTTATTCCTGGGATGAAGGGGTTGTCTTATGAGGAAAATTTGAGCAGGTGGACCTATACTTCTTCCCTTCCTTGACCTCTCTGTCTCAATTTCTGGTGATAAACTGTCCACCAATATCCATTACAAACCTACCAACTCCCACAGCTACCTCGACTACAGCTCCTCACACCCCGCTTCCTGTAAGGACTCCATCCCATTCTCTCAGTTCCCTCGCCTCCGTCGCATCTGTTCCGATGATGCTACCTTCAAAAACAGTTCCTCTGACATGTCCTCCTTCTTCCTTAACCGAGGTTTTCCACCCACGGTCGTTGACGGGGCCCTCAACCCTGTCTGGCCCATCTCCCGCGCACCCGCCCTCACACCTTCTCCTCCCTCCCAGAAACATGATAGAGTCCCCCTTGTCCTCACTTACCACCCCACCAGCCTCCGCATTCAAAGGATCATCCTCTGCCATTTCCACCAACTCAAGCATGATGCCACCACCAAACACATCTTCCCTTCACCACCCCTGGCGGCATTCGTAGGGATCGTTTCCTCCGGGACACCCTGGTCCACTCCTCCATCACCCCCTACTCCTCAACCCCTACCAATGGCACCTCCCCATGCCCACACAAAAGATATAACACCTGCCCCTTCACTTCCTCTCCTCACCATCCAAGGGCCCAAACACTCCTTTCAAGTGAAGCAGCATTTCACTTGCATTTCCCCCAACTTAGTCTACTGCATTCGTTGCTCCCAATGTGGTCTCCTCTACATTGGAGAGACTAAACGTAAACTGGGCGACCACTTTGCAGAACATCTGCGGTCTGTCCACAAGAATGACCCAAACCTCCCTGTCGCTTGCCATTTTAACCCTCCACCCTGCTCTCTTGCCCACAAGTCTGTCCTTGGCTTGCTGCATTGTTCCAGTGAAGCCCAATGCAAACTGGAGGAACAGCACCTCATCTTCCGACTAGGCGCTTTACAGCCTTCCGGACTGAATATTGAATTCAACAACTTTAGGTCTTGAACTCCCTCCTCCATCCCCACCCCCTTTCCGTTTCTTCCCCCTTCCTTTTGTTTTTTTTCCAATAATTTATATAGATTTTTCTTTTCCCACCTATTTCCATTATTTTTAAATCTTTTATGCCCTGCTAGTCTTTCCACCCCACCCCCACTAGAGCTGTACCTTGAGTGCCCTGCCATCCATTCTTAATTAGCACATTCATTTAGATAATATCACCACCTTCAATATCTCTTTGTTCCTTTGTCTGTGACATCTTTTGATTATCTGCTCCTTTCACTGCTTGCTTGTCCCTACAACCACCCCCCACCACCTTAAACCAGCTTATATTTGACCCCTCTCCTAATATTCACTCAGTTCTGTTGAAGGGTCATGAAGACTTGAAACGTCAACTCAATTCTTCTCCGCCGATGCTGCCAGACCTGCTGTGTTTTTCCAGGTAATTCTGTTTCTGTATTGTTTAGAAGAAATTATCTTATTGAAACATATAAGATTCTGAAGAGGCTTGACAGGGTAGATGCTGAGAGAATGTTTCCCCTCATGAGGAATCTAGAACTAGGAGATATAGTTTCAAAATACTATAAGGGGTCTCCCATTTAAGATGGAGATGAGAAGGAATTTCCTTTCGCAGAAAGTCATTAACTTTTGGAATTCTGTACCTCAGAGAGCAGTGGAGGCTGGGTCCTTGAATATATTCAAGGCTGAGTTAGATTTTTGATCCGCAATGGAGTCAAGGGCAGGCAGGAAAGTGGAATTAAGTCTGCAATCAAATCAGCCATGATCTTATTGAATGGCAAGCAGGCTTGAAGAGCCTCCTGCTTCTATTTATTATGTTATTATGTTCTTAAAAATCAACGACCTGTAATTTTTGATGCGAGCAATGATGAGGCTATCTTTGCTCACCATTGTAATGAAGGAAACCTGACAGAAGCTCTTGAGTGCGGGAAAATCTAGAGGTTGCTGTCAGAGGATACCCTGCTCCTCCACAGGGTGTGCTGTTGCAGTCCTTGCCCATAATCTCATCACTGAAATGACTGCAACTGCATGAACTTGCTGTATTGGCCGACTAGTTCCGCACTATCAGTGGCTGAAAAAGTTAGGACTAGTGCATTCAGAAATAAGCAGGTTTTTAATGGAATAATTACCACTGAACAATGTCTCTGGCACTGTAAATTAATTTTATAAGTGTAGAATCATATTCCCTCAGAAGAAAATTATTGTTGGAGATTTTAAATGTTTGCTTTAACTTTTTCTGTCTGTTTCATTTAATTCTCTCCCTTAATCCAGTCTGTATTTCCCAATCATTCTTTTGCTTTCTACACATCATTTAAATCTATGCAGTATTTTCTGCTTTATACTTCTTGGTTTGGTTTCTTCATGTCTCAATGATGATTCAGTCTGGGCCGTTTAAGAGCATTGGTGTTGCTCTCACTGATCACTAATGCCAGAGATTCCCTGTGGAGGGAATTGAGCTGGAAAAGACACCAAATTAGAAGAAATCTACACTCATAACCCGTGAATAGTATCTGGATGGATGTCAGCAGGGTAAACAGCAAGCGTCATTCCTCCATATTGGCCAATGTGAAAACTGGTGTGTTATTTTCTTCTTTTGTAAAAAAGATACATTTTAAACATTAAATATTAAACATTTGCCATTCCCATGTTGTGGGTTGTGTTGTCCTTTTTGTAATGAGCAATTTCTTTAAATTAAATGTTTTATTAAAAAAGCATTCCAAGATTAACGCAGAATACAACTTTGCTGATTTGAGCTCCATTTTATTCTTTGTAATTACATTCAATATTACTAAGTCAGTAATATGAGAAAAACAATAATGCTAGTTTAAGGTAAAATTTAAGAAAATCAATCCAATTAAAACAGCAAAGTAAGTAAATTAAAAGTACGACTAGTTATACACCAATTCTGCATGAGGTAGTAACATTGATTTAAATTCTGATACAGATTCAAGACATATAATGATTGTCTTCATTTTTAGCAATTTGAATACGCATTTTAGTTAAGACCACTTTATGAATTAATTTGCCTGGGCATCAGGTTTGCAAGATAAGTAGATAGGCAAAACGTTATCCTATTATAAAAATTATAGCAAATTAATATTTTTGATTATTCATCATTTTCTTCACAGTGGAATGAGTCAATGCTTAAGCAAATCTTACTAATTCATGCAGTATCCTAAGTAAATCACCCAGTTTGAATTGTAGATCAACAAAGAAAGGATACAGGGAAAACACTTAAAATCATGTTTATCTATTCTATAAGTGTATGTAAGATTTAACAAGCAGTGATAAGACTAAAAAACTGCAAACGTATAATTCAGTTACTATAGAACAATGATGATCTATGTCACATCACTCACGCAATCAGAATTTTTAAAGTAATTGGCATGTTGTTTGTTTATTTTTAGTCTGCATCATAGTCATAATAATCTTCATTGTCAGTCAGATCATTAATATTTAAGTCATCATACTCCTGTCCTATCTTTGCAGCAACGTCAAGAAATGCTTTTCCTTTTGCACCATGCATAGTATTATATCCACAGCTGTTCAGAAACTTGGTGGAAGATAGCCAGGCCTCACCTTGATAATAGGCTGGAGTTGCACAGTAGCCACTTTTGATTTCTAGTTGTCTTGCAATCAATAAGACTCTGATTTTCATGAGGTCACATGTACAGTTCCAGGGGTTACCATCCAGGTAAAGCTGCCTGAGACGAGGAAAATATCCAAACACATCGGGGTTAAGAGATGATAACCTGTTGTTGCGCAGATTCAGAACTCGCAGCCGCTTCAAATTTTCAACTGTCTCTTTACAAATGTCAGTAATATTATTTCCTTTCAGATCTAGCCTTACAAGAGTGTCAGGGAGCCTGAAGAAAGGACAAAAGGTAAGAATTATTGCCATCTAGTTCCAGAATGAGATAGAAGTATGTAATCAATGGTAAATACACATTTTTGCAGCACTAGCACTAGTGGAAGGACATAATTACAGCATATCAAATTTACTGAGGCAGTCTCCATTTTAAGTACAGATGCCAAAAGATTTGCTACCAAAGATGAATTAGGGGGAAGGGGAGGAATCACAAGAAGCCACAGCTGGAGGACAATAGGTCTCAGGATAAGACATAAGCTGTAACGTATCATATCAGCATTAGAGGAATTTGTAAATGAAGACTGTGATTTTGAAATAAATGTACAGTTACAGGGAGCCACAGGTCATTTAGCAAGATTTGGAGTGACAGGCAAATGGGTTTTAGTGTGGGCCAGGATGTAGGCAGCAGAATCTTTTCAAAATTGTAGGATTGCGATTAGAGGACTTGTGAGAAGGGAATTTCTGAAATCCAGCATGGAAATGACAAAATATTGATATTGCAACAGATGGCACAATCATGTAACTACTAAAAATATTAATGTGGGAATTTCTTCAGGGATACTCCTGATCACCTGCTTTCTGTAGAAACCCTGTTTATGTAGGATATCCCAGAGTTTCTGCTGATTTTCTCATGAAGAACCTTGAGAAAATTTTCTTTGTTAACTTTCTGCAAATATCCTTATAAGACAGGCTGATGAAGAACCACAATTTACAATATTTCTCAAAAACAATTCTCTGGAATATTGAAAAGGCATTTTACCTGCATTATTACCTCTGAAAAATAATTTTAATGATTTTAAAAGTTGAATTTAGAGAATGTTTCTTTAATCATAGGAATTACAGTTTTAATACATTGAAATATCTTGGGTATTCTTAAGAAAATGCAGAAATGCTATTACAGCCCTCAAATTATTTAATTGGGTATGTAGTTTTCCAGGTAAGCTGAAGGAATATGTGTTATCTACTTCTAAAGTGAATGATACAAAAGTTCATGGATTTCTCCTAGATTCCGTCACTCTTTTTTATTTGAGCAGTCAATAGGTATGGTTGAACGACTGTGGCAAAATCTGTCCCATATCCCCATATAGCAAGTTCATCTCTTGAGACATGTTCGGATATGAATAAGAGTTGAGACTTCAACTTGAATTCTATCTCCCAATTAAGATGTGGGATATTTTAAGATTTAAAATAATATTTCTGGCAGTAACTATCTAAGCTAATGCTGAGCAGATCATGTACCCTTCTTAAATTAAAAATGCATGAATCTACCAAACTTCAAAAAATTGTCTCTGCTGCTCAACTGCTCCTGATGATTTCTTGCTGGCGTACGCTTCCACAGACCGAGATCGTCGTACATTATTTCACCCAACTATCATTATTCATGTGTCAACCTTGGCAAAAATTGTCAGAAAGCATCATAGCCAATATTAATTATGTCCTCATTCGGCAGCTACACTTTCTCCTTCCAAAAGGGGTCACTATTAACTGGTCAGGATCCTGAGCTGTGACTGAGTTTCCACTCTCTGAAACAGGGACTTGAAGACAACTGCAGGGATCCTCTCCTCACCTCAGCTGGGATCAATTAACTCCCTTCCTAACAGCACTGTGGGTGTACCTACACCAGATAGAATAAAAACCATGCAAGCTGGAGATCGAGTCAAGCCACTTATTGGATAAGCCTGTTGAGTCATCAGGCAAAGGGAAGAAACACATCGCATTTCATCAGCAAATTTATACTCACCATTGTCAGAAAGTTAGGTAATCCAGTCAGGTATCAGTTGAAACTATTCAGATTTTTAACATAGGCAATTGAACTATTTCACTTAAAAAATTTGCATAACTTGTGGTAAAGTACAAAAAAATGATAATGAGACTAAACAGGCTTTGCTTTACATAAAATTATTTGTTTCACATTATTTGTACAAATAACAAAAACATTCCAAAGAAGTTGATCATGCTTATCAACAACATTCTGCCACTGGGAGCTATGGCTACATCATCAAATTATAAAAATGATGTAAAATTGTTAATATTCCATTTGGATTGTGTCTCTAGATGGTGCTGTGAGGCCATGTTATGTGACTAGCTTGCTCCAGCAGAGGAAATTTTTCACGGCTGCCCATCAAATCAGGTTTAATTTAGCTTTGGAAATACATGACAGTCTTATTGCTCAGTGGCTCTGCATCCACGTTAGCTCATTCAAAATACTCCAGCTACTGGAAGATTTGGATATGGATAGAATAATGATGAGAATGCAAATAATTTTCAGTAAGTGAAATGTCTAGTTTTTTTCCTGTTCAGTTTCTCTTTTTGCCTCTCACACTTAATAGAATCACATTGTATCTATCCACTGGTGAAGTACTGTAGACTTTCAGCCTTAGGCATACCCCCAAATATCCCTGCCCCCACCTACCCTGGCATCTTACTGTTTAATTTTACTAAATCCACCAGGTTAGCTTCCCCACTCCTCCCCAGTGACAAAATAAAATGTTTTGACCCATCTCTCGTTGAAAGCTTTTCCCAGCCCCTAAATTACCCATACTGCGAGAATTTTCCATCTCTGTTCAGATTATATTTCACAGTGCAATCCTTTCCACTGTGAAAATTATTTGCATTCTCATGTATTTGTAGCAGTGCACATTCACCATGGCTGTGATGATTTCCCAATAGAATGCTCTTTATGAGATGATTAACCTCCAGTGGTTCCTCCATACTGTGCTGATTTTCTGACAGTACATTTAATTCCGCAGCCTGTGAAATAACAGCAGTGACTATCGAACCCCAGCATCCCCTACCCGCCTCCCATCACCTACCCCAAAATTGCTACTTGAGCTGAATATTGTACTGGGTCTTGAATTGTCTTCTGGAAAAAAAACGTTTCTTTTTGGTCCATTTTGGATGTGATTATCTAAGCTAAGAGGAGCTATTTTTCCTCCTGAGTGCTGCTTTGTCAGCCTCCTGCATTATGTGGAAGAAGCTGGATTAAAGAACATAAGTTCACTTATATTATTGTTTCTTTTTCATTTTCTTCCATGCACCATTATTCTGCCCAATCATCCCTGCATACCCTTAGTTCCTATTACATTACTACAGTGTTGGTTTGCTGCTTTTTGCGAGAAAAGAACTAAAGCAAATTTTAAAAAGGAAAGAAAAAAGCTGAAAGCATTGAAAATCTGAAGTTAAAATACTAGAATCACAAAGCAGTTCTTTCTGCAACTGAACAGAGAAAATATGAGCTAATGGGATAGAAGCTCTTTGTCAGAACCTCAGAGAAAGTCTCATGTGAGATGTGACATGTGAAAGGTGGGCCATATGGATGGCATCACTGACATGATATTTTGTAAAGGCAATATTGTTTTGTTAACTTGGGCATACTCCCATGTAAATGGATGTTTCTGGAAATAAGTTGGCAATTGAATTATTGGATCTCCTTAATAATTGATACCATTTATGTTTTTAGCTCACTAGTAGAGTTTGGATTTAGAAATGATCTGCCTAAAGGCAAGTCCTCTGCTCATTTTTGCAAACCTCGTGATCTTGTGCTTTTCTTTTCTGTTGTTTGTAGGAGCCTTTCATTTTCAATTTCAATGAGCAATATGAGCAGGGATAAAGAGAACATGAGGCAATTTCACATTGGCTTCCTCATGTGTGCCCAAAGGAAACACAAGTCCTCATCCCAAAGGACCCTCTGCCTAAGCAGCTGTTGTTCATTGATGGTTTTCCCACCATTGCCACTGAAAATTCACTGGTTCTGCCATTGGCCATGGTTTGTAACCTTCACCTGTGCCTTGGGCAGCTTGCAAAAGGGTAGAGACGACCACTCCCTGAGGTCACAAATGATCCAGCTACTCTATTTGATGCAATTATTATTATGAGTGGTATTAAAATAGAAAAAAAAACCTTGGGCAGGATTTCCTGGTCAGCAAGTGGAGTGGCAGGGACTGCTCACTGACGTGTAAAATGACGCGGGATGACGTTGGGCGGAACTCCTGATGTCACCCCGCGTCATTTCAATTTTCAGGTCTGTGGGGGCTCAGCCGAATCAGCTGTGTGCCCATTGACCTGTCAGTGGTCTATTGAGGCCACTAACAAACTCATTAACATCATTAATTGACCTGCCCGTCCAACCTTAAGGTTGGCGGGCAGGCCAGGAGCCCTGGTGGGCTCTGGAGAAAGCATAAAACCTCATCCACGGGTGGGATGAGGTTTCATGTAGGTTTTTAAAAATTTAATAAAAGTCTAACTAAAAGCAATGGACATATCCCAACTCATGAGGGGACATGTCAGGGAAATTTTATTTTTCTATTTTTAGCATTTTTACATTTGGAGCTGATCTCCCTGAGGCAGCACTTAGCCTCAGGGAGATGAGTGCGCTCTTTCACGCGCACACTCTCGCTGAGGGAATCCACCCCCCCACCCCGCCCGCACAGGAAATGCATAGCCTTAATTGGCCCGCTCACGTAAAATGGCAGTGGGGGCGCCGATCGGAGACGCACCTCCACGAGCCTGCTCCTGAACTTCTCCTCTTTTAAGGGGAAAATACTGCCCCTTAATTCCAAAGTTATGATTTTCTGCTTGACAGTAAATTTGGAACAAAAAATACTTGATACCTAGGAAACAAACCCACCACTAGAATTTTAGTGTAGTACTTCTCCCATCCCAATAATACTAACATACCCTTTTGGGAAGGATGACAATTGGTTTCGCTCCAATGCTAGGTCTGAAAGTTGCAAACAGTGCTGCAGTCCATCTACATCAATAATAGTAATGTTGTTGTACTCCAGAAACAAATGTTTGAGCTCACACAATCCATAGAATTCCTGTAGTGTAACTTTTTGTATGAAGTTGTGACTGCAATCCAACATTTGCAACCGTGCTGGCAGCCTAATAGGAACTGCTTTTAGTTGATTTTTAGACAGATCCACTATGGATAAGTTTGTCAAAGCCAGTGCATCATTTGCTGTCGAAAGTTGGTTTTCAGAAAGGGAGAGCTCAAAGAGGTGACTGAGATAGTTTAAGTCTTGAATCTGTAATTCACTGATCAGATTTTTGTCCATCTTTAAGGACCACAATAAAGGTGGCATTTTTTGTGGAATCTTGCAAAATATATTCCCTGATAAACTGAGAAAGCGCAGTGATGGTAGGAAACTGAAGAAATTTGAAGGTAGAGAAGACAACCTATTATCTTGCATGCTCAAACGTTTCAGATAAGGAAGTTTTAATGGCCCTGATAACAACTCAAGACTATTACTATCCAAAACAAGATCTTCTAGTTTAAAAGCAGATGACAAAACACTAGAATGGATTTTGGAGATCTTATTATTTTGAAGGTCAAGGACTTTCAGTTTTGCCAAGCCTTCAAAGTCAGTCTCGCATAATGCCTGAATCCGATTATTACCCAGTTTTAGCACCTCCACATTGGAGGGAAGCTTACTGGGAACATTCCTCAGCTTGTTCTTCCACAATTCTAAGGTTCTCAGATTTGTCAGGGTTGAAAATGTGTGAGCTTCTGTTGCTTCCATTCCACATGAAGACAATGCAAGTTCTTCAATGCCATAAAGTCCACCAAAGTCTGATGCCTGCAAAACAACAATACAAGATAGACACTGAAGTGTAATTTCAGCTTGCAATAATTACCTTGTGCCAGGATTTAATCTTGTTTTTCTAATCCTATGAATACAACATTGGGATAAAGAAAATGACAAATGATGAAAGTGTGTAATAAACAAAAAAAACCCAGGAAATTGCAGCAGTTTAGTGGAAATAGGATTGAGTGAGCAGGAGTTGGTCTCATAGACAAAATGACACAAAGAGGGTATGAGGGGAGATAGTACTGAAACTAAAGAAAGAGAATGAAAAAAACTGGAATAAATCCACAAGAACATTCAATGCTTTTAAGTTTATTTAACTTTTATGATATACTGTGTCTACACCAAGAGTGTTTTATTGTGTAAAATTCATCTTTTTCTGAATTTCACTTTATAATCAAGGGACATATCCATTCTGATGCTGTAGCTAAGTACATTGACCAGAGGCAAATGCCAAAGTATTTATCAAATATTGTTGCATCAAAAACCTGAGTCCCATTTATCAGGTATTGATCTCATTTGACATTTGAGCAGATCCATTACTCCATTAACTGACAAGTTACTGACTTTGGGAGTCCTTGGCAAAGGACAAGCATGCATCATTTGAATGTACAGTTCCTGGGGAGGGAAAATTTCTGTTTATCAACAAGAAAATACCGTAATAAAGAGAATGAATGTGGTGGCAGACACTATATATAAACTGTATTCACTAAACTTCATCTTGGCCCCAAGGTTACTGTAGATTATACAAACTGTTCTTTTTGGCATACTATTGATTTCCTAAGGAACTGATTTGCTTGTCCACTGCTGTTTCTTAATGTATTTAAAACATTACTAGCCATTTGACCATCAACCTCATTTTTATTGTCTTCCGTTGACCTACCAAACTCCAAAACCCCAGCCACTCAATGTATTGAATCCACAGCTTTTTTACAGAGCTTGACACATCCTCCTCCCACTCTACTTCTGGAGCTCTGACTTCACCCTCCTGTGCAACCACCCTTCCCTCTGCATTCACCCTCAACATCAACTTGTATTTTTATAATGTCTCTGACATTTAAAAATATAAATTATATGTTTATAAATTATAAAAATTATTTATAAAATATTTTCATCAGTAACTTTCAAAATGGAATTGAATAAATACTTGGGAAGAAAACTGCCAAAAAGACTGAGGCAGTGAGACTAATTTGATTACTCTTTTAATGGGCTAGCACAAAAATGATAGGCTGAATGGCACTTTCTGTGCTGAGAAATTCTGTGATTCTATGATTCTAAGTGACTGTATAGATGAAGGAAAGGCAATAGATGTAGTGTTTAGCCCAGTGTTTGTTGGTACAATTATTCAAGTAATGTAACGGCATGGATAGAAATTTGGTTGACAGACAGAAAACATATGGTTATGACAGACAGAAAAGATATGGTTATAGTGAATGGGTGCTGCTCAGTTTAAGAAGGGTTGCAAGTGATGGCCCAAGGGGTCAGTATGGGGCCAATTTTCTTCTCTGTGTATAAAGATGATTTTGAATTTGGGCATAAGGAACATGCTATGCAAATTTGTTGATGACCAAGATAAAAATGATTTGTCAAACACTGAGGAATACTATAAAATAATTAGCAGAGAGATGAAAGGATGTAAGCAATATAAAGTAATAGATTTTAGGAGACAAACAAGGATTGGGAATGCGCCTCAATGGAAAAATGCTGAAAAATTTGAATGAACAGAACGATTATGGGATTTCCTTTGACCATACTTTTGCAGGTAATGCCATAAAAGGGTTTAGATCATTTTAGACTTATAAATGTGAGGATGAAGTAGAAGGGTAAATATGTTATGACAAATTTGTTCAAGACAGCTGTTTGGTCATAGAACACGGATTGCAATTTTGGCAGTCTCATTATAGAAAGGTTAGTAAAGCCATAATGGGTACAGCATAGATTTACCTTGATGATACCAGGGATGGGAAGCTATAGTTACAAGGAGAGGCTTGAGATACTGAGGCAATTTCCATGAGGCATA
This sequence comes from Carcharodon carcharias, assembly GCF_017639515.1. Classification (NCBI taxonomy): domain Eukaryota; kingdom Metazoa; phylum Chordata; class Chondrichthyes; order Lamniformes; family Lamnidae; genus Carcharodon; species Carcharodon carcharias. The sequence goes on from NC_054471.1 coordinate 132,950,103, forward strand.
GAAGACTAAGGAAATACACTAGAGCTTTTTAAAATTGCGAAGGGCTTCAATAGACTTACTAGGGAAAGACTATTTCCTCTGGTTAGGTAGTCAGCAATGCGGCGCCATTAATTTAAAATTGTAAAGAGAGAGATGATTAGAAATTTCTTTACACAATAGATTGTTGTAGTATGAGGTGCTTTGCAAAAGGGAATAGCTGAGGCAGAGGCCGTGGCATCTTTTGCGGAGAAAGTGAATAAATACTATATATAAAAGAAAGAAATGGAGTGTAAGAGAGAGTGTAAGGGTTATTTTCAGATTCTTCCAACAGAGAGCAAGCATATGCATCAAGGTCCCCTTCCTTGGACCTATTTTAGTACATTTTTGGCCTCCCTATATTCAATAATCTTAAAACGTACATTATGATATAATAAGAACATTGGGATTCAGACACTTTCCCAACACCTGTATATGAAGAAGTGTTTTTGTACGGTACAATTCGAGAAACTGTCGTTCCTTCTATTCCAAACGACAATGTTATCGTTTTGCATAAAATGAGAGTGTAATCCTGATTCAAAAGAAAATTATTTTAAATTTGCTTCCTGCATAAAATCCGGAAAATCCCCATGAGCAGCCTAACTCAGTGGTGTAAAGTTTAAACACCGCGCGTATCTGCTCTGCATTTACAGGACTGACTGTCCTTACGCAAGGCGATTCAGGAGCAGCATCTTTGGTAATTTTATTATTTCAGGGGAAATCATGTAATAAGTAATTACATCTTACACGCATATTTAAGTGCCTCAGCTCATTTGCTGCCGCCCTCAGACTTCCCAAAGTATTCACAAAACCATCACTGAGTTTTAATTAATCCAGCAGATTAAATGTAGTCATCGCTGAGCAATAGAGACAAACTATCGCAGAAATGAGAATAACTATTGTAATGCAACCCAGCCCACCTAAACACAAAACAATAAATAATTTAAAGCTAAAAGATGCAATTAAACACATTAAAATAAATCAATGCAAATAAATGCCACTGAACTCAAATCAATAACATGATTATTAACAAAAACCAAGGTAAAATGGTGCTGACAAACTCATTGAGCTTCTTTCCCTCACCCGCAGCTGTTTGATGTTGTTGTGTCCGAGGTGTAGCTTTCTGGTATCGGTTGGAATGGCTTTGGGCACAGTTGTAACTCTGTAGCATTGCACCGATTTAGAGGAGTCACAAATACACCTCGTGGGGCAATCGCCTTGGCATAACATCAGAAAAGTCAAAATGGAGAGAAAATAAATTAATACCATTTTTTTGTCTTCAAGAACTACCAGTATGAACTAGTGGTCCAGTAAACGAGCATAGAATTCGGTCTCAATGCGGAAGGCGTTCTGCTGTCGCGGGAAAGAATCTCAATCTCCAGCAAAGTGTCTTTGTATCTCTTTTTTAAACATCAGAATCTCGTAGAACGAGCGTGTTTCTCTGATAGAAAACATTGATCAAAAGAATACCAGAAAACCATGTTATCGGGCTTAAACAGTAAGTAAACGTTTTGTTACAAACGGAAAAGCCAGCACCAGACAATAGTATATTGCCCTGATATTTGCAAAGAAGTAAAGGGCTAATAGAAACGTTGTCGCAATATTACTCAATTGTTTATTGTGTAGCGTGTCCATCTGCAAACATGGACATTCCGTTTGGTTTTCTTTTTCGTCTATAGCCTGTTTTTGCTGTAACGTTGAGATAACATCACTTTGTATAGTTACAATCATATTACATTCCAGTCCCTCGCTGTCCTTTCGAACTTACTGATGTAAACAAAAGCCCAATAACATTTGTTGCCACAGGTGGCCGGGGTCTCCAGGTGAGCTCCGAAGCTTTAAGATCAGAAGGAATTAATGTGTCCCTTACACTTCAAAGAGAAAAGTACCCCTCATTTTAACCCTAACTGGAATTTAAACTGCCAAAGAGGAATCCAAAATACCAACCAACCAACAAGACATAGTTTTGGAATCTGTCTAATGCTAGGAATTAGAAAAAAATGGATATTGAATGCTTATGATCATTACAATTTCCATAAATCCATATATTTGACTATTATGGTCAATTGCTGACTCATTACATGCTCATAGTGCACTATAATCATACCTGAGAATCCAACAGATAATTCAATATGTATTTATATTACTAACTTAGCATCACTAGGAAATAGTTTTCATTTTACACTTGTTCTAGATTTGTATAATGTAAATAAAGTGTGAAAGCCCAATCTGACTGAAGCCAAACTGAGTGAGGGGGGTATCATGCTTCCCCTCTGCATCAGGCATGGTGTGACTCCAGATCCGGGTTCCATTTACATTTAGTTGTAGCATGATGCAAAATGAAACTACTTTGTTATAGTGATAGTGGAAACGCACCACCTATTAACAGTCTGTCCTATGGAAGGCATACTGATCTTCACTTGATTGGCCAGCAGTTAGCCCGAGGTCATATACTTCAACCAAGTCAGTATTTTCAAAAGATTAAGTATTGTAATATATATTGCCTGCGTTAGTTCCTAGTGAATTACAGTTAATAACCACTTCATTAACTTTCAGTGTCTCAAAATATCTAATCCTTCACTATGAGAGTCATGAATGTTACATTAGCTGCATGGAGTTGACAAAGAAAATCATATGAATTTTACCATACGTATTAAACCTCTCCCTGTATACAAATTCTGTTAACAATATTCACATACACCCCCTAACCTTGCTGTCCTATATGGCCTCTTATTCCCAATGTCCAGGTCATGGACAATAAACTGTGACCACTACCTTGTTTCCTTCATGATCCTCATTTCCCTGCTCCCTTTACTGGTGTGAGCTTTTTTTATGGGAGACATTTCTTTCCTGGTAGCTGTTACAGAGCTTGAACTATTTAAAAATTCATCTCTAGTGGTTATATACATTATTTGCTGTCAATGCAAAAATGTTTCTTCTTCGTTTTAAAATCAGAAACTACAGTTATATGATGAGAAATATAAGACACTGAGACTATTCCCATTTAAAGCAAAAAAAAGACAAGAAGGATTTTTAATTGAGGCTTTTAAATTATTAAGTTTGGGATAGGAGGAATAGGGAAAGATCTATTCAAGCTGATAAATCACAGATGGCGGGGAGTCATTTTACCATTGTCTCTAAGTGAGCGAAGAGAGATTAGGAAAAATGTCTTTGCAAGAGGTGTTGGAGCCTTACCAGTAGTTGCATCAACCCATTGTATTATTTTAACTGAAAAGTGGATAAATATTTGAAGAAGTGAAGATACAGAATTATAGGGAGAAAGTAGACCACTGGGATTAGTATTCTGGATTACCCTAATAAAGAACCACCAGCCAAAATAGGCTGCATAGCCACCTCCTGTGTTGTAACCATTATAGTTCTAAACTTCTGTATTAACTGGGTAGATTTAGGGTGCATTGACACAATGATGCTAGCATCAGCTTTGCACCTAGGCCTAAAATAATTCTGAACTTGGGAGTGGAACCTATAAGAAAGAGAGAGAGAGAGAGAGAGCAGGAGAAACACTAGCTGAACACTCAGGAGAACAAATGCAAGGAGAAATCTGAGAAGACAACTTCACAGTCAAGGTAGATGGTGGAGCTTTGGAACTTCAGTACTCAAGCTAAATGTTTAATTTATTATTGATATTCGAACTTTAAATATTAAACCTTAATCAGAATAATTAAACATTTAATGGGACAAAGAAAAGATTCATTCATGGGACCTGGACGTCACTGGCTGGGCCAGCATTCATTGCTCATCCCTAGTTGCCCTTGAGAAGGTGGTGGTGAGCCACTTTTTTGAACCGCTGCAGTCCATGTGTTGAAGGTACACCCACAGTGCTTTTAGGGAGGGAGTACCAAGATTTTGACCCAGTGACATTTTTCCAAGTCAGGTTGGTGAGTGGCTTGGAGGAGAACTTCCAGGTGGTGTTCCCATGTGTCTACTGCCCTTGTCCTTCTATATGGTAGTGGTTGTGAGTTTGGAAGGTGCTGTCTAAGGAAATTTGGTGAGTTCCTGCAATGCATCTTGTAGATGGTACGCACTGCTGGTAATGGAGGGAGTGAATGTTTGTGGATGTGGTGCCAATCAGATGGACTGCTTTGTCCTGGATGGTATCCGAGTTCTTGAGTGTTGTTGGAGCTGCACTCATCCAGGCAAGTGGAGAGTATTCCATCACACTCCTGACTTGTGCCTTGTAGATGGTGCACAAGCTTTGAGGAGTCAGGAGGTGAGTTACTTGCCACAGAATTCCCAGCCTCTGACCTGCTCTTATAGCCATGGTATTTATATGGCTACTCTAGTTCAGTTTCTGGTCACTGATAACTCCAGGATGTTGATAGTGGCAGATTCAGCGATGGTAATGCCATTTAATGTCAAGGAACGATGGTTAGATTCTCACCTGTTGGGTCATTGCCTGGCACTTGCGTAGCACGAATGTTACTTGCCACTTGTCAACCCAAGCCTGGATATTGTCCAGGTCTTGCTGCATCTGCACATGGACTACTTCAATATCTGAGGAGTTGTGAATGGTGCTGAACATTGTGCAATCAACAGTGAACATCACCACTTCTGACCTTATGATGGAAGTTCATTGATGATGCAGCTGAAGATAGTTGGGCCTAGGGCACTACCCTGAGGAACTCTTATAGTGATGTCCTGGAACTGAGATGATTGAACTCCAACAACTACAACCATCCTTCTTTGTTTTAGGTAGGACTCCAAGCAGCGGAATTTTCCCCCTGATTCCTATTGACTCCAGTTTTGTTGGGGCTCCCTGATGCCGCACTCAGTCAAATGCTGCCTTGATGTCAAGGGCAGTCATTCTCATCTCGCCTCTGGAGTTCAGCTCTGACCATGCTTGAACCATGGTTGTAACAAGGTCAGGAACTGAGAAGTCCTGGTGGAATCCAAACTGAGTGTCAGTGAGCAGGTTATTGCTAAGCAAGAGCTGATTGATAGCATTTTTGATGACCCAATTTACTGATGATCGAGAGTAGACTGACAGGGTGTTAATTGGTAGGGTTGGATTTGTCCTGCTGTTTGTGTCCAGGACATTCCTGGCTAATTTTTCCCGGGAAGATGCCAGTGTTGTAGCTGTACTGGAACAGCTTGGTTAGCAGCCAAATTCTGGAGCACAAGTCTTCAGTACCATTGCCAGAATGTTGTCAGGGCCCATTGCCTTTGAAATATCCAGTGTTTTCAGCCATTTCTTGATATCACGTAAAGCGAATTGAATTGGCTGAAGACTGGCATGTGTGATGCTGGGGACCTCCAGAAGAGGCCGAGATGGATCATCCACTTGGCACCTCGCTGAAGATTGTTGCAAATGCTTCAGCCTTATCTTTTGCACTGATGTGCTGCACTCCTCTGTCATTGGGGATGGGGATATTCGTGGAGCTGCCTCCTCCAGTTAGTTGTTTAATTGTTCCCTACTGTTCATGACTGGATGTGGCAGGATTGTAGAGCTTAGATCTGATCTGTTGGTTATGAAATTGCCTAGCTCTGTCTATCGGTTGCTACTTATACTGTTTGGCATGCAAGCAGTCCTGTGTTGTGGCTAATTTTTAGGTATTCCTGGTGCTGCTCCTAGCATGCCCTCCTGCACTCTTCACTGAACCAAGATTAATCCCCTGGTGTGGTGTTAATTGCTGGATGGTGGATATGCCATGAGGTTACAGATTATGGTTAAGTATAATTCGGCTGCTGCTGATGGACCACAGCGCCTCATGGTTGCCCAGTCTTGGGTTGCTAGATTTGTTTGAAATCTATCCCATTTAGCACGGTGGCAGTGCCACAACATGATGGAAGGTATCCTCAATGTGAAGGCGGGACTTCTTCTCCATAATGGAGTCTTGAGTGGTCACTCCTACTGATACTGTCATGGGACATGCATCTGCAGCAGGCAGGTTGGTGACATTGAGGTCAAGTTTTTCCCTCTTTTTTCTCTCACCACCTGCCACAGACCCAGTCTAGCAGCTATGTCATTTAGGACTCGGCCAGCCTGGACTGTAATGGTGCTACTGATCCACTGTTGGTGATGGATATTGAAATCCCCCATCCAGAATACATTCTATGCCCTTGCCACCATCAGTGCTTCCTCCAAGTGGTGTTGAACATGTATGGGTACTGATTCATCAGCTGAGTGGGTGCGCTACGTGGTAATCAGCAGGAGGTTTCCTTGGCCATGCTTAACTTGATACCATGAGACTTCATGGGGGCCGGAGTCGATGCTGAGGACTCCCAGGGAAACTCCCTCCTGACTGTACATCAGTGTGTTGTCACCTCTGCTGGGTCTGCCCTGCCTGTTCTGCTTGTGGGACAGGACATACCCAGGGATGGTGATGGTGGTGTCTGGGACATTATCTATAAGGTTTAATTCTGTCAGTTTGACTGTGTCAGGCTGTTGCTTCACTAGTCTTGAGACAGGTCTCCCGATTTTGGCACCCATCAATATTAGTAAGGAGACTCTGCGGGGTTGACGGCTGAGTATGCCATTGTCATTTCCGATACTGGGTGGTCCATCTGGTTAGTGAGCCAAATGGGTTTATGAAACAATTGATGATGGTTTCATGATTACAGATTTTTATTGAATTCAAATTTCACCATCTCCCTTGGTGGAATTTGAACCCAGCATTACCTGGATCTCTGGATTACTAGTCCTGTGACAATACCATTACGTGACCGCCTACCCCCCTGAACATTAAGTACAGATTCCCAATATTAAAGCCACATATGCTGAAGTCATTGATGCATTGGACTAGTGGATGAAGCATGAAGGAGGCAGGAATCCAAAAGCTAAGTACCTTTACAGCACTGCTTGTGAGTCAGGTGGAACAGGAGTATTTCCTCCAGACCTAACAAGCTGCCCAATAAAAAGCCCATCTGCCTCTGTGATCTGCCTTCTACCCGCCTCCACTCTGACTAACATCTGTCCCACTGAACACTATCTGCTACCCCAACTATCTTTGGGGTCCCCCAAAAATACCATCAGATAATTTGCAGCGCTGGATGACTTGATGCTGGAAAAGACGATTCAGTTAAGTAGTTAAGCCGAGATCAGGCTTATCTCACCTTATCAATCAGTAGTCAGACGAGAGAGAGGAAGAGAGAGAGACAGCCTGAATCCCAGCGTAACAGATACAGCTGAGTTCGTCAGATGTAAAAAAGGGAAAATAGTAAAAAGGAGAGAAGTGCAACAAGAAAAGCAATTAATGGCGGCAGCCCACATTCGTTGTTGCAGGTGTGGAAGAGAAAGGCATGGACATGGGAATTGCCCTGCCAAAGATGCTCAATGCCATTGGTACCAAAAGGTGGGGCAGTTTCAGGTAGTATGTCACTGTAGAAATAACAGGCAGAAGACTCAAAAAGAAAAAGTTTTATAAGGAAGCAGCGTCCATGAAGTTGAAGATTCATAAGACATTGAGATACCCTCCTTAGGAGAGATTATATAATTAAGTGGAACTATTGGATGGCAGAGATCCTGGCAGAAGGTCACAGGATACATTTGAAATTAGAAACTGGAGAAGCAGTTTCAGTTCTTTCAGATGTTGAACCATGGTTAAACAATAGTGTTCTCAGCAGGTGAAAGGAGGCAGGAATCCAAAAGCTAAGTACCTTTACAGCACTGCTTGTGAGTCAGGTGGAACAGGAGTATTTCCTCCAGACCTAACAAGCTACCCAATAAAAAGCCCATCCGCCTCTGTGATCTGCCTTCTCCCTGCCTCCACTCTGACTAGCATCTGTCCCACTGAACACTATCTGCTACCCCAACTATCTTTGGGGTCCCCCAAAAATACCATCAGACTCCATTCCTGTGATCAGACACCCTCTCAAGAATTTACAACTGTCAGAATTCAAGGGATTTGAACTTGATGCCTATTGATTACAGTAAGCTTTTTATTGTCACACTGCAGAAATCAACTTATTACAGTGTCTTGGCAATAATTCACAGTTCCAAACAGATCAGGTATCAGCTGTTAGATTAGTGGACAGACTAGAGTGCATTGTCTACTTCTTCTTGTTCAGCTTCATCATCTAGATGAGTGTTAGGCTCCTGACAGCCTTAGGTCCAGACACATGTAATATTGCATATGTAAACAAGGAAATAGCAGACTTACTGAATAATTTATCTCAATCTTAACAGTAGAAGAAGATAATATTATATTTGCCAGTCCATGGAATTGAATAATAAATTAAGGACTGGAGAAAAAGGAAGAAAGAAAATAGTATTAGAAAAATAATGAAACTAAAGATTGACACATCCCCAGGATCTGATAGTTTCCATCCTAAGGAAATTACAGCTACTTTGGATATTATCTTCCAAAGTTCTCTCGCTTCAGGAATTATGGCTTTAGGTTGGAAAATTGCAACAGTATTTAAGGTGAGGGAGAGAAGCTATAAGACCATAAGACGTAGGAGCAGAAGTAGGCTATTCGGTCCATCGAGTCTGCTCTGCCATTCAATAAGATCATGGTTGATTTGACAATCCTTAACTCCACTTTCCTGCCTTTTCCCCATAACCCTTGATTCCCTTACTGATTAAAAATCTGTCTATCTCAGCTTTGAATATACTTAATGACCCAGCCTCTACAGCCCTCTGTGGTAAAGAATTCCACATATTCACTACCCTCTGAGAGAAGAAATTCCTTCTCATCTCTGTCTTAAGTGCGTGACCCCTTACTCTGAGATTATGCCCTCTAGTCCTAGACTCTCCCACAAGGGGAAACAACCTCTCAGCATCTATCCTGGTCAAGCCCCCTAAGAATCTTATATGTTTCAATAAGGTCACCTCTCATTCTTCTAAACACCAATGGGTACAGGCCCAACTTACTTAACCTCTTCTCATAAGAAAATCCCTCCATACTCGGGATCAACCTAATGAACCTTCTCTGAACTGCCTCCAATGCCAGTATATCTTTCCTTAGATAAGGGGACAAAAATTGTTCACAGTATTCTAGGTGCGGTTGAATTAGTGCCTTGTATAGTTTTAGCAAAAACAAAAATACCTGGAAAAACTCATCAGGTCTAGCAGCATCTGCGGATAGGAGCACAGTTAACGTCTCGAGACCGAATGACCCTTCAACAGAACAAGACTTGCCTATTTTTATGCTCCATTCCCTTTGAAATAAAACGAGTTAAATAGAGACTGGTTAGTCAATGTTGTGGAAGGTAATTGGAATCTATAATTAAAGATAGAGTGACTGAGCACTTAGGGAAAGCTGAGCTGATTAGAGAGAAACAGCACAGATTTATAATGGGCAGGTCATGTCTAACAAATTGTTTGAGGAAGTAACTAAAGTACTATGCATTGGAAAGTCATTGAATATAGTTTTTGCAGACTTCCAGAAGAAATTCAATAAGGTTCCACATAAGAAACTGGTAAAGTTAATAGAATTGGAGGCAAATTTTTGACCAGGTTATGAGATAGGTTAGACGACAGAGGACAAGGATAATGGATATCTACTCAAATTGCAAGGAAGTAATTAATACTTTCCCACAAGGGCTTGTTCTGCGGCATTAACGATTGACTATATTTATCAATGAATAAATAACACAATAGAGAACCAAATATCCAAGGTTGATGATACACAAAGATTGATGGCATAACAGATAGTGTAGTCAGGAGTGTAAAATTACAAACAGACATTGATAGATTAAGTAAGTGGACAAATCTGTGGCAGATGGATTGAACTTAGGTAAAATGTGAGGCAATCCATTTTAGTCCAGAAAATGGATTGATCCTAATATCTTTCAAAAAGTATAATGGTAACAACAGAGGTGGTCCAAAGAGATTTAGGGGCCCATGTACTCAGATTACTAAAATCTTGTAGTCAGGTACAAAAAAGTTCAAAAAAGTTAATGGGCTGTTGGCCTTTATATATAGAGGAGAAAGTTTTTCTCCAACTGCACAAATCTCTGGTTAGACCACACCTGGAGTACCATGTATAGTTCTGGGCACTGCACCTTAAAAAGGATATACTGCTCTTGCAAGGCATGGAGCATAAATTCACACAATTTTACCAGGACTCCAGAAGGTTAAGTTATGAAGAGACATTTCATAAATTAGCTTTGTATGCTCCAGAATATGGAAGGCGAAGGGGTAATTTGATTAAAGTTTTCAGTATTTTGAAAGGAATTGGTAGCATAGAGAGAAACTTTTTCCACTGGTAGCAGCTCCAGGGCAAAGATACATAACCTTTCAGCAGAGAAGTTAGAAAATACTTCTTCAGACGAAGAGTGGTAGAAGTGAGGAACTCTCTCCAACAATATCCAGTGGTTGCCAGCTTAATTCGTGAGAAAGAGGTTTTTGCTAGCTAAGGGTTTAATGGATATGGAGCTAAGATGGTTAACTAGAGTCATAGAGTCATTTACTCCACAGAAGGAAGCCATTCACCCACCAAGGCTATGCTGGCTTTCTGCAGACAATCCAGTCAGTCCCATTACCTCGCTCGTTCCCTATAGCTATGCAAGTTTATTTCCTTCAAGTGCCCATCCTATTTCCTTTTGAAATCATTATTAGAAAAGCATAGAAAAAGTTCTTCCTTGTATTCCCCTTACATCTCTTGTCCGAGAACTTAAATCTGTGTCCCCTACTCTTTGTACTATCAGCTAATGGGAACAGTTTCTTCCTTGTCTACCTTATCTAAGCCAGTCATAATCTTGTATGCCTCTATCTATGTACTAGAAAAATTTAGCCAGAAATATAAAAAAAGATAATAAGAGTTTCTGGATGTATTTAAAAAAGAAACGAGTTAACAAAGTGAACGTGGTCCTATAGAAAATGACCTGGAGAACTGATAATGGAAAGCAAGGGGCGGGATTTTCTGCACCCGCCCGCCGCTGGGATCTTCTGGTACTGCTGCAAGTCAATGGACTTCCGGTTGGGGAGCCCGTGGCAGGTCCCACCTGTGATGGGGCCAGAAAATCCTGGCCAAGGAAATGGCAGATCAATTGAACAGGTATTTTGCATCCGTCTTCACTATAGAGTCTCATTCCAGAAGCAGTTATAAATCAGGAAATGGAAGGGAGGGAGGAACTTTGGAAAATTTCTATCACCAGAGAGGTAAGTGGTGCTGGGTAAATTGCTGGAGCTGGGGGCTGATAAGTGGCCCAGCCCTGATGGATTTCATCCTAGGGTGTTAAAAGAAGTGGCTAGTGAGATGGTTGATGCATTGATTTTAATTTTCCGAAAGGTCCCATTAGATTGGAAGATAGCAAATGTAACTCCATTATTCAAAAAGCCAGTTAGCTTAACATCTGTCATAGGGAAAATGTTAGAAGCTATTATTAAAGAAGCTATAGCAGTGCACTTGGATAAGTTCAGGGTAATCAGACAGAGTCAACATGGTTTTGTGAAAGGGAAATCATTTTTAGCCAACTTATTGGAGTTCTTTGAGGAAGTAACATGCTGTGGATAAAGGGGAATTGCTGGATATACTGTACTTAGATTTTCAGAAGACATTTAATAAAGTGCCACATGAAAGGTTATTGTGGAAAATAAAAGCTCATGGTATGGGGATAACATATTGGCATGGAACAATTGACTGGCTAACAGGAAGCAGACAGTAGACATAAATGGGTCTTTTCCTGGTTGGCAGGATGTGGTGAGTGGTGTGCCATGAGTGATGTACCTCAACTTTTTACAATGTATATAAATGACTTGGATGAAGGCATGGATGGGATGGTTGTCAAATTTGCTGAAGACACAAAGGTAGGTAGGAAAATAACTTGCGAAGTGGACATAAGGAGGCTACAAAGAGATATAGATAGGTTAAGTGAGTGGGCAAAGATCTGGCAAATGGAATATAATGCGAGAAAATGTGAAATTATCCATTTTGGTAGGGAGAACAAAAGAGAAGCATATTAGCTAAAGGGTGAGAGATTGTAGTTCTCTGAGGTGCAGAGGGATCTGGGTGTCTTAGTGCATGAATCGCAAAAGGCTAGTATGCATTGGACAGCATGTAATTAGGAATGCTAATAGAATGCTATCATTTAATGCAAGGGGAATTGAATACAAAAGTAGGGACGTTATGCTTCATTTGTATGGGCCACCGACAAGACAATACCTGGAGTACTGTGTACAGTATTGGTCTCCTTATTTAAGGATGTAAATGCATTGGAACCTTCAGAGAAGGTTTACCAGACTAATATCTGGAAAGGGTGGGTTGTATTATGAGGAAAGGTTGGACAGGCCAGGCTTGTATCTGCTGGAGTTTAGAAGAGTAAGAGGTAATTTGATTGAAACATATAAGATCTGAGGGGTTTTGTCGGGGTGGATGTGGAGAGGAAATCTCCTCTTGTGGGAGAATCTAGAACTAGGGATCACTGTTTAAAAATAAGGGGTTGCCCATTTAAAACAGAGATGAGGTGAGATATTTTCTCTGAGGGTCATGAGCTTTTGGAACTCTCTTCCTGAAAAGGCAGTGGAAGCAGAGTCTGAATATTTTTAAGGCAGAGGTAGATAGATTCTTGGTAAACAAGGGGGTGATCGGTTATCGGGGATAGCTGGCATGCAGATTTGAGGTTACTATCAGATCAGCCATGATCTTATTAAATGGCGGAGCAGGCTCGAGGGGCTGAAAGACCTACTCCTGCTCCTTGTTCATTTGTTTGCATGTATGTTCATATGTTCTATTAAATTTCTCTTCAGTCTGCATTGCTTCAAGGAGAAAAGCCACAACATTTCTAACCTAACCTTGTAACTAAAATATCTAACCCTGGAACCTTTCCGGTAAATCTCCTTTGCAATCTCTCAAGGACCCTCACATTCTTCCTAAAATGTGGATATAATATTCTAGTGGCCCAACTAAACCAGAGCTTTATAAAGGCTCAGGATAACTTCCCTGCTTTTTGTACTTAATGCCTCTATTTATAAAGCCCAAAATCTCATATATTTTGCTAAACGCGCTCTCAATATGTCCTGCCACCTTCAAGGATCAATACACACGCACCCTGAGGTCCCTCTGTTCCTGTACACACTTTAAATCTGTGAAATTAAGTCCAGATTTCCTCTCCCTATCTCTTCTGCCAAAATGCATCACCTCACACTCCTCTGTATTAAATTCCATCTGCCATTTATCTGCGCATTCTGCTAGCCCATCGATATCCTGCTCCAGTTGATTAGTACCATGCTCACTGTTTGCCACTCCTTCAAGTTTGGTATCATTGGCAAATTTGAAATCTTATTCCATGTTCCAAAATCCAAGTCATTTATATATAGCAAAAATATCAGTGGTCCTAGCACTGACCCTTGGGAAACACCATTGTCTACTATCTTCCAGTCTGAAAAATAACATTTACCATGACTCACTGTTTTCTGTCCTTAAGCCAATTGTTTTTATCCAACTGGACATTGATCCTCCTTTTCCATGAGCCTCAATTTTGTTAACCAGCCTTCTAGAAGGTACTATCTTTCATAGTCAGGATTTTCCCTGTAGTTTCTCTTCCTAGCTTAAGTTGGGCAAATCTTCCAGCCTCTTTTTAAATCTTCACAAATTTTGTATTTTCAGTCTGAGCATGAACTCTCACCTCCTTTCCTGTGTGGTGAACTTTTAGAGACTTTTTGCCTCTGCCATGCTCTCTCTGCTGGATCCTGGTAGACTGACTGAGTCGGAGAATTTTCAGGGATATATTAGAAAGCCTTCCCCTTTCAATGCTCATCTCCATGGCAATGTGAATCTCATGGTTCTTGTATCCAGTTAGAAATGTTGATAAGCTATTCTTTGAACCCCAACTCTATTCTATCTGGGAAGTAAATGGACTGTTTAAAGTATAGCCATTTACAACCTGACATTCTTAACACTTTCCTGGGACTTTGGAGAATAGCGGTCTAACCACTGTAAATACAGATGCTGCTGCCATTATTTCAAAGTGCGAACACCTTACGCCTTCTTTCCAGCAAAACAACCTGGTCTTCCTTTAATCTAACAGCCATGCCAGTCAGGCCTGTTGTTAGGTAGATTTCAGAACAGGTCACATGAATCCCTTAATTTTATCCTAAATTAAAGACGCACTCCTGAAATGTAACAATCTTACAAACATCATATTTGTAGCACAGTCTATTGAATTAACGGAATTTCCTCAGCCCTGGAACCATTCTCATGAATCTTTCCTGGATCCTCTTTAACTGCCTTCATATCCTTTGCAAATGGTGGTGCCCAGAATTGGACACAATACTGCATTTAAGGCTGGACCAATGTTTTATAAGGTTTATCATAACTTTCTTACTTTTGCACCCTATTCCCCTATTTATAAAACCCAGCATTCAATATATTTTATGAACCACATTCTCAACCTGCCCTCCCAGTTTTCATGACTAGTGCCCATATACAGCCAGGCCCCTCTGTCTTTGCTTCTACTTTGTACCTTTTCTTTTACCCCTCCTCATTCTTCCTACCAAAGTGTATCACTTCGCCCTTCACTGCATTAAATTTCATCTGCCACTGGTCTGCCTATTCCACCAGCATGCCTATGTCTTTTTGAAGTTCAACACTTTCCTCCGCACAGTTCATAATACTTCCAAGGTTTGTGTCATCCGCAAATTTTGGAATTGTGTCTTGTATACCCAAGTCAAGGTCACTAATATATATATCAAGAAAAGCAGGGGTCCTAACATCAATCCTTGGAGAAAACTCACCATAAACCATCCACTAGTCAAAGCACAGCCACTCACCACTAGTAAATCCTGTCACTCAGCTAATTTCATATCTATGCTGCATTTCCCATTCTATTCTATGGGCTCTAGCTTTGCTGACAAGCCTATTATTTGGCAGTTTATCAAAAGTCTTTTGGAAGACCGCATACACCATATCAACCACATTACCCTCATCAACCACCTCTGTTGCCTCATCAAAAAACTTAAGCAAGCTAGTTAAACACAAATTGCCCTTAACAAATCCATACTTCCTTAATTACTCTGCATTTTCCCGAGTGATTGTTAATTTTGTCCTGAATTATCATTTATAAAAGCTTCCCCACCACTGACTGGCCTGTGGTTGCTGGGTTACATCCAAAAAGTGTAACATTTACAATTCTCCAGTCCTCTGGCACCACATCTGCATCTAAGGAGGATTGGAAAATTATGTTCAGTGCCTCTGCAATTTCCTTTACTTCCCTCAGTACCCTTGGATGCATTTCATTTGGTCCTAGTTGCTTATCAACGTGAATTACAACGAGCCTATGTAAGACCTCTTTAATAATTTTTGGTCCATCCAGTGTCTGAACTACTTCCTCTTTCACTGTAACTTGGGCAGTATATTCTGCCTTGGTAAAAACTGATGCAAAGTATTCACTTAGTATCTCTGCCATGCTCCCTGCTCCCATGTGTAAATCCCCGCTGTTGAGGTCACTTTGACAAATGGACCACAGGAGTCTCAAGTACAGGTCACGATTGTTTATTCGAGCAATCTCAAGGGGAGAACCATCTCAATGCAGCTTGAGATAGCACTCTGCTGAATTACAAGTGTTCAACATATTTATACATTATTGGTCACGTACAAGAAGTTTCCAGATTCCGATCTTGTCAACATATAGGTTTACATTAAGCAGACATCTCTGGTAACAGGTACACGCATCTTATGTCCCTATTTTTCATCCAGGCAGAGACCTTCCCTCCTACCTAAATTAGGACCATCTGTTCTTCACCTATCTGTTGAAGAGCAATCTTAATCTTAGTTGTTATTGCCAATGCTCTGACTGCAGTCCGGCTCCCAAGGCCTTTCTGTTGTTTGCAGGCCCTAAGGCTGTGCAAGGTTCATCTGGTAACCTTTAAGTGTCAATGTGCTTGGTAGCCCTGGTTGCCTGGAGATTTTAAGTAATTCATTACTTTTCAATAAATTCTCCCTTACCATAAATTCTTACTTACTTTCTTCCCCCTAACACCGTTTAGGTCCATAATTGGCTGCATTTCTCCTTTTGCAAACATTTTAGTGTTTATACGTCTATGGAAGACTTTTGGATTCCCCTTGGGAGGTCTTTCGTGCTCGTTTGCCATAGAGAGAGTGCATCGAAAGTTCACTTAGCTTATACAAGGGATGGCAGGACTGTCGTATGAGGAGAGATTGGTTCGACTGGGCCTTTCTTTTCACTAGAGTTTAGAAGAATGAGAGGAGACCTGAATGAAATGTATAAAATTCTAACAGGGCTCGACAGACTGGATGCAGCAAGGATGTTTCCCCTGGTTGGAGAGTCTAGAACCAGGTGCCACAGTCTATGAGATGGCTTTTTGGAGCAGCTTGTGGTGGAGCCCACTAGGGAACAGGCAATTCTAAATTTAGTGACATGTAATGAGGCAAATTTGATAAGGGAGCTTAAGATGAAGGAATCCTTAGGAGGAAGTGACCATAATATGATAGAATTTACCCTGCAATTTGAGAGGAAAAAGCTGGAATCAGATGTAACGGTATTACAGTTGAATAAAGGTAACTATAGAGGCATAAGGGAGGAGCTGGCCAGAATTGACTGGGAGATGAGCCTAGCAGGAAAGACAGTGGAACGAACAGCAATGGCAGGAGTTTCTGGGAGTAATTTGGGAGACACAGCAAAAATTCATCCCTAGGAAGAAGAAGCATACTAAAGGGAGGACGAGGCAACGTGGCTGACAAGGGAAGCCAGGGACAGCATAAAAGCTAAAGAGAAAGCATAAAATGCGCAAAGAGCAGTGGGAAACCAGAGGATTGGGAAGCCTACAAAGACCAACAGAGGAAAACTAAAAAAGAAATAAGGAGGGAGAAGATTAAATATGAGGGTAAACTAGCCAGTAATATAAAAGAAGATTGCAAGAGTTTTTTTTAGATATATAAAGGGTAAAAGAGAGGCAAAAGTGGACATTGGGCCGCCGGAAAATGCGCTGGAGAAGTAGTGGGGAACAAAGAAATGGCGGAGGAACTGAATAGGTACTTTGCGTCAGTCTTCACGGTGGAAGACACGAGTAACATCCCCAAAGTTCAAGAGAGTTGGGGGGCAGAGGTGAGTATGGTGGCCATTACCAAGGAGAAGGTGTTAGGAAAACTAAAAGGTCTGAAGGTGGATAAATCACCTGGACCAGATGGATTACACCCCAGAGTTCTGAAGGAGATAGCTGAAGAGATAGTGGAGGCGTTAGTGGTGATATTTCAGGAATCACTGGAGTCAGGGAGGGTCCCGGAGGACTGGAAAATTGTAACCCCCTTGTTTAAGAAAGGAGTGAGGCAAAAGACAGGAAATTACCGGCCGATTAGCCTGACCTGGTTGGTAAGATTTTAGAGTCCATTATTAAGGATAAGATTTCAGAATACTTGGAAGTGCATGGTAAAATAGGGCAAAGTCAGCATGGTTTCGTCAAGGGGAGGTCATGCCTGACAAATCTGTTAGAATTCTTTGAGGAGGTAATGAGTAGGTTAGACAAAGGAGAGCCAATGGATGTTATCTACTTGGACTTCCAGAAGGCCTTTGACAAGGTGCCGCATAAGAGGCTGCTCAGTAAGATAAGAGCCCATGGTGTTAGAGGTAAGATACTAGCATGGATAGAAGATTGGCTGTCTGGCAGGAGGCAGAGAGTGGGTATAAGCAGGTTCTTCTCAGGATGGCGGCCAGTGACTAGTGGAGTTCCACAGGGGTCAGTGTTGGGACCACAACTTTTCACTTTATACATTAATGATCTAGATGAAATAACTGAGGGCATCCTGGCTAAGTTTGCAGATGATACAAAGATAGGTGGAGGGACAGGTAGTATTGAGGAGGCAGGGAGGCTGCAGAAGGATTTGGACAGGTTAGGAGAATGGGCAAAAAAGTGGCAGATGGAATACAATGTGGGCAAGTGTGAGGTCATGCACTTTGGTAGGAAGAATAGATGCATAAACTATTTTCTAAATGGGGAAAGAATTCAGAAATCTGGAGTGCAAAGGGACTTGGGAGTCCTAGTCCAGGATTCTCTTAAGGTTAACTTGCAGTTTGAGTCAGTAATTGGGAAGGCAAATGCAATGTTGGCATTTGTTTCGAGAGGACTAGAATATAAAAGCAGGGATGTGCTGCTGAGTCTTTATAAAGCTCTGGTCAGACCACATTTAGAATATTGTGAGCAATTTTGGGCCCCGTATCTCAGGAAGGATGTTCTGGCCCTGAAGAGGGCCCAGAGGAGGTTCACGAGAACGATCCCAGGAATGAAAGGCTTAACATATGAGGAATGTTTGAGGACTCTGGGTCTATACTCGATGGAGTTTAGAAGGATGAGGGGGGATCTGATTGAAACTTACAGAATACTGAAAGGCCTGGATAGAGTGGACGTGGGGAAGATGTTTCCATTAGTAGGAGAGACTAGGACCCAAGGGCACAGCCTTAGAGTAAAGGGAAGACCTTTTAGAACAGAGATGAGGAGAAACATCTTTAGCCAGAGAATGGTGAATTATGGAATTCATTGCCACAGAAGGCTGTGGAGGCAGGTCATTGAGTGTATTTAAGACCGAGATAGATAGGTTCTTGATTGGTAAGGGGATCAAAGGTTACGGGGAGAAGGCGGGAGAATGGGGTTGAGAAACTTATCAGCCATGATTGAACGGCGGAGCAGAATTGACGGGCCGAATGGCCTCGTTTATGCTCCTGTGTCTTACGGTCTTATGGTCTCAGGAAATGGGACAGGACAATTTAGGACTGAGATGAGGAAACATTTCTTCACTCAGAGGGTGATAAACCTGTGGAATTCTCCACTGCATAAGGCTGTGGAGGCCAGATCACTGAGGATATTCAAAAAAGAAATTAATATTTTTTTGGATATTAGGGGAATCAAGGGGTATGGAGAGGAAGCGGTAATATGGTGTTGAGATAGAGGATCAGCCATGATCATATTGAATGGCGGAGCAGCCTTGAAGGGTCAAATGGCCTACTCCTGCTCCTAGTTTCTATGGTTCTACCTTGTCAAACATTTTATTAAAATCCATATTGACAACATCCATTGCATTCCATTAATCAACCTTTTCTGTTACTTCATCAAATAATTCCATTAGATTGGTCAAGCATGATCTGCCTTTTACAAATATTTGCTGGCTATCCTTAATTAACTCAAACCTCTACAAGAGCCTGTTTATCTTTTCCCTGATTATTATTAAACAAAATGGCCGGTTGTTGCTGTCCTTACATCCTTTCTTGAATAAGGGTGTGACATATGCCACTTTCCAATCATCTGGTACCTCCCCCATATTTAGGGAAGATTGGGTGATTATGGCAAGCCCTTTTGCTATCTCCACCCCCACTTTCCTCAGCAACCTGGGATGCAAGCCATTTGGACCAGGTGACCTATCTACTCTAAACATAACCTGCTTTTCCAGTACTTTCTCTCTCTAAGTTTTCACCCTATCCATTGCCTTACCTTGCACCTCTAAGCACACATCACCCTCTTTGCCTCCAATAGGACCACCCTACCTCTTACTAAATTATCTACTATTTACATGCCAGTAGAAGATTCTTGGGCTCCCTATTATGTTGATTGCCATTCTATTCTCATATTCTCTTTGCCAGTTTTATTTTGCCCTTCATCTCCCTTCTCAACCTATTGTTTTTGATTTGGTTCTTACTTGAAGAATTCACCTTACATACATCTCACACCCTCTTTTATTGTTTCATCATACCCTCTATCTCCCTCCTCATCCAAGGAGTCCTGTTTTTGGTACTCCTACCTTTTTCCCTTGTTGGGATGTATCTAGTCTGTTCTCAAGGAATCTTCTTCATAAAGATCCTTCAATGTTCCATTACAGATTTTCCTGTCAGTCTTTGGTTCCATTTTACCCTGGCTTGATCCCTTCTGATCACATTGAAGTTAGTTTGCTTCCAATTTAGACCTTCTACTTTCGATTGTACCTGTTTCTAGTGTAAATCTTATGATATGATAATCACTCTTACCCAAGTGTTCCCCCACAGACTTGATTCACTTGGCCCACCTCATTTCCCAGCACCCGAACTAGCAATGCCTCCTTTCTAGTTGGGCTGAGAACATATTGGTCAAGGAAGTTCTCCTGAATACAGCTCAGAAATTCTTCTCCCTCTTTACCCTTTACTCTGATATTATTCCAATCAGTATTTGGGTAATTAAAGTCCCCTGATATTACCACTCTATAGTTCTTACACATCTTGGTGATTTCCCTGCAGATTTGGTCTTTTATCTCTCTCTCTCACTATTAGAATACTATTACGAATGTGAAGTTTTATAAGATAGGTATGTTTTTAACTGTCTCTTTAATTGAAGGTAAAATAGAGTTATGAAAAGGGACATGGGACCTGCTATTAGTTCTGCCCAACAATAGGCCTTTATGTCCTGATTACCATAAGGACAGTTCAAGTGCTTTTGAAATCCATGTGCCAGGTTTAACACCTAGAAGCTAAGAACCGAGCAGCTGGCTTTGACATGTGTAGAATTATATACTCTTGGGCAGTCTGATTAAAAAACCCTGGACAAAGGGAGAGAGAGACAGGAGCATAGCAGCCATTTTGGACAGCAGGAAAAAGGGCTGTTCCCTGTTAGCTACCAGGTAAGAGTTTGTCCTCTGGTTGAAGAGATGAAACCTGCAGAGATTTAAGGACAATGGAAGATTCATCCTGAAGAGGCCGGAAGAAGGAATCGCTGGAGTGGAAGTTGATTCGGGGATACCGAGTAGACTGAGGGAAATGACCTTCAACTGATGACTCAGTGAGAGAGAAAGAAGCAAGCTCATTTGAAGCTGGCAGTAACTTTGGACTGGTTCCTGTAAAGACGATCGACAGGATTTTCCACACCCAACCGCCGCCGCGATTTTCCAGTCCCAGTGCA
The DNA here is from genome assembly GCF_017639515.1 of Carcharodon carcharias. NCBI lineage: Eukaryota > Metazoa > Chordata > Chondrichthyes > Lamniformes > Lamnidae > Carcharodon > Carcharodon carcharias. The sequence goes on from NC_054471.1 coordinate 132,970,894, forward strand.
AGTCCATGGACTTCTGGCTGGGGCGCCGCCTCGCCAGCGGCGGGTCCTGCCCGCGACAGGGCCGGAAAATCCCGGCCTATAATTCTGTGGAGATCGTGGCATATTGTGTAAAGAAACTAAAAGCGGATATATTTTCTGTAATTTAAATTATTAGTTGCCTACTTAAACATGTAGTCGATGTTGGTTTTAGTTTGTTTGTTACTGTAAAAGTCTTAAAACTTGAAATCTTGTGATGTAATTCCTTCACGTCAGTTAATGAAAATTCAAATCTCTTTTTAAAAGTTATTGGTCTCTACAGGGATCGTAACAATACCCCTGTAGCGTGATCTTGCCCCTTTTGCTTCTCAACTCTAACCAAATGGATCCCCTCAAACACATTCCCTCTTGGAACACTACAATGTCTTCCCTAATCAGTATTGCCACACCACCTTTTTTTCCTTCTCTATCTTTTCTGAACACGTTATACCCTTGTACATTAAGCCTACAGTCCTCACCATTTTTAAGCCACGTTTCTCATTGCCAATTCAACATATTCCCAACATATTCCTATTAAGGGGAGGTGATGGCATAATGGTATTTTCGCTGGACTAGTAATCCAGAGACCCAGAATAACGCTCTGGGGTGTAGGGTTTGAATCCCACCACGGCAGATGGTGGAATTTGATTCCAATAAAAATCTGGAATTAAAAGTCTAATGATGACCATTAGTTAATGTCGATTGGTTCTCATCTGGTTAACTAATGCCCCTTTAGGGAAGGAAATCTGTCATCCTTACCTGGCCTACACATGACTCCAGACCCACAGCAATGTGGTTGACTCTTAAATGTTGACCTCTGAAATGGCCTAGCAAGCCACTCAGTTGTATCAAAGTTACAAAAAAGGAAAATTGGACAGATCGACCTAGCACCGAAAACAACAATGGCAATGGCAATTGCAGTCTTGTCAACTCTGCCAAGTCCTCCTCCTTACTAACATTTGGGGGGCTAGTGCAAAAATTGGGAGAGCTGTCTCACAGACTTGTCAAGCAACAGCCTCACATAGCCACACTCACTCAGGATCATATCCTGCAGACTTCACCATCACCATCTCAGGGTATGCCCTGTCCCACCGGCAGAATAGGACAGACCCAGCAGACGTGGTGATACAGTGATATCCAGTTGGGAGGGAGTTACACTGGGAGTCCTCAACATCAATTCTGACTCCATGGGGCATCAAGTCAAACATGGGCAAGGAAACCTCATGCTGATTACCATGCATCGCCCACCCTCAGCTGATGAATCAGTGCTGCACCATGTTGAACATCACTTGGTGGAAGCACTGAGTGTGGCAAGGGCACAGAATGTACTCTGGGTGTTGGACTTCAATGTCCATCAGCAAGAGTGGCTCGGTAGCACCACCACTGATCGAGCTGGCCGAGTCCTAAATTATAGCTGCTGGACTGGGTCTGTGGCAAGTGGTGAGGGAACCAACAAGAGGAAAAAACATACTCAGCAACCTGCCTGCCACAGATGCATCTGTCCATGACAGTATAGGTAGGAGCGACCACTGCACCGTCATTGTGGAGATGAAGTCCCGCCTTCGCATTAAGGGTACCCTCCACTGTGTTGTGTGGCACTACCACCATGCTAAATGGGATAGATTTCGAACAGATCTAGCAACTCAAGACTGGACATCCATGAGGCGCTGTGGGTCATCATCAGCAGCAGAATTGTACTCGAACACAATCTGTAGCCTCATGGCCCACATATCCCCTACTTTACCTTTACCATCAAGCTGAGGGATTAACCCTGGTTCAAGGAAGAGTACAGGAGGGCATGCCAGGAGGAGCACCAGGCATAGCTAAAATCAGGTGTCAACCTGGTGAAGATATAACACAGGACTACTTGTGTGCCAAACAGCATGAGCATCAAGTGATAGGCAACAAATGATAAGCGATCCCACAACTAACGGATCAGATCTAAGCTCTGCAGTCCTGTCACACACAGTCGTGAATGGAGTCACTGACAATCCATTCACTGGAGGAGGAGGCTCCACAAATATCCCCATCCTCAATGATGGAGGAGCCCAACACAGCAGTGCAAAATATAAGGCTAAAGCATTTGCAACAATCTTCAGCAAGATGTCCTGAGAGGATGATCCATCTCGGCCTCCACTGGAGGCCCCCAGCTTCACAGATGCCAGTCTTCAGTCAATTCGATTCACTCCATATGACATCAAGAAATGGCTGAAGGAGTTGGATACTGCAAAGGCTATGGGCCTTGACAATATTCCAGCAATAGCACTGAAGACTTGTGCTCCAGAACTTGCCGTGCCCCTAGCCAAGCTGTTCCAATACAGCTACAACATTGGCATCTACCCGGCTATGTGGAAAATTGCCAAATTATGTCCTTAATACAAAAAGCAGGACAAATCCAACCAAGCCAATTACCGCCCCATCGGTCTACTAATGGAAGGTGTCATCAACTATCAAGCTGTACTTGCTTAGCAATAATCTGCTCACTGATGCCCAGTTTGGGTTCTGCCAGGGCCACTCAGCTCCTCACCTCATTACAGCCTTGGTTCAAACATGGACAAAACAGCTGATCTCCAGAGGAGAGGTGAGAGTAACTGCCCTTGACATCAAGGCTGATTTGACTGAATGTGGCATCAAGGAGCCCTAGCAAAACTGGAGTCAATGGGAATTAGGGGGAAAACTCTCCACTGGTTGGAATAATATCAAGCACAAAGGAAGGTGGTTGTGGTTGATGAAGATCAGTCATCTCGGCTCCAGGACATCATTATGAGAGGCATAGATAGGGTAGACAGGAAGGAACTTTTCTCCTTGGTGGAGGGATCAACAACCAGGGGGCATAGATTTAAGGTAAGGGGCAGGAGGTTTAGAGGGGGTTGAGGAATAATTTTTTCACCCAGAGGGTGGTGGGAATCTGGAACTCACTGCCTGAAGGGGTGGTAGAGGCAGATACCCTCATAACATTTAAAAAGTATTTGGATGTGCACTTGCGATGCCATGGCATATAAAGCTATAGGCCTAGTGCTGGAAAATGGGATTAGAATAGTTAGGTACTTGTTTGACCAGCACAGACTCGATAGGCTGAAGTGCCTTTTTCTGTGCTGAAGGCCTCTATGACTCTATGACTCTATGGCTGCAGGAGTTCCTCAGGGTAGTGTCCTCAGCCCATTCACCTTCAGCTGCTTCATCAATGACCTTCCTTCCATCATAATGTCAGAAGTGGGAATGTTCGCTGATGATTGCATCACATTCGGCACCATTCATGACTGCTCAGATAATGAAGCAGTCCATGTCCAAATGCAGCAAAACCTGGATAATGTCCAGGCTTGGGCTGACAAGTGGCAAGTAACATTTGCACCACACAAGTACCAGGCAATGACCATCTCCAACAAGAGAAAATCCAACCATTGCCCCTTGATGTTCGATGGCATTACCATCACTGAATCCTCCACTATCAACATCTTGAGGTTATCAGTGACCAGAAACTGAACTGGACTAGCTATATAAATACTGTGGCTACAAGAGCAGTTCAGAGGCTAGGAATTATGTGACAACTAACTCATCTCCTGACTCCCCAAAGCCTGTCCACCATCTACAAGGCACAAGCCAGGACTGTGATGGAATACTTCCCTCTTGCCTGGATGAGTGCAGCTCCCACATCACTGAAAAAGCTGGACACATCTAGGACAAGACAGCCCACTTGATTGGCACCACATCCACAAATGTTCAGTCTCTCCACAGCCGACGCACAGTAGCAGCAGTGTGTACCACCTACAAGATGCACAGCAGGAATTCACCAAGGCTCCTTAGACAGCACCTTCCAAACCCAGGACCACTACCACCTAGAAGGACAAGGGCAGCAGATAGATGGGAGCACCACCACCTGGAGGTTCCCCTCCAAGTCACTCACCACCGTGACTTGGAAATATATCACCGCTCCTACACTGTCGCTGGGTCAAAATCCTGGAACTCCCTTCCTAACAGCACTGTGGGTGTACCTACACCACACGGACTGGAGCAGTTCAAGAAGGCACCACCTTCCTTGACTACTACCTTCTCAAGGGCAACTAGGGATTAGCAATAAATGCTGGCCAGCCAGCGAAGCCCACATCCTGTGATTGAATAAAAAAGATGCTATTTGTGCTTGTAGCTCACCAACCTTATTCACCTCACTTTGTGCGTTTACATACATGCGTTGTTAATCTGTCTTTGCATTCCTCACAATGCTTCTAAGCCTGTTCCTATATAATATGCAACTACTCCCTTCCCAAGTACTGCTCAGCACTCTCATTTTATGCACCTTATTCCTCTTTTCTATTTCTACCTGATGTTGCCCAGCCCCTGCCAATTTAGTTTATACCCTCCCCAACCACACTATTGAACCTCCTGGCGAGGACATTGGTCACAGATCTGTTGAAGTTCAAGCCGTCATTTTAGAATAGGTGCCTTCTGTCCCAGACCCGATCCCAGGAACCTGCAGCCCTCTTTCATGCACCATGTTTCAAGCCATACATTGATTCTCCCTATCTTCCTGTTTCTACTCTTGCTAGTGCGTGGCACTGGGAATAATCCAGAGATTACCATATTGGGGGTCCTACTTTTTAACTTCCTCCCTAGCTCACTGCCTGTCCTCGCCATGTCACTGGTATCAACGTGTACCACAACTTCTGGCTTAATCTCTTGCCCCTACAGAATATTCTGCACCCTCTCTGTGATGTCCTTTATTAGGGATTCATGATGACAGTTACAGAAATATCTATCTGTCCCTCTGCCTATGGAATCTTCTATAACAACTCAGTTTTTACACTTCGCTGTTCCCCAATGTACAGTCCCTTGCCCACTGGCACCATGGTCTGCACTACATTCCTTCAGGATATCTTCACTCCCAGCAGCCTCCAATGCTGAGTGCCTGTTTGAGCATGTCACACCCCCTGAGTACTCCTGGAGTTGTGATACCAATCAACCACTCTCATTGAATGGCAGATCAGACTCGAGGGGCTGAATGGACTCCTCCTGTTCTTATGTTGCTATAAGCAAAGCAGAGTGAGTTCTTCCTTCTGTTCACTCATGGTGTTAGATTGTGCCTTAACTCTGGAATCAGGCCGCATTTAAACTAGAATTACAGTGTCAGTTGGAAGCAAGATGCTTTGCATCAACACTATAGTTTTCCATCTTCACAACCGGTGGACCCCCCCCAACCAACGTGGAGGGCTCTCTACACAGGAGCCCTCCATTGTTCCTTTGAAGATCTGGGGCTGGGAGTGTTATATGGAGCAGCCTCATCAAATAGATTTTTAGAATGATTCGCAGACTCCCAGTCTGCTTGTAACTTATGTGGTCTAGAGTTTAGCCTGCACTTTAGTCCCACTTTGATTACCTGGTGCTGAGCACGGGGTATTATGGATCTGCTCCTGTGCCTGGCCAATATTGCTAGTACCAGGTGCAGAAAGCTTGCAGTCCATGAGGTTGTTCACTTTGACTGCGTGCCCCTTTTCCACAGTTATCGCTGAGCCTTGGTGGTCATGGGGAAGGATGTGGAGTCTGCCTGTTTGAGGTCTTTCCTGACTGGAGGAACTGGAGTGTGCAATGGAGTAGGAAATAACATTATCATTTGATGCTTCATTTTTATATTTTTATAATTTTAATAATATTGTGTGTGTCCCTTTACAAAGGGGATATTTTTGTTAATTTGATTTTGGTTGATGACAGTCAAGCCAATACTCAATCAAAAAGAGGCGACACATGAGAGTTATGTCAATGCATGAATTCTGTCAAAGCCACCTGAAGTGCAGTTAGACCAGTTAAACTATAGTTCCATAACTGCTGCCGATTCGTTCCATTGGTACTTTTAGATTCAATTTTAGAATTAAATAGACTTCGCAAAATCACAGGCTATTTAGTATCTTCGTTCTCTCCAGAAAGCTGGGCTCCACAGTCAGGAGCGAGTCATGAAGCTAAAGGCAGAACAAAAACAGAATTACCTGGAAAAACTCCGCAGCTCTAACAGCAGAACTCAAGAACTCCAGTTCTGCTGAAGGGTCATGAGGACTCGAAACGTCAACTCTTTTCTTCTCCGCCGATGCTGCCAGACCTGCTGAGTTTTTCCAGGTAATTCTGTTTTTGTTTTGGATTTCCAAAATCCGCAGTTTTTTGTTTTTATTTTTAAGCTAAAGGCAGTTGGCAAATGAAAGCAAAATCCAACCCCAGTAAGGACTGTTTTATTTTTAACAACAAAGTACAAAAACTTTTACAACTTTTCAAGGAATTGGTGGGGGGACGCTATTGTTGGCGCAAGAACCTCTGGCACTAAATTGCAGACTGGGATCAGGCCGCCTGGAAACTCCGGACATGAGAGAGCTGCAGCAGCTCCCAGCTGCGCGTCTATCCGCCACTTACCGCGATGCGTTCGATCAGCCTGGAGCCTTTTTGGAAAACAATGGCCCAGGCCGGTCATCCTATAGACAAGGGAGGCATTCCGAACTGCATTTTTCGCAAGGGGGTATAGCTCAGTGGCAGAGCATTTGACTGCAGATCAAGAGGTCCCCGGTTCAAATCCGGGTGCCCCCTTGGCGACATTTTATCACCGCACTAAAGAAAGTTTAAACCCAAATTGTGAAATTATCCATTTTACGTGCAGACTACGGTTAAATTACTACCTCCTCATAAAAAAAAAACACAAGAGTCCCTCCACAAAATCTACTCATTTTTAATCTTTTTTTGGTTTCTGTCTCTCTGGCCTTGTTCATTAGACACAGCGAGATCCAGTTTGTACAAAACAAACTAATGCTCGGACAGTTGTCAGATGTTGAATAATCTTAATTAACAGACGAAACCGGCATTTTGTCCAAGTAATTTCCGACAAGCAGGAAGGAGGCGCTGTGATGAAATTTAGTTCCGAAACCTCCGAAAACTTTCCTGCTTTTGCTCCAGTTCATGTTTTTTTTATCGGGTGTCAGTTTCTGGACATTAGCTTCGTATTACTGAAGAGAATAACTTTGGAAATGACGGGAAGGAAGCAAGAATATGTTGGTTCTGATGAATAGTCATACGGACTCGAAACATTAACTGTCTGCTTCTCCACAGATGCTGTCAGATCTGCTGAGTTTATCCAGCTATTTTTGTTTTTGTTTCAGATTTCCAGCATCCGCAGTATATACTCAATGTTTCCCTGCAGTATATACTCAATGTTTCCAGCATCCACAGTATATGCTCAATGTTTCCAGCATCCGCAGTATTTTGCTTTTATCTTAGTCACCTCAATCAGTTCATTCAGCAACTAATTATGATTGTAGGAGTAGTAAGCTAAATCCAAATATTGATTAGAGCACTTTGTCTCTCAAATGAAACAAGAAGGGCTTCCTGAACTAGTGGTCTGAATACTCAAGAATATTAGCACTTAAGTATGTTTCATTCTATCATCCAGGATGTCTACACAAAAGGAATTTTATCATGTAAGATACTAGTGGATTCAAACTATTTGTATACAGGTCAGAAGTACAGCATGGTATATCTTTTTCTTTACTCAGAGTGCAGTGAATCTTTGGGATTCTCTACCCCAGAGAGCTGTGGAGGCTCACTCATTGAGTATATTCAAGTCAGAGATTGATAGATTTCTAGTTATTGCAGATATCACGGGATATGGGGATAGTGCAGGAAAATAGTTTTGATGTAGAAGATCAGCCATGATCTAATTGAATGGCGGAGCAGACTTGGGGGGCCAACTGGCCTACTACTCCTATTCTGATGAAGAGTCATATGGACTCGAAACGTTAACTGTATTCCTCTCCGCAGATGCTGTCAGACCTGTTGAGTTTTTCCAGGTATTTTTGTTTTTGCCTATTTCCTATGTTCCTATATCTGCCTGTCAGAATAAGAAGAATATATGTAATTTGCTTTTTACCAATAAATTCTCAGAAAAATTAGAAACAAAGATCCAGATATAATTGTATAGATTGTAATTTGTTTAGGATTCAACATTATGCCAATCCTCCATTCTCTGTCCTAAACCTCAACAGGGCTTCATGCCACCTAGTGGCCAAATCTGGGCCTATTTTATTTTTTTGAGGGTGAAAGATATACGCTTTCTTATATATATGTATATTTTTATATTTTGGCCTTTACTATTTGCTGCAGCGTTGTGCATTAAATTACTATTTTATTCATAAATAAGTGTGAGAAATGGAGGTCATTCTTTTTAATAATTTTGGGGAATATTGTATTATTCTGTAAAGAAGGCTGTGTGTGTGTAAATGATTTAATTAAGCTGGGTAGAGGTAACTAGGAAGCAGGTTGTTTGGGGGGGGTTTAAAACATAAAGGGGTAGAGGCTTTAGGATTGAAGTATAAGTAAATAGGTTGGATCTAACATTTGTATTTTTAGATAAGTTGAGATTTCGTCTGAATATCAAAGGGAAATCAGAGGTAATAAGAAACATGTTTGCATCTTGCAGGAGCTCCATAGGCAAATAGAAAGGGGTATATTACATTTTAAAGACCTGAAAACAGAGGAAAAAATAGAAACATGGAAGATTTTATATTTGGAAGGATTTGAGTTTCAAAGACTTGTGAGAACAATGGAACATGAAATGAAATGGGGAGAAAGGTAGTTTAGAGTTACTGTGGAAAACTTAAGGTGGCTGTGAGCTGAGCTGGGAGCTGTTAGCTGTTTCTCTAGGCTGGGAGAAGATGCAGTTTGAATCAGCCAGAAAAGTCTTGGGCTGCAACAAGCAGTCTTGTTCTGAAGTCTTGGATTTTCACAGCAGAGTGGAAGATAGTTAGAGGTCATGTGGTATGCCTTTGTGAAAGCTACAGCAGTTTGCCTGGGGTAATATTACTGGATTTTTATACTTAAAGGGAGTGTTGCCTACAAGGTGATTACTTGTGGGTCTGACTAGGTAGGGAGTCTTTTGGTTGAATGTTTTGCAAGACTAAGTAACTGTGTATATGTAATTTTGTGTGCTTATGTTTTCTCTTGTTAATAAAACTTTTACTTTTAATTTTTTTAAATCTCAGAAGCATTACTGAACTTCATACTACCGAGATCGTTATGTCTTCTTCTCATTTTCAGAATACAAAAAAAAATGGCCCGTAAGCCAAGTTTCCCTCCGGGATTTGGTTTGCACAGCAATTAACATCGGCTGTGGTCATAACAATAAATATATTAGTTATTTCAGGCTGGTTTGATCTTAATATCTTTTATTCCAAAGCAAGTATCTGCTGATTTGTGCAAAACAATGTCTAATTCATCCAGTAAACAGGATAATGCAAGTAGGATAATTGTTAGTGACCAGGGCACTCACCCTTGCCAAGGGCAGATTGTTGAAAAAAATATTGTTTCCAGACAGAGGAACCAGCGTCCAGTTATGTGAAGCCATTGAGAGAGAAACACTTTAATAAAAAGCATTTGCAATGCTATTAATTACCAATCTCAAAATTATATTTTACAATTGCATACATTTCATATTTTAAAATTAGATATGAACTACATTTTTAAAAATTTACTGCCAATCCCTAATTGCCCCTGTTCAGAAATTAAATCTCTATTGTAGTCCACATGAATATTGATCTAGCTGCCTACCTTTCTGCACTCACTCTATGTGAAGGTGACAAATTTGAACCAGGAGTATCAATCAGATGCAATCTGTACTTGGATTTAACATGGCAAAACTATCCAGCACAGACAAATTTGAATTACATCAATAGCTTGCAAAAGAGGCAGTGGGCTCAGTGTGTGGGGCACTTCTCACAGCGCATATCAATCTAAGTTCAGTGCAGCACTGAAGTGGTGGGGAGGAGGTGTCATTTGTGGGCGGGGTTTATGACGTAGTTTAGGTCCCGCCCCTCCACCGTAACCGCTCGATCACTCCCCGCTCCGCTCGCTGGTCTGTTACAGTTGTGGCAGGCGGAAGTAATCGAGTGCCAGGCGCCTTGACAACCGGAACTGGAGGCGGGTGTTGGAGGAGAACAGAGATCCGGGGGTAGGCTCCGGCTCAGGGCTGCGGTCACCAACCGCCACCCAGACTAACTATGGCCTCTTCGGCTGGGGCTCCGGCGCCGTCTTCGGCGGCAACAGCGGCGGCTGCGGGCCCCTCCATGTTCCGCTGGCTGGAGGTGCTGGAGAAGGAGTTTGACAAGGCCTTCGTGGATGTGGACCTGCTGCTGGGGGAGATCGACCCCGACCAGTCCGAGATCACCTACGAGGGCCGCCAGAAGATGACGGCGCTCAGCTCCAGCTTCGCACAGCTTTGCCACAAGGCGCAGACCGTCTTCCAGATTAACCATAAACTGGAGGTGAGAAGAGTGATTTAATCTAACTTTGTGAAAAGAGATTCTACATTTCTCTATAGAGACCTTGCATTGGATCAATCCCTTACGGGGGGTGGGGTTTAAAACATTAATGATAATTTCTCCATAGAGACCCTGTATTGGATCAGCCCGATTTGGGGTGGGGAGGAGGGGTGAGTGGATTGAGTGGTCTGAGGACAAATACAGTTTTGTTACATCCAATTCGAGCTTTTGCAATACCTCGACTGCTAAGGGAGAGATTTTCCACTGTTAATAACAGAAGGTCAGCCTTCAAAATTTTTTATGTGATGTAGAAACAGATTATACCCCGAAAGTGCAAAAGCTTTACTTGCCAACAAGCAGCCGTGGATGACTCAAGATGTAATAAGATTCATCCTAAAATTGAAAGAAATTGCATACAAAAACACAAAACAAAATCACAGGTCCTGGCAAATGGGGAGTATACAAAGAACAGTAAAAAATGACAAAACAGATAATAAGAATTCTAAAAAGGAAGTATGCAAAGAAACTTGCCAGAGGTATCAAGATGAACACAAAAATGTGTTCAAGGAAATGCTAAGGAAAAAGAGGATGATCAGGATTAATGTGGATCCCTTGAAAACTAATGACCCATTAAATAATTACTTTTAGTATTTACAGTAAAGGAAGAGGATCGTATGCTGGACTTTCCAAGGAAACTAATATTGAATCAGAAATGGGTACTTACCAAAATTAACATAAGCAAAAAACAGTAATGAAGAAAATAACTCCACTAACCAGTGACAAATCCTTAGATCCAGATGGTTTTAAAGGAAGTAGGTGAGAATATTACTGATGCTAACTATAATCATCCAAAATTTTCTAGATTTGGGAACCATCCCTTTAGGTTGAAAATTTGTGCATGTCAGTTGGTATTTAAGAAAAATTGAGGAGGAAATCAGGGAATTATAGAGCAGTTAGTCTAGCACCTGTGTCAGTAAATTACAGAGCCTATAATTAACAATAGGGTGATTGAATATCTTAAAGATTTTCAGCTGATCAGAGAGAACCAGCATGGATATGAAAAGGGTTGGTTGGGTATGATGACCCTGATGGAATTGTTTGAGGAGGTGGCTAAAATGGTGGACAAGGGAATATTTGAGTTGTTATGTATATGGACTTCAGAAGGCATTTGATAAAGTTCCTCATAAGAAACTTAGCTAAAGGTGAAACTCATGGAACTGAATGCAAATCCCTGGTTAGAAAATTGGCTGAGTGGCAGGAGACAGAGAATAGGGATAATGGGCACATTCTGTATCTGCCAGGATGTAACTAGCAGTATCTGTGATGGGGCCTCCACTATTCATCATATTTATTAATGACTTAGAAGATGGGATAGAAGGCTACGTGACGAAGTTTGCTAATGATGCAAAGATAGGCAGTATTGTAAGTAGTGTAGATGGAAGCATAAAAGTGGGCAAAACTATGACAGACAAATTTCAGTGTTGGCAAATGCGAGGTGTTCCTCTTTGGACCTGGAAAGGATGACATAGAGTGCTTTATAAATGGAGAAAAGCGAGAAACAGGAGAGGTCCAAAGAGACCTGGGTCTCCATGTACACTGGTCATTAAAATGTCTTGAACAGGTACTGAAGCAGTTTATGTCCAAATGCAGCAAGAGCTGAACAATATCCAGGCTTGGGCTGATAAGTGGCAAGTAACATTTGCAGCACATAAGTGTCCGGCAATGGCCATCTTCAACAAGAGAGAAACTAACCATCGCCCCTTGATATTCAATGGCATTACCATCGCTGAATCCCCTACCATCCACATCCTAGGGGGTTACCATTAAGTGGAAACTGAACTGGACTAGTCATATAAATACTGTGGCTCCAAGAGCAGGTCAGAGGCTAGGAATCCTGTGGTGAGTAACTCAAATCCTGACTCTGCAAAGCCTGTCCACCATCTACAAGGCACAAGTCAGCGGTGTGATGGAATACTCTCCACTTGCCTGGGTGAGTGCAGCTCCAAAAACACTCAAGAAGCTTGACACCATCCAGGACAAAGCAGTTGGCTTGATTAGCATTCCATCCACAAATATTCACTCCCTCCACCACCACCGATGAACAGTGGCAGCAGTGTGTACCATCTACAAGATTTACTGCAGAAACTTACCTAAGGTTCCTTAGGCAGCACGATTGTTCCATCTAGAAGGACAATGGCAGCAGATACATGGGAGCACCACCACCTGGAAATTCTCCTCCAAGCCACTCACCACCGTGACTTGGAAATATATCGCTGTTCCTTCACTGTCACTGGATCAAAATTCTGGAACTCCCTCTCTAACACTGTGGATGTCCTTACACCATGTGGACTGCAGTGGTTCAAGAAGGCAGCTCACCATCACCTTCTCGGGGGCAATTAGGGACAATTAGGGATGGGCAATAAATGCTGGCCTAGCCAACAACACACTCATCCCGTAAATAAAAGTTCAAAAAGGCTAAAGGGATGTTGGTCTTTATATCTAGAGGACTAGAATACAAGAGGGTAGAAATTATGCTACAGTTGTACAAAAGCCCTGGTTAGATCACACCTACAGTACTGTGAACAATCCTGGACACCACATTTTAAAAGCAATATATTGCCTTGGAGGGCATATAGCAGAGATTTACCAGTATATTACCTGTACTCCAAGGTTTGCATCATGAGATTCTACAAACTCTGGTTGTATTTCCTAGAATTGAGAAGATTATGGATGATAGGAGTGAAATTAGGAAACACTTGTGCATACAAAGGATGGTAGAAGTTTGGAATTTTCTTCTGCAAATAGCAATTAATGCAAGGTCAATTGTAAATTTTAAACCTGAGATTGATAGATTTTGTTAACTGAAGGTATCACCGGATGTGGGGGAATGGAGTTAGGTCAAGAGCGGTGATGATGCCTTTGAATGGCAGAACAGACTTCTCCTGTTCCTATCTTCTGAGCCAATATACATGCACAAAGGACCCATAAACAGCATTGAGGTAAATGACCACAAAATCTGTAATCTTTTAATTTATATTATCTAACTGTTGCTATTGCAACTATATAAATTAATCCACTTCTATTTTGTCTAAATTGATACTGCATAGGCTATCTCATTTTAGAATTGATTTTCTTTATTTCAGTAGCTTTTGTATCAGTATTGGGGAGCAGGCGTAATATGGATACAATAAAGGAAGAGAAATAAGTTGCATTTATACTCTTTTGAGTAAAACTAATTAACAAAAGATCAAATGAACAAATTTAAGGAGTCAGCCCCTTAATAGGAAACTACACCAAAAAAGACAGAATCACAAAGGAAACTTACAAAGATCGAACCAAAATGTGATTATGAGGGGGTCAATAAAGCACCCCAGCCCCTGCGGTGCCTACTGGTCACGGAAGGCCTCAACGGTGCTGACGGACACCGCGTGCTCCCTCTCCAAAGGCACCTGGTCATGAATATAACCACAGAAGAGAGGCAAACAGTCGGGTCGGGAGACCGCCCGCTGTCTGAACCTATTAATAGCCAACTTGGCCAGGCCCACAAGGAGGTCCCCTCCACCTCCCCCATCGCCCCGCACTGGGTGCCCAAGGATCAGGAGTATGGGACTGAAGTGCAACCAAAAATTAAAAAATACATTTTAAGATTACCAAAAAGGGACTGGAAATGATTGCAACCCATATATCCGTGGTCCATGGACTCCACAAGGCCACAAAAAATGCAGGTATCTTGGGAGGCTCTGACTCGATGCATCCTACAGTTGTATGGGATTGCTGCATTCTATAATAGGATACAATTCTCTAATGTTGTCTAAACACAGTCATTATAGATATGGTTTGTTCATTATGCTTCTGTATACATTTGTTGTGAATGGTAGTGGACAATTAAATAACTAACAGAAGGAGGAGGGTCCACAAACTTTTCCATTCTTAATGATGAGGGGGTCCAGCACATCAGTGCAAAAGACAAGGCTGAAGCATTTGCAACTATCTTCAGCCAGAAGTGTTGAGTGATCATTTTGCCCTGCTCCTGAACACCCCAGCATCACAGATGCCAGTTTTCAACCAATTTGATTTACGACACATGTTATCAACTGACGGGTGAATGCACATGATACAGCAAAGGGTATGAGTCCTGACAACACCCTAATAATATTACTAAAGACTTGTGATCCAGAACTAACTGCACCCCTAGCCGAACTATTCCGATACAGCCTTAACATTGGCATGTACATGGCATTGTGGAGAATTCCCCAGGTTTGACTCATCCACAAGTAGCAACACAAATCCCAACTGGCCAATTAATGTCCCATCAGCCTACTCTCAATTATCAACGAAGTGATGGCGGCTGTCATTGATGATGCTATCACCCTTACATAGCATGATCTGCTCACTGATGCTAAGCTTGGGTTCTGCCAGAGGTAGGTGTCATTGCAGCCAAACACGGATTCAAGAGGTGAGGTGAGAGTGACTGCCTTTGACATCAAAGCAGCATTTGACTGAGTGTGGCATCAAGGAGCCCTAGCAAAACAGGGGCCAATGGGAATCAGGAGGTAAACTCTCCACTGGTTGGAATTAAACCTATCACAAAGGAAGATCATTATAGTTGTTGGCGGTCAATCACCTCAGCCCCAGGATATAATTGCAGGAATTCCTCAGGGAAGTGTCTTAGGCCCAACCATCTTCTGCTGTTTCATTATTACCCTTTCCTCCATCCTAAGGTCAGAAGTGGGGTTATTTGCTGATAATTGGATAATGTTCAGTACCATTCGTTATTCCTCAGACACCTAAGTAGTCTATGTCCACGTGCAGCAAGACCTGGACAATGTTCAGGCTTAGGCTGATGAGTGACAAATAATGTTTGCGGCACATACCTGCCAGCTAATGACCATCTCCAACAAGAGAGAATCTAACCTTCTTCCATTGATGTTCAATGGCAATACCAACAATGAATTCACCACCATCAACATCCTGGGGATTAACCATTGACCAGAAACTTAACTGGATCAGCCATATAAATTCTGTGGCTACTGTGAGCATGTCAGAGGCCGTGAAGTCTGTGTCAAGCACCTCAGCTCTTGACTCCCCAAACCCTGTCCACCGCCTACAAAGCACAGGTCAGGTGTGTGATGGAATACTCTCCACTTGCTTGGATAAGTGCAGCTGCATCAACACTTGAGAAGCCTGAAACTATCCAGGACACAGCAGATTGCTTGATTGGTGCCCTATCCAATACCTTAACATTCACTGCTCCACCAGTGACTTACAGTGACAGCAGTATGTACTGTATACAAGATGCACTGCATCAACTCACCAAGGTTCACCAACTCTGACAACATCTGCCAAACTCGTGATCTCTGCCATCTGGAAAGATAAGGGCAGCAGGTGCATGGGAATCTCACCACCTTCAGGTTCCCCCCCAAGCAGGTGAAAAGAGGACTCTGAGACAGTCAGTAGTACCTAGAAGACTAAGTGAAAAGAGGATCTCGATGCAGTAACTACCATCTGCAAGAGTGGGGGAAAAGAGGACCTGGAGGCGGTAATCAACATCTAGAAGAGCCATCCAATCCTGTCCAGCCTGTGGCTCCTGGGCGAAATCGAAATCACTGGAAAACAAGTGGTTGGTGAATAGTTTGCCTGTTTATTTTCAAGAATCGTAATTTTTTTAGTAATCATAAGGTTTACTAGCAGTAGCAAAGGATATTTGGAGTAGCAGTGTTTAGTAATTATAAGTTAACTAAGAATAAGTTAATTAACACACAATAAAGATGGCCGGGCAGGTGATGTGTTGCGGCTGCAGAATTTGGGAGTTCCTGGACACTGGGGTGATCCAGGGCAAACACTTAGGCAATAAGTGTCAGCAGCCTAAGGAGCTTCGGCTCAGAATCACTGAGCTGTCGGCCGAGCTGCTGTCACTAGTGCACCAGGGAGGAGGGAAGATTCCTGGCACTTTGTACCAGAAGGCAGTCACACCCCATAAGACAAGGCCTTCTGTTTTGGTCAAAGGCAGGAGGGTGTGACTGCGAACGAGGCAAGTATGGGGGCCCAGAAGGTAGAAGTGGAGGAGCCTCAGCCTTTGCAATTGTCCAACAGACTTGAGATTTTTGCAGCCTGAATGGATGAGCTAACCAACCATGGTACAGGAAGTCATCCAAGTTGGGGGACTTTATAGGAATGTAGTGGCAGTTGGGGTCAGTATAGTCAGGGGGATGGACAGAGTTTTCTTCAGCTGAGAGTGGGACTCCAGACTGTCAGGTTTTGAGACATCTGCTCTGGGCTTTTTTTTCATCCTTTCATGGGACGTGGGCATTGCTGGCTAGGCCAGTATTTGTATTGCCCATCCCTAATTGCCCTTGAAAAGGTAGTTGTGAGCTGCCTTCTTGAACTGCTGCAGTCCATGTGGTGTAGGTACACCCACAGTGCTGTTAGAGAGGGAGTTCCAGGATTTTGTCCAGCAACAGTGAAGGAACGGCAATATATTTCCAAGTCAGGCTGGTGAGTGACTTGGAGGGGAACTTCCAGATGGTGGTGTTCCCATCTATCTGCTGCCCTTGTCCTTCTGGATGGTAGTGATCGTGGGTTTGGAATGTGCTGCCTAAGGATGTTTGGTGAGTTGCTGCAGTGCATCTTGTAGATGGTACACACTTCTGCTATTGTGCGTCGGTGGCGGAGGGAGTGAATGTTTGTGGATGGTGTGCTAACCAAGCAGGCTGCTTTGTTCTGGATGGTGTCAAGATTCTTGAGTGTTATTGGAACTGCATTCATCCTGGAAAGTGGAGAGTATTCCAGTACACACCTGACTTATGCCTTGTAGATCATGAACAGGCTTTGCGGAGTCAGGAGGTGAGTTGCTCGCCGCAGGGTTCCTAGCCTCTGAGCTGCAGTTGTAGCCACAGTATTTCCATCACTTTTTACTGATGACCAAGAGTAGGCTGATGGAGCAGTAATAGGCTGGGTTGGACTTGTCCTGCTTTTTGTGTGCAGGATATACCTGGGCAGCTTTCCACATTACTGGGTAGATGCCAGTGTTGTATCTGTACTGGGACAGATTGGTTAAGGGCGTTGCTAGTTCTGGAGCAGAGTCTTCAGTACTATTTCTGGAATGTTGTCAGGGCTCATAGCCTTTGCAGTATCCAGTGCCTTCAGCCATTGCTTGGTATCATGTGGATTGAATTGAATTGACTGAAGATTGGCATCAGTGATGTGGGGGACCTCAGGAGGAGGCCGATATGGATCATCTACTTGGCAAATCTGGCTGAAGATTGTTGACAATGCTTCACAGGATGACAAAGACTGGGACCTCTTTATTGGACCTGAGTATTCAAGTGTACATGACATTTTGGAAGAACAGGAAGCTAGGAAAAGGTGGAAGGGTAGATCTATTATGTAAAGGTAAGAAGTCACTTCTGGTGTGGATTACAGGCCCCCTGTCGAACATGATTTCCCTTTCACAAAACCATGTTGACTCTACTTGATTGCATTCAGATTTTCAAAGCACCCCACTAAAACTTCCTTAATGGATTCCAGCAATTTCCTTACAACAGAAGTTAAGCTAACTGGCCTGCAGTTTCCTGTTTTCTGTCTCCTTCCTTTCTTGAATAGAAGAGTCACATTAGCTATACAGAAAGAAATTTTGGGGGCTTGTGAGAAGGGTTTGGTGATAATTAATGGGTGGTTTTAATCTACTGGTAAATTGGATAAATCTGATTGGCAAAGGTAGCCTGGATGATGAGTTCATAGTGTATTTTCAGGACAGTTTCTTAGAGTGGTATGTTTTAGCACCAACCAGAAAGCAAGCTACATTAGATCTGTTAATGTGCAAAGAGACAGGATTAATTCATGACCCCATAGTAAAGGTGCCCTGGGTGGCAGTGATCATAATATGATTGAATTTCATATTCAGTTTGAGGGAGAGAGGAGTAGATCTAAGACTAGTGTTTTAAACTTAAATAAGGGCAATTATGAGGGCATGAACACAGAATTGACTAAAGTGAACTAGGAAATTTGGTTACAGGTAAGGTCAGTAGAGATGCAGTGGCAGACATTTAAGGAGATATTTCAGAATTCTCAGAAAAGATGCATTCTAGTGAGAATGAAAGTCTTTCAGGGAAGGGCACACCTTCCCTAAAGAAGTTAAAGATTGTATCAAATTGAAAGGAAAAAACATATAGATCCTGTAAAGATGAGTGGTAGATCAGAAGATTGGGTAGACTATAAAGAATAGCAAAAAATGACTAAAAGATTAATAAGGAGGGAGAAATTGGAGTATGAAAGAAGGCTAGCTAGAAAGATAAAAACAGTAAGAGTTTATACAGGTATTTAAAAAGGACAAGAGTAAGTAAAGTGAATATTCACCCCCTGGATAGTGGGAATGGGGAATTAGTAATGGAAAATAAGGAAATGGCAGGTGAATTGAACAGATATCTTGTGTCTGTCTTCACTGTGGAGGATACAAATAACATCCCAGAAACATTTGTGAACAGGAGGTGAAAGGGCAGGAGGAACTTAAAACAATTACAATCACCAGGGAAAGGGTACTGAGAAAATTATTAGGACTGAAAGCTGAAAGGTCCCCAAGCCCTGATGGACTTCATCCTAGGGTCTTAAAAGAAGTGGCTGCTGAGATAGTAGATTCATTGGTTTCAATTTCCCAAAATTCCCTAGATTCTGGAAAGGTCCCATCAGATTGGAAAAAAGCACATATGACTCCCCTACTCAGGGGAAAGGAAGGAGACAGAAAGCAGGAAACTGCAGGCCAGTTAGTTTGACATCTGTCATGAAGAAATTGTGGGAATCTGTTATTAAAGAGGTTATAGTGAGGCATTTAGAAAATCTCAATGCAATCAAGTAGACTCAGTATGGTTTTGTGAAAGGGAAATCATGTTTGACTAATTAATTGAAGTTCCTTGAGGAAATAACAAGCAATGGGGAACTTTTGGATTTGGATGAAGGGGAACCTGTGGATGTGCTGTACTTAGATTTCCAGAAGGCATTTGACGGGGTGTCACATCAAAATAAGAGCTCGTGATACAATCCATTAGCATGGATAAAGGATTTGTTAGCTAGCAGGAAGCAGAAAGTAGAGATAAGTGGGTCTTTTTTGGGTTGGCAAAATGTACCAAGTGCTGTGCCATTGGGATCCATGCTGGGGCCTTAATTATTTATAATTTATTTCAACGATTTGGATGAAGGGACCAAATGTACGGTTGCTAAGTTTGTTGATGACTCAAAGGTAGGTAGGAAAATAAGTTGTGAAGAGGACTTAAGGAGCCTGCAAAGAGAACAGATAGGTTGTGAGTGGGTAACAAAATTGGCAGATGGAGTATAATGTGGGAAAATGTGAACTTGTCCACCTTGGCAGGAAAAATAAAAATGCAAGTCATATTATGATCACTGCCACCCAGGGCACCTTCACTATGGGGTCATGAATTAATCCTATCTCATTACACATAACAGATCTAATATAGCTTGCTCTTTGTTTGGTGCTAAAACATGCTGCTTTAAGAAACTGTCCTGAAAACACACTGTGAACTCATCATCTAGGCTACCTTTGCCAATCAGATTTACCCAATCTATGTGTCGATTAAAATCACCCATCATTATCACCATACTTTCCTCACAAGCCCCCATAATTTCTTCCTGCATACCCCACCTAACAGATTGGAAAAATATTGAATTATTTAAATAGAGAGAGATTGCAGAACTCTGAGGTGCAAAGGGATCTTGTTGCGTTAGAACATAAGAAATAGGAGCAGGAGTAGGCCCTTCTGCTCCTCAAGCCTGCCCCGCCATTCAATAAGATCATGGCTGGTCTGCCCCAGGCCTCAGCTCCTCTTTTGTGCCACCTCCTCATAGCCCTCAGCTCCCAAATATTTCAAAAATCTACCTCCCTCCTCTTTAAATACTTTGATCTCTGGGATAGAGAATTCCAGACATTCACTACCCTCTGAGAGAAGAAATTCCTTCACATCTCAGTTTTAAATGAGCGTCCCCTTATTCTGTAACTATGTCCCCTAGTTTGAGATTCCCACATAAGTGGAAACATCTTTTCAACATTTACCCTGTCAAGCTCCCTCAGAATCCTGTATGTTTCAATAAGATCACCCCTCATTCTTTTAAACTCTAATGAATAAAGGCCTAACCTGTTTGGCCTTTCTTGAAAAGTCAACCCCTTCATCCCAGGAATCAGCCCAATGAATCTCTTTTGAACTGCCTTCAATGCCAGTATATCCTTCCTTAAATACGGGGACCAAAACTGTAAACAGTACTCCAGTTGTGGCCTCACCAATACCCTGTACAGTTGTAACAAGACTTCCCTATTTTTAAGCTCCAACCCACCAGCAATACAGGCCATAATTCCATTTGCTATCTTAATTACTTGCTGCATCTGCATGCTAACTTTTTGTGTTTCATGCACAAGAATACCCAGATCCTTCTGTGCAGCACTTTTTTCGAGTCTCTCTCCATTTAAATAATCGTCTGCCTTTTGATTCTTCCTGCCAAAGTGCATGACATCACACTTTCCGACATTAAACTCTATCTGCCAAGTTTTTGCCCACTCACTCAACCTATCTACAGCCCCTTGCAGATTCCTTATGTCCTCATCACAACATACCTTCCCACCTATTTTTGTATTGTCAGCTAATTTTGAAACATTACACTCTGCCCCCTTCTCTAAGTCATTAATATAGATAGTAAACAATTGAGGCCCTAGGACTGATCCTTGTGGCACTCCACTAGTTAAGTTTTTCCAACCTGAAAAAGACCCATTAATCCCCACTCTGTCTTCTATATGTGAATCAATCCATGTTAATACATTACCCCCAATATCATGAGCTCCTATCTTGTGCAATAACCTTTTATGTGGCACCTTATCAAACGCCTTCTGGAAATCCAAATATACTGCATCTGTCGGTTCCCCTTTATCAACTCTGCTTATTATATCCTCAAAGAACTCTAGCAAATTTGTTAAACATGATTTCCCTTTCCCCAAACCATGTTGACCCTGTTTGATTGCGTTAAGCTTTTCTAAATATCGTGCTATTTCTTCCTTAATAATGGATTCTAGCATTTTCCCAGCGACAGATGACTGGCCTATGGTTTCCTGCTTTTTGCCTCCCTCCCTCCTTGAACAGGGGCATCACATTAGCGGTTTTCCAATCCGCTGGTAATCCAGTGAGTTCTGGAGTATTTCGACCAATGCCTCCACTTTCTCTGCAGCCATTTCCTTTAAAACCCCATCGGGCCATCGGGTCCTGGCAATTTGTTTGCCTTTAGCTCCATTTGTCAAATACTTTGCCCCTCATGATAGAGACTGTTGCAAGATCTTTCCCCCCATTAGCTCCTTGCCTATCTGACATCTTTGGGATGCTTATAGTGTCCTCCACCATGAAGACCAACGCAAAATATTGGTTTAAATTATCTGCCATTTCCCTGTTTCCCGTTATCAATTCCCCGGTCGCATCCTCCAGGGGTCCCACACTCACTTTAGTCACCCTCTTTCTTTTCACATACCTGTAGAAGCTCTTGCTATTTGTTTTTATATTTCTTGCCAATTTACTTTCATAATCAATTTTCTCCTTCTTTATTAGCTTTTTAGTCATCCGCTACTGGTTCCTAAAAAAAATTTCCAATCCTCTGGCCTACCACTGGTTTTCACTGCTTTGTGTGCCTTAGTTTTTGATTGGATACTCTCCCTGACCACCTGTGTTAACCACGAGTGGTTCATCCTTCCCATCGAGTCCTTCTTTTTGACTGGGAAAAATTTTTGCTGAGCGTTATGAAATATCTGCTTAAATGTCTGCCACTGCTCATCCACTGACCTTCCCCTTAGTCTATTTCCCAGTCTGCTTTAGACAACTCTCTCTTCTTACCTCTGTAATTGCCCTTATTTAAGTTGAGGACACTGGTTTGAGACCCGAGTTGCTCGCCCTCGAACTGAATTTGAAATCCTACCATGTTGTGATCGCTTCCCCCTGGGGGATCCTTAACTATGATATCTCTTATTTATCCCATCTCATTACACATTACTAGATCTAAAATAGCCTTTTCCCAGATAGATCCTGCAACGCATTGCTCTAAGAATCCCTGATACACTCTACAAATTCATCTTCCATGTTACCCATGCCAATCTGATTTGTCCAATCAATATGCAGATTAAAATCACCCATGACAATTGTAGCACCCTTCTTACATGTCTCCATTATTTCCTGATTTATACTTTGTCCTATAGTGAGGCAACTCTTCGGGGGCCCATAGACGACTCCCACCTGTGACTTCTTCCCCTTGCTATTCCTTATTTTCACCCAAACTGATTCCACATCACAATCTGTTGCACATATATCACCACTCGTCACTGCCTCGATACCTTCCTTCATTAACAAAGCTACCCCACCTCCTTTTCCTTTGTGCCTATTTTTCCGGAATGTCGAATACCCTTGAATATTGAGTTCCCAGTCTTGGTCACCCTGCAACCACGTCTCTGTAATAGCTATCAAGTCACATTTGTTTTTTTTTGCCGTCAACTCATCTATCTTGTTACAAATGCTGCATGCATTCAGATAAAGAGCCTTAATCTTTGACTTTTAACCACTCTTACTCATTTTGGTTCTAATTTCTGCTGCACTCTTCTGCTTATACTTTCTGCCCATTCCTGTCACACTTCGATAATTGTTTGCCTCTCCATTACCCTGCAGCTCTGCTCTCTTGTTTCTTTTTGATTTTTAAAAAATTCCCTTCAATTGAGCCCAACCTTCCCCAACCCCAATAATTAGTTTAAACTCCTATCTACAACCCTAGTTATATGATTCGCCAGGACACTGGTCCCAACATGGCTCAAATGAAGCCCGTCTCAACGGAACAGCTCTCTCCTCCCCTAGTACTGGTGCCAGTGCACCATGAATCGGAACCCATTTCTCCCACACCCATCTTTGAGCCACGCATTTATTTCTCTAATCTTATTTACCCTGCGCCAATTTGCATGTGGCTCAGGTAGTAATCCGGAGATTACCTTTGTGGTTCTGCTTTTTAATATAGCCCTGAGCTGCTCGTAGTCCCTCAGCAGAACCTCTTTCCTAATCCTACCTATGTCATTGGTCCCTACATGGACCATGACAACTGGATCTCTCCCCTCCAACTCCAAGTTCCTCTCCAGCCCAGAAGAGATGTCCTTAACCTTGGCACCAGGTAGGCAACACAGCCTTTGGGACTCTGTCTTTGCTGCAGAGAACGGTAATTATTTCCCTAACTCCGCTATCTGCTATTACTACTACATTTCTCTTTTCTCCCCCAACTTGAATGGCGCTTTGTACCATGGTGCTGTGGTCAGTTTGCTCATCCTCCCTGCAGTCTGTGCCCTTGAACACACCGGGAGCAAGAACCTCATACCCATTGGACAAGGGCACTGGTTGAGGCTCCTCCAAAGCTAAATTCTGGATCCCCATACCTGCTTCACTTGCAGCCACATCCTCCTGTCCCTGACCACAGTCCAGATTTGATGTAATTAATCCAAGGGGCATGATTGTCTCCTGAAACACTGTGTGTAGGTAACTCTCCCCCTCCCTGATGTGTCGCAGTGTCCGCAGCTCGGATTCCTAGTCATCAACTATGAACCAAGTTCCTTGAGCAACCAACACTTGTTGCAGATGTGGTCACCATAGATCACACCAGTGTCCACCAGCTCCCACATACTACAGCTGCAACACATCGCCTGCCCAGCCATCTCTATCTAATTAATTAATTTGGACGTTAAGTATTTTTAAAAGTGAATTTCTTAACTGTACTCTTCAACTGTAATAACGTCTTCTGATTTAAACCACTTGGCCAATCAAAAGAGACACAGAAGAGATACCTACAATCATCTACCTGTTTTCCTTTGACGTCACACTTCGGCTCTTGACAGGTAGAAACAGGTTGAAGGGTCTCACTGCCGCCACTGCCCTTCTCACGCAGATCCACTCTCCTTATGGGCTCTTTCTCTCCGAAATGTGCACTGCTTTATGGGCTCTCTCTCCCTCTCACCAAACTCCCGCTGCTTAATGGGCTTTCTCTCTCCGAACTCCACGTTGTTCTATTGGCTCTCTCTCTCTCTCTCTCCGAACTCTGCGTTGCTTTATGGGCTGTCTCTGCAGATGACTAGAAAAATAAATGGAATGCTGTCGTTTATTGCAAGGGCAATGGAATATAAAAGTAGGAATGTTATCCTTCAGTTATACAGGGCATTGGTGAGACCACATCTTGAATGCTGTGTACAATTTTGGTCTCCTTATTTGAGAAAGGATATAAATGTGTTAGAAGCAGTTCAAAAAAGTTTCACTCGACTGATTTCTGGAATGAGGCGGTTATCTTATGAGGAAAGGGTGGACAGGCTGGGCCTGTATCCATTAAAGTTTAGAAGATTGAGAGGTGATCTTATTGAAACATATAAGATTCTGAGGGGACTTTGCAGGGTGGATGCTGAAATGATGTTTCCCCTTGAGAGAAACTAAACTAGAGGGCACAGTTTAAAAATAAGGGGTCTCCCATTTAAGGTAGAGATGAGAAGAAACTTTTTCTGAGGATTGTGGACCCTTGCAACTCTCTACGCCAGAGAGCGGTGGAGACAGGGTCAATAAATATTTTAAGGGAGTCGAAGATTATTGGGGGTAGGTAGAATGTGGAGTTGAGCCCACAATCAGATCTGCCATGACCTTATTGAATGGCAGAGCAGGCTTGAGGGGCCAAATGGTCTACACCTCCTCGTTTGCATGTTAATACGTATGAATGTAAGTATACACACCGTTCTGACTTGATACTACATTATCGTTCCTTCTCTGTCACTAGATCAAATTTCTGAAACTCCGTCTGTAACAGCACTGTGGAAGTACCTACACCAAACAGACTGAAGCGGTTCAAGAAGGCGGTTCACCACACCATCCTTAAGGGCAATTAGGGATGGGCAAAACATGCTGCCCTTGTCAGTGACACTTCCTAACGTTCTTTTTTATGGCATACAGTTATTAGTCTTTTAATAGGTTCCGTAATCCATCAACAGTTGTGTGCCTAGCTGCAATTTGTGGGAAATACTTAAACATTCCTTTCATTTTGTGAAAAGTTTCAGTTGGGCTAGAATAATATTGAAAATAAATAGTTCAGTGATTTTTTGAAGTATTATAATGCTTTTCAACACCTGGAAAACTGCATTCTCGTCTTCCTTTCAACATGGAAACAAAAAGGAAATGCTCCATTTTGACAGAGAACTGTGTTCAAGTGTATTAAATGAAATAAGCTTGAAATTTCCTTGGGTGGATTGTACGTAGAGTAACCTAGAGCATTACCCTGGCGACCCAGGTTCAAATCGCACCATCGCAGATGGTGGAATTTGAATTCAATAAAAATCTGGAATTAAAAGTCTAAAGATGACCATGAAACCATTGTTGGTTGTTGTAAAAACCCACCTAGTTCACTAATATCCTTTAGGGAAGGAAATCTGCCGTCCTCCGGTCAGGCCTACATGTGACTCCAGACCTGCAGCAATTGGTTGGCTCTTAAAATGCCCCCAGAAAAAGGGCAATTAGGGATGGGCAGTAAATCCTAGCCAGCGACACCCACACTCCATGAATGAATAATAAAAAAATAAGTGAGTAACTTGGCTAGATGTTCCAGATTTGATTCCAGGTCTGTGCTAAGATTTTAAATGTACCTGGCCCTCAGGAAGGGGGAAATTGCTGATTGCATGCAAGCTGTGCTGAAGCACAAATGTTGGATGAGGACAGGATTGAATAACCTGTAATGCCCTGCTCCAGATGGAGAAAGGCTGGTGATCAATCATGGCCACTTTGAATCTGCAAAGTGGATGCTACACGATGATGCAACTAAGCTCCAGGAAATTGTATACGCTGTCAAGAAGAGAAAGGCAGTAAGAAAAAAAAGAAAATTGGTTTAAGGTGTGTGCACTACGAGCTTACTACAATTGTAATTCATAAGTGGATATAGGGCGGAAGTGTGATAGTTATCCTAATTACCAGTAGAACCTGTAGAGCAGGCCAGTCTGAACTACTTGGAGAACTGTCCTTTGACTTGTGCTGATATCTTGTACAACTTTGTTTTTTTTTGGAAAAATATACTTTATTCATAAAATATCTGAAAGAACATTAAAAAACATTTCTAAATGGCCATCAGAAAGATTGCAATCATATTCAACTTTTACACATGGATCACCAGGTGCTTCAATATAATCAATGAATATTACAGTCATTTCAATATGGTCATTATAGACAGCCAGACTGTGCAATGGTATTGGAGTTATCGATGTACATCATATTACATTCTGAGGTGCTTCAATACAATTATGATACATTTAATATTCACTACATACAATCTTTGTGAGTCGTACAGCTCGAGGGGTCTACACAATTCCCTGCCCCTCGGTGTACAACTTTGTTGTTTTATCCAAAGCTCTTGACACACAGTAAATTACAAGGTGCTGGTGGATAAGGAAAACAGGAGTCCTTGGGTTAAGGTGCTTAATTGGGAGAAGGCTGATTATAACAATATTAGGCAGGAACTGAGGAATCTAGACTGGAGGCGAATGTTTGAGGGCAAATCAACAACTGACATGTGGGGGGCTTTCAAACGTCAGTTGATAAGAATTCAGGACCGGCATGTTCCTGCCAGGATGAAGGATAAGCTTGGCAAGTTTCAGGAACCTTGTATAACGAAGGATATTGTGAGATTAGTCAAAAAGAAAAGGGAAGCATTCGTAAGGGCTAGAAGGCTGGGAACAGATGAAGCCCATGGAGAATACAAAGGAAGTAGGAAGAAACTTAAGCAAGGAGTCAGGAAGGCTAAAAGGGGTCATGAAAAGTCACTGGCAACCAGGATTAAGGAAAATCTCAAGGCCTTTTATATATGGGCAAGAGGGTAGCCAGGGACAGGGTGGGCCCACTCAGGAACAGAGGTGGGAATCTGTGTGTGGAGCCAGAAGAAATGAGAGAGATACTGAATGAATACTTCTCATCCGTATTCACCAAAGAGAAGGACTTAGCGGTTGATTTGTCTAGGGAAGAGTGTGTAGATATCCTGGATCATGTTGAGATAAAAAAAGGAGGAGGTGTTAGGCATCTTGAAGAATAATAAGGTAGATAAGTCCCCAGGGCCAGATGGGATCTACCCCAGCGTACTGAAGGAGGCAAGGGAGGAGATTGCTGGGGCCTTGACAGAAATCTTTGTATCCTAACTGGCTACGGGTGAGGTCCCAGAGGACTGGAGAATGGCCTATGTTGTTCCATTGTTTAAGAAGGGTAGCAGGGATAATCCTGGAAATTACGGGCCGGTGAGTCTTACGTCAGTGGTAGGGAAATTATTGGAGAAGATTCTTCGTGACAGGATTTACTACCATTTGGAAGCAAATGGGCATATTAGTGAGAGGCGGTATGGTTTTGTGAAGGGGAGGTCTTGTCCCACTAACTTGATCGAGTTTTTCGAGGAAGTGACAAAGATGATCGACGATGGAAGGGCAGTGGATGTTATATACATGGATTTCAGTAAGGCCTTTGACAAGGTCCCTCATGGCAGACTGGTACAGAAGGTAAAGTCGCATAGGATCAGAGGTGATCTGGCATGATGGATACAGAATTGGCTTGGTCATAGAAGATAGAGGGTAGCAGTGGAAGGGTGCTTTTCTGAATGGAGAGCTGTGACTAGTGGAGTTCTGCAGGGATCAGTGCTGGGACCTTTGCTGTTTGTGGTATACAGAAATGATTTGGAGGAAAATGTAACTGGGCTAATTAGTAAGTTTGTAGACAACACCAAGGTTGGAGGAGTTGCAGATAGTGAGGAGGATTGTCAAAGTGTACAACGGGATATAGATCGGTTGGAGGCTTGGGCGGAGAAATGGCAGATGGAGTTTAATCCGGACAAATGCGAGGTAATGCATTTTGGAAGGTATAATACAGGCAGGAATTATACAGTAAATGGCAGAACCCCTAAGTGCATTGACGGGCAGAGGGATCTGGGTGTACAGGTCCAAAGGTCACTGAAAGTGGCAACACAGGTGGATAAGGTAGTCAGGAAGGCATATGGTATGCTTGCCTTCATTGGCAGGGGTATTGAGTATAAAAGCTGGGAAGTCATGCTGCAGCTGTATAGAACCTTGGTTAGGCCACACTTGGAATATTGCATGCAATTCTGGTCATCACATTACCAGAAGGATATGGAGGCGTTGGAGAGGGTGCAGAGGAGGTTTACCAGGACGCTGCCTGGTCTGGAGGTTATTAGCTATGAGGAGAGGTTGGAGAAACTCGGATTGTTCTCACTAGAGCAACGGAGATTGAGGAGCGACTTGATAGAAGTTTACAAAATTATGAGTGGCATGGACAGAGTAGATAGTTAGAAGCTTTTTCCCAGGGTGGAAGAGTCAATTAATAGGGGACATAGATTTAAGGTGAGAGGAGAAAACTATAGAGGTGATGTGCAGGGCAAGTTTTTTATGCAGAGGGTAGTGAGTGTCTGGAATTCGCTGCCAGAGGAGGTGGTGGAAGCAGTTACGGTAGTGGTGTTTAAGAGGCAGCTTGACAAATACATGAATAGGATGGGAATAGAGGGATACGGACCCCAGAAGTGCAAAATGTTTTAGTTGACGGGCAATATGATCGGCGCAGGCTTGGAGGGCTGAAGGGCCTGTTCCTGTGCTGTACTTTTCTTTGTTCTTTGTTCACTGTACTCAGGATCAATTGCACTATATGTTTCTTTAGCTTCCTGTCATTACCACATCTTTAACTTTTATTGTAGATAGACTGAAATGATTAAGGGTATAACTTGGCAATGACTGCAACAGGTAGCTCTTCCCGGAGGGATGTAACTTGTTGAAAAAAATTAAACACACTGTTCTGTGAATTATGCATCCCTGCACTTCAGTAAGAAACAGTACCAGTACGGCTGGCATGTGCAAGAGTGTAGCGGAATGCTGTCATCCAAGTGGAACAAGAAATACAATTGTTGTGATCCTGTTAGAGACCTTTGATATTTAAAGAAGAAATCTGAACACCCCACAATTAACCAACAGACTCATTTAGACTTTTGTTAAACTATAGCTTGCATACTATTTAAAAAGCCTTTTACGTTTATCTTTTAATGGACCAACAAGGTTGCAATTCTATTAATAAACGTGTAGAGGGTGAGTGAATTGTTTAGTTATTTCATATTTTTCTTATTTTAGGAATTAAAACAGCCGGTTAGAGACAATTCAGGAAATGATATTTTGCATATTTTTTTCTGGAACGACCTCATGAAGTTCCATCAGTGACATTATGAAAGATGGAACTAACCACCGACCACTTGTTACATTTACAGGGACAGCAGTGACGGACACTGGCTAGCACTAATGTGATCGATAAATGTTTACTCAGATATCGTTTTAAACCTACATGATCTCATCACTTTTTATATTTGTGTGGTTTTGCCAAACTAAGATTATTTCAGAGGGTATAATAGATTGTTAAGACATAGTTTATAAAGGGGAGGTGGAGGGTCCATAAGTTCTCAGAACACAAAAGATGTCACACAAAATAATTTCTTTAAAGAGATTTTAAAATGCCATTTGCTTGTGTTTTCGATTTCTGGATAAGCAGTCATACTCAGTGATCTTTGCAGACCTCAGGCTGTGGAGTGTGGGAGGTGTAAAAAGGATAAAAGCAAAATACTGTGGATGCTGGAAATCTGAAATAAAAACAAAATGCTGAAAAAACTCAGCAGGTCTGACAGCATCTGTGGAGAGAGAAACAGAGTTAACATCTTGAGTCTGTATGACTTCTTCAGAGCATAAGAAGGAGTATGGTTAGAAAAATTCTGGTATTCCTAAGATAAAAATCCTTTCCTGCAGAATATTTTTCTAAGGTTTAATGAATCAATCCAGTATAAATCTGGAACAAGAGCTTGCATGAATCAGAACTGTAACTGGTAAGCATTTAATGCAATCATGCCATCTCAGAATCTTGTGTTTAAACTGACGCTCATTAACAATTTTAAAAACCTCATCAATTTTTTCTGTCCATGTTGCAGCTTTCCATGCATCATTCTCTGTTTAGTAAAACAGAAAACCTGGTATCAGGCTGAAGTGTTTTTCAGCTTGATGGCTGTCCTTTCTTTTTTAACTCCCTCAACCACCATATTTGACACCTCTCCCCTCCCCCTACCTAAATTATTGTTTTCCTCTGTTGTGTTTTTTACACTAGTCATCTTGATTAGACAATTGTTTTAATGGTAATGTTGATTTTTGAAAATTTTCTCAGGTCACTTGTGTATTAACCTCCCCTATATAAACTCTGTCTGAGCAACCGCTAGGCTAGTTATTTCTCCAGTTCCTGTACTGCGTCATTTTCAGGGATTTTGGCTCTCTGGTTCAAGAATAGTTTGCTCATCATCTCCTCCGTAGCAGTAGAGTAACACTCTAATTGCTGCCCTAGCTGAGATCAGCTAATTTGACTTCCATTGGGAATCAAACCTGGTCCAGTGATTTACTGCCATAACTATCTGCTCCTTGAACCCTATTGGTTTTTAATGAAATATTTTTGTGTGAAAAGTTTATTCCACTATTAGGGTAGCATATTTTGGACCAGGCTATTATAGGCTAGGCTCTTTCAGTTTAGTATGAATTGCTTGATGAATAATGTAAGTGGAGTAAGATGTATACCTTTTCAAACTGGCTATGTTTATCCCATGCTTCTATGGAAATGTTGATCCAAATCAGTTTTTTTTGGAGAGGGGAAAAAGAAGAGGAAGGACCTCTTCTATATTTGGAGCTTAGACCATTTGTGAGTAATGTAAGTGGAGGTCTATGTGAAACCTTGCCCATTATGATCACAACATGATGTAAAGTGGGACGATACTCCATCTGTTGCAGTGTTAATTGGACATGCATGTTGCGTGTGGAAATGCACATCACAATTATTTTAAGTGAGGCTAATTGCTGAAAACTGTTGCACAGCATGTGATATAAAGCAAATTCAGTAGTTCCTTAAACAGTCCTGGTACACCTGTTTAATGTAATCATATTGTAAATGGGAGACACTTCATATTCTGGGGAACACTTCAAAGACTGAAGCACTTTCATTGTCAGTTCAAGCCTTTAAAAATAATTAAAATTGATCTACCATTGCAGATTTCACATGTGTACATTCCTGTAAGAGTTGAACTTTTTAAGCCAAATACCATTTCTTCCTCCATAGATCGTGTGCATTTTTAATTAATATATTTTTAGATCTGATCTGCAGCTTTTGCGCAAAATTACTTCAAAACTGTATACAGTAATGAACCTTGTAGCTTTAATTTGACTTTGAAGCAAGCTTCGCAGCATGAGGATGAGGACTGAATTGAGTCTGCTGAATCATTTTCATTTGGTCTTGATGCTAGCTGCTTTTCTGTTTTTCAGCTCCCAGCTTCCATAGTCTTCACCTTCCCCCTCCAACCAACATAAAGAAAAACTTACTCACTTTATTTTTAAAGACCACTGGCCTGGCAGATATGGTTAGTGTGACAGCAGTGAGATCAATTTAACTAACGAATGGGGGAAAGACTCTTTGTTCAGAGGGTTCCTGGAGCATGAGGTGCTTTGCTATAAGGAGTGGTTGAGGCGAGACCAATCATTGCACCTTTTATGGGGAAATTGGTAAATATTTAAAGCAGAGGAAGATTTGGTGCTTTCCCTTCTTTGTTTAATATTGCCATTTAAGTATAAATGCTGCAATCTTTCATTCCTGTCATGGTAGGACCCGCCGTGGCAGATTCGGCGGCCCAACCAAAAGTCCATTGACTTTCAGCGGGACCAGATGATCCCAGAAGTGGGAGGGGCTGGAAAATCCTGCCCTTGGTGTTTATTCGGTTGTGTGTGTAAAATATTTAGTCCTTGGGCAGTGACCACATTGGAGTTTGTTGCAGCCTTTTTTTAAACTAAAATACCAAGATGGAGGCCAATGCATGTAACGCAGAATATCACCCAGCCTGAAAGTAGGTGAAAAGACAAGGCATATCAAAAATTAATGGCTACATCATACTAAAAATCATTTTGTTCAAATGTACACATTGACATAAGGGCAAATTGTCAGTGCGAGTTGAGAGAGTCTGCAGGATCTGGTAGTGCAATTAAAGCTGTGAGTTCGGTATACTCATGACCTGTTTGGCAAGCTGCCCAGAATGTCACAAACACAGTCATGTCATAAATTCCTACAATACAGTATTGTGCTGTGTTGCACACTATAGAAAGTTACTTATTTCCTGTTTATTGATTAAGCCATAAGGAAAATATCTTAGTGCGTACAAAAATTTTCTTTGTGGTTGTTTGATGTTGTGATGATGGGATTATCAATAACATTATCATTGAATCATGGTGTTTGAAAGAAAGAAAAAAATTAAAGTAATACGATAAGCTAAGCATATAAGTTCAACTTAAACCACCAAGTGAACTTGCTTCTGCATATATTGAGTATCCTTTTGCTGCTGAACAGTATTATGGACAAATTATAAAGTCTGCTTTTGTTTGAAGCGGTTGGATTCCTGAAGTGCCATAGCCAATTTTACTCCTCAAGACAAGATTTGGGTATATCTGCTTCCATATGTTTGATAAGGGACATAGATGGAACCTATTATATATCCTGTGTGTATTTATTATAAGTGTATAAAATTAAACCCTAAAATGCTACCCTTCTGCAAAATGAAAATGTGATCGGAACACTGCTTATAATATTTTCAGCTGTTAACCCATCTGCTTTTCATTTTGTTCTGTAGGCTCAGCTGCTGGACCTGAAGTCAGAGCTGATCGATACCCAGGCTGAGAAAGTCGTGCTAGAGAAAGAAGTACATGATCAGCTCCTCCAGCTTCATGCAGTCCAACTGCAGCTGCATGCCAAGACTGGGCAGAATGTTGACTCCAGTTCAATCAAGGCCAAGCTGGTATGTCCTAGCTAAATGTTGAAACCAGCAACAAAGTTGTTGATTTTAATTTTGTTCTAATGAGTATGGTTAGTTCAGCATTATTTAGGATGAATTTGTTTCAAGGTAAATAATTTCTTCAAGTCAATTCTCTTGAATTTGTCACAAAGTTCAGTATTCAAAAGGATTGGAAAGCCTTTTTAAATGCTTCTTAGAGACTGATTATTGCTGAAGAAAAGAGATTTGATTTTTGTTAAAGCTTTTCATCTTGCACTCATTAGGACTATTCGCAAGAAAATACCAATGTCAGGGGAAACAACATATTTATACTGAATGAGAAGAGAATGCTGATTGGTTGGTGACTGGACTGTGATTGATAGAAGCGTTGCTATGGAGAATGCACCACTTGATTGTGACTGACAGTTAGCTGTAAAGCATTGTTTGAAATTTAAACCAGGCAGCTTAACTCTGATAGGCCAAGACATTGCCCTTGGGCATGAACCAGCAAATGGCCGTCACTTATTTTGTTTAGCTGAAATTGGTGCAATGTGCGCAAATGTTCTTTCTATCTGCAAAGAACAGGGCCCCGTGGGTTGATATGTGTAGCTTCGAGTAAATGTGCCACAATGCAAGTCTGACTGACAATCTTAAATTGGTTGTCAGCGTAATTCTTAGCAGACTTGAGGATTATTTAGCAAATTTTGTCCAATTGTGGAATCACATCTAATGTTGGACGCTGTTCTCTCACTGAACAATTTCTGCTTAAACTCGCCTCACTTCCACCAAATAAAAGGTGTGGCTATGGGTATCCGCATGGGCCCTAGTTGTGCCTGTCTCCTTATGGGGTATGTGGAATATTCCTTGTTCCAGTCCTACTCAGGCCCCCTCCCACAACTCTTTCTCTGGTACATCGATGATAGCTTTGGTGCCCCTTCACGCTCTCCTCTTGACCTGGAAAAATTTATTAATTTTGCTTCCAATTTCCATCCCTCCATCATTTTCACACGGTCCATCACTAACACTTCCCTTCCCTTCCTTGACCTCTCTGTCTCAATTTCTGGTGATAGACTGTCCCCCAATAATCATTACAAGCCCACTGACTCCCACAACTACCTCGACTACAGCTCCTCACACCCTGCTTCCTGTAAGTACTCCATCCCATTCTCTCAGTTCCTTCGCCTCTGTTGCATCTGTTCCGATGATGACACTTTCCAAAACAGTTCCTCAGACATTGTGTTCTGATGAAGAGTCATTCGGACTCAAAACGTTAACTGTATCCCTCTCCGCAGATGCTGTCAGACCTGCTGATTTTTTCAAGGTATTTTTGTTTCTGTTCTCGATTTCTAGCATCCGTAGTATTTTGCTTTTATCTTAATTCCTCAGACATGTCTTCCTTCTTCCTTAACCGAGATTTTCCACCCAAGTTGGTTGACAGGGCCCTCAACCATGTCCAGCCCATCACCTGCACATCTGCCCTCACACCTTCCTCTCCCTCCCAAACCATGATAGGGGTCCCCCTTTTCCTCATTTATTACCCCACCAGCCTCCGCATTCAAAGGATCATCCTCCGCCATTTCCGCCAACTTCAGCATGGTGCCACCACCAAACACATCTTCCCTTCACCCCCCCCGCCCCCCCGCCCCCCACCGTCGGCATTCTGTAGGGACGTTCCCTCTGGTACACGCTGGTCCACTCCTCCATCACCCCCTACACCTCAATGCCCTCCCACGGCACCTTCCCATACAACCGTAGAAGGTGCAACATCTGCCCCTTTACCTCCCCCCTCATCACCGTCCAAGTGCTCAAACACTCCTTTCAAGTGAAGCGGCAGTTCCCTCAATTTAGTCTACTACATTCGCTGCTCCCAATGCGGTCTCCTCTACATTGGAGAGACCAAATGCAAGCTGGGTGACCGCTTTGCAGAATACCTTCAGCCTCTCTGCAAGCATGACCCAGACCTCCCTGTCGCTTGCCATTTCAACACACCGCCCTGTTCTCATGCCACATGTCCGTCCTTGGCCTACTGCAATGTTCCAGTGAAGCTCAACGCAAACTGGAGGAGTAGCACCTCATCTTCCGATTAGGCACTTTACAGCCTGCTAGACTTAACATTGAGTTCAACAACTTCAGGTCATGAACTCTCCTCCATTCCCACCCCCTTTCCAATCCCCTTTTTTCTAATAGTTATTATTTTTTAAAATATATTTTTCTTTTCCCATCCATTTCTATTAATAATTTTAAATTTATTTCCATCCATTGTTTATCTCCATCTTTAAGACATGCAACATGCCTGAGTTGAGAAATCTGCCACGGGATTCTCTGCCAAGGTCTACCGCAAGCCTACCTTCACTGGTCAATACACGCCTTGGGACTCTTACAGCTGTAAGCGCTATAAGATTGGCCTTATCGGCAATTTAGAAATTGTCATGATTCTCCATTCATTAAAATGAACAAAATAAAATCAGTCGCAATCGATGTAATCTTCCAAGATGCAGTCTCCTGGAATTGCCTGTATAGATTCTTCTATAGAAGCCCTATGTCAGTTTGCTCTGATGTTGACAGAGGAGGGTTCAGCAATGTTGGTGGGGAGGGGCAGCAGCTTTTTTCTGGAATTCCAGGTTCTCCTCATGATGCGGAGTTTTAACCTCACAGCGTGCTTTTGTTTTCAGGCAGGGTTCCTACCCTGAAGCTGACCTTGATTGGCAGGCTTGGCTCTCTCTGCTGAGCAGAGAATGCTCTGGAGGAGACCACAGCCCCAGGAGCAAGTAGAGAGACTGCAGCTGTGTTAGTGGGAACATGGGTAGGAAATTGGACCAAGAGCAAATGGTCACTGTAAGAGTAAGACTGTGGTGGTGGGAACGGTTCTGATGGTGGGCATGGAAGAAGGTAAACTTGAAAGACTAGAAGGAAATGCTGC
The DNA here is from genome assembly GCF_017639515.1 of Carcharodon carcharias. Lineage (NCBI taxonomy): Eukaryota > Metazoa > Chordata > Chondrichthyes > Lamniformes > Lamnidae > Carcharodon > Carcharodon carcharias. Next base: position 133,007,008 of record NC_054471.1, read on the forward strand.
TACTCCATCTGACCACAAACTGTACTGTAAAGGCACTTAGATTTTCCAGGCAGCGGTCTTCACCTCCCTTCAATGACTGTGTTTCCCAAGGCCTGGAAGACAGATAAAATATCATTTAAGTAGCCAACTTGCCACCTGGTAGTGGCAAGATGTGCCTCCTGGTGAACAGCCGAGGTGGGCTACAATTTTGTATTCTTTCAGGTTTTCTCTGAGCACTCCTTGCAAATAATTTTTAAAAACAGTACTGTACAACTTTCTTCACTTTGTTTTGCCCATAAGTGTATTTTCTTTTTGATATGCAGATTGTTTTATTCTAGTGTTCCTTTATTCACTAAAGTAATCATTCAGTGCAATCATTTGGCCATTAATATTGGAATATTATCCCTGCTCTGCTTTTGGGCAAAATTCAGTGATTTCTCTCTTTTTTTTCCCCCCCAAGTGTTTAACTTTTTATGTTTTTAATGTCTGCTACCTTCCTAACTCCTTTTTCTTTCCTGTCCCAAGTCTGTCCTTTCAGTGGATGAGATGGTAAGTAAATACACTGGTGTTTGTTTTTGGATTCACTGACAACTGTCACTGGCATCCATCAATCTTACCCTTTCATGATAAGTCACACAGGAAAAGATATTTTTGGGCTGAAGCACTGGGTTGACTGTTGGCTGAATGCACGTTACTAATATGTCCTTTCATAAATGTCAAACTTTGATTATTTTTATTGGCTGTTCTCAGCAATGATAGATTAAAAACAAAAAACTGCAGATGCTGGAAATCCAAAACAAAAATGGAAATACCTGGAAAAACTCAACAGGTCTGGCAGCGTCGGCGGAGAAGAGCAAAGTTGACTTAATCTACTGCATTCGTTGCTCTCAATGCAGTTTCCTCTACATTGGAGAGACCAAACGCAGACTGGGTGACCGCTTTGCAGAACACCTTCGGTCTGTCTGTGAGCATTACCCAGACCTCCCTGTCGCTTGCCATTTTAACACTACACCCTGCTCTCTTGCCCACATGTCTGTCCTTGGCTTGCTGCATTGTTCCAGTGAAGCTCAACGCAAACTGGAGGAACAGCACTTCATCTTCTGACTAGGCACTTTACAGCCTGCCAGACTGAATATTGAGTTCAACAACTTTAGATCTTAAACTCCCTCCTCCATCCCCACCCTCTTTCCGTTTCTTCCCCCTCCCTTTTGTTTTTTCTAATAATTTATATAGATTTTTCTTTCCCACCTATTTCCATTATTTTTAAATGTATTCCACTCATCGGTTATTTCACCCCACCCCCACTAGAGCTACCTTGCTTGTCCTGCTCTCCACTCGTAATTAGCACATTCTTTTAGATAATATTACCACCTTCAACACCTCTTTGTTCTTTTGTCTGTGACATCTTTTGGTTATCTCCTATCACTGCTTGCTTGTCCCAACACCCCCCACCACTCCCCCCACACCCCCAAACCAGCTTATATTTCACCCCTTTCCCATTTCTACTTAGTTCTGTTGAAGGGTCATGAGGACTCGAAACGTCAACTTTGCTCTTCTCCGCCGATGCTGCCAGACCTGCTGAGTTTTTCCAGGTATTTCTAATGATAGATTAAAGTAAGTTTTAAAAATAATTTGTTAAATCTAAGAAAATGAACCATTTCTGCTAATTTTGGTCAGATGAATGTTTTTAACTTTGGGTATTTTAATATAGTTTTATACATTTTTACAGAAGGTTTTAATCTAGATATACATCTGCTAAGGGGGAAAAAAAACTCAGGCTGGCATTTTCCAGCACTGTCGTGGTGGGACCCGCTGCGGGAGATTGGGTAGCCCAGCCAAAAGCCCTCTGACCTTTGGCTGGGACCGGACAATCCCGGTGGTGGGCAGGGCTGGAAAATCCCGCCCTTAGCCTGCATTTCAAAGTAATATAGGCACCAAGAAAATCGCACTACACATTTCTTAGTTTGTGTCATTTCTCAGAACAAAGGTAGCTTTTATAAAATGCTTCCAAGTGCAATGAATATCCTTTGTCTTATGAGCAGCATATGATGGTCATAACAGCCACTAGACTTTGTGATGCTTAAAATGATTATATAAAGGCAAAGTGTATTCTCCCAATTCCTGCATATTTACTATTAGTCCATATATTTTTTTTCAGTTTTTCCACAGGTTAAAAATGGTAAAGCAAGATGGCTAGATAGAGTGATATTTTATTGTTTCTAGTTTAATATTGCTAAATTCTGTTTCCGAGTTTGAAACTGTGCTTTACCTATTGGTATCGTGGTCTCGTGAAATACCATTTTTCTTGTCATTTGAGTCATCTACCAGAACACTTTGTTGGTGACTTGAGTTCTCTTGTCACATTTGAGCTGAGGTCAATCCATTCCTTCTTTAGATTTTGGCATTGATATTCTTAAGTGTGGGGGTGTCACAATCTTGGTAGTGCTTGTGATTGCAAAGGACACTATATTCTAATAGGGCTAATTACTTGTGTTGGTCACTAATGTCTATATTTTTCTGGAAAGGAGAAAGAATTAGAATCCAATAAAAAAGAAAAAGTGAAGGAAGCAAAGCTAGAAGTTGATGTAAAACTGCTGAGGAAAGAGAATGAAGCCTTGCGTCGTCATATAGCAGTTCTACAAGCTGAGGTGTATGGTGCAAGGCTGGCTGCTAAGTACCTGGATAAGGAGCTGGCGGGCAGGTGAGGTGACTATTACTACATTTCCAACAGAAAAAAAGTTGGGGCTTTTCAGACATTTTTTAAAAATATTTTTATTATGTTAACTTATTAAACCAATAAAACAATTAAACTTTTAGCATTTGAACCCATGGTACAGTTATACAGTAACATTTTAAGGGGTTAAGGAGAAATTAAATTGTCACAGTTTGAGCTGAAAAAGGTGGAATGCATATATTTTTAGTGATGCATTTGACAAAACACTCTATATATATATATATATATATATATATATATATATATATATATATATATAAACCATTGATTGCAATGTTTCTCAATTAACATAATGTGTATGTACACAAACACACACTTTAACCCATGTGGTACATTTTATGTAGAATGCTGCACATGAAAAATATAAGCAGAAAATGTTGGCAACCCACAGCATCTAAAGGTGAAATGCTCACACCTGAAATACTTGACTGTTTGCCCCTCTCAAATATTCACTGTGTATTTTCAGCATTTTCTGTTTTGATTTCATGGTACATTTGATATTTGATATTTCCATTAAGATGAAAAGGAACTTTAATTCAGTCAGGCATTGGCTCAGCAAGCAAGTGGACACATTTAAGGGCAAAAACATCAATCTTTCTAATGGCTAATACTTCTATGCAGAGTGCAACAAATCCAACTTTTGGGTCGAGACATGAAAGGACCTGCTCATGATAAACTCTGGAACCAGCTGGAAGCAGAAATACATCTTCATAGACATAAAACTGTTATTAGGGCGTGTCGGGGGCGCAACGACCCTAAACGGCCCCTGCCCACACCGCCTGGGCACGTATGTAAAATTTAAATTTTCAGTCTTCCAATGAAAGATAATATTAACTTATGTGTTAGTTAACAACCTTTCAAATAATGAAAATCCCCTGGAGCTGTGCAATTAAGGGATTTACGAATGGAGACAGAGGGCATGATGGAGGTACTAAATGTTTACTTTACAACTATCTTTACCAAGGAAGAAGATATTGCTAAAGTTACAGTGAAAAAGGAAGTAGTTCAGTGACTGGGTGGGCTAAAAATTGATAGAGGACATATTATAAAGACTGGATGTACTTAAAGTTGATACGTCACCTGGACTGGATCAGCTGCATCCGAGGGTACGGAATGAAATAAGGGTGGAAATTGTAGAGGCACAGGCCATACTCTTGTAACCCACCTTGGGTACAGGGGTGGTTCCAGTGGACTGGAGAATTTCAAATGTTACACCCTTTTTTGAACAGTGGAGTAAGGATAGGCCCAGCGACTACATGCCAGTTAGCTTAACCTCGGTGGTGGGAATGTTTTTAGATATTGATAATTATCTAATCGTAAACAATAATTGGGGAGGGGGGAAAATTAACAGTCACTTGGACAAATATGGATTAATTAAGGAAAGCAAGTTAAAGGAAAATCATGTTTAACTAATTTGATTGAGTTTTTCAATGAAGTAACAAAGATAATTGATGAGGGAAATGTGCTGGATGTGGCATACATGGACTTCCAAAAGGCATTTGATAAAATTCAATAAGAGGCCTATCAACAAAATTGAAGCCCATGGAATAAAAGGGACAGTGGCAGCATGGATATGAAGTTGGCTCAGTGACTGGAAATAGTGGTGAATAGCTGGTTTTTCATCTGGAGGAATGAAGTGGTTTTTCCAGGAATCAGTGTTAGGATCACTGCTTTTCTTGATTTAAGTTAATGACCTAGACTTGGATGCGCAGGGTAGAATTTCAACACTTGCAGATGACATAAAACTTGAAAGCATTGTGAACTGTGAGGAGGATAGTGATAAACTTCAAACTAATATGGACAGCCTGGTGGAATGGATGGGCACATAGCAAATAAAATTTAATGCAGGGTAGTGTGAAGTGATAGATTTTGGTAGGAAGAATGAGGAATGGCAGTATAAAATAAAGGATATGACTAGAGGTGGTGCAAGAGTAGAGGGAGATTGGGGTTTGTGCACAAATCGTTGAAGGTGGCAGGACAGTTTGAGAAAGTAGTTAATAAAGCATATAAGTTAATAAAGCTTTATAAATAGACATAGAGTACAAAAACAAGGAAGTTATGGTACATAGGAACATTCAAATTAGGAGGAGGAGTAGGCCACTCGAGTCTGCTCTGCCATTTAATAAGATCATGGTTGATCTGATTGTAACTTCAACTCTACATTCCCACCTATCCCCAATAACCTTTCATCCCCTCGCTTATCAAAGTGGGCATTTGAAAAAATGTTGATTTGGCCTCAACTGCAGTATTGTTTTCAATTCTGGGCAACACACTTTGAGAAGGATGTGAAGGCATTGGTAAGAGTGCTGAAAAGATTTACGAGAATGGTTCTGTGGATGAGAGACTTCAGCTATGAGGGTAGATTGGTGAAACTGGGGCTGTTCTCTTTAGAGAAGGTTGAGAGGAGATTTGATAAGGTGCTCACTATCATGAGTCTGGACGGAATAGATAGGGAGAAACTGTTCCCATCCATTGGCAAAAGAGCTGAGAACCAGAGGACACCAATTTAAGGTGATTGGCAAAAAAACCAAAGGTGACATGAGGAAAAACATTTTAAGCAGTGAGTGGAATGCAGTGCCTGAGAGTTTGGTGGAAGCAGATTCAATCATGGTTTTCAAAAGAGAATTGGATAATTATCTGAAAAGAGAAAAATTGCAGGGAAAGGGCGGGGAGTGGGACTACATGACCCAACATGGAAACAGTAGCCTGAATGGCCTCCTGTGCTGTGTGACCATTCTATAACTCTATGAATTAAGACCCCAAGGCCAAACATTGAAATGGCTCCACAAGCTGAAGTGGTATTCCAGTTTTTTAACTTGCTTATGGCTCTAGAAGTGATTTCAAATAGTATTGCACACCTGAGCTGTTCAACTACACCTGTCTTTTCATTACCTTTTTGCTGACAGTTACTGCTTTTATGAGCTCCATATTACTTCCAATACTGTAAGAACTTGACTGTTAGTTTGCCTGTGCTGCTCATATTATACCTTGCTTATGCCCTTATACAACTTTCACAAGACTCATCAAAGCCAACAGAAAAGCTGAAATTATGGCACATGCGAAGGCTATTTGACTTTTGTACCTGTGCTAAGCTTAGTGTTTAACACTTTTCCCCTATTCCTCTCTTCATCTAATCCAGACCCATTTTCCTGCTTTCTCCCATGCTCTTTTTTATTTTCTACTTTAGGTAATTATCCAATACTGTTTTGAATGTTTCAATTCATTTAATATTGATATTCATTTTGAGTCATTTTAGCATAGAAGGAGGCCCTTTAGGCTGTCGGGTCCATGCTGTCTCCCTGAAGAGCAATCCAGTCAGTCCCATATTTCTCTTGTATCCCCAGAGCAGTACAGATTAATTTCCCTCAAGTGTCCATGTAATTTCCTTTTGAAATCATTCCTTGACTCCACTTCCACATAGACAGCGAGTTCCATGTCATTACCACTCTGCATAGAAAAAGTTCTTTCATGAATCGCAGCAGTGACTACACTTCAAAAACTATAATAATATAAAAACAAAAAACTGCGGATGCTGGAAATCCAAAACAAAAACAGAATTACCTGGAAAAACTCAGCAGGTCTGGCAGCATCGGCGAAGAAGAAAAGAGTTGACGTTTTGAGTCTTCATGACCCTTCAACAGAGTTCTGTTGAAGGGTCATGAGGACTTGAAACGTCAACTCTTTTCTTCTCCGCCAATGCTGCTACACTTCAAAAACTACTTCATTAGCTGTAAAGCACTTTGAGATGTCCAATGATTGTGAAAAGCACAATATAAATGCAAGTCATTCTTTTATTTTCTTACATTCCCCCTGCATTTTTTGCCCGAAACTTTAAATGTGTCACTCAGTTCCTTGTTTTATCAGCTAATGGGAACAGCTTTTCCTTGGGCCAGGGCATTCCACATTTTGATCATTGTTTGCATGAAAGCATTCTTCATAACCTATCCCTTAAGAACAATGGATTAAGGGCCATACAATAGCAAATTGGGAGGAATGAAAAACTCAGAAATAATACGAGATTTTAGTGTGATACAAACAAATTAGCAGACTTGGCAAATGCAGTTCAATGCAAAGTCGTATATGTTGGAAAATAACCAACGAATATAGACCCCGAACAGAGATTTATTAGGTACAGATACATAGATCTTTAAAAGTGGGGGTTTAGGTAGAAAGAGTTTTTAAACAAAACCAACTGGGATTCTGGGTTTTATTCACAGGGACATGTGACATTAAATATAAATGCTAGGAAGTGAAATTGTTGCCAACAATGAATAGGGTATAGTGGAGTATTATGTATGGTTCTGAGCATCTTGTTGCAGGAAGGATTTTGGAGCCATGGCAGGGGCACTGCCAAAATTCATTTGAATGATATCTAGAATGAGAAATTATATTTGTCTGGAAGGGGAGACTAAGAGGAGGATCTGATTGATGTTTCCAAAATTCTGAAGTTTTAACAAATTAAATATTTATCTTGGTTGGGGAATCAGTTACAAAAGAACATTTACTCAGAACGATCACTAGAGGAATGAGCAAGGAAGTTGTGATTTTTTTTTTAAAATCCGGGTTGTTAGAACTTGGAAAGCGTGACCACAATTAGTTGATGTTATAGTGACAATAAATTTATTTAAAAAGGAATTGGGTAGGTATTTGAGAAGGAAGAATATAAAAGAATATTGGGAAATGGGATTATAATAGACAGCTTCAGTTGATGGGCTGAATGGTTCCTGCAAGTTCTAAATCATCCCTACAGCTCAAATTATGTTTCACATACATACGTAAAGCAATTCTTGCAGAAAAGGAGCATTGTATTCAATTCTGAGCGCCACACTTTAAGAAGGATATCAAGGTCTTCAAGTGGATGCAGAAGTTATTTAATAGTATGATACCAGGGATGAGAATAATATATATCGGCCTGTAACCTCTGAGCTCCCCAGCATCAGATTTTGGGGTACCCCAAAGATGCGCTGGGGAATCCCCTCTGGGAAGTTCCCAGTCAAGGGTTTGCATGGCAATTGTCCAGAAGTGCACACTTCCTCTGGGCAATTGTGCTGAACTGGGAACCATCTGAAAATGCGGTTTTAATTGCAAACTTTGGATGGTTCCGTCAGGGTTATACTAGTAGTTAGGCAGAAGAAGCTAGAAGAACCAAAACCTCTTTAAACGTCTGAGTAATTATTGTAAAAACCCAGACCAACCTCACGGGACTTGCACCTCCGACAGCCCCTCCCCCACTTTCCGCACCTCCTATCGACCTCCACCGCTGACCTTGGACCCCAACCCCTTACCCACTGTACCTGTGACTGGCCTCCGTCCCCAGACCTCGGACTCCCCACCTCCACCCATGCCTCCCCACTACCTCGGGGTTGGGGGGGGGGATCCTCCCCCTCTCTCCCCCCACCCCGCAAACCTTTATCCAAATCCTATCCACTTACCTTAGACACTTAGCTTCTCCCTGGCCTGTCAATTTCCCTGGCCTTTTAAACTTACCTGCTTTATGACAGCAAGTGCTGTAAAATAGGGGGCGTGGCCTCCTTGAATTCGCCAGAGCTGCACTTCGCTGGGTTCTGCAAGGAGTCTTTCAATGCTGACCCCAAGCAGCTCTGGTGAATGGAAGTGTCAGCGTAATTTGCAAAACCAGCATTGGAAGTTATGGCCCATCACCTCTGTAAATGATCTCTAGCAGTGCTAGAACTTTTGAAAAATGAGAATTCTGAAAGCATAATAACATGGTTACATTCTTAACCTCTTAAATTGAACTCCCATGTTTTTAATAATTTCCTTGTCAGACTGTTTGATCTCAGTTGCTAATTTATCATTAATTGCAATAAGATTAGATTTCACTAGACTCTTATGTTCTTAATGCCTCAGGGAACTATTGCCCAATTATAAATCACTTCAGTCAACATTAAATAAAAATAAATTCCAATTTGTCTACTTCTTATTTGTCAAGTGTGTATAATAGTATTAAGCATATTTTTCTATCAATTGTACATTTTTCTAATAAGAATTTAACAAGAACCTTGAGAGCTTGTCTTTATTTCCATGTTTAAAAATGATTTACTTTTTTTCTTTCTGAAACAGGACCCAGATATCATAAGGAAGACCCAAGGTGTTGGGCCAATTCGGAAAGTACTGTTAGTCAAAGAGGATCATGAAGGTCTTGGCATATCTATTACAGTAAGAATGTTTTAACATTTATTTTCTGACATTTATACAGCTGGCTAGTTGGAGTACAGCAAAGCACCATTATGGGTAGAAGAGAGAGATGCTATTTTGGACTGTTGACTTCATGCTGAAGCTTCATTTGTATTAATCTGGGGAAGCCTAAATGGCAGATATTGTAAAGGACAAATTTTCCATTGATTTTAATGAAAAGAAGATGATATGCAGTATACCCTTGATCTTGTAATATATGCTGGCTTTGTGAGCAGTAGTATGCGGCATCTGAAGTTGATACATTTTTTTCAATTTTTTGGATGGTGAGCCAGTACTCAGCAGCAAACAGTATAGGAGTGTTGCCTTAACTGCTTCTGGCGTACAAATTGTTACCTGTGGGACATATGAGGCCCACAAATGTAGATTGAGTTGCAAAGCACAGGCTTCTTGATTTCCTGTGGACTTGTTGAAATTTCTTGGGCTGCAGGTTTGTAAATGGCTGTTCCTGCAGCTATTGCTTTGTCAGTAGATAATCTCACATTAGGACACCAGTATCTGCTGTCTGTAGATTGAGGTACGTGCAAGTTAATGAGTATATTTAGTTAAACATGTAAGAGGTTTATGGTGTTCCTTGGTGTGCACAAAGTTAAAAAGCTTAGATTCTCTTATTTCAGTGTACACTATAAGTATGAATTATGGTTACATTTGTGAATAGAATCTACCTATGACCTTTAATCTCACTCAAGGTAACCCTGATACTGCACACACAACTTTAAAAATTAAAGTTTTAAAAGGTTGTATTGAAAAATTTATGTTGTGATTTGCAAACTATTGTTTACTCTGATACCTGATCGGGAGCTTATAGGATAATGCATATTGGCTAATACAACAATAATTTACATCTATGAAACACATATGCAGCAGCAGAGATCCGGGAACAGAGGCGAGGAATGTTCCGGAGGTTGAAACAAGTTGGTAGCTAGCAATGGTAAGAGAAGGGACTTAGTTTAGGCTTAGGTAGGATGTCTGAGGTTTTGCACCTCCTGTATTAATTTCAAAGTAACATTTTAGGAGATTAATGAAGCCTAATGCAATGGCAAAAAAGTGTGGCTGGAGCCAAAGACACAAACGACAAGTTTACATGTATTTAACTGGAGAAAGTTGAAGTTGCACCTCATCAAGACTTTAATGCTGCCCCGAGAATACAGTGTGCAGTAAAATAAAACTAAAATACTGCAGAAGAGGGGAGGGTAAAGTAGAACAAAAAGCAAGGTCAGGAATAGGTTAGAGGGTGGGGGAGGTTAAATGACAAAGATGTCATAGAACAAGAGGCAAGGGAGTGGTCATGGTTGTGCTAGAGAAACAAAACATTGATCCAGTGTAAGTGCTAACGGCAGAATAAAGGGCAGCTCTGTTAAAGCAAACACATGAAGACAAGATACAGACTAGCACTTGGCAAAAAAAACCACAATTAAAAATGGAGGACAAAGTTCACACTCTGAAGTTATTGAACTTGATAAAAGCAAAATACTGCAGGTGCTGGAAACCTAAAAAAAAATAGAAAATGCTGGAAAAGCTCAGCAGGTCTGACAGCATCTGTGGAGAGAGAAACAGAGTTGTTAGACCTGCTGAGTTTTTGCAGCATTTTCTGTTCTTATTATTGAACTTGATGTTTAGTCCAGAAGGCTGTAAAATGCCTAATCAGAAGATGAGGTGCTGTTCCTCACACTTGCGTTGGGCTTCACTGGAACATTGTGGCAGACCAAGGACAGAAACAGATATGATCAGGTATTTATAATTCTGAAAAATTACAGTAGAATTTAGAGTTTAACATGCTTGAGAACTACTATACTAGCATGAAGTCTTATAAAGTACCATGGGTGATGAGATAATTTGTAAGATTGAAAATAAAAAAAGCGCATTGTCCAGATTTTGACTAAATGTGACTGCTTTCTAACTATCAAACAGGGTGGCAAAGAGCATGGAGTCCCAATTCTAATATCAGAAATCCACCCAGGTCAGCCTGCTGAGCGATGTGGTGGCCTGCATGTTGGAGATGCCATACTAGCTGTTAATGGAATCAATTTAAGAGATGCCAAACACAAAGAAGCTGTTACTATTCTCTCCCAGCAGGTAATTAAACTGACCTTGTATAGAGGTACATGTATGCGGTAGCTAAAATAAGGCTCTCTTGTTTGCCACTTTCCAGTTCTGACTATGCACCTACCACTTTGCAATTTTAATAAAGAGCATGCACCTGAAATTTTAATCTGGCTTCTTGCTGGACTGATGCTGATGGACCTGCTGTGTATTTTGTGTTCCAACTAAAGTCTACCTATCTTCTTGGCAAGATGAATACAAACATTTACAATATGTTTAAATGAGTACTTTTTAAATTTATAGCCTATTTATATCATTTTTCAAACATAAGAATGCTTTGTGTTTTCATACATTTCTATAATTCTGCTTTGTTATCAGCAATAGAAAGTTACAAAAACCTTTTTTGGTGTTCAGTTGCGAAATATTTAATATGTGAACATATGAATTAGGAGGAGTAGGCCACTCGGCCCCTTGAGCCTGCACTGCCATTCAATAAGATCATGGCAGATCTGAATGTAACCTCAACCCCTCATTCCTACCTACCCCCGATAACCTTTCACCCCCTTGTTAATCAAGAATCTGTCTAGTTCTGTCTTAAAAATATTCAAAGACTCTGCTTTCACTGCCTTTTGAGGAGGAGAATTCCAATGATTTACAACCCTCAGAGAAAAAAATTCTCCTCATCTCTATCTTAAATGAGCAACCCTTTATTTTTAAACAGTGACCCCTAGTTCTAGATTCTCCCACAGGATGAAACATCCCTTCCACATCCACTCTGTCAGGATCCCTCAGGATCTTAAAGGTTTCACTTAAGTCACCTCTTACTCTTCTAAATTCCAGGGGATACAAGCCTAACCTGTCCCACCTTTCCTCATAAGACAACCCGCCCATTCTTGGTATTAGTCTAGCAAACCTTCTCTAAACTGCTTCTAATGCAGTTCCATCTTTCTTTAAATAAGAAGACAAGTACTGTACACAATACTCCAGATATGGTCTCATCAAAGCTCTGTACAACTGAATCATAACCTCCATACTTTTATAATCAATTCCTCTCACAATAAATGATACATTCTATTAGTTTTCCTCATTACCTGCTGCACCTGCATACTAACCTTTTGTGATTTACACACTAAAACACCCAGATCCCTCTAAATTTCAGAGCTCTGCAATCTCTCACCATTTAGATAATTTTCTTTTTTTATTCTTCTTGCCAAAATAAACAATTTCACATTTGTCCACGTTAAACTCCATTTGCCAGACCTTTGCCCACTCACTTAACCTATCTACGTCACTTTGTAGCCTCCTTATGTCCTCTTCACAATTTACTTTCCTATCTATCTTTGTGTTGTCAGCAAATTTAGCAACCATTCCTTCATCCGAGTAATTTATATAACTAGTATAAAATTGAGGCCCCAGCACCGAGCCCTGTGGCATGTCACTCGTCATCCTGCCAACCAGAAATAAACCCATTTATGCTGTTCCTGTTAGTTAGCTAATCTTCTATCCATGCCAATATGTTACCCCCTACACCATGAGTTTTTATTTACTGCAATAACTTTTGATAGGGCACTTTATCAAACGCCTTCTGGAAATCTAAGTACAGTACATCCACTGGTTCCCCTTTATCCACAGCGCATGTGACTCCTTCAAAGAACTCCAATAAATTGGTTAAACATGATTTCCCTTTTACAAAACCATGTTGACTCAGCCTGATTGCCTTCAATTTTTTGTAAGTGCCCTGCTATAACATGTTTAATAATTGCTTTTAATATTTTCCCTATAACAGATGTTAGCCTAACTGGCCCATAGCTTCCTGCTTTCTGTCTCCCTCCCTTTTTGAATAAAGAAGTTATATTTGCTATTTTCCAATGAAATGGAACCTTCCCTTAATCTAGTGAATTTTGGAAAATTATAACCAGTGCATCAACTATCTCACTAGCCACTTCTTTCAAGACCTTAGGGTGAAGTCCATCCAGACCTGGAGATTTGTCAGCCCGCAGTCCCAATAATTAGCTCCATACCACTTCTCTGATGAATGCAATTTTCCTGGGTTCCTCCCTCCCTTCAGTTTCCTGATTTACAGCTATTTCTGGAATGTCCTCTATAGTGAAGATCGAAGCAAAATACCTGTTTAATTCATCTGCCATCTCCCTACTTTCCATTATGAATTCCAAAAACGCATTCTCTGTAGGACCAATGCTCACTTTGTTAACTCTTTTTTCTTATTTAGATATCTATAGAAACTTTTACTATCCATCTTTATATTACTAGCTTATTTTCTCTCATACTCTAATTTTTCCCTCCTTATTCATCTTTTTGTCATTCTTTGCTGTTCATATTCTTTCCAATCTTCTGACCTGCCACCGTCTTTGCGTAGTTATATGCTTTTTCTTTAAGTTTGATACTGTCTTTAACTTTTTTAGTTAACCACGGATGGTGGGCCCTCCCCTTGGAATTTTTCTTTCTCATTGGATTGTATATATTCTGTGTATTCTGAAATATCCCTTTAAATGTTTGCCACTCAACTTCTGTTGACATATCCCTTAACCTCATCTTACTCCTCTTCTATGCTACCTTTGCCCATCTAATTTTTCCCAGTTTATATGTAGATTAAAACCCCCCATAATTATTGCTGACCCTTTCTGGCAAGCTCCCCATTAACTTTTTTTTATACTCTGTCCTACTGTGTAGTTACAATTAGGGGGCCTATACACCATTCTCACAAGTGACTTGTCTTTATAATTCCTCATCTCAACCCAAACGTTGTCTTTTCTTTCAAAGAGAGGAGAGATTGAGTTTGAAGTGGTGTATGTTGCTCCAGAGATAGACTCTGATGATGAAAATGTGGATTATGAGGATGAGACTGGGCATCGTTATCGCTTGTATCTTGATGAGCTGGAGGAAAGCAGAAATGCAGCTGTTGGCAGAAATGATGGAAGTGGTGACGCCAAACCCTTAGCAGGTAGAAATTTGAAAATGGTCAACATTATTGACTTGAATGGTACTAAGGCACCCCAAGATGTTAAATACCATAGAAAGAAATAATAACATAGAAAGAGAGAATTTATATAGAACCTGTCACACCCTTAGGATGTTTCAAAGCACTTTACAATCAATGATGTATAGTTAATGTTTTATTGCACAGATGTGGCACCAATTTGTGCACAGCAAGGCCCCCATAAACTGCAGTGTGATTTTAACCAGATATGTTTTAGTAATGTTAGTTGATGAATAAATTTTGGCCAGGAGATGGGAGAATCCCCTGCTTTCACTTCAAATAGCGTCTCATCCACCTGAAAGTTGGCTGAGTTCTCAGTTTAACATCTCAACTGAAAGGCGGCACTAAATTAGATACTAAATTGTGTGCCCCATCTTTGAACTAGGACTTGAACCCAACCCCATGACCTTCTGAGTTCAGAGGTGAGAATTTTACCACTGAGCCAAATTTGACAACCATACTTTCGGACTGAATAAAGATTATATAGTGTGGTTGCTCAGGAGCCTACCGCATTCCAATATCTTGCCCAAAAGGATAATCTCCAAGTGTGAGTCTAGACTGAGTGTCAGCAGAGTGGTCAAACATGAAGGACATCAATAGTTAAGCTATATTCTACCGACATCTAATGTTTATACATACAGAAATAAGAAGCTTGGTTGACTTTTCTCCTCTTTCTATCCTGGTGAATTGAGGCCATCATTGGCACACTGTTGTGCAGTTGGTATGTACCTTATTCAACACAGGCTGGGACTTTCTTAGTCTGTGGGGTTCATTACGCTCTGCCATTACCAGCCAAATTGTTGGGTGAATACTCTTTAATCTCTTTCACTAAAGATTGTGTTTTAGAAATTAGCTTCTATTTCTTCCTGCTAAAAAGTCTACACATTTCTCATGTGCCAGGGCAGTCTACTGTTATGATTGTTGTCAGCTGCTAACAGGTACTCAACAGTATGCTAACTTGACTTAACCTTTAAGTGTTCCTGCAAATTAGCTTCATCATATTATACGATTAAATGATACAAATACATTTTATTTGCAGTATGAAAACTTGTCAAAAACATAAATCCTAAAGCAGCTAAAACACTTGCATGCATTTTTTGGATAAACTATTAATACTGGTATTTTTTTATATAAGTGACAGAACAGAAACCAGTTCTAGATGCCATCTTAAATGGGGATGCAGGAACGAACAGTGAAACAGCTTCAGAAGATGCAACACCCAAACAAAAAGATTGTGCAGAATGCTCATCTTAAGTTATCCCTATGTTACTTGAACATTAACATGATATTTCTGCACTTGACTGGCAAAACAGAAGGAACATCGTGTGAATGTGATCAACTGTGTATACTTGTACTGAAAATAATGTTTATTAGGGATCACCATGATTATGTTCTGTGGCTAAGGAGTTCCAAATATACCATGGAGTTGCATTATTAACAATTCTGCATGTACAAAAATACTTTGATTTTTGTATGAATTAACCATCGCAAGTAAACTTGTTTGATGGCATATATGTTCTGAGGTTACAGCTAACTGAGGATTTGAAACTAGAGGGAGACAACACATATTAGGTGCTAGCTTAATAGTTAAACAGTGTCTTTTGGGATGTTTTCAGACTGCCTGTTGCACTTTCCCTTTAGGGTTCTTTTGTGCACAAAATCTGCACAAGAAGCACTTTCATCCTGTTACAGTTACATTTTGTCAATTTTTTTCCGTACTGTTGCTTCTAAATTGAACCATTTGGAGAAAATTGATGACATTGCATTTGCTTCTCATTATTCGTATGTGATTAATTGGAAAATCTAATCTGTCTTTAAATATATGCAGAACTGTTAACTGGATTTCCTAAAGGTACAATAGAACCTTGTCCTGACCCTTAGCCTTGTCCGTAAAGAATGTAGTCACATTACATTAAATGTTGCTGTTAATCTAGCTAGGAATTGACATATTAATTTAATATCTACAAATAGTAAAAGCGTGATATCTTGTGTTTAAACTTTAGGATGATACAAAAATAATGAGCCAATGAGATATAGATTATTTAGCTTGCATACCTGCACCTCATTGGAAGACTAATTTGTTAAAGTACATTTCCTAATCCAGTAGTAATAATTATTTAAAGTTACAGAGTTACATTGTTGTAGATACTCAGTTCCTATGTATATCCAAACCAGAATTGAAATGCACTATTTGTAATTATCAGGTTATTCTGAAAAGGGTATAAAATGGAATATCTAGTAAAGCTAAGGTGATCTTGGTATATTCGATATAGTATCACTTCTTCAGGTGCTTTGCAGCTTTGGAAGGGAAGCATGTTGTATGTACTGGTCTCTACACATTGATCACTTGTTACACTGCACCAATTCATTATAACACATGAATCCTGGCCTTGTTCAAATAGTGCAGGTGCAATATGAAGCGCAAATTCCCATCAAAATTTCAATATTTCAATATCAAACTTATGTGAACATGCTAAAGGATGATTTTCAGTTAATGACAAGGATTTGGACAATAGAGAACTTCACAATACTACAACAGAGAAGTACACAGATTGTAAAATAAAAAATAAATACTGTGGATGCTGGAAATCTGAAATAAAAACAAAAATGCTGGAAATACTCAGGTCAGGCAGCATTTGTGGAGAGAGAAACAGAATTAGCATTGCAGATTGATGACTTTTTGTTGGACAGAAAATAACTTATTTTCTGAACACAAACTCCTGAAAAAGGTATATTTGCTTCTCATGTTTTTTTTCTATATTTACACGGTAGAGTTCACACTCTTTCTATTTATATATTATAATGAAACAAATGCTTCATTTTTTATAGTGTAAGTTTGTTCTCAGCAGCACTAGTGGTTTCTTTGTCATTTTTGTATAAGCAACTCTGTATTGTACATACAGCTTTATTGGATTTTTAACTATTTATAAAGGTACAGTTTATGGTGAATGCTTATTTTTGTGCCCCCCTCACCCCTTTCATGGCATTAAAGTTATACTGTAAATGACCGTTGTCTACAAAGATAAAAGCAATATACTGCAGATGCTGGAAATCTGAAAGAAAAACAAAAATAGCTGGAAAAACTCAGCAGGTCTGACAGCATCTGTGGAGAGGAAGATAGAGTTAACGTTTTGAGTCCATATGACTCTTCATCAAATGCTAAATAGAAATGAGGTGAAATATAAACTGTTTAAGGGGGTTGGGACAGGTGGAGCTGAATAGAGGGCCAGTGATAGGTGGAGGCAAAGGAGAGATTGCCAAAGATGTCATAGACAAAAGGTCAAAGGGGTGTTGAAAGTGGTGATATTAACTAAAGGACGTGCTCATGGTGACATTAAGGGTAGAAAGCAGGATGAACAAGTGACAGATGGCCCTAGTGGAGGTGGGGTAGGGGGAAGGGATTGAAATAGGCTAAAAGGTGGAGATGAAACAATGGATGGAAATAAATTTAAAAGTAATAATAGAAATAGATGGGAAAAGAAAAATTATAAATATATGTAATTATTAGAAAAAAGGGATCGAAAAGGGCGGTGAGGATGTCCTCACCCTCCTTTTTCCTAATAATTTTAAAAATATTTTACTTTTCCCACCTATTTCTATCATTTTTAAATTTATTTCCATCCATTGTTTCATCTCCATCTTTTAGCCTATTTTGATCCCTACCCCACCCCACTGGGGCCATTTGTCACTTGCTCATCCTGCTTTCTACCTTTAATGTCATCATTAGCACATCCTTTAGCTAATATCACCACCGTCAACACCCCTTTGACCTTTTGTCTATTACATCTTTGGCAATCTCTCCTTTGCCTCCACCTATCACTGGCCCTCTATTCAGCTCCACCTGTCTCAACCCCCTTAAACAGCTTATATTTCACCTCATTTCTATTTCTCTTTAGTATTGATGAAGAGTCATACGGACTCGAAACATTAACTCTGTCTTCCTCTCTGCAGATGCCGTCAGACCTGCTGAGTTTTTCCAGCTATTTTTGTTTTTGTTGTCTACAAATATGTTGACTGCTATGGTTACACAATGCCACTTGGGTTTCGTTCCTTGCTGAAGCAGCTGGAAAGGAAATTTTCTTCAATAATACATCATCCATTTATTATTCTTGATGGTTTGTCTGTTAAATATAATTGATTCTCCACTGCTTCTGAAGCCTCAATAGAGTATGACTCGAGAAGCAAAGCCATGCTTTTTTTAAGTTCTTCATCTTTTCACCAATAGATGATAAGTTACCTGTAGATAGGTGCATGCTCAGAATTTGTGGGATAATAAATTTGTCGTGCATCTATAGGAATGTAGATTTTATTTCTTGCAATTGCAAATTGGCTTTTGTGACAAAGCATTCAAATATAATGCATAGAGTCTTTGATGTACCAAGTTTGCTCTACTTCCTAGACCTCCTACATCTGATTTCACTATGCCCATGATAATGCTCATATTAGTGGCACGCTTGCTTATCTGGAAAACTTCTCATCTCAAAGTCCCACTACATAATATGCTTGAATATTCTTTTACATAACTGCTGGTTTCTGTTCAGTTTATATTTTTCTATAGCACTGGAATACTACCAGTGAATTTCATTCACAGAGATTTATGCCTCTTGCCTTTCTTTCAGCACAACATTCTGGTTATGTCAATGAAACAGTGGGGAAAAGAGAAAGATCTGTTTAATTTATTTCATTATATTCACTTGTTTTAAAGTGTTTAATGTATTGTTTACATTTGTTTAACACTCCAATATATTTATGGCTTATATTCATTTCCTTGTGCATTGGGAAGTCTTAACTTCACCTAAATGAGAATGTCATTGTTTTTTTTTGTCCTTTTGCACCCAAGTACAATTACAGAAAACTTAACTATACCAAAGTGAATGAAAAAGTGATTTTCTCAAGATTGTGAAAAAGGAAATTGAAAATTTCATACCCATGAAGGAAAACAAGGGGTGTGGGAGGATAAGAGGCTGAAAGTTAAAGCTAACCAATTGCAAATGTGAATTTATACAGGAAACATCCAATTGCACTGTGAAGTACAATACAAAAAACATATGGGAATATTCTAATCTACAAAGTTTATATCCTTAACTTTAAAGACTGTAACCTCATTTATTTCATCAGTTAGAAACCATTTAACTTTTCAAGAATTTTCTTTTTGGTGCTTATTCAGTCTTTTGAAGAAAAAAAACAAAACCATAGAATTTAACTGCCAATATTAATTGTTCAGTTCTCCTGTTTCAGATTTTGTAACCAATGTTATGCCCAAGAAAATTAGACTGTTCTAGGGATGCTGATTTGCTACAAGTGCTGTACCTGTTTAGGGTAGTGAAGAGCTAGTGGGCCAGAGTTCTCTAACATTATTTCTTCACTCTATGATCAGAAATATCAAAGCACTACACAGCTGTATTGAAAGGAGAGTTAATTTTAATGTTGACATGAAGCTGACAATTTTTTTATCACTCTAGTAAAAAGCTCCCAGATTGTTTTTCTTGCTCCAATTGAAGACTACCTGCTGGAAATTTCAAATTCAATTTAAGCAACACATCCGAGTTACACCACAAATTTAATGTTAATGCAAAACTAAAACTGCTTTGAATTAGTAAAAATGTATAACATAATTAACCTATAAAAAGGAGTGGGTGTAAAGTGTGGTCTTGCCACGTCATGAGCAGGAGATAGTGTCTAATGTTTGGCTAATGGCTCAAAGCACAATACAGTAATAGTGATGGTGCAGACAAACTAGTGCATACCCAGGGAACAACTCCAAAAATGTCTGAAATATGGGTTCTGATCTTATACATTTCTTAGGTGTGTCTGTGATATGAAATAGGTGGCTTTGATTTTCTTTTAAGTTTCATGTATATGAAAATATATTCCTCAGTGTAAGTCAATAGTTTTTCATCCTGAAAATTGAAAATGAACCTTCTCCCACTTATATTGTAGTGGGGAGGTTGTATCAAAATAATGTGATGACAGGGAAGCTGCATTTCTGCTAAATCTGTCAATTAGAAAATTCCAAATTGGTTCCCTCAAAGGCCAACATTTGCAACTGTACTTTATAACTAGGTCACACAGAACCTCTTATGGAGTATATTAAAATTACAAAACAAAAAGGTCAGACTAATTAATGTGCCAGCCAAATGCTATGATCAAATTCTCAAACTGACTACATTTGACCTTTAGTGGGCAAATGAATTTCAGGGACATCTCATAATACTCCCTTTCTCCCTCCATATTACTTTTTTCCTAGTGGGAGATGGCTATTATGATGTATATGAATATAATACATATATAATACATATATATATTGTAACCTGTATATTGAGATGAAATATATTTTATGAATGCTGGTACATCAAGGTTAATACATATAGGAAAGATTGCAGGTAGTAAAATTAATATGAAATAGCAAATGTGTTTTTAAAAAATACCTTTGTATGAAAGCTTTTCTTTAAATGTGAAGCAGGTTTTGCCATTAAGATTCATTGGAAGCCAAAAGCAGGGACGATTGGAGTTATTTGTGTTAAGAGTTTAATTATGCTCATCTAGGTGAGGGTTGTTAATGCTTGGTACTTAATTAATTGAGTATAAACTTGTTTTCCATTTTGTATACCAGTCATTTGATACCAAATTAGGGGCATTTTGTGTCTTTCCCCACCCACCATTATCTGCATCTGAAACCAGTCAAGTCAGAATTTGCTAAAGTTACAAATCATATTAAATTTGAAAGGCATTTCACCATCTGAAATTGTTTTAGCAAATACTAAAATCAGAATTAACATTGTAGTAATGATGATGACTACTGTTGGCACTGTATTCAGTTTGTGGGAGCTTCCTTCAGCATGGAAGATTCCCCAGTGGCCTTAAGTTTTAATTTTCAATATATTCTGCTAACCTTTGCTTTCTTGCATTACTGAGAAACATATGTGAGAGATAGAGATGAGTTTCAATTATAAACAGATAATTCAGTTCCCTTGTCTTGGTTCCCTTCAGAGGTATGAGCCTAGATTTTTGGGGCAGGATTTTCTCTACTTGGGCTGAACTTGGGGCTAGGACATTTTACCAAAATTAGAATCGACTTTAACTCTAAATAGATTTGGTAGGGATGTCAACAGCTCTGAACTACCAATCAAATGCACCAAAATTGAGTTTCCTTTGGGGCTCATGCAAGGCAATATTCAGGATAATTTCACAGGCTGTGACTAACATTTTGTTTCCTCCACTCATGCTTGAATTCTGAATACCCTATGTTTTTTTTTATTCATTCATGGGATGTGGGCTTCGCTGGCTAGGCCATCATTTATTGCCCATCACTAGTTGCTCTTGAGAAGATGGTGGTGAGTTGCCTTCTTGAGGGTGGTGTAGGTACACCCACAGTCCTGTTAGGAAGGGTGTTCTAAGATTTTGACCCAGTAACAATGAAGGAACGGCAATATATTTCCGAGTCAGGATGGTGAGTGACTTGGAGGGGAGCTTCCAGGTGGTGGTGTTCTCATCTATCTGCTGCCCTTATGTATTAAAGGCAAAATACTGCAGGTGCTGGAAATCTGAAACGAAAACAAAAAACGCTGGAAAAACCCAGTGGGTCTGACAGCATCTGTAGAGAGAGAGAGATAACATTTCAAGTTTGTATGACTTCTTTATCTACTGCCCTTGACCTTCTAGATGGTCATGGTCATGGGTTTGGAAGGTGCTGTTGAAGAAGCCTTGGTGAATTCCTACAATATATCTTGTAGATGGTACACACTGCAGCTACTGTGTATCAGTGGTGTAAGGAGTGAATGTTTATGGATGTGGTGCCAATCAAGTGGGCTGCTTTGTCCTGGACGTTGTTGAGCTGCTTGATAGTTGTGGGAGCTGCACTCATTCAGGCAAGTGGGGAGTATTCCATCACACTCCTGACTTGTGACTTGTAGTTGGTGGACAGGCTTTGGGGAGTCAGGAGGTGGGTTACTTGTTGCACAATTCCTAGACCTGCTCTTGTAGCCACTGTATTTATATGGCTAGTCCAGCTCAATTTCTGGTTAGTGGGGGATTCAGTGAATGTAATGCTATTGAGCATCAAGGGGCAATGGTTGGATTCTCTCTTCTTGGAGATGGTCATTGCTTGACAAGTGTGGCGCAAATGTTACTTATCCGCCCAAGCCTGGATATTGTCCAGGTCTCGTTGCATTTGGACATGCACTGCTTCAGTATCTGAGTCATCACGAATGGTGCTGAACATTGTGCAATCATCATTGAACATCCCAACTTCTTACCTTATGATAGAATGAAGGTCATTGATGAAGTAGCCGAAGATGGTTGGGCCACGGACACTACCCTGGGGGACTCCTGTGGTGATGTCCTGGAACTGAGATGACTGACCTCCAACAACCACAACCGTCTTCCTTTGTGCTGGTTATGACTCCAACCAGCAGAAAGTTTCCCCCATGATTCCCATTGACTCCAGTTCTGCTAGGGCTCCTTGATGCCACACTCGGTCAAATGTGGCCTTGATGTCAATGACAGTCACTCTCACCTCACCTCGGGAGTTCAGCTCTTGTCCATGTTGAAACCAGGGCTGTAATGAGATCAGGAGCTAAGTGGCCTTGGTGGAACCCTAACTGGGCACCAGTAAGCAGATTATTGCTAAGCAAGTGCTGCTTGATAGCACTGTTGATGACCTTTCCATTACTTTGCTGACGATGGACAGTAGGCTGAGCAGGTGGTAATTGACAGGGTTGGATTTGTCCTTTTTGTCTACAGGACACACCTGAGCAATTTTCCACATTGCTGGGTACATTCCAGTGTTGAAGCTGTACTGGAACAGCTTAGCTAGGGACTTGGCTAGTTCTGGAGCACAAGGTTTCAGT
This sequence comes from Carcharodon carcharias, assembly GCF_017639515.1. Classification (NCBI taxonomy): domain Eukaryota; kingdom Metazoa; phylum Chordata; class Chondrichthyes; order Lamniformes; family Lamnidae; genus Carcharodon; species Carcharodon carcharias. The sequence goes on from NC_054471.1 coordinate 133,029,824, forward strand.
ACCACTGCCGAATATTGTCAGTGCCCATAGCCTTTGCAGTATCTAGTGCCTTCAGCCATTTCTTTATCACGTGGAGTGAATCAAATTGGCTGAAGACTGGCATCTGTGATGCTGGGGACGTCCGGCAGGCCGAGATGGATCATCCACTTGGCACTTCTGGCTTAAGATTGTAGCAAATGTTTCAGCTTTATCTTTTGCACTGCTGTGCTGGGCTCCTACATCATTGAGGATGGGGATATTTGTGGAGTCTCCACCTGTGAGTTATTTAATTGTCCTCCACCATTCACAACTGGATATGTTGGGACTGCAGAGCTTAGATCTGATCTGTTGGTTGTGGGATTGGGTAGCTCTGTTTATCACTTGCTGCTTGTGCTGCTTGGCGTGCGAGTAGTCCTGTGTTACAGCTTCAGCAGGTTGACACCTTTTTAGGTATGCCTGGTCCTGCTTCTGGCATGCACTCTTGATTGAACCAGGGTTGATCCCCTGGCTTGATGGTAATGATAGAGTGTCAGGTCATGAGGTTACAGATTGTGGTTGTGTACAATTCTGCTGCTGTTGATCACCCACAGCTCCTCATGGATGCCCAATCTTGAGTTGTGAGATCTGTTCGAAATCTATCCCATTTAGCATGGTGGTAGTGCCACACAACATGGAGGGTATCCTCAATGTGAAGGCGGGACTTCGTCTCCCCAATGAGTATGTGGTGGTCACTCCTTCCGATACTGTCATGGAAAAATGCATCTGCGGCAGGCAGGTTGGTGAGCATCAGGTCAAGTATGCTTTTCCCTCTTGTTGGTTCCCTCACCACCTACTGCACTGTTGTCTAGGAGCTATGTCATTTAGGACCCAGCCAGCTCAGTCAGTAGTGGTTCCAATGAGCTACTCTTGATGGACATTGAAGTCCCCCACCCAGCGTAAATTCTGCACCCTTGTCACCATCAGTGCTTCCTCCAAGTGGTGTTCAATATGGAGAAGCACTGATTCATCTACTGAGGGAGGGTGATACCTGGTAATCAGTAGGAGGTTTCCTTGCCCATGTTTGACCTGATGCCATGAGACTTCATGGGGGCTGGAGTCAATGTTGAGGACTCCCAGGACAACTCCCTGCCAACTGTATACCACTGTGCTGCCACCTCTGCTGGGTCTGTCCTGCCGCTGGGACAGGACATATCCAGCAATGGTGATGGTGGTGTCTAGGACGTTATCTGTAAGATATGATTCTGTGAGGCTGACTAATCTGTGAGACACATCTCCCAAATTTGGCACTAGGCCCAGATGTTACTAAGGAGGACTTAGCAGGGTCAACAGGGCTGAGATTGCCATTGTCATTTCTGGTGCCTAGGTTGATGCCAGCTGGCCCTCCCCGTTTCATTCCTTTTTTGTGACTTTGTAGTGGTTTGATACAACTGAATGAACTGGCTTAGCAAGCCAGAGGGCATTTTAAGGGTCAACGACATTGTGGGTCTGGTTTTCTTCCCTAAAGGACATTAGTGAACTAGATGGGCTTTTACAACAATCAACAATGGTTTCATGGTGATCATCAGACTTTTAATTCCAGACTTCTATTGGATTCAATATTATTTATTATCCAATTTATTGGATTCGAACCACAGAGCATTACTGGTACAGTGATAATATCACTAAGCCATAGCCAATTTCTAAATATCTCAAAAAGCATCAGAGAATGTATTTCCCCGATGCAGTTTCTATGCACCTGTTTACATATAGCTAAATGCAGTCAGGATGGACTCTAGGCAGCATAAGGAGGAGAGGTAGGACAATAATTCCATATTCCTTCATTGTTACTGACAAAGCTGGAACCTGCAGTTTTCCAATTCAATAGTATAGGACTGTGATGGACATAGAGCATGTCCAAACCTAATTCAAATAAATTCTTCTTAGTAATGGCACAAACAGCTGTTTACAGTTTCTCCAGCCTCCATTTGCTAGGAGGATGAACCACAGAAAATTCTGCCTTGAAACATTTATCATTGATCAAGACAGTTTTATGTCAAGGTAAGTAGAGAAGATGGTACAAACTGGAACTCAGAGCTCAAGAGAAATGGGAAATGTTAGACAAAAGACAACTTAAAAAATAATTTACATTTGGATAGTCTGTCTCAATTACATGTAATTACTGTTAAGTAGACAAATATGGAATGTTGATTACAACACTAGAAGAGCTTCCTGCCCTTTTCCAAATAGTGCAAATGAGTCTTTTACAGCCTCTTAAAACTTAAGGCTCATCCAACAGCTCAACACATTTACTGAAGGACAATACCCACTGGCAACGCAGAACAGCTTCAGTGTTGTACTGTGTCAGCTTGGACCATGGTTTTTAAACACAGGTAGAGCTTGAACTGAGAACCATGTGCCTCAAAAGTTGCTCTGCTACAAAACTGAGCCACCATTATGGCACTTAGATACCACCCATGTAATTTTTATATTTGTATATTTTGTTCTAAATTACTGAAGAAATGATCTTAGCCTGGCTCAGTGGTATTAATTTTATCTGAGTCAGAAAATTGTACATTGAAACCCCATCCCAGAGTCTTCTGCACAACTTCACTTCATTGCAGTACTGAGATGGCATCTGTCGGATGAGATGTTAAACTGAGGCCATCTGGTGGAAAGAGAGAATCCTGTGGCATTATTGGAACAGCAGTAGTGTTCTCCAGGGGCAGAATCTTTTTGCTGAGTTGGCGGGCACCCAATCTGCTTGAACATAAAATAGCTCATGATGATGTTGGGTTAGTGTTCCGATGTCATCGCACACTTGCGTAATAGTTTAGTCGGAGCCACATCTGCCATCAACTTCAAGGCTGGTTAAGCTGTATTTAATGTTGCCTGTGCAATTTCGCGCTTGTCCCATGGGCAGGCAGGCAGCCAGCCAGCCAACAATTTGCTAAACCTCATCCAAGTGAGGGATAAAAAGAGTCAACAAGCATTACCAGTGTGAGCAGTGAGGAGTTTAGGAGCTAGTTGCTGCTGGTTGCTTATTGGTACTTGACAGCTTCATCCTTGTTCTGAGCTTCATTTTATGATTTATTGGTGTCGCCAAGGCCCTGGAAGATTCAGACTGTGTGGACCCTTCCAGGTACAAGAAACCTTTTGTTACCCTGGTAATAGGGATTGTGGTCTCTGCTGGTGGCAGCTCCTCTGAGGAGGAAGAGAGGGTCAGAAGAAATAGGAGGGCAGGTGTCCCAATGCAGCTTCCAGGGGAAGTACCCATGGGAGGAGAGGCGCAGGCATAAGGACTTCATGCTGGCTCTGCGCCCCAAGGCAGAAGGAGCCACCGAAGATGTCACTATCCTGCTGCCAGTGCTGCAGCTACCTCAATATGTCCGAGGTGCAATGCCAAAGGAGGCTCCGTCTCACAAGGGAGAACGTGACCTCCATTTGTCAGATGATTGGGCCCGAGATAAGCTCCTACTGTATGGGTGGACACCCTGTGCCAGTGGCTCTGAAGGTCACAATGGCCCTCAACTTCTATGCCTCTGGCTCTTTCCAGGGGTCGGTGGGGGATCTGTGTGGAGTCTCCCAATCAGCTATCCATAACTGTGTTAAGCTGGTGACAGAAGCTTTGTTCTGGTGGGTACTGACACTTATTCTTTACTGTATGGACGAGGCCAGCCAGGCTGAGTGAGCCAGAGGCTTTGCAGTGATTGCTGGGCTCCCCCACATCCAGGGTGCCATCAACTGCACACATGTGGCCATCAAGGTGCCAGCCAGTCAATCAAGTGTCTTGGTCAATAGGAAGGGCTTCTACTCCATGAAAGTGCAGATAGTGTGTGATCACAGGATGCAGATTCTGCAAGTCTGTGCAAGGTACCCTGGCAGCTCCCATGACGCTTATATTCTGAGACACTCCCAGGTGCTGAGGCTCTTCAGTGCTCTAGCACGCCTGGATGGATGGTTGCTGGGTAACCAGGGCTATCTATTGAAATGGTGGCTCATGAAGCCTCTCCGCCAGCCAAGAACAGAGGGAGAGAAGCATTACAATAGGAGTCATGCCTCCACAAGGGCTGTGGTTGAGAGGATCATAGGTCTCCTCAAGATGCACTTCTGATGCCTGGACCATTCAGGGGAAGTACTACAATACCCCCCCAGAGCAGGTGTCACTGATAGTGGTTGCAGGCTGCGCTCTCCACAATCTGCGACTGGCAAGGGGGGACCCACTGGAGGAAGAGAATCTTGACACAGCTGCACAGGCCACAGATGATGAATCCAGCAGAGAGTCTGAAGAGAAGCACGGAGATGAGAATGCTGAATGCGTGGAGGCAGACCTCTGTAAACTCCAGCGTGGCAGGGATGCCTTTATTCAACACTCCTTCAGCTTGGCTACCAAAGATCTGCTTCCTCCTCGTGCCAGATGCCTGAAATGACCTATTTGCAACCAAGTCCACTCTGCCTATTCAATAAAGTATCGAGCCACTCATGTCCAGCATTACATACTGGCGTATCCTGCACCAGAAAGAAAACAGGTGAGGCATACTCAGGCTATTAGAACAAAAGCAAGTTTAATGTTGTCACATTGAAAGCATAATGATATTACCATTACTGGTGCTGATGTCCACACCAGCAGACTTATAAACCAAACATAAATGAACAGAAAATCACCCGTGAACTGTCCCTCTTGTGCTCATGGTGCCTTTAACTTAGGTTTCCGAGTGCTGCATCTTGGTGCCACCACACCCCCCACCCCCCCCAACTTCGCTGGCACTGGCATTGGAGACAGCCTGATGACTGCCGTCTTTTTGGCCTTGATGACCTTAGGGTTTGTCCTCTAGCCAGTGGAGCCTGTGCTGGCCGCACCTGGGAGGGAGCGGCTACTGCCACGCTTGGCATCTCCCCAGTCAACGCAGCCTCATCAGATGCGACGGTCACTGGCGGGGGCAGGTGGAGTTGCTGCCATCATCTGGACACCCCAAGAGGAGCTCGCAGAGACAATAAGCAGCTCATGTGTCATGAAGTGGCTCTGGACCTCACTGTTTACCCTTGATGGACGGGCACCTAGCTAGGATACTGGGTGCCTCTTCCATCTCCCACACTGACACTGACCACCTGAGGTCAGTTGCCTGTGTGAGGGTTTGCAGGTCCAAACGCAACCCCGGGAACCCCTGATTCTGTCCCTGGCACTGCCTCTCCATGAGTTGCCACTCTCAATGAAGGACGCAGTCAACGCAGTGCTCATGCTCTGCACAGACTCCTCCACAATGGAGACCATGGCATGCAGACCCTCATGGATCTCCGCCAGATCCTCCTGCACATCTTGTTGGACATCCAGCATCTGCTACCTAATGGATGACTCCAGAGTCTCATCACCTGCCTTGGACTGAGCATCGCCCTGGTCCCCAGCTGTCCTCCGACTGCCGGCAGCCTTGGCACTCTCTGCCTCCACCTGCACTTAAGTGAGTGTCAGGTGCCTTCACCAATATGCACCATCGGGATCCAGAGAGTGAGTGCATGCTGTTGAATCTAAAAGAGAGAAGAAGGTCATGTCATTAGTTAAAGTCATCACACTGTCACTGTGCATGCCAGGCATACTGGTGAGACAATGGAGATCTGCATCATGGTGCCATCGTCTTTCAATGATAAATGGGGACTCCAGGTTTGAGGTTGCTATCAATGAAGAGACTACACTAGAATGGTTGCACAATCTGCAACCCTCACCTCTGTGCACTGCAGTCTTACCTTCATCTTACCCCCGCCTCTCCACACGAGTTTGCACGTGGAGCGAGCTGGCTCTCCAGCTCAAAGGCACCCTGCTCGAACCTGGTCAGCAGCAGCAGGTTGGGCTGCCTCTGCCTGCCTTGACCTCTCTGCTTGGTTATGGCTTGTCTTCTCCTGAAAGGACAGAGGAGCATTGATTAGTCCACTAGCTGAAGCTCCAATGCAGCCTGGCCAACTCCACCTGAGGAACACCTCACAGGGCACATCTGAGTCTTGGCCCTCGAGCCACAAGGCACTCAGCCTTAACTGCCAGGGCTTACCCCTTTGGCCAGCTCCGGCGTGATTGACAGTTGGCACTCAGAGTCTAGTATCCCTGAGGTCCACAAGGCGACGGCCACACTTTAACACTTCTGCACACTGACACATGCCAACATGGTACCCACCCTTCCTGAGCGCAGCAGGTTATTGAACCTCTTCCAGCACCGTACCCATGTGAGTCGCATCACGTCATGGCTGCTTACCAGCATTGCCACCTCCTCCAATGCCCTTTTGGTGAGGTGCGGTGGTCTCCTCCTCCCATTTCTGGGAACAATGGTGTCCCTCCTGGCTGCCACCTCCTCCAGGAGGACGGCAAGGCATTCATCTGAAAAGCGGGATCTGAGTGTCCACCCAACCTGCCCTCCCGCCTGGTGGTTCCAGCTGCACTTGAATCCATCACTTTGCTCACACAGCACAGTCATTCTTCCATGGCAGCTTTCCAGGACCTGTCTGTGCTGTTTTAAACCGGCCGCCCGGTCGCCATTGGACCCAGCAGCCAGCAGGCCCCCGACTCCACTCGGCCCTTCCTGACCAGTGAGGAGCTGCGTTTCACACTGGGTGGGCCTTAATTGGCCGGCAAGCGTGAAATCGTAGTCGGGGGCCCATCGTGGGGAGGCCGCTTCCCGCCTGCTCTTGGGCCCACCGAGCATGGCAGCCCACTGAGCTCAAAATTGTGCCCTTGATGTCTAACCTAAAATCAATAGCATTGCAACAGATTAACCTGTTTTTTTTATCTCACTGCTCGATACAATTTGATTGTGGTGTTTGTTTACATGGCAAAGATACTTTATTTAGCTGTGAAGTGTTTGGGAGGTCCTGAGAACATAAGCAATCCTATACAGATGCATGTTATTTCATTCAATGGCTTGTAGATAAATTCTTTTTGATGCAGCACGGAGATACCTGGAAGTCCCTTTATTTAATGCTTCAGCTGCTCAACTATTCTCAGGTAGATTAGTAATTGTAGGACCTAAAATAACCTCCACAGCCAAAAAGAGAATGATGGAAGTTCTTGGCCTTATTCACATCCCTGTAAGCTCTGCTAGGAAGCATATTATGTAAATTAAACTCAACTTTAATGCAATATTACCCTTACCTCTCGCATCTCCCCCAAAGCTCCAGTTGAACTGCCTGATAACAACTCATGATCTATATTCATATAGTCTGGGCAAAGTACCAGACGATTTTTGCCACTTGTGGAACTTTATCCCAGCAAAAGTTAAGGCTGAAGCATTTGCAACAATCTTCAGCCAGAAGGGCCGAGTGAATGATTAATCTCGGCCTCCTTTGGAGGTCCGAAGCATTACAGATGCTAGTCTTCAGCCAATTTGATTCACTCCACATGATATCAAGAAACGGCTGAAGGCACTGGATACTGAAAAGGCAATGGGCCCTGACAATATTCTGGCAATAGTACTGAAGGCTTGTGCCCCTAGCCAAGCTGTTCCAGTTTAGTTACAACACTGGCATCTAACTGGCTATATGAAAAATTGCTCAGTTATGTCCTGTACACAAAATGCTGGACAAATCCAACCCAGTCAATTTCTGCCCCATCATCCTACTCTTGAACATCAATAAAGTAATGGAAGGGGTTATCAACAGTGTTATCAAGCGGCACTTGCTTAGCAATAACCTACTGATGTTCAGTTTGGGTTCCACCAGGGCCACTCAGCTCCTTAGCTCATTACTGTCCTAGTCCAAACATGGACAAAAGCTGAACTCTAAAGGTGAGGGGAAGGTGACTGCCCTTCACATCTAGGCAGCATTTGACCGAGTGTGCCATCAAGGAGCCCTAGCAAAACTGGAGTCAAGGGGAATCGGGGAAAACTCTCCACTGGTTGGAGTCAGACCTAGCATGAAGGAAGGTGGTTGTGGTTGTCGGAGGTCAATCATCCCAGCCTCAGGACATCACTGCAGGAGTTCCTCAGGATAGTGTCCTAGGCCCATCCATCTTCATCTGCTTCATCAATGACCTTCCTTCCATCATAAGTTCAGAAGTGGGATGTTCACTGATGACTGCACAATGTTCAACACTGTTCACAACTCCTCAGATGCTGAAGCAGTCCATGTCCAAATGTAGCAAGACCTGGACAATATCCAGGCTTGGGCTGATGAGTGGCAAGTAACATTCATGCCTCACAAGTGCCAGGCAATGACCATCTCCAACAAAGGTGAATCTAATCATCGCCCCTTGACATTCAATGGCCTTACCAACATTGAATCCCAACTATCACCATCCTGGGGGTCACCATTGACCAGAAACGGAACTGGACTAGCCATATAAATAGTGTGGCTACAAGAGCAGGTCAGAGGCTAGGAATCCTGTGCAGAGTAATTCACCTCTTGACTCTCCAGTGCCTGTCCACCACCTACAAGGCACAAGTCAGGTGTGTGATGGAATACTCCCCACTTGCCTGGATGAGTGCAGCTCCAACAACACTGAAAAAGCTTGACACCATTCAGGACAAAACAGCCTGCTTGATTGGCACCCCATCCACAAACATTCATTCCCTCCACCACCGACACACTGGCAGCAGTATGTATCATCTACAAGATGCATTGCAGGAACTCACCAAGCCTCCTTAAGCAGCACCTTCTAAACCCATGGCCACTACCATTTGGAAGGACACAGGCAGCAGACACATGGGAAGCTCCCCTCCAAGCCACTCAGCATCCTGACCTGGAAATATATTTCCATTCTTTCACTGTCACTGGGTCAAAACTTTGGGACATCCTCCCTAACAGTGCTGAGGGTGTACTTACACCACATCGACGGCAGCCATTCAAGAAGGTGGCTCACCACCACTTTCTCAAGGGCAATTGGGGATGGGCTGAGCCAGCGACGCCCACATCCCAAGAATGAATAATTTTCAAAGAATCATTCAAATACAGTAATGCTTTTCTGAATTCAATTAAATTAGAATTGTAAAGCTTCTGTAAAAATCATTATTTGTGTCAGTTATTCAAACAATTGCATTAATTAATGTGGTATCTATATAATCCTTACATTTCTCTTAAAAACCTGCTTAATTTTGAATTGCCTTAGATCATCCTTTTCCATTAATAGGAATGCCACTGAAAACTTAAATTATGCAGATATTAATAAACTACTTTCTACTGCATGAGCTTTATAATTGTACAATATAAAATCATTCAGTTTGTAAAGGAAAACTATGACAGCTTATACTAGAAACGTAATTTAAACATATACATTTTTATATTCTTCCAGTAGCCTGGCTAGTTCATAAAATGATATTGACTGGAGAATCTGTTGGATCTCCATCAGCTTTAGCAACTTAGGGAGGGAGAAGAAGAAATATAAACTAGGATAGACCAATTATCCTTTTGAAAAGTATGTGGACAGGGATGCTCCAAAGCCTTTTAACACACTATCTAGGCATACAAAGGAAAACCGCCACTTGGGCAAAGTACCATTGAACTTTTGGCAACAATGGAACACTGCTTTTGCAGGATTTGGCGGAAAGGTAGGGTGGGAAAATGTTTTAAAAACTGAAATGAAGACTAATAAATAAAAAATATTGTTATGGAACTTTTTGAAGAAATTACATAGTTTAATAACATAGTTATAAACATATTTTTCAGTGCCTCTAGCACTGTTACAGAATAACATCACAATAGTGAATAACCATTTAGAGTTTGAATTCAGCAATGAAAGACTTAGTGTTGAACTTGAAGCAAAACTAAATTTCTCATTTGCCAGTTCTTTTGAAAACAGCAGTTATTTTGAGGAAGTTAAATCTGTCAAATGTAAACAATGCAGTAAGAGTACTATATACAGTGGTTGGTATTAACTATTGGCTATTAAATAAATAATTTACAGCCAAGAGAATAATAAACTGAATATCTTCTGGATGTTTACAAACTGCTAACTTCCGTAGATCATCTAATGAGCCAGCAACAAATTGTGACTATGAACTACATTAGCGCACACATTACAAGAATAAAGCAAACTTCAAAAACCCTTCTTTCCAGTTACCAACAATGATTGAAAAAAAAATCTTTTATGCAACAGCAAAAGGTTTCTCATAATATTTCACCATTTAACAGGCAAGAATAGTTAAAAATTCCTAACTATTTCTATTCCTCAGAAGTTAAAATTCTTGTAAAACATCAATATAAATTGAAAACATCCACAGATGATAATCTACTACTATGAATAAGCAAAAGCGTGTAGCCAATCACATTAAGAGCATCTCACGTATCAAATTGCACTTGTGTTTTAAGCAGCATATTTTATACCAATTAAGGTAGGGAACATAGAAAAGTGTACAAAATTGCGCACATTTTTTTCGAAACTTTGCCCGTTTACCAATTTAAGTTTGTTAAGTTTACATAATGCCAGAATTAAAATTTCAGTCTAGCAATAGCTCGGTGAAACTGTCAGGTGTGGCATGCAACTATCACAGCTTACCCAAATACTCCACTTTGGTGTTACTCCTGCAGTTTATTCTTATTCTATGATGATGAGTAAAATCTTGAATTATCTGTTCACAGCTTTAGAGATTTTTTTTTGGATACCAGATTCTTTTCATTGACGATGGCAAAAAAACTCAATTACCACAAAATCTGCCAACAATCAAGGTGCTGTTACTTGCTGGCTGATCATATTCTGCCTTGCCATTCTTTGAACTGTCAGTAATACCTTGTGGTATTTGATAAAATACACTACTTGGGTGTAATCCATTACCATTAGAAATATTGTGTTCAATGTCAGAACTAGTCACTTGAGAAAACAAAGGTGTTTTTGTTAAAGAGGTCACTGGTACTTTATAGGGAGTTTCTTTTGCACATAAATTCTTTCTTGTAGAATAACTGAGGTGCTGCACCTTTTCAACAATTGGGGTTGCGTATACTGGTTCCTGATTAGTTAAAGGTTCTGCATATTCATGTTGGTTTTCAATAAGTGGGATGACATAATGACTTAGAGTATCCATTTGACCAGTTCCATCATCAACTTCTGTGTCTATTGGTTTAAAGGTAGAGCCTTTTCTTGCCACTCTTACTGTTCTAACCATTGGAGATGGCAGGTAATCTTCAAAACAAAGGACAGATAAAACATGTTAGTGCATAACTTTAATCCCCCGTCACTAACCCACATTGTAAAACAACACCCAAATAGATTTTGGAGCTATTTTAAAGCTTATTTTATGGGACTTTCCAAGAAAGCAATTGTGTACATTGTGTAAGTATTTACCTCCCCAAAAGTAACATAGAAATATTGGGATCACTCTCAAGTTTCAGCATCCAGCCGGTTAAAAAGTGCACAAATTCTGGCTGCATGATCAGATTTCCTAGGCTTTTACAGTAAGAATTTATCAAACTTCAAAGAGACTGTCATTTAAAATATGCAAGTAGGAGATGTGCAATAGCACTTCTAATTTAAAATAAATTACTTTTATATTGTATTAGTGGTAACATCACAATATTAATTATTCTGCCACGGCTTAAGGCAGCTCCTTTCAAACGTTTCACAAGCTTAAGCATGTAAATGTTTCTCAGGTGTTGATTCACAATACTTCCTTTTACCTGATGAATCGCTCCTGACAACATCAAGTTTTTGCAAGGCCTCCTTTTCATGGCTGTAACTAATAGTAAACTCAGTTGATTGGTGTCTTTTGAAAGGCTGTGTGAATTGTTTCCAGCAAACTGCAATAAATCATATGAATAACATTTTCAATGGAACATAGAACTTGGGAGCAGATGTAGTCATTTGGCCCTTCAAGCCTGATCTGCCATTTGACAAGATCACGGCTGATCTGGTTGTGGTCTCAGCCCCACTTTCCTGCCTGACCCCATAACCCTTGACTCCCTTATCTATGGAATGAGAAGATATGAACATACTTACAAATATATATATGAATTAGGAGTGGGCCATTTGGCCCCTTGAGCCTGTTTCACCATTCAATAAAATCAAGGCTGATGTGATTGTGGCTTCAACTCCCCTTCTCTTCCTTCCCCCTTTCCCCTTTGACCCTCTTGATCATCAAGAATCTATCTAATTCAGCCTTAAAAATATTCAATGACCCTGCCTCCACCACTCTCTAGGGGAAGAGAGTTCCAATGATTCATGACCCTCAGAGAAAAAAAAATCTCCACACCCCTGTTTTGAATGGGAGACCCCTTATTTTTAAACTCTGTCCCCCAGTTCTAATTGCTCCCACAAGGGGAAGCATCCTTTCAGCATCCACCCTGTCAAGTCCCCTCAGGATCTTATATGTTTCAATAAGATCACCTCTCATTCTTCTAAACTCCAATGGATACAGGCCCAACCTGTCCAACCTTCCCTCATTCCAGGAATCAAGTTGGGTGAATATAATAAAAGAATGAATACTTGACAATATTGATTGGTGGAGAAACAGAGCATCCACTTGGTGGTGAAATTAGAAATTCCATGATCCAGTACAGGAACAACCAATACAGCAGCTCAGAAGGAAGTGGGTCAGGTTGTGAGTAACAATTCCGAATCTCTCAGGACCCTTCATCAATGCGGGATGAGGTCTGTGGGTCAGATAAAGTCGGAAGTATCCAAGTTGCCATTTAATCGTATTTTGTGCACCGTAAAAGTGCATTCAAAAATCCGAGGGTGTCACCCTGTGTATGAAATGATTTGTCCCAAATGAATGCACATGGAAGACATCAGTTAAATAAGGGCAGCATTTTATAAAACTCAGCAGGTCTGGCAGCATCGGCGGAGAAGAAAAGAGTTGACGTACGTCAACTCTTTTCTTCTCCGCCGATGCTGCCAGACCTGCTGAGTTTTTCCAGGTAATTCTGTTTTTGTTTTGGATTTCCAGCATCCGCAGTTTTTTTGTTTTTAGCGCAGCATTTTATAATGTAGGAATCATAAGTGAAACCTCACGATTTTGATGAGAATTCCATAAGAGATGTGATGAGAATTTCAAGTAGTTGTCAAATTCAAAGGTCTGCCACAGATGACAATAAACATTCTTTTGCTACACAGTAATGGATTACATGCAATTCCCAAGAAGGGCAGACCAAGGAAGAAAAGAAAATCCTCAGGACTAGCAATCTAATTCCTTAGTGGATGGAAATGTGGGAATGCTTGCATCACAGATAGCATTTAATCAGTACAAACTAACAATAACAATAAACAGCAATGATGTGGTAAAAAAAATAGTACTGTTCCTTGTTTCTTGGGTGTAAAACAGATGGAAGGCATAATATTTAGTGGTGGGCTAGCCTGGACCCAATGTTCACTGGCTCCACTGCTAAATTCATTTTAGATGCCCAAGATGATACCCAAAAATGGCATTCGGCCTCCAAGTTACATATTTTATGGGGCTAATAGCTACAAAGGAACCTAGCTAGAAATTAGTCAATAATGAATGGGAATCCTTCAGCAGATGTCAATAGAAATTCAACAGTAAAACAGCTTTCAACTGTGACAAAGCAAAAGCAATGATCAAAGTCAGCTATAAGCTTTCTATAAATAATTTTAGAACAGTATAATTATTGCATTTCTGCCAGCAACATATGTCATACGGATATGATTTACTTGCAGCATTGATGAGGTGGAAAATTGCAGGCAATTCATAAACTCAGTTCAGTAATAAACTTTGGAAGTAAGAATAGAGAAAGGAATACACCTTAAATAGCAATATTTTAAATCTGTTTTATCTTTCATGCTGTCTCCTCCTTATTTACTGTGTGTTTCAAAGTAAAGCTATCTTGATGTCGCACATAACAATACCTATGTAACTTAGTTCTGATGAAGAGTCATACGGACTCAAAACTTTAACTGTATTCTTCTCCGCCGATGGTGTCAGACTTGCTGAGTTTTCCAGCTATTTTTGTTTTTGTTTGTAACTTAGTTCCATAGTCCAAAACATTCGTTTTGGCTGCTGCTTTGGACCCAAGCCCAACATTTTAACTCCCCCCCCTTTCTTTCCCCCTCCCACCATTATACTTCCTTTCTTTTCCTCTGTCTTTAGGTATTCTATCCTCATAAATCCCAATCCTTCAGCAATCATCATCTTTCCTACTGATCTATCATGGTTTAATTATTTAATCCTGCAGCTTTCTTCTATGCCCCTGTTAGTATCCTCTGAAGGGTCTACTGAGGCATTCATCACTCCCTAATGAGCAGCAATCCTAACTGCGCCATCATATCCTCTCTCTTTACAGCCTTTCTGCCCAGTGCACTTGCTAGGAGCTAATCTTGCCCAGCGCCTAGTTGTCTCTCTCAGGACTGACCCTGTGGACTCTGCCAGTGAATCAGATATCACTGCTCTGGTCCACAGCACCTTCCAGACTTAGGTTCACTTATGAACAAGGTCCTTGCCATCCATAAGTTTACAATGGACGATCACATTAACATCATGGCCTTGATGGAGACATTGCTGAGAGAATGATGACATCTTTTTCCTGAATGAAGAGTCCCCACCTTGTTATACTTTCCATGACTTGTCTGGCCAAAACTGCCATAATGGTGGTGCAGCCCTCTCTGTAAATCACACCTTGCTCTGTCTCCCTACTCCTCTGACAACTTCTTGTCTTATTTGGTCACTGCCTTTGTCCCTTCCGACACAGCGTGCTTGGCCAATTCCCCGGGCAGTCTGTGGAATAAACTGGTTAAAATGCTACCTGGACTCCTTGAATGACAAGGATTGGAATAAGGTTAAAGAATTTGAGAGCTCCAACAGTTTTAGATTTGGAGATGATAATACCCTAAAATCTTTAAAAAGGGTAGTGACTCCCTGTAAGATAGCTGGAATCAATCGTTTCATTAGTACGGACAAAGTGTCAAGTGAAATGCCATTACTATTGCGCAGGCCATCAATGAAGAAAGCGCAAATGAGAGAACAACAAGACTATTGCATTTGGAAATGTGGATTGTGGATCTGCAATTTATGCGATCTGGAGACTATTATGTTCCTTTAATGGAATCTAACTTTTCTACTCAGGAAGTTAAAGACGTGTTATTAGCATCAGGGGTTAGAAATTTAGAAGACAAAAAGCAAATTGTGTTAAAATTGCATCGGCAGTTTGCCCACCCTTCTTCACAAAGATTAAAAATTTTGCTAAGGGATGCAGGAATAAGGGATGGAGAGTACACTGAACTTAGAAGGACACCACTGCAGCCCATAGTGAGTCTATCCTTAGCAAGGGATTTCAATGAAGTTGTGGAGATAGATTTAAAAGGTGTGGGATAAAGAAAAGAACATTTTTTATTTTACATTTCGTAGATTTGGCCACAAGGTTTAGCCAGTCGACAATCATACACAGTAAGGAAAAGAAAATAATTGTAGATCAGATAATGGAAAAGCGAATAGGGACTGGATTGGAACCACTGGTAAAATTCCTCACTGACAATGGGGTGGGGGCAGAAATTTGCCAATGATGAGTTTCGGGATATGTGCGAAAACATGACTATAATAGTTATGCATACAGCAGCAGAAAGCCCTTTTAGTAACCGTGTGTGAAAGGAATCACACGGTGATAGATGAGATGCTTCATAAAATATTGGCGGATACACCAAGCTGTAAATTAATATTAGCTCTAGCTTGGGCTATCCATACCAAGAATTCACTGCAGATGGCTGGAGGCTACAGTCCATATCAGTTGTATTTTGGTAGAAATCCAAAAATTCCTTCAGTCCTGAGTGATCATCCTCCAACTCTACTTTTTCTGAGTATTTAAAAGCACTACACACGGGTAGAAGAGGGTTCCTTAAAGCCAAAGTTTCAGAAGGAATTCTGCAAGGTCGAAGACACAATTACAACCATCAGAAACTATTTTTAATCAGGGAGACATGGTATACTATAAAAGAGAAGGACTTAACAATTGGAAAGGGCCAGGGAAGGTTATAGCTAAAGATGGTAAAACAGTTATTTTACAACATGGAAACCAGACTATTTGGGTACACTCATCGAGGTTAGTTGGCACGGATTACAAATTTGCGGGTCCGGAAAGGATTGTAGGAAGGGATGAGGAACCACGTACTTCTCATATCCATATGTTGCATGATTGTGAGGACCAGGTAACTGAAGTTGACAGGGTATCTGAAGATGGAGACAGTAATTCAGACAAACGAGATGAGGTGATTTGTCCCAGAGGACAACTGCCGAAATCTGGCACTAAAGTTAGAAACTTGCCAGAAAGGGCCAGCCAATGGAGGGATGCAATGATTGTAGTTAGAGCAGGGAAGGCCAGGGGAAAACATAAAAACTGGTTAAATCTATGAGCGAAAGGGTAGGAGGTTAGGCCTATGGATTGGAAACATGAAGTACAAAAATGGAAGGCACGGAAATGCAGTGTCAGTTCAGACAGTGGGCCTGGGAGTGAACATGCCTCTAGGAAGAGATCAGAACGGTTGAAAGAACATCTATAAATGGGAGAGGGAGATCAAACAGTAACAGTCTGAGTGTGATAGAAGCCAGGATTGAAGGTGTAGCTTAACAAGCTAAGAGAATGCGGCACAGACTGGTAATGCTACAAGGAGCAGAAGCCCATGTCATCGACAAGTCTTAGTAGCTTCAAACAAATTAGATGCCAAACAGCATGAACTACATGGTTAGAAAGAATTTGGGGTATGCACAGAGGTGCCAGATAGAGCTGGATGTCCCCTATCTCATAGATGGCTATGCATGGAAAAGGTGCTTCATGATGGGACTTCTAAAGCTAAAGCCAGGCAAATGGCACAAGGTTTTGAAGAAAAATTGGGTGACCAGGATATAACAGTAGGTTCACCTAAAGCAGGAAAAGTTATTCTGTAGATCTTCTTGGCTCCATTAGCTACAAATGGTTGGGAATGCATGTCAATTGATATTAAAGCTACCTTTTTGCAGAGACACCAACTTCAAAGGGAAGTTTTCTCTGCCTACCAAAAGTGGCACCAAACACAGGAGGGAAATTCTGGAAGCTAAATAAATGTATATACAGTTTAAATGACACCTGGCATTTCTCAGTGAGGTCAGTTTTGTTAAAGTTGGGCTGTCTTCAGTTGGAAGCAGACCTGGCAATGTTTTATTGGCACCATTGAGGGAAGATTGCAAGCATCTTTATGATGCATGTGGATGATTTTTTGTGGGGTAGTACTAGCAAATTTGAAACGGTTGTCATTAATGGGCTCAGAACAGAGTTTAAAATTGGAAGTCAGGCTTTTGGTGCATTTAAATACATTGGATTAGAAATCAGGCAGAACAGATCACACATCCTTTTATATCAGCAATACTACTTCGAGAATGTCAATTCCATTGCAATTAGTCGTGGTAGGGCTTCCCAGAAAGATACAGCGGCTTCTGAAATGAAAAAAGAGGAACTCAGAATTCTAACTGGGCAACTCAATTGGCTAAGCAAACAAGGCCGGCCGTCAGTTTTGCTCTTATGGAATTGAGCACTAAAATGAATGATTCCCAAAGTTAAAGAAATCATTCGAAAAAACAAAACATTTACAAAATTAAAAATCCAGTGTGTTTTGAAATTACCATATTTGAGTGATCTTAGAAAAATGAAACTGATTGCGTTCAGTGATGCGTCTTATGCAAATCTATGTGATAGATTTTTGAGTGCAGGAGGATTTATAATATTTCTCATGGGGAAAGGTAAATGTTGCCCTGAGATTTTTTTGCATGGGTACCAAAAAAAAAACGAAGAATTGTAAAAAGTACGTCAGCAGCAGAGACTTGCTCTTGTCGAAGTGGCAGATATGACATTCTTTATATCAAAGATGCTGGCAGAAATTTTAAATAGAAAAGAACATTCAGGAATGGTACCTATCGAATGTCTTATAGAGAATAAGTCACTTTGGGAAAATGTTCACTCAATGAAGTGCGTTAATGAAGAGAAATTGTGAATTGACATTTCGAGCATAAAACAGATGTTAGGAGATAAGGAGATCGCCAAGATCAAATGGATTGAGAGTAGCTACCAATTTTCTGACTGCTTCATGGAAAGGGGAGCGAACTCCAAAAAGTTATTGGAGATCCTCAAAGGGGGACGTCTTTTCCTTTGAGAAGACAAAAAAATGGAACACTCTTTTGTGTGGACATTTGATACATGTGGGTTTTTTAAAGAAGGGTGAATAAGGTGGATTTATTGAATGGAAAAATATATTGATGACTGTGTTATGGAAAAGAAGATCCATCTTTTTACATAGATAACTTAAGGGTTACTTTCATCTTAAGAAGAGGGGACTGTTGGGGAAGGAAACAGTTAACTCACAAGGCGTTCAATTGGTAATTTATCAGTTAACTCGCAAAGTACCCATTTGAACATATAAAAGAGAAAACATCCTTTGTGATTTTGGTTTCCTTCTGCAGTAACCCTTTAAGGAGCTGTCTCTTACTTTGTCCCTCATTTTCTTAATTTAGCTTAATTGGTTGCTCAAAAGTGTGAAAGAGAAAACAGGTGAGGCAAATTCTCGGTAGAGTTTTATGGACCAAAATTTAAAACTCTGTTGGAAGAAGCCAGTCTTAGTCCTTATCTTAAAGTCACAATACCTGCTTGAAATAATCCGGGATCCTATAAAGGAAACAATTAATGTTAGTCAATAACTGAAAGTCTACAAATCCCCAGGACCTCATGGTCTATCTACATCCTCAGATTCTAAAAAAAAGTGGCTGCAGGGATAGATGATGTACTGTTATGATTTTCCAAAATTCCCTAGAATTTAGAATGATCCCAGCAGATTGGAAATTAGAAAATGTAACACCGCTATTTAAGAAAGGAGGGAGAGAGAAAACAGGGAACTATGGGTGAGTTGGCCTGACATCAGTCATCAGGAAAATGCTGGAATTCCTTATTAAAGAAATGGTAACAGACCACTTAGAAAATCATAGTATGATTAGGAAGAGTCAACACAGTTTTACTGAAAGGGAAATAATGTTTTACAAATCAATGAGGAGCTTTTTGAGGATGTAGGCAACAACAAATATTATTTACATAGCAGCTTTCATGTAATGAAACGTCCCAAGGGGGTTCACAGGAGCATTATAAAATGAAGAATGACAATGAGCCACAAAGATATTAGGTCAGATAGCAAAAATCTTGGTCAAAGTGGTAGGTTTTAAATGTCTTGAAGGATGAAAGTGAGGTAGAGAGGCAGAAATGTGTAGAGAGAGAACTCCAAAGATAAGGTCCCAAGCAACTGAAGGTATGGCCACCAATATCGAGCAATAATATAAGAAATACACAAGAGGCCAGAATTAGAGGAGTGCTGATATCTCAGTAGATTGTGGGGTAGAAGGAGATTACAGAGATGGGGAGAGGCAAGGCAGTGAAGCAATTTGAAAACAAGAATGAGATTTTTATAATCAAGACGTTTAACTAAGAGCCAATGTAGGTCAGCAAGCACAGGGATTATAGAGAAATGGGACTGGTATCCGTTAAATCACAGGCAATGGAGTTTTGGATGACCTCAATATTACAGGGGGTAGCATGTGGGAGACCAGCTGGGATGTTTTGGAATATCAAATCTAGAGATAACAAAGCCATGGATGAGAGTTTCACCAGCAGATGAGCTGAGACATGAGTGAAGTCAAGGGATGTTACGGAGGTGGAAATTTTTAACGTTTTAATGCATGAATATGAGGTCGGAAGCTCATCTCAAGATCAAAAATGATACCAAGGTTGTGAACAGGCTGGCTTAATCTCAGACTGTTGCCAGTGAGAGGGATGAAGTCGGTAGTTAGGAAATGGAGTTTGGAGCGGGAACTGTAAAGAATGGCTTCAGTCTTCCCAATTTTTATTTGGAGGAAACTTCTGCTCAATCTGTACTGGATGTTGGATAACTTAGCAACAGTGGAGGAGTTGAGAGAGGTGACGATGAGGTAGAGCTGGGTCTTGTCAGCCTACATGTGAATACTAATGTTGTGCCTTCAGATATGTTGCCAAGGGGCAGCATATAGATGAAAAATACGACGGGGCCAAGAATAGATCCTTGGGAGACACTACAGCGAACAGTGCAGAAGAACAGAAGTCATTGCAAGTAATTCTATGGCTACAATTAGAAAAGAATGGAACCAAGTGAGAACCGTCCCACCTTGCTGGACGCCAATCGAGAGGCGTTAGAGGAAGATGGTCTGGTCAACCCTGTCAAAGGCAACAAACATAATGAGAAAGAAGAGGAGGGCAAGTTTACCTTTGTCACAGTCACCTAGGATGTAATTTGTGAGGGATTCAAACATGGAGATCTGGGAAAGATGAGAGCTGATTTGGGAGGCAAAACATGTTCAGGCACTTTTTGAGAGGAAAGAGAGATAGGAGATGGGACTGTAGTTCTCAAGGACTTAGGGGTCAACAGTTGTTTTGTTTTTGATGAGCAAGATGACAGCAGACTTAAAGCAGAGGGGTTCAACATCTGAAGGAGAGAACCATTTATAATACCGGCTAACACGGGGACCAGGAGGGGAAGTTGGGTGATCAGCAGTTTAGTGAGAATAGGATGAGGAACAGTAGATAAAGGGGAAGGAGGGAATTTATTATATTTAACAGCTTATTTTCCTTAAGTCAGTGGTAGCATTGTCATCTCTGAGTCATATGGCTGTGGGTTCAATTTCCTCTTCAGAGGTCTGGGCATAAAGTCTGAATGACATGCCAGTGCAGTACTACAGGAGTGCTCCACTGTTGCCTTTTGCATGAAACCTTGAACTGCCTCAACTGCCCTCTCAGGCAATGTAAAAGATCCCTTGACAATATTTTGAAGAGAAGGGGAGTTCTCCTGATGTTCTGGCCAATATTTATCCCTCAACCAACATAATTATAAACAGATTATTTGGTCATTGCCACACAGCTGTTAGTTGTACCTTGCTGTGTGCAACTTGATTACCATGTTTCCAACATTACAACAATGGCTACACTTCAAAATTACTTCATTGGCTGTAAAGTGCTTTGTGATGTCCTACGGCAAAGCATGGTGCAATATAAATGCAAGCCTTTCTTCCTAACCTGTTTTTTGACTGTAAGTGCCAGTAGAATCTTCTGTTTTCTTGCTGCAAGATAAAAGTAATTATTAGAATTTCAAAAATATATTGCAACAGCTGACTATGAAAATGCATGCCTTTTACATGCCGAGAAGCCTAAGGTCCCAATTCAATTTCTATGCCCTATTTTATAGGTTGCCTAACTGAAGAACAAAAGCAGTCAATTATTTGTGCCTTCATTGCCCTACAAAAATAATGATTACTTAGGTCCAGGTTAAAGATCTGCCTAGACCTTAAAAATGACAAGATGCCTTTACCAAGAGGAGACATTTTTAAACAAACTTGCCCATAATTAAAATAATAATCCACTGAAGAAAATTTTTAAATTGGTTCTGTGGGGACTGTGAGGAGCAAAAAGACTGAATGGCAGCAAGAACATCCAGGCTATTTGAATGTGTATAAACATATTTTTACAAAGCTGATTTATTAGCTCCTTATACAGTAAATTGCTTCAGTTAATTTGTGAGGTTACAGAAAAGTTTACAACCAGTTACTGTCTTAAACTCTTGAAAATGTAAATTCCTTATAGTATTAACTTACTTTCTTAAACTCTTGAAAATATAAATTCCCAATATCAGTAGGACTACAAAAAGTACAATCGGAACCAGAATAGCCACGAGTCTTATTCCTGAGTTAAGAGAGAAGGAAAATAGGTAAATCACATAATTCTTTCCAGTGCAATGGATCTTGTGATTGGAGCTTTTTTCTCCTTAATTACACACAAAACAGTTCTCTTACTGAAGCAAGGATTACCAGCAAGTGTCCTTTAAGGAGAAGCCAAACCAGCAGCATCTCTTAACAGAACATCTCCAACTGAATCAATTGCCCATTAGTTCTACATATTTTAAACCCCAGAAATTGTCAATTTTATTGATGCTACTGTAAGGTGATTACTGGGCCCTGAAGTTTTGCTGAGATTCTACCAGTTCATCTGCTATAACTCTGATGGGATACCTGCAAAATGCCCAGGGAAATAAGATGAAATCTGCTTATACTGTTTCCCTTAGGGTTCTCTGGCCGCCTCTTGGAGTTACTGCAGGAGACTGGTAGAACTCTGGTAGAATTTCGGGGGTCTAGTCTCTAATTTTAACAGTAAAATTACTTACCATTATACATAGGAAGTGTACTTATGTCACAAACTCTAATTCAGGCAGAAATCCCCGACCAGCTCTTGTTTAATTTGATTAAAATAAATAAAGCAGGTGATTATAGTATTGTCTTACCACAAGTTACATCCTTTGTAATTATAGGGTCTGTATTGTTCACATTTTCTTTTTCCAGTATATCAATATGATGAATAGATTTTTGTTTAACACCTGTAATTGCTAGAAAAATGCAAAATCATTTGTCTTGTTGAAAGGATACATATCTAACTGCAGTATTTCTCAGTAAGCAAATGCAGGCTACTTTTCCCTGCAAGGATTACATCAAATCTGTTGCGGTCAGGATGGGCGAAATCACATATCCATTACACTGAAACAATAGGTAATCACATAATTGATAGTGATATTTTTACTTTATTTGGATCTCTCCTCTGCCCATATTCTGAAGGGATTCAACATGTTCCCTATATTCTGCACTTTGAATTCACCATCCCATTCATTTCTCCAGTCTCCTCCTTTTTCAGCTGCATTCCTCTCTCTGCTGCATAGAGGATTCAAAGGCCTTATTCCCAAAGGAGGCCTGGATTCCCAAAGGAGGTTTGGATTCCCAAATTAACAGATCATTGAAAAGTAGATAGTACCTGATTTCATTTAAACTAAAAAACATGCATTTATATAGCACCTTTAATTTAGCAGAATGTCCAAAGTATTTAACTGTAAAGCATTAAATCAGAAACTATATATGCCCATTCAAAGAAAATACGGCCGGAATTCTTCCTGTGCATTATCACCAGTGGAACAGAGATCGCACACCAAGTTGTGATATCTGGGCTTGAACGTCCGAGGTGCGGCAATCACAGTCGGATTGCCTCCTTTTTACTTACACAGGAATAGAGCTGCACATTTTGAGCCTGACCTTCCGACTTGGGCTGGAGAAGAAAAGTGCAGTACAGCGGGTTCCCGAGGCCTTCGGTCTAGGGCAGCAGGGTCAGGCAAAAGGAAGCCACACCCCCTTTTTACTGCACTAGCTGCTACAGAGCAGGTAAATTTAAAAGGTCCCAGCCACTTTGAGAAATCAGGGAAAAGGTAAACATGTAAGTGAAGTGGGTAGGATGGGTCGGGGGTCAGTCACGGGGGTGGGGAAGGAGGGGTCAAGTGGTCAATCAATTGGGGGTGTCAGGTGGTCAGTAAGGGGGGCAGTCAGGAGGATAACGGGGGGGTTTGAGGGACCTGGAGGATAGTCAGAGGGGCATGGTGGGGGATTAGTTGATGGGGTGGGGGATTAGTCGATGGGGTGGGCGATTAGTCAGTGGGTAGTTGCAGGGTAGCCAGGGGCTCAGGAGGGTAGTTGGTAGGATGGTGGGGGTAGTTGGGTGATTGGGAAGGTTGGAAGGTAGTCGGGGGGTGGGTAGTCGGAGGGGTTAGTACTATAGTTAACCTGGAGTTAGAAGAGGTTTTAATTCTTCTAACTTTTCCTGGTAACTATTCTGAGAGAGTCAGAATCAACCGATGTCTCCACTTTAAATCAGAGTATCAGATGGGCCTGAATTTTACCATCGGTGCATATAATCGGCTGGGAAACGGGCCACTGCCCGTGATCAGCCCCTGACTGTGATTTCACATTGGTAGGCCAATTAGGGCCTGGCCAGTGTGAAACCCGGCTTGTCACTGGTCGGTAAGGGCCGAGTGGGGACGGGGGCCTGTCAGCCGCAGGGTCCAGTGGCGACTTGGCGGCCGGTTTAAAAGTGGCCCAGGCAGCCCCAGAAAGGCTGTCATGAAAGGAAGTCTATTCTGCATTAGCAAAGTGATGGAGTCGAGTGTGGCTGGAGATGCCAAGTGGGCGGGCAGGTCAGGTGGGCACTCGGCCCCCCGCTTTTCAGTTGAGTGCCTCGTGGTCCTCCTGGAGGAAGTGACTGTCAGGAGGGACACCCAAGTCCTCAGAGATGGGAAGAGGCCATCGCTTCTCACAAAGAGGGCATGGGAGGAGGTGGCAGCGCTGGTTAGCAGCCATGACGTGGTGAGGTGTATATGAGTGTAGTGCCGGAAGAGGTTCAATGACCTGCTGTGCTCAGGAAGGGTGAGTACCATGTTGGCATGCGTCAATGCGCATAAGTGTTAAGGTGTGGCTGCCCCACCCCCCACCCCGTGGACCTCAGGGGCGTTAGAGTCTGATCATCAACTGTTAATGACGCCAGAGCTGGCCAAGGGGGCGAGACCTGGCTGCTGAGACTAAGTGCCTTGCGGCTAGAGGACCACGACTTGGACGTGTGTTCCTCAGCTGCGTATAGCCAGGCTGCAATGGTGCTGCAGGTAGATAGTGGACTAATCCATACTCCACTGTCCTTCCAGGAGAATACAAGCCATGACCAAGCAAAGAGGTCACAAACAGCTGCCCAACCTCCTGCTGCTCACGATGTTCGAGCAGGACACCCTTGAGCTGGAGAGCCGGCACGCTCCACATGCTACCGGGCACGGAAAGATGGGGGTGCCAGACGAAGGTAAGAGTGCAATGCACAGAGGTGAGAGTTTCAGGTTGTGCAACCATTCTTGTGTAGTCACCTCGTTGATGGGAGTCACAAAACTGGAACCCCATTGATCATTGAAAGATGATGGCACCATGATGCAGGTCCCCATTGTCTCACCAGGGTGCCTGGCATGTGCGGTGACAGTGTGCTGACTTTAACTAATGACATGTCCTTGTTCTCCCTTAGATTCACCAGCATGCACTCGCTCGCTCTGTGGAACCCGAAGGGCCACTCCTGAAGCCAGAGGACCACCGGGCTTCATTTGCATCTGCACCACATCTACACTCTGAACCAGGCACCAGAGCAGATACCAGCACCTCGGTGGGCATTAGATCGGCAGCTAGAATGTTGATGCACATTGGTAAGGGCCCAGGGTGCTGGCAGTTGGGGGACTGCTGGAGGTCGGGACAATGCTCAGATGAAGGCTGATGATAAGCCTCTGGAGTCGTTCATTAGGCAGCAGATGCTGGATGTCCAGCAGGATGTGGGGGAGGATCTGGCGGAGATCTATGGGAGTCTGCGTGCCATGGTCTCCATTGTGGAGGAATCCATGTGGAGTGTGAGCACTGGGTTGACCCTCACGGCCCAGCATACTGCCTCCTCCATTGAGAGAGTGGTGACTCTCATGGAGAGGCAGCTCCAAGGTCAGAATTAGGGGATCCTGGGGTTGCGCTCAGACCTGCAAGCCCTCACACAGGTACTTACCTCAGGTGGACAGTGTCTGTGTGGGAGATGGATGAGGCACCCAGTGTCTCAGCTAGGTGCCCGTCCATCATTGGTGAGCAGGGAGGTCCAGAGCTTGTTGGAACATGAGCTGCTTGTCGTCTCCGTGGGCTCCTCTCAGGGCGCTCTGGATGACGGCAGCAACTCCACCGCCCCTCCGCCAGTGACTGTTGCATCTGATGAGGCTGCAATGACTGGGGAGATGCCAACCGTAGCACTGGCCGCTCCATCCCAGGTGGGGCTAGCACAGGCTCCACTGGCCAGAGGACGGCCACCAAGGCCAACAATACAAGAGAATCAGCAGGCTGGCTCCAATGCCGGTGACAGCGAGGGGGAGGCACCAAGACGTAGCACTCGCAAGCATAAGTTAGAGGCACCATGAGCACAATGGGGACAGGTCACAAATGAATTTCTGTTCATTTGTGTTTGCTGGTGTGGACATCAACACCAGTAATGGTAATGTCATTATGCTTTCAATGTGACAATAACATTAAATTTGCTTTGATTCTAATGGCCTGTGTACGCCTCATTGTTTTTCTTTCTGGTGCAGGGTATGCCAGTATGTAATGCTGGATGTGAGTGGCTCGATAATTTACTGCCCGGGCATTGAGTGGACTTTGGGTGCAAATGAAATGGTCATTTCAGAAATCCGGAATGGAGGTGGCAGTCCTGACATGAGGTTGAAGCTGTACTTTGGCAGCCTAGCTGAAGGAGCGTTGGATCAATGTGTCCCTGCAGGTTATAGACGTCTGCCTCCATGCCCTCGGCATTCTCCTCACTGTGTTCCTCTTCTGATTCATCATCTGTGGCCTGTGAAGCTACCTCAGGATCCTCTTCTTCCAGTGGGTCCCCCATTGCCAGTGCCAGATTGTGGAGAGCGCAGCATGAACCATGATCAGTGACACCTGCACTGGGGGGTATTGCAGTGCACCCCCTGAATGGTCCAGGCATCAGAAGTACATCTTGAGAAGATCTAATGTCCTCTCTACCACCGCCCAAGTGGAGGCATGACTCTTATTGTAACGCTTCTCGGCCTCTGTTCTTGTGGCGGAGAGGCATCATGAGCCACCTCTTCAATGTCCCTTGTCACCCAGCAGCATCCATCCAGTCGGGCTGGAACACTGAAGAGCCTTGGCACCTGGGAATGACTCAGGATATAAGCATCATGGGAGCTGCCAGGGTACCTTGCACAGACTTGCAGAATCTGCGTCCTGTGGTCACACATTATCTGCGTGTTCATGGAGTGGAATCCTTTCTTGTTGATGAAGGCACCCAGCTCACCCGCTGGCGCCTTGTTGGCCACATGTGTGCAGTCGATGGGAAGCCAGCGATCATTGCAAAGCCTCTGGCTCACACTCAACTCGGCTGGCCTCGTCCAATGGTAAAGAATAAAGGTCAGTACAGAGCGGCAGTCATCAGCTTGATGCAACTGTGGACAGCTGATGGGACACACCACACAGATCCCCCAGTGAACCCTAGGAAGAGCCAGAGACATAGAAGTTGAGGGCCACTGTGACCTCCAAAGCCACGGCCATGGGGTGTCCACCCACGCAGTCGGAGCTGATCTCCGGCCCAATCATCAGAGAAATGGAGGTCACTGCCTCCCTTGAGAGGTGAGGCCTCCTTCGGTTTTGCACCTCAGACATATTGAGGTAGCTGCATCACCACCTGTGAACCCTGGCAGCAGGATAGTGACATCTTCTGTGGCCCCTTCCGCCTTGGACTTCCTGCTGGCCCTGCGTCCCTTGTGCCTGCACCTCTCCTCCCACAGGTCCCTCCCCTGAAGGCTGCATTGGGACACCTGGCCTTCTCTAACTTCTGCACTTCTCTACCTCCTCAGAGGAGGTGCCACCAGCGGAGACCACTATCCCCATTACCAGGGTAAGGGAAGGCTGTCTGATACATGGTCTGAATCCTTCTGGGGCCTTGGAGACACCAATAGGTCTTGAAATGAAGCCTAGAAATGCTAAGAATGAAGCTCAGAACTGAGTTGAAGCTGTCAAGTTCAAAAAAGCAGCCAGCAGCAAGCTATCTCCAAAACTCCTCACTACTCACACTGGCAATGCTACTGACCCTTTTTATCCCACCCTTGAGTGATGTTTTTGAAATTGTCGGCTGCCCGCCTGCCCATTCGGCCTGTTCTAGTGGGGTCTGTGTCTGTGTGTGTGTCTTAATTGGATTAAAGCCAGCTAGTCTGGTGCTTTGATGTATTGCAGTTTTGAGATGTTAATTAGATAAACGTAAGGCGGGTAGAAGGTAGAGTGTAAATTTGCATTTGTTAGAAGAAACCGTTCAAGATTGCGGGTGAAATCTTACACCTAGCTAGAAGATGCCAAGCAATGTGTTTATTTTTTTCAGCTTACTAATAAAATTGGTGGGATGAAAGGGTGTTAACGTTGGAAGAGATAAAATTAAAAGCCTAGTTATATAATGGAAAATTTACACTCAAAGAGAAAGGTATTTATAAAAGAGAAAATTTTACACTCGAGCAGGTCGGGCATGTACTCGCATGCCGATTGAAAAATTGTGGCCACGGCTCCTAGTGTAGGGTAATTGCTTATCGGAATTTTGAACTTCCCAGTCAATTCCTGTGCAGTCCTTGCATGTGGACCTCTGGGCAGGGGGTGGGGGAGGGTGTCCCTTAGTGCAAATTCTGGGGTACCTCTTGGGTATGACCACCTGGAATACATGGATGAACCCTCCATTAAAGTGGCAGACACATGGATTTACATTGAACAAATTAAATATTCATATAATATTGAATGGAGAAATTTACATGGTTGATATTCAACTAACTTTCATCAACAAAATGCATCCTTCATTTTTTTTAAAATAAATTGACTAGTTGTTTGTATTTTGATGCTCAGTGGTGCTGCACATGGGACATCAAAGCTGAGTGTAGTATTCGGTTAAGCAGGGACAAAGGGCAGGGAAGAATTGCATCCTGCTAGTGAAGAAGAATAGATTGGTGGGGGAAGGGGAAATTGAGAATGGAAAGTGGACAGGGCGCATTAGAGAGACATGGAAGACAGGAAGAGGAGAGAAAGGGCAGGAAAGTGCAAGGTATTGAGGGGAAGATGAAAAAAATGGGGAAAAGAAAGAGACAGAAGTGGGAAGAGGTGGCAGCGGCAGTTAACTCACAATAAGATGTGGGTATTCTGCAATGTCTTTTCAATGGTAGAGGGGAAGGCATGGAAAACTACCCTCCCCTCCCTGAGACCTGGACTTCCTTCTCAGGAGACGGGGAAGGGTTTTAAAAAGAGGGAGTTTGTGTGGAAGTGTCCTTCTGCCCTCCCAACCACCACTTACTTCCTTCAGGCCTTCATTTGATTTCCAGCAGGAGTGTAGTGTGTCAGATCAGCTCCCCTTTTTTCCCCACTGATATCAGACAGATCTACCTCCATAAAACAAGCTCAGATTCCAATCTCAGCAGCACAAAGGTTTGGGGGGGGGGTGGGGTGGGGTGGTGGTGGTGGTGGGGGGGGGGTGGGTGGAGAGCGGGGGAGTGGATTCTGCTCCCAAAATCATTCCCACTTTTGCTGTCAATATAGACATTGCAATTTTGACTGCAGCTGCCCAATTCAGACTCCTCACACAGGCAGCATAAGCCAGGTACTCAACTCCAATGAGTGATACTTCTTGAGGAGATAAAAGCTCAGATCCACAAACAAAGACAAGAGGGAGTTCAAAACTCCTGGTGGAAAGTGGGGGCATTCTGTATAACCAAATGAATAATTTTTTTTTTCTGAGTTTGAAACTTTATCTGGCTCTCTCTCTTTTAATATCTTTAAAGAAGTTTTTAATCCAAAATCTAGGGGCAAAATCATCCCAGAATTGCGCTAAGTGCGATAGCGGGCGTGAGAAACGACATTTTACCCGTCAGCCGCAATGGTAGGTTTTCACACCATATTGCCTGCTCTCCACATCATTAATTATGCAGCCACAGGAAACATGCCATCTCACTGGCGGGTGGCCTCTGAATCGCCTGCCACACCGCTAACTCACCGTTTCCTCACTCCTGGTACCATATCTAAATTGCAGCCCCGCACACAGTTCTCAATGCTTGCAGCCCAGAACTGCTCCAGTGAAGACATGGCCCTGAAGCTGATGTTTGGCCTCCTCCCCATATTGTCCATTCGTGCTGCCAAATACACCCACCGCCAACGGGAGCAGAAAATTCCGCCCTCGATCTGTCATTACTGGTAAGACACTTGGTGGACGGGGTGGTACACTGTGTGCTGACGTTTTTCAAGATTTTACAGTTGGGGAGTCTGTTTTCTCAGATTTATACATATTAACACTTAAGTTTCCTATTACTGTGTCCCCAACCAGCATAGCTACTACTGTAAGTACATATTGACACATACCAATTAATTCTGCCATAGAAGATTTTAATAAACTTTGAAGTGGAGCTTTTCAACAAACTCAGTGTTAAATGTGGAAATAGAATTTTATCCAGATTTTATTACTGAAATTAGTGAAAAACCTTTACAGCAAGGCATTAGATAATTAAAGCAGCACTGATTAAGCATCCGAGCAAATGGCCTTTGAGAATTTGTGAATAGCAATTCGGACACAATTGTGTCAATGCTTAACTATCCCACCACATGGGTGATGAGGAGTGTGGGTTGGCTGCCAGTTTTACACACCACATGATCTTCAATGGAAAGGAAAGTCCATCAGTTGGGCTGTAAGCTGTGCAGGCAATCTACTGCTGCCCATTACCATTAAAATTGAACTCAGTGATTTTCCCACCCATCAGGTCTTTGAAAATCCTTAGGGATCCAAACGCTATTGCTAAGATGAGTCAGAAGGGCGCTGAACAACAGTGGTGGATATGGATTGTTTATCAAGGTTTCTGATTTAGAGTACACACCATTTCCTGAAGAACACAGATAGCAGCTGGACTGACAAGTTTGTCACATCTTAGACCAGGGATTCTTGGCTGACATCATGCAGTAATTAAGTTATCCAGTGAATATTTAATCGATATTATGGTTAGTGTATTACTTGAGAACTAATTTCAATAGGTCCCTAATTAGAATAGGGTATCTAAAGCATGTGAGAAGACAAGACAAAACCACTGGCACATTCTGTGGAACCAAAAAGGGGTTGCAATGATGTCAGTGCACCTGGCAACTGCAGCTCTGTAATAGACTAATTGGTTGTAAAATTCTTTGATTATTCCAGGGTGGTTTGCAAGGCAAGTGCTACATTTTCTTATAAGAATATTCATGGCAAAAAATAAACTATAAGAACTGGACAATTACTAAACAGGAAGTCCTTTAAAAAGTAACCACAATAAAACGTTCAACAGGCCAACATCCATATATTTTGACAGAACTTGCCGCCATCAGAACAACTTTAAAAATGGGATTTTACTATGAAGGTGACTTAACCCAACTTTGACAATCATCAGATACTCAACTTCTGTATTTTTATGAGTTACAGGAAAATCTGTAAAACAAAGCTAAATATAAAGTCCATGGCACCACAGGTGGCTCAGCTTCACAGTGGGGGGAGGAAGAAGAGCAGAAGACCAATAGTGATAGGGGATTTGAGAGTCAGGGGAATCAGACTGGCATTTCTCCGGCTGTAAATGTGACTCCAGCGTGCTTTATTGTCTCCCTGGTGCCAGGGTCAAGGATGTTATGGAGTGGCTGCAGGACATGCTCCTGGGGGGACAGTGAACAGCCAGAGATCATGGACCACATTGGTACCAACGACATAGATAGGAAGAGGGTTAAGGTCTTGAAAGCAGATTTTAGGGAGTTAGGAAGGAAATTAAAAAGCAGGACCTCAAGAGCAGTAACCTCAGGATTACTCCAAATGCCATATGATAGTGAGCATAAGAATAGGAAGATTGAGCAACTGAGGAGCGACTGAACACATGACTGGAGAATTGGTGTAGGAGGGAGAGCATCAGTTTTCTGAGGCATTGAGGCCGGTTCTGGGGCAGGTGGGACCTGTACAAGATGGACGGGTTACATCTTAACAGGACTGGGACTGATATACTCGCAGGGAGATTTGGAGTTCTACTGGGGAGGGTTTAAACTAGCTTATCACAGGGATGGGAACTGGAGGGGTAGCTCAAATTGGAAGGAAGTAAAGCTGGTAACAAGAAATAGAAAAGTAGCAAGCAAAATTAGAAGGCTGGCATCAATTAGGCTTAGAATGAAAAAAAATGTTAAAAAGACAATGTTAAGGGCACTCTACCTGAATGTACGCAGCATTCGCAACAAGGTAGATGATATAAAGGCACAAATAGAGGTAAATGGGTAAGATCTAATTGCCATTACGGAAACGTGGCTCCAGGGCAACCAAGACTGGGGACTGAATATTCAAGGACACTTGACATTTAGGAAGGACAGGCAAAAAGGAAAAGGTGATGGTGTTGCACAGATAATAAGGGATGGGATCAGTACATTAGTAAGGGAAGATCTCAGATCAGAACAAAATGTGGAATCTGTTTATCTTTTGCCAAGAAACATTAAGGTGCAGCAAACATTGGTAGTTGATGTTTAAAGGCCACCAAACAGGAGTGATAGTTTTTTTCTTATTCATTCATTGGATATGGGCTTCATTGGCTGCGCCAGCATTTATTGCTCATCCCTAGTTGCCCTTGAGAAGATGGTGGTGAGCTGCCTTCTTGAACCACTGCAGTCCATGTGGTGTAGGTATACCCACAGTGCTGTTAGGGATGGAGTTCCAGAATTTTGACCCAGTGATAGTGAAGGAATAGCAGTATATTTCCAAGTCAGGATGGTGAGTGACTTGGAGGGAACTTCCAGGTGGTCGTGTTCCCATGTATCTGCTGCCCTTGTCCTTCTAGATGGTAGTGGTCATGGGTTTGGAAGGGGCTGTCTAAGGAGCCATGGTGAATTCCTGCAGTGCATCTTGTACACACTGCACTACTGTATGCTGGTGGTGGAGAGAGTGAACATTTGTGGATGTGCTGCCAATCAAGCAGGCTGCTTTGTCCTGGATGGTGTCAAGGGTCTTGAGTATTGTGGGAGCTGCACTCATCTAGGCAAGTGAGGAGTATTCCATCACACTTCTGACTTGTACTTTGTAGATGGTGGACAAGCTCTGGGGAGTCAAGAGGTGAGTTACTCATTGCAGGCTTCCTAGTCTATCACATCCTGCAGTGTGATAGGGATGGTTTTCGAGAGCAGTGTGTTCAGGAACTGACTAGAGAGACAGTATTTAAATGGCTAGTCCAGTTCAATTTCTGGTAAATGGTTACCCCCCAGAATGTTGATAGTGCGGGATTCACTGATGGTAATGCCATTGAATGTCAAGGAGCGCTGGTTAGATTCTCACTTGTTGGAGATGGTCATTGCCTGACACTTGTGAATGCTACTTGCCACTTCTCAGCCCAAGCCTGGATATTATCCAGGTCTTGCTGCATTTGGGCATGGATTGCTTCAGTATCTGAGGAGTTGCGAATGATGCAATCATCACTTCTGACCTAATGATGGATGGAAGGTCATTGATGAAGCAGCTGAAGCTGGTTGTGCCGAGCACACCATCTTGAGGAACTCCTGTAGTGACATCCTGGTGCTGAGATGTTTCCTGCAGGTCAGTCAGATAAGGACGCAAATTTCCTTCCCTAAAGGACATTAGTGAACCAGATGGCAATCAACAATGTTTTCATGGTCATTAGACTTTTAATTCTATATTTTTATTGAATTCAAATTCCACCACTTGCCGTGGCAGGATTCAAACCCAGGTCCCTAGAGCATTACCCTGGGTTTCTGGAATACTTGTTCAGCAACAATATCACTACGCCATCACCTGGCATGGTATTAATCAGGATATTAGAGAAGCATGTAGCATGGGTAATACAGTGATCATGGGTGACTTCAACATGCACATAGACTGGGTAAATCTAATGAGCACTGATGCTGTGGAGGATGAGCTCTTGCAGTGTGATAGGGATGGTTTTCGAGAGCAGTGTGTTCAGGAACTGACTAGAGAACAGGCTATTTTAGATCTAGTATTATGTTTTGAGAAAGGGCTAATTAATAATCATTTTGTAAAAGAACCTTTAGGGATGAGTGACCATAATCACAGAATTTTAACGGCACAGGAGGCAGTCTCTGCAGCAGCAATTACAGCACTTAAACGTTCCTTCAAGGCACAAAAACTCAAAAAGAAAAGTCAGTCAACTGTGGCTAACAAAGGAAGTTAGGGATTGTATAAGATTAAAAGAAAAGGCCTATAAAGTTGCCTGATATAGTAGTAAACCTGCGGAGCATTTTTAGAATACAGCAAAGGAGGACCAAGAAACTGATAAAGGAAGCGGGAATAGAATATGAAAGTAAACTAGCAAAAAACAAAAGACTGTAAAAGCTTCTATAGATACGTAAAAAGGAAACGTTTGGCTAAGACAAATGTGGGTACATTACAGGCAGAGTCAGGGATGACGGAGAAGCTAAACAATTATTTTGTGTCTGTCTTCACTGAGGAAGATACAAGGAATCTCCCAGAATTAGAGATCCAAGGGAGTAGGGAGAATAAGGAATTGAAGGAAATTAGCATTAGTAAGAAGGTTGTATTGGAGAAATTAACAGGACTGAAGGTTGATAAGTCCCCGGCGCCTAATATTCCACATCCCAGAATGTTGAAGGAGGTATCCATGGAGATAATGGATGCACTGGTGCTCACCTTCCCAAGTTCTATAGATTCTGCAATGTTCCCTGAAGATTGGAAGCTCACCCCACCACCTAAGAAAGGGGAGAGAGAGAAAACAGGGAACTACAGACCAGTTAGCCTTACATCAGTAGTAGGGAAAAAGCTGGAATCTGTCATAAAGGATGCGATAAATGGACATGTAGATAACAGTGATCTGATTGGGCATAGTCAACATGGATTTATGAATGGGAAATCATGTTTGATGAACCTGTTGGAGTTTTTTTGAGGATGTTACTAACATAATTGGTAAAAGGGAGTTGGTGGATATAGTGTAATTGGGTTTTCAGATGGCTTTTGATTAAGTCCCCCACAGGAGGTTGGTTAGCAAAATCAAAGTGCATGGGATAGGAGGCACGGATTAAGAATTCATTAACAGACAGAAAACAGAAACAAGAATAAACGGGTCATGCTCACAGTGGCAGGCTGTGACTAGTGGTGTACCACAAGGATCAGTACTTGGGCCACAGCTGTTCACAATATATATCAATGTTTTGGATGTGGGGACCAAATCTAATATTTCCAATTTCGCAGATGACACCAAGTTATGTGGGATAGTGGTGTTGTAAGAAAGATGCAAAGCGGCTTCAAGGGGATTTAGACAGACTTAGTGTGTGGGAAAGAGCATGGAAGGTGGAATATAATGTGGAAAAATGTGAGGTTATCCACTTTGGTAGGAGGAGCCAATGTGTAGAGTATTTCTTAAATTGTGAGAGACTAGAAAGTGTTGATGTACAAAGGGAACTTGGTGTCCTCGTCAATAAATCACTGAAAGTTAACATGCAAGTGCAGCAAGCAAGTAGAAAGGCTAATGGAATGTTAGTCTTTAATGCAAGAGGATTTGAGAATAGGAGTGGTGGAGTCTTGCTTCAATTGGCTAGATCGCACCTGGAGTAGTGTGTGTGGTTTTGGTTCCCTTACCTTAGGAAGGATATTATTGCCATAGATGGAGTGCAACAAAGGTTCATCAGACTTGTTCCCAGGATGGTGGGACTGTCCTATTAAGAGAGATTGGGGAAACTGGTCCTGTATTCGCTAGAGATTTGAAAAATGAGAAGTGATCTCATTGAAACCTACAAAATACTTAAATGAAACACACGATAGACACAGGAAGATGTTTCCCCTGGTTGGGGAGTCTAGAACTAGAGGACAATTTCAGAATAAGGGGGAAGCCACTTAGGACCAAGATGGGAAAAATTTCTTTGCTCAGAGGATTGTGAATCTTTGGAATTCTCTACACCAGAGGGTTGTGGAAGCACAGTCATTGAGTATGTGTAAAACAGAGGTTGACAGATTTCTAAATAGCAATGACAGAAAGGGATATGGGGATAGTGTGGGAAATAAGCATTGAAGTGGATGATCAGCCATGCTTGTATTGAATGGTGGAGCAGGCTCAATGGACTGAATGGCCTATTCTATGTCCTAAAGTAGCATCCAAGCTTTCAATGGCTGTTTCCCTTACCAGTGATGAATTTGTGCATTAAAGCAACATGCAATGAATAGTATCCACCAAGTTATGGGATGGAATCTTATTGCAAAGGTCATGTTTTTCCAGCTAAAACACAAACAACTATAACATAATTTCCATCATCTTTTTATGTTTATCGTTCTTAGTGGATTTTATCCAAATTTCCATGTTCTTAAACATAGACCAGCGTCCTTCAAGTAAAAAATTCAAAAGCAGGAACTGCTTCAGTAATTTTGCAGTGAGGCCATTTTTGAAATGCAAAGCGCCTATCTGTGCCCAGACTTCCATTAGTCTCAAATGTGGCAAACTGAAAATACTTTTCAGGCATGCTTCACCAGTATCACTTAATAAATGTTTTATGACGGATGTGCAGACATCCATCAAAAACTTTTAAATGCAAATTCCTCTTTTGGCTCACCCTTGATCAGCATCCATGTCTCATGGATTAGGCCCCATCTGCCTTCTCAGTTTTACCTAAAATATTCTATCACACTCTTCGAAGAAGGGCAGAGGGGGGTTCTTCTGATTTTCCCGCAAACATTTATCCCTTTAATTAACACCAGTAAAGCAGATTATGTGATAATTTATATCTGCTGTTTGTGGGACCCTGCTTTGTGCAAATTGGCTGCTATTTTCACCTGCATTACAAGATACTTCAAAACTACTTAATAATCTGTGACACACTTTTATACTGCATGTCGACATGTAAGGTGTTGTACAAAGATACTTCAATAGCAAAGATAATTGGGCAGAGTCTCAGAAAAGCTCTTGGTTGGCTGTCACCTGTTTTGCGTTACTGCCCAAGAAGAGTTCCTGTCCCTATGTTTATAGCACAAAATAAGTGTGCGTTTAACCTTTATTATTTCAATCTCTCATTCTTAACAATATAGAAGTAACTTGAAGTTTCCTTAAAATAAAAGATCTGTAAAATCCTTCAGCGTAGTCAGAAATAGAGTAGGCACTTCATTCAAAAGTCATTATTTAGCTGTAAAGTGCTTTGGGACATTCTGAGGTCGTGAAAGACACTATTATAAATGCAAATTTTTCCTTTCTAATGGTCTATGAACATCAGGTAATTAAGTCAAAAGAACATTCACACAAGATTCATGATTATTATACAAATATTGCAGGTATAGTGATAAAAGATTGATTTACTGGAAATATAATTAGAAACTCTACGTCATAATGGACTGATCGATTTTCGTTAAAAATGAGTCAATTTCATGCCAATGTGTCCTTCACATTAGGATTTTCTAATTTGAATCAAAATGTACTCACATTGTACTTGCTGGCATCCTATTAACTCCACTTTCATGGCTATTCTCTGAGTCCAGCTTTGTGGAATGACACGAATGTAACGTGCAAAGATGGCAGGGATGAAATTATTGCGGGTCAGTTGACAGTAATCAGTATTGCCCTCAAATATCTGCAATTAATATTTGTGTTACGTTTTGAGAAGAGCATAAAACATTTTAAAAATACCCTACATATCACTACTAATATCACTAAGCATGAGCAGCTATAGCTTTAGAACATAAAGAACATACCTATCTTTGCTTATAGCAGTTTAATATTTGAAAATTTTAAAATAAAATACATTATAATCAATGCCTACTCGCACAAATATAGATTTCCAGAAGTGTTTTTTTTTAGATAATCTCAATCAAAATGCAGTTAATTTAAACAATGAATAGCTACGATCAGTTGAGAGTTCTGAACTGATGTAAATCCACATTTTTCCAAACATACTTACCCGTTCAAAATTGTTGTTGCTTTCTTTGTAAACCTTCCATTTTTGACCATCTTCGCTGAAGGACACCTTATAAGTCTCTACGTAAAAGAGAAAACGTGGAAGTGTGGAACCTGTGGTTATGATTCCTGAAGAGATTACAAAACAATATAAATATACTATTTTCATTGACAATTACATTTTGCATAAATATGTTGGTATCGTGCATATTCTTTGGGGGAGGCCATTTAGGACTGAGATGAGAAGGAATTTCTTCACTCAGAGGGTGGTGAATATTTGGAATTCTCTGCCCCAGAGGGTTTTGGAGGCTCAGTTGTTAAGTATATCCAAGACTGAGATTGATAGATTCCTATATATTAAAAATATCAAGGGATATGGGGATAGTACAGGAAAATGGTGTTGAAGTAGAAGATCAGCCAATGATCTTATTGATTGGTGGATTGGGCTCAAAGGGCTGAATGGCCAACTCCTGCTCCTATTTCTTATGTTCTTATGTTCATTAAGTGTCCATAGGGTTAAATGATTTAGAAGAGGTGATACAAAAATACGAATTACCTCTTCTGAATTTTTAATATTGCATTATTTTGAAAACTTACAATGTAGTCATGCTACATAAAGAATTATCCTCAGATTCCAAATAAAATACAGTAATGGAGTAATTACCAGTTACATCCTTGACCTTCTCTACTCAAAGACCCACTTCTGAACTCGATGCATGATTAGCATACAGCTATTCAGCTCCAAGTCAACCATACTTTCTTCATACTATTCATATTCTGTTCTACATTTGGCTCAACTTCAAATTAAACCATTATACATTTATTCCACACAGCTGTAGGAATTTTTGGCACAGTGCATGCTGCACATCATTTGGAAAGGGAGGTAGGGAGAGAAGGAACTGATGGTCAAGTTAATTTCTTAAGCATTGTCTAAAATAATGGCATCACAAAGATTAACATTTTTCCAAGATTAATTTCTGAAAGGTTACCCAGGAAATATTTAAAAAAAATGCTGGAAGGATTTACCAAGTAACGCAGCATTTGTAAAGGAAGGAAAAAATGTTGATGTTTAAGGCAACATTATGAACATACTGCAGCAATTTCATCATTTCAAATCAATAATACTCAAAATAAAACTAGAATCTCTAATTACACGTAGTTTCCTTCAGGCTCTCGATGGAGTCGTGCGAGAGGTTAGAGGGATTTTTTTTTAGTATGTAACAGAGTAAGGAAGTCTGGGAAAGGAAGAGTAACTTTTGATATTGGCCTCTGAGCAGCATGTCTGACATCATTCCTGTGCAACTGCTATGTTTGCCACAAAATACAAACATGCCAGACACATTACACCTAATGCACTGTTGTACAATGCCTGTATTTGATTGTAATTCAGCTTGTTGTAGGAGAGGGACATGATTCCTAAAGGTAGCATATTTACAGGATAACCATTTATTTAAATGACAATATTATCTGCAGTGTGATTCTTTACAGACAAAATAAAAACGGACTCATACATCACAAATTGTATAGGATCTGGAGGATAATTTTGTGCTTTGTGTTTATCTATTACTGCAATACAGCAAATTCACTGAAGTAACATATTGCATATATAAAAACAAAAAACTGCGGATGCTGGAAATCCAAAACAAAAACAGAATTACCTGGAAAAACTCAGCAGGTCTGGCAGCATCGGAGGAGAAGAAAAGAGTTGATGTTTCGAGTCCTCCTGACCATTCAACAGAACTAGGTGAATCCAAGGAAGGGGTGAAACATAAGCTGGTTTAAGGTGTGTGTGTGTGTGTGTGTGTGTGTGTGTGTGTGTGTGGGGTGGGGGGGTTGGGTGGGGGGAGAGAAGTGGAGGGGGGTGGTGTGGTTGTACGGACAGGCAAGCAGTGATAGAAGCAGATCATCAAAAGATGTCACAGACAACAGAACAAAAGAACACATAGGTGTTGAAGTTGGTGATATTATCTAAACGAATGTGCTGATTAAGAATGGATGGTAGAGCACTCAAGGTATAGCTCTAGTGGGGGTGGGGGGAGCATAAAAGATTTAAAAATATTTAAAAATAATGGAAATAGATGGGAAAAAGAAAAATCTATATAATTTATTGGAAAAAAACAAAAGGAAGGGGGAAGAAACAGAAAGGGGGTGGGGATGGAGGAGGGAGCTCAAGACCTAAAGTTGTTGAATTCAATATTCAGTCTGGAAGGCTGTAAAGTGCCTAGTCGGAAGATGAGGTGTTGTTCCTCCAGTTTGCGTTAGGCTTCACTGGAACAATGCAGCAAGCCAAGGACAGACATATGGGCAAGAGAGCAGGGTGGGGTGTTAAAATGGCAAGCGACAGGGAGGTTTGGGTCATTCTTGCGGACAGACCGCAGGTGTTCTACAAAGCGGTCGCCCAGTTTACATTTGGTCTCTCCAATGTAGAGGAGACCACATTGGGAGCAACGAATACAGTAGACTAAGTTGGGGGAAATGCAAGTGAAATGCTGCTTCACTTGAAAGGAGTGTTTGGGCCCTTGGACGGTGAAGAGAGAGGAAGTGAAGGGGCAGGTGTTACATCTTTTGCGTGGGCATGGGGTGGTGCCATAGGTGGGGGTTGAGGAGTAGGGGGTGATGGAGGAGTGGACCAGGGTGTCCCGGAGGGAACGATCCCTACGGAATGCCGCCAGGGGTGGTGAAGGGAAGATGTGTTTGGTGGTGGCATCATGCTGGAGTTGGCGGAAATGGTGGAGGATGATCCTTTGAATGCGGAGGCTGGTGGGGTGATAAGTGAAGACAAGGGGGACCCTATCATGTACATGACTGAATGAAGTGAAGAGCCTTACACAAGTCAAATAGTATTGAAAGATATGTACCTCACAAATATCTCTAATGGTATTTATCTACCATTTTGAAATAAACACATGCCCAGAGGCCAGTAACAGAAGTTACTCTTCCTTTCCCAGACCCTCGTACCCTGTTATACACAAATAATCCAAATACATCTTACATGATGTACTATTTTCACTTATGCTGCAAATCATTTGTTTATTCTGTCCAGCTGCTTCCAGAATTGCCTTTTTCTGCTATTTGCATAGCAGAAGAAATGTTTTCTCCTAATCACTCCTCATTCTTCCATTTAAAGCACTTCCTTATCACTGCCTGGAGTCATCTTTCCTTACTGTCAAATCTCCAATGGCCACTAAATATTGATCAACTCTGTTTTACTATCCAAGATCAGCATCAAACCTTGGTTCCAGTGGTGCAAAATAAAACTCTTCCAAACACTACCTCAATGCTGAATTTTTATCAATGACCTACAGTTTGAGAGACATTTTTTTTCCTGGACAAGTCAGTCATTTGGCAATAACAAATGGAAAATCAGGGAAACCACTCACTGAATATGTTGACTCCTGCACCCAATTCTCTGATCTACGCTCCATTGTGTTGGGAGGGAAGCCTTCCAAAACTGGCCTTAAAAAAAGTTCATTTTGACTCCAGCCCTCACACCAAATTGAGTATATGCCGTTTTAGGTTTTGATTTCTACTAAGGGCAGAATTGTCCCAGATTTGCACTAAGTGCAGTGGCGGGTGGGTAAAACAATGTTTTACTCACTGGCCACGATGATGGGTTTTCATGCCATGTTGTCCCAAAACCGCCGCATTATTTATGCATTCCCAGGAAACATGCCATTTCCATGGCAGGCTCCGATTCGCCTGCCATGCCGTCACCTCGCCGCTTCATCACGCCAGGCATAACATTTGAAGTACAGCAGCGCTCAGTGCTTCTAGCCCAGGGCTGCAGCAAAGAAGACATGGCCCCAAAAGGCAAGAAGACTGCAGCCCTCGAGGGCCTTTTGGATGCCACAGATGCCCACTGTGATGTCCTCTACCCCCACTCTGGCCACAGGTGGGGCAGCTAAATTGCCACTCTGGCTTGATAGGTGACGGCATGTCCAGTGCCAATATTACACAG
This sequence comes from Carcharodon carcharias, assembly GCF_017639515.1. Classification (NCBI taxonomy): domain Eukaryota; kingdom Metazoa; phylum Chordata; class Chondrichthyes; order Lamniformes; family Lamnidae; genus Carcharodon; species Carcharodon carcharias. Next base: position 133,070,998 of record NC_054471.1, read on the forward strand.
AAGAGGTTGGCCATCCAATGTAGATAGAGAATGAATGATCTCACCTGTGCTGCAGGGTATGGCAACCATCTCATCACTCTAAATTCAAACACTCAAGCCCATCACACATTCACTGGTGTCTCACTCACTGCCAGCTCAAAGGACATCACCACCCATTATCACACACACACCCTCACATACCCACCTGACCTCATCTCCTCTGGAGACTGCCTCCTCAGCCCTCAGCATCTTGTGGCCACTTGCACAGATCAAAATGTGCCCCCCCACACACCCTTTTCTTCAGTACAGCCCTCACCCAGCAGCCTCTTCCCTTGCCTGAGGCCACTTCTCCCCCTTCCCCAAATAAGCCCTAGCCCTGCAGCTGTACAAAGCCACCCCGCCTTACAGCTGGTCTGATAAGTAGATATCTGCCTGTGAGCCCCCCAAAATGTGGTGTGGTGCTGTCTGAAGCCTTGCGCTGATGACTGCAAGTGCTGCCTGAAGCAAGGTAGGCAAACAAATCTTGAAGATCCGAACGAAGTGCAGCTCGCCATGAAAAGTCACTTATGTGTAGTTTTGAAGCACGTCTGTGTGCTATCACACCAATGTGGGCAGATGATCCAGTGTAGGGAGTGATTCCTGCGGGCTAGCCTTTTAGTGATATGCAGATGTAAAATAATGAGCTTTCTGATGGCCAATGGCAGGAAACGTGGCTGCCATCGATGGGTTTAGCGGACAATCACAAACTGGTTTCATGACACCGTGAAACCAACTTTTGGCCTTCTTGCCATTTTGTCCGCTCACGCCGCTGAACATGCTCGATGCCAGCAGGCACAGAAAATTCCAGCAATCATATCTTGACAAGAGCATAAACTAGTTATATCCTGATACTGGCAAGTGCCAATAATATATATACACATGAGATTAAAAACTTTGAATATTGTACACACTCAACATGTTCAGATGAAATTTCTCCACCTGCTATGTTAAGGGTTCAATTTATTTTAAATCAGTTAATGCTGCAGTTAAAATAGCAGACAAAGGTATTTCATTCAATCTTATTTTAGGGTGACACTTTCTAAAGAGTTTATTTTATTTGCAACATTCATTGAACAAATGAGGATATTTGTTCCCGACTTAAGCAAAACTAGATTGCTAAGAACTCCAGAAAATATTAGAGTGCAGCTATTAAACAATCACGAAAGCAACATCCTTATTTGTTAATTTTAGGAGCACAGTTGTTTACACTAAGCAAGATTCAACATAATCTTAACACCTTGTTAGTATGAAGAAAAAATTAATTGACAGTAATGCTGTAAAGATACATTCCCTTCATCAATCGCATTTGAACCAATATGCCTTTTGAACACCTATAATCTAAAAATATTTCTTGAACTCCTCCTTGTATAATTAAAAATAGTTGACTTATAGCTAACCTGTGAGGAATTTCCTCTCTCCCAAATCTATTTCAAGCCATTGTTGGCTACTGTCTTCAGCAGCAGCCCATCCAGGCCCTGGAACATTAAGTCGTGCTTTGCCTGGAGACCAACTGGTAACTTGACCGTTTTCATCTGTCCATTGCCAGAATGACGTGGCATTGATCTGATGTTCTGCAATGTGTCCCAATTCCATTCCCAATGGTCGGTTACAACCTGAGTAAAGACAAGGATATGTTCATTTTTAGGGCTGGGCGATGAAGCTATGTGATAACACTGGGGGATTAGGTTTCAAAAAGAACATAGACTGATGTACTACGGCCATCTGGGTTACTTTAACTGAAACTAGTTTAAATCCTGCATGCACCAATAACAAGAAAGCAAGCCAATAATATATCATGGGCAAAAATGCTTCATGTACATCACATCACTCCCAGTAGCTCCCTCACCTGCAAATTTAACATTGCTTGGGAGGGCCATGTACACACGCATCATTATGGAGATTTGTGCCAAGCCTCCAGAGTCTCAGTGTTTCGTGGGCTATGTGGAGACTTAGCCGAGGAACTCGGCATTGTGCTCATTGTACCTTTTGCGCAGCAAATGCCGTGGCTGCTGTTTGGTTAACACATTATCCACATTTACCTGTCTAATCATACAAATTCATCATTTATGGGGAACAGTGTGAAATTCCTCACATGCTATATTGGACATCACCCAGTAACCGAGAACACACACCATGGATAAAACACATATAAATCTGGGCTCTGCTACAAAATCTGAGTTCGCTACCTCCCTCTTGGCCAATCCCTTATGCAGAGTCAGCTAGTGGCAATTCCTCCAGCCCAATTCTGTTTATATATGGTTTCCCCAAATAGCCAATAAGTGATATTTGGTCATTAGGACTTGCGACCGCCTTCCCACCCACCCTTGAACTGTCCCCCATGTTACAGTGGGCAGGTAAGGTGACACGTCCCCTTAGGCCTATTGAGGCCCTTAATTGGCCAATTAATTGCCAGTTAAGGGCCTCATTCCACCTCTGCCACAATAATACGTGCATCTGGGGAAAGTGGAACGAAGGCCAGTCCTCTACTTTTGCAACTCAGTGTAAAAAATGGGGAAGGGGGTGGAGTTACTACCTTTAGGAAGGTCGCCTGTGCCCATCGGCGGCAACCCCCCCCTTTTTGACCTCATCCCTGGCCTCCAAGAGCCAAACTGACCATTCCACACAACCCCCCCACCCCCCCAACTCCACTCACTAAAGTCCCTGATCCCTCCCAACCAAAAACAGCACCCACACCCAGAAGATAATCAAGGTCCAATGATTTGCAAACTGTACCTATCATATTTTTTTTATTCATTCACAGGACATGGGCGTTGCTGGCTGGGCCAGTATTTATTGCCCATCCCTAGTTTCTCTTGAGAAGGCAGTAATGAGTTGTCTTCTCGAACCACTGCCGTCCATGTGATGTAGGTACACCCACAGTGCTGTTAGGAAGGGAGTTCCAGGATTTTGACCCAGCGACAGTGAAGGAACAGTGATATATTTCCAAGTCAGGATGGTGAGTGGTTTGGAGGGGAACGTCCAGGCGATAGTGTTCTCATCGATCTGCTGCCTTTGTCCTTCTAGATGGTAAGTGGTCATCTGTTTGGCAGCTGCTGTCTAAGGAGCCTTGATGAATTCCTGCAGTGCATCTTGTAGATAGTACGCACTGCTGCTACTGTGCGTCAGTGGTGGAGGGAGTGAATGTTTGTGGATGTGGTGCCAATACATACTCTATGAGTTCTACGTATTGGTTTTGACAGACCCTTTTACTTAAAGGTCTTTCCGTACTACAGTCAATGCTCTGCACAGTAACACTTGTCAATCAGTAATTAGGAACTTTATAAAAAAACTACCCTCCATTTTCTGACTGACATTATTTTAACCCTGGTAGTAAAATAATGCTGATAGAAAAGTGCTGACCACTACATCTAGCTTCAAGCCATGACTTTTTGCAGCAGGCCTGAAAGAGAAAACTTAAAAGCAGCCTGTATAGTTGGTAAAGAAAGAGGCGAGACAGGTCTGGGGACCAAGGGGGTAATGTTCGAGGAGCCTCTGCCCCTGCACTGTCCAACAGTTACTAGGCTCTTGCAAGCCGAAGGATGTATTGTCTGCCCGGTGCCAGAGTTAAGCATATCTCCTCAGGGCTGGAGAGGAACTTGGAGTGGGAGGGGAGGGATCCAGTTGTTGTCATCCATATTCATACCAATGACGTTGATAGGACTAGAAAGGAGGGTCGGCTGAAAGAATTTGAACAGTTAGGAGTTAAATTAAAAAGCAGGACCTCCAAGCAGGATAATTACCTGAGCCACGGGCAAACTGGCATAGGGTAAATAAAGTCAAGGAGTTAAATGCGTGGTTCAAAAATTGATGTGGGAGGAATGGGTTTTGGTTCATGGGGCATTGGCACCAGTACTGGATAGAAAGGAGCTGTTCTGGTGGGATGGGCTTCACTTGAACCATACTGGGACCAGTGCCCTGGCAAATCAATTACCTAGGGCTGTAGAGAGGGCCTTAAACTAAATAGAGGTGGGGAGGATTCTGGGTAAGGGATACGTAGGCTTACAAAACAAAAGGATATGGTGGCATTGCAGGGCAGCTACTTGGGTAATGATACTCAGTGTGATACCCAGAGTGTGACAGGAAGGGACAGAGTGTACAAATATTTTAAAAAATCAGCAAATATAGTCAAAAAGGGAAAAAATGGTAAAAACTCAAAATTAATGACTCTTTACTTAATATTTGGAACAAAATAAATGAACTAATGCCACAAAGAGATTAATTTGCATGATCTTATAACCATTATGGGGACATGGTTACAAGGAGATCAAAGCTGAGAACTAAATATTCAGGGGTATGTGACTTTTTGAAACGACAGGCAGGAAAGAAAGGGTGGTGGGATAACTTTGTTAGGAAGAGATGGAATAAGTACAATAGCAAGAAATGATCTTGGATCAGAAGATGTAGAATCCATATGGGTGGAGGTACCAAATAACAAGGGGAAGAAGGCACTGGTGGGAGTAGTCTATAGGCCCCCTAACTGTACTGTAGGAAAGAGAATAAATCAGGTGATAATGAAGGCATGTAAAAAAGGCAGTAGGTTAATCATGGGTGGCTTTAATCTTCATGTAGATTGGGAAAATCAAATTGGCATAGGTAGCTATGAGCAAGAATTCATAGCGTGTATTCGGGACAGTTTCCTGGAACAATATGTTGTGGATCCAGCCAGGGATCAGGCTATTTTGAACCTGGTAATGTGTAATGAGGTAGGTTTAATAATTGATTTCAGAGTAAAAGATCCTCTAGGAAACAGTGACCATAACATGGTAGAATTTAGCATGAGAATGAGAAAATTGGGTCAGAAACAACTGTGTGAAACTTAAATAAGGGTAATTACAAAGGAATAAGGGCAGAGTTGGCTGGAGTGGACTGAGAAAGGAGTTTAGCAGAAAATTATTGAATTTAATGATTAATGAACAATGGCAGATGTTTAAGAAAATAGTTCATGACTCACAACAAAGATATATCCCTGTGAGGAAGAAGGAAGGAAGTTAAGGATAGTATCAAATTGGAAAAAAAAGCATGCAATGTGGCAAAGGTTAGTGGTTAGCCAGAGGATTGGGAAAGTTTTAAGTAACAATAAAAGATGACCAAAAAAGAAAGAGGGAGAAAATAAACTTTGAGGGTAAACTAGCATGTAATATAAAAACGGACAGTAAGAGCTTCTTTAAACATAAAAAGGAAGAGAGAGGCCAAAGTGAACATAAGCCCCTTACAGAATGAGGCTGGGAAATAATAATGGGGAACCAGGAAATGGCAGAGGAGTTGAATAAATACTTCGCATCAGTCTTTACAGTAGAAGACACTAATACATTCCAAAAATATTAAATAATCAGTACATTAATTAGCATTAAAATTGCCCAATTGCATATCATTCATAAATATTATAAATAGATTTCTGCAAAGATTCCTATGGAAGTCCAATGGTTCTTTGCTCAAGTACAACATTTTCCTTTCATCACTAACCTGTCTTCCATTGCCAAGCCAGTTGCCAATCCACTTAGGCCATTGGCTAATCCATGATCTTTGAATTTGTTTACTAGCTGCACACAAGGAAATCTGCCTAAGGCTTTCTGAAAATCTAATTGTGTTACACCTGGATTACCATCATTCATTAATACTTTAACTCCTCAAAGAATTGCAATAGGCTTGTAAGCCATGACTCATTACTTCCAAAACCAGTGACAAAATTTTACAGTCCCCCACTGGCAGGTTTGCAGGTGAGGTGGCCAGTAATTCCTGTCGCAGATCTTCCCACAATTTTATGGAGGGTGGCTTGCCCAACCTTGACCCATTTGGGGCCCTTAAGTGGTGCTTCCCACCTGACCTTAATTTTGAGGCTGGAGGGAAGAGATCAACAGCAGTGGAGAAGCCTGGCAGATCTCCCTGCTGGGTCTCAGGTAGGAAGGGGAGTGCCTCCCTCAAGGGCCCCTTTTCCCTCCCAGCCTCTCCATCAAGTCCTCTCCCTCCCTCACCACCCCATCAACCCCACCCGCCCCCCCCGGGTTCTCACCTCCCCTTCTGGGTTTCAGGATGCGCCTCCCCCCCTCACACCTACCTGGCCCTGGATCTCAGGACTTAGAAACTGGACGCTACTTCCAGTCCCAGTCCTGGCCACTTCTGCCACTAGCGTTGCTGAGAATACAGAGCTCACAACCAATCAGATTGGCTAGCAGCTGATGTATTCGGTAGGGATGTGTCTCCCACCAGCTCTTTGGGTGGCAGAACAGGAAACCCCACCATCCAAAAAATCCTGCCCCATATCAACTAAACTGCTTGAAAACTGGTTAGATCTTCATTTGTTGCAGGGTTGTCCAAACCTTTGTTGCAGGGAGCCAGATACAGGCGGGTTGATATTTGAAGGTGAAAAGGATATGAGTTTATATTGCCTCAACTGGATTGTGAATTTGATTTATTTTTGTATAAAGCTTAAAGAAACAATTGTCTTTTCCTTTCTGTAAACACAGAGTGTGAACGTCATGTAGATCAAATGCCACTCTGAGTATTTACATGACAATGTCAGGCCTTCCTGCTATCTGTCATCTTACAGTGATACTGGGAAACATCTGGAAAGGAAGGAACAATACAGAACTAAATAATAGCAGGGGTTGGGGAAGAAGCTATGCTCCCCAAAATCTGTTCGATTACTGGCTACGTCTAGTTCAGCAACCCTAGGTCTTGGAGAAGAGTAGATAGACAGGACTTTTGAATCCTCTTTATGGCCAGCACCTTCCCAGTCAATCCTGGTGAGGTTCAGCAGAGGTTAGATATTCTTTTGGAAAAGGGCAAGTACAAACTGTACTCAATAAGGTGACGTTTGCATGAACGTGTATAACTTTGGCTGGAGTGCGAACATAAGTTTCTTTAGAGCATTTCCACAACAAGAGTTGCACCTAGTGCTAAATCAGTGTGTCAATAATTGAATTTTGTCCAAATGCTGATCCTAAAGATGTTACATTTCAATGAGAAAACATACTTATGGGCATGCAATTAAAATGTTTTGTCATTTAAACTTCCAGTGACTGACTGAGGGGATCACATGACAAGATTTCAAGTTTTAAGACTTTTACTGTAACAGACTAATTAAAAGCAACAATGACTAAACACTATTTTTGTATGCAACTTACACTTTAAGCTACAGAAAAAACCTTCCCCAATTAACATTTTTTAATTTATTCTTTCATGGGATGTGGTCATCGCTGGCAAGGCCACCATTTGTTGCGTTTCCCTAATGGCTCTTGAACTGATTGGCTTGTTAAACCATTGTAGAGGACAGTTAAGAGTCAATCACATTGCTATGAGCCTGAAGTCACATATAGGCCTTCCCTAAAGGACATCATTGAACCAGATGGGTCTTTAAAAGAATTGATGATAGTTTCATGGTCACTATTACTGAGACTAGCTTTATAATCCTGATTTTTTGTTGGGATTTGAACCCTTATCTCCAGAGCATTAGCTGAGGTCTTTGGATCACTAGTCCAGTGACATTACCATTACACTACCATCTCCCCTCAAAATTACTGAAAATCCCATTTTGTTGTAATACTTTATACTATCCCTTTAGTGGTTACTTCATTCTCTAGGAACTATTCCAAAGCTATTCTCAGCTCCTGCTGACTTGCTTCCTTTTCCAGCCTGATAACTTCTAATCCCTGAGCTGACTTTCACAGTGAGAGTTACTCTGGAGATTTTTTCCCTCTAGCCAAATCTTCCAGCCCTGTTTAACACCTCACGACCTTGAACTTTTCAATTTGAGTGCGAGCTCCCACTCACATTCTGCGTAGTGAACAATACAGACTGGCTGCCTCTATCTCTTTGACCTCTCTCTCCCAGATTATTGCAGACTGACCTGTCTGAGGAGTCCGGGGAAATCTTAAGAAAACCCTGTAAGCTGATACTACAATGGCTTTCTATGACCTGTTCCCCTCTCAAAGCCCAACTCCATGGCAACATGAATCACATGGGCCTTGCATCCAGGTAGAAATACTCTCCTGAACCCGCAACTCCATTCTTTCTTGGAATTAAACATAAACAATTATATTTTAAATTGTCTAAAACCTGACATTCCTAACACCTCCCTGTGAGACTAAGGCCTGGATTTTCGGAATGATGGATAGACTCTCCATTGGTGCAAAAATGGTGGACGGGTCCGGAAATCAAAAGTCCCGCCTCCGAACAGGGCACTTACCATTTTCTCTGGGACGGGAATGGGGCTGGGTCACGTTTCATGCGTGCATATTTCGCGGTTGCAGCTGCCCATTTAAATCAGCAGCTGCCTCCAAGTATGTGTGATTTTGGTGAAGTCGGAGTGTGAAACTTGACAAGCATAGCTTAGACCTGGTAAAAGCTGATTTGAACTTTGTGGATTTTTTTTTAAGATAGCCAGGGCACCCATTTTGGACAGGAATTTGTTTTAAAGTTTTATTTACTGCCGTATAAGTGGTAAAAACTCGATACCAGCTGTTTGGCTTAAACTCAAGGTAGGAGGAGGGTGGGCCTTCTAGACTTGCAGGGCAATATTATTTTCCCCTCTTGACTCATGCACGGAGGTGACAGGAAGAACTTTGTGCTTGAGAAAGGCGCATAGCGCTTTGTGTGAAAGAAAATACAAGATGGGCATAGCACCCTCACACATAGATGCCATAGAAGCTGAAGATCAGAGGGAGGGCACAAGATCAGGAGACAGAGGCAGTGCCATGCACACCAGGGAGGAGGAGGAGAGGGAGGGCAACCAGATATTACACTATGGGATGGGTGTACCAACACCAGACATCCTATCTCAATATGACAGAGAACCAGTGCCAAAGGGGACTGAGATTAAGCTGTGAAGGGGTAACTGACATATATTGCATGGTCCACCAACAACTTGAACCAAACTCTATTCACTCCCTTGCCCAGACTGTAAAGGTAATCATTGCTCTCAATTTTTATTCCTCAAGCTCTTTTCGGGATCAGCAGGAGACCTGTTTGTTATATCCCAGTCAGTAGCACACAGCTGTGCTAAGTCTGTAACTAATGCTCTGTGTGCTCATGTAAGTGATCACAATTTCCTTGCTGATCTGGCATCTCAGACAGAGTGCGCCACGGCTTTTGCCCAGTGAGCAGGCTTCCTTCAGGTACAGGGGGTTACTGGTTGCACCCTTGTCATCTTAAAGGCCCCAACTCAACATGTGGACAGCTTCATCATTCAGAAGGCCTTTCACTCACTCAATGTATGGACAGGTGGTTTGTGACCAAACAAGGTCTTTCTTCAAGTGTGTGCAAAGTTCCCTGGTAGCTGCCATGACATCTTCGTACTAAGGAGTTCCCAACTCTGTCAGCTATTTCAGCCATCTTTGCAGATGCTTGGCTGGTTTCTAGGGGACAAGAGGCACCCCTTAAGAACCTAACTAATGACATTCTTTAGGAGCCCTCAAACTGAGGCAGAGCATGACTACAACAGCAGCCGTGTCAACGCAAGGAGTACAGTTGAGCAGGCCACTGGCATTCTAAAAATGTGATTCAAGTGTCTCGATCGTTGGGTGGAGCTCTGCAGTAAGCCCCAGCAAGGGTATCCTGAATTATAGAGGCCCATAACTCGAAGAGGAAGATGTCATTGGCACCTCTGAGGAGGTGGAGGATGATGAGGACAATATGGAGCAGGAGGAGGAGGAAGCCCCTAGCCATTCAAACAATTTTGAAACAGAGGAGGATCAGGAGGCCACCGATAGCAGAGAAGCTGAGAGACATGGCCATGTAGCCAGGGCTGACTCTGTGTTGGATGGGCTCATTACCAGGCATGTCCTTATGCAGAATAGGTTCTCATAGGGTCCTCCAATCCCACACTTGCCATGAACAACTTCCAACCAAACAACCTTTTACATTGACTCCACAATTACTCAGAGGAATGCCTAACCTTGACAAGGGAGAGAAAGAACATCGATGAGCTTGACTCAGACAAAATAAAATGGCTGCAACCCACACCAGCATAACCCTGGGCTTTAACATATTGTAAACACACATGGTAAAAAGTCCTTCACAACTTGGGCCCCTCACATAAATGCCATTGCCTGTAAATGAGGTGTGAAAGCCGCCACCCTGTGCACACTTAAACCATGCCCACAATGTTGAGAATGTTATTATTTCTTAAGGCTTCAGACACAATACGTGCTGATATAATTGTATGTGCAGATGAGGCATATAGCGCAGGATAAGCCCACAACTGTTCAACAAAATCTCTTTGAATGAACTTGCACACCATCCATTCTAGCTAATGGTCCAGTTTCTGCAGTGGGTGGCACATGCAACATTCTTGGCTTCCAGACCTCAGCTTCCCATACAAAGCACATTCTCTGCCACCTGCAATGGAAATGCTGCCAAAGTAGTGGGGACAGCAGACTAGCAATATTTTCTGGAGCATACACATCATCTCGCCCTGTGATGCTAACACCCAGGCCAATACCTAACACTGCCATGCAGATGACTGCCTTGGACCCACACTCATGCTTGCGATGTGCCTGCTGACCTGAACTGCTCGTAGATTCTTCTCATTAAGCTTCCCGTCAAATTAAGCATGAACATAGGAAATAGGAGGAGTAGGCCACTCGGTCCCTTGAGCCTGCTCCACCATTCAATAAGATCATGGCTGATATCCTACCTTAATGCCATTTTCCTGCATTATCCCAATATCCCTTGATATCTTTCAAATCTAGAAAAATCTAGCGATCTCAGTCTTGAACATATTCAATGACTGAGCTTCCACAGCCCTCTGGTGTAGAGAATTCCACAATTGATGAGGAGGAATTTTTTCACTCACTTATCTCAAGCCTAAATGGCTTACCTCTTATACTGAGACTGTGTCCCCTGGCTCTAGAGCCCTCCTAGCCAGGGGAAACATCCTTCCTGCATCTATCCTGTCGAGTCTTGTATCAATTCTGTATGCTTCAATGAGATCACCTTTCATTTTTCTTTACTCTGGAGAATGAAGGCCCGGTCTCCTCAATCTCTCCTCAAAAGGCAATTCTGTCATCCCAGGAATCAGTCCAGTGAGCCTCCCACTATGGCAAGTATATCCTTCCTTAAATAAGGAGACCAAAACTGTACACAATATTCTAGGTGCAGTCTCACCAGGGCTCGATACAATTGAAGCAACTCTTCTTTACTCCTGTACTCAAATCCTCTTGATATAATGGACATTTGCCTTCCTAATTGCTTGCTGCACCTGCATGTTGGCTTTCAGTGACTTATGAACAAGTACATCCAGATCCCTTTGTACATCAAAACTCCTCAATCTCTCGCCATTTAAGAAATACTCTGTATTTCTGTTTTTCCTACCAAAATGGATAACTTGACATTTTTCCACATTATATTCCAGCTGCCATGTTCTTGCTCATCACTTAGCCTGCCTAAATTCTCTTGAAGCCTCTTTATATCTTCCTTGCAACTCACATTTCCATCAAGTTTTGAGTCATCAGCAAATTTGGAAATATTGCATTTGGTCCCCACATCTAAATCATTGATACATATTGTGAATATCTGGAGCACTGATCCTTGTATTACCCCCCCTCTAGTCATAGCCTGCCAACCTGAGAATGACCCTTTACTCCTACTCTCTGTTTTTTGTCTGTTAACTAATCCTCAATCCATTCCAGTATATTACCACCAATCCCATAAGAACATAGGAAATAGGACCCAGAGTAGAGCACACGGCCCACCGAACCTACTCTGCCATTCAATACCATCATGGCTGATTTTGCTTACTAACTTCCTGTACGAAGTCTCCTGAAAATCCAAATACACAACATCCACCGCTTCTCTCTTATCTATTCTGCTAGCTACATCCTCAAAAACTCTTAACAGATCTGTCAGACCCGATTTCTATTTTATTAATTGACACTGCCCAATCCTACCATTATTTTCTAAGTTTCCAGTTACCACATCCTTTATAATAGATTATAGCATTTTCCCTACTACTGATGTTAGGCTAACAGATCTGTAGTTCCCCCTTTTCCCTCTTCCTCCTTTCTTAAATAGTGGTGTTACATTTGTTACCTTCCAATCTGCAGAAACTGTTCCAGAATCTATGGCCAGAATATCATGCTCACCCGCCAGCGGGTTTTTAGATCGGGGCCGGGGGGTGGGTGCGGGGGGCGGGGGGATTGGTGGGTGCATGAAATTGAAGGAACTGGATTCCCTCCGGGTTCCTGCCTGCATTGACTACACAGTAATTTTACACTGAGGTGGGCAAGGCCTCAGATGGGAAGCCCGCCCTTGCCCCAATTAAGTGGCCAATCTGATTGGCTGGCAGCTCTCATAGGCGGGACTTCCTTCCAAGTGAGGGGCGGAAGTCCCACCTGCAGCCACTTAATGCTCAGTTGAGCGTGAAATGGCTGTGGGACACTTGGGAGTCAGCAGGGGGTAATGGCTAGCAAGAGCCCGCCATCTGAAAAATTCAGGCCCATGGAATTTTGGAAAATGACCACCAGCGCATCCACTAACTCTACGGCCACTTGTTTCAACACTATGGGATGTGGATCATCAAGTCCAGGGCATTTAACAACTTTCAGTCCCATTAATTTCTCCAGTTCTACATTTTTATTAATTTCTTTCAGTTCCTCATTCTTGCTAGTCCCTTGGTTCTCTAGTATTCCTGGGAGGTTAATCTTCTTCCTTGAAGACAGACACAAAGTACATGTTTTGTTTCTCTGCCATTTCCTTATCCCCCATTATAAATTCTTGTGTCTCTGCTTGTAATGGGCCCACATTTGTCTTTATTCATCTTTTCCTTTTTACATATCTATAGAAACTTCTAAAGTCAGTTTTTATGTTTCTCATTAGTTTACTTTCATATTCTATCTTCTCTTTCTTTGTCAGTTTCTTGGTCCTCCTTTGCTTAATTCTAAAGTGCTCCCAATCATCAGGCTTACTACTTTTTTGCAGCAAATTTATAAGCCTCTTGCTTTGATCTAATAGAATCTTTAACTTCTCTTGTTAACCATGGTTAGATCATCTTTACTGCTGGGTTTTGTGCTTCAAATGAATGTAGATTTGTTGTAAACCATGTATTAATTCATTTAATGAAAGCCATTGCCTGTCCACCATCATACCTTTTAATGTAGTTTCCCCAATTTACCATAGCCAATTTACCCCCATATACCTTTGTCGTTTCCTTTGTTTAGATTTAAGAACCTAATTTCGGACTGAACTACATCACTTTCAAGTTTAACGTAAAGTCTATCACATTATGGATACTCTTCCCTCTGGGCTCCTTTACAACGAGATTATTAATCACTCTTTCTCATTGCACAATACTAGATCTAAAAGAGCCCATTCTCTACATGGTTCCTCAATATGCTGTTCTTGAAAACCATCTTTTATACATTCCAGGAATTCGTCCTCCAGAGCATTAGTAATGCACAGCATGGATGAACAATGAAAGAAGTAAGGAGCTTCTCAGTGCTTGAGCCTTTGAACACTGGATTATTATGTGATAGACCAGAGAAGGAAGAAGCCTTCCGATGAGTCATAAATATGGTCATACCTTTCCTCCTGATTACATCAATGCAAGATGGACCTCAGCATGCCATCTTCACTATCACTAGTAAGAACGCCCTTCATAATATTAACATTCTTTTTGAGTTTTGCGGTGTACAAGCACATACCAAGTCATCTGTGAGTCAATGTGCATATATTGAAAAATTGCTCAAATGTGATATTTACAATGTGAAAAGTGTAACCACGGTGAACCTATTAGTGCTCTGAGACGGTGCCCTGTGCTCACTCATACTCCCCCCAACCCCGTGTTGCTTCCGAGGAGGTGGAGGTAGGCTGCTCACTTCTTGGTCTATACAGCAATGAGGAGCATGGTGACCAGCTTCATTGTGCAGACAGCCACTGGGGACCTCCTTCAGGCTGCAGTCTCTGCATGAGCAGCCATGGTCACTGACACATGTGGAGCAGACAAATGCTCTGGCAGAGGGGCTGGGGAGGTGGACCTCCATAGCTCTTGGCTGGCCTTCAGATGGGGCTGATAAGGCTGGCTGCTAGTGCACAGAAGTTGTCCATTCCAGCAACCACTGTACCAACAGTGCGACCATCTTGTTCAGGGTATGCAGCTCATGTATAAGCTACTCATTAAGGTGCACACAGGATAGATGTGAATGAGCACTGTGATGCACAGGCACAGTAAAGAGAGATACCCTGAATGCACTATATGTCAGCGCTCAAACTCTGAGTGGACTGACCCAGGCTACGGAGGGAGGCTTGCACCCTTTCCTGGCCGAGACATTATTCTTGCATGCAGTCTGAGTGTTGCTGCATGTATCTCTCCACAAGATTGGCCAACCTCTCATGGACAGAGCACATGCAGTTGAAACCCTGGGGCCATGTGAAGCTCATGATATTGATGGACTACTCCATTTGGAGTCCTGGAATTCCCTCTGCCTCAGGGAACTCTGCCAAATGTCCACACATCTGCTGCTGATTATCTAAATACTGTGCCTCAAAAGGTGACTCCAGAGGCTCCAGGTTCCTGCCCACTGGGACATCATCGTGACTTTCCCCCCTCCTCCTAGGAGGACCTGACACCTCCTCCTGAAATCTGGTGCGGTGACTTTCACCTTGTGCCATCGACTCTACACGCGCTACATCCCTCTGATATGCTGGTATCTGAGTTGGTGGATTGTGGGGTTGTTTGGTGTGACGCTGCCTTCTCGGACATCTCTTCCTTCTCCTGATGTCCGAGGGGTGATCTACGCCAGGGATTGAGAAAGTGGAGCTGGGACTTGTGTGAGGTACAGAAGGGGTTATTTAGGTACAGCCCTTCTCATTAATGCATGCCATTGCCTTAAACATGTCCATGCTGCCCTCATATGCAACCCCACCCTTGAACTCCCTCTCATGCTAATTTCCACTTGTATTCAGTGAACTGACATCATGACCTCCACAATTACCACCATGTTTGAAGGTGAATTTACCATTACCTTTATCACCCGCTACCAGTGATTCACCATTACCAACAGACAGCTGCTCTGGCACCCTGGAAATCTCCACCTGTTACACCGAGCGAATCAGTTTCAGCTAGACTGAGCCACCCTCAGTTGGGCCATCACTTTGGTGTTTTTCACATTCACATGATTTATTGTTAGCCTGATATATAATGCATGCAGGGAAATCTCTCTTCGCTGTGTCCGTGCATCACAGTGCTCATTCACATGTGTTCTGTGCACACTTAAATGAGCAGCTTACACATACAAGCCTCAATGCTGAAGCAGGGGTATGTGCCATGTCTCGCACCTGAGCTACAAATGTACATATGACCCTTCCCTTGGACCTCTATGTGGATGAGCCAAGCTACTCACTTTGCCAGAATGCAGCAAGTCACTGAACCTTTTCTGACACTGTATCCATGTCTCTTGTAGCCACCTGCTGCACTCACCACAGCTGCAATTTGAATCCAGGCCTTCTTTGTGGTGACTGGTGGATTACGCCAGCCAGCAGGGGACAGAACTGCTCTACTCTTCTGGACCTCGTAGACCAAAACGTGCAGGTCCCGATCTAAGAAGCATGGGGCAATTAGACCCAACCCTTCCCCAGCGGTTCCTCTGTGTGACATTCTAACAATACAAATGTAAGGCGAAGAGAGTTGTGAGCCATTCAGATTACAATGCTCCCAATCACTTTGCAAGCCTACATGAATTGACCATTTTAAACATTTCATCAATGATTACTGGTAAGCTGCGGTGGAGAAAATGGCTCTATGCTGCAGCTGTGACTCCAAGGCAGCATGCTGATCTCCATGACCACGGACAGCCCTATTGATTTACTCCCTCTTAGTCACACTGCATTGCCATGAGAGTGTGCAAATGTGAAGGACCTGGTTAAGGCTCAGCCTTGTGGGCACAATCTATGAGATGGGTGGCAAGAAGGCAAGTGGATGGGATAATATCCATGAGGCTGTTCATCTGTGGGATTGCGGGAGAAGTGGTGGCATAGTGGTATTGTCACTGGGCTAGTATCCCAGAGACCTAGGGTATCCTCTAGGGGCCAGGGTTCAAATCCCAGCATGGCAGATGGTGGAATATGAATTCCATTAAAATCTGGAATTAAAAATCTAATGGTGGCCACAGGCAGAATTTTTTGGTCGGTGTGTGGGCAGGCGTCCGACCCGATCGGATGCAAAATTGCTTGTGATGACATTGGGTGAGGGCCCTGACGTCATCCCACGCTCGCATGATATTTTGGTTGGTGGGAATGCGCGAGTGTCAGAGGTACACCCACCATCAATTAAGACGACAATAAAAGTTGTTTTGGTTCCAACTGTCCCAGATTTTTCATGATCTATCCAACCTTATGGTTGGTGGATGGACGAATCGGCCAGGCAGACTTTGTATTTTTGATGAAACCTCATCCAAAGGCAGGATGAGGTTTCCGTTGTTAAATTAAAAAAATAAAAATGTATGAGCACTATTTTCATTGAACATAATGTATATGTTCAAGTGACTGATTCTGATACGTAGAAATTTTTTTCCTGGATTTTAAAATCTTTATTTAATCGTTTTAAAGTCTTCAGCTCCCTGAGGCAGCTCTCTGCTTTCAGAGAGCTTTCATTCAGCGCTCGCCCGTGCCAACACTTACATCAGCACCTGCCCTCCTACCATGCCCCCACCCTGACAGTGCTGAGCACTTCAGCTTGCACTTCTGGCCAGCCAGCGTGAAATCGCAGTCAGGGACTGATCTCGGGCTGTGGTCCAGTCTCCGGCCGCTCCCTGGCCCGCTTATCATGCCTGTCTGCCGACCTAAAAATACTGCCCCATGAAGCCATTGTCGATTGTTGTAAAAACCCACCTGGTTCACTAATGTCCTTTAGGGAAGGATATCTGCCATCTTCACCTGGTCTGGCCTACATTGCAACCACAGCAATGTGGTTGACTCTTAAATCTCCTCTGAACAAGGGCAGTTAGGGATGAGCAATAAATGCTGGCCTAGCCAGCGATGCCCACCTCCCATGAACGACAAAACAAACTACGTTACTGCATACCTTTAACAGGTAGTGGTGCCAGGACGATGCTACCTCCATGGCTGTGTTTTGTGAATCTGCTCCATGACTTCAGTGCTTTAGTAGAGTACACTTTGAACAGGCAGCAAAAAGTAGCTTTTTCCCAGGGAAAGCCCATGACGGGCCATCTGACCCAGGGTTGGCTAACAGTTGGACAACCTTTACCCCACTTACCTAACGAGTCAATGACATCTTCTCTGAAGCATGTATACCCGACCATCACTTTTTGACCCCTCAAACGAGCCTTCCTAAAGGCCCGCTTTTTATATGTGGCCGAGTCAGCAAACCCATGCTGGGCCCACCTCTGATCATTCACTAGGGTCACCCACCCCTTTTACTAATATAGACCGCTCACACTGGACTGAAAATTAGGCATTTGGGTCCACATTTAAAGAAGTTGGGTTCACAAAGCCGGGAATTTTCCTGGCTCTATGCACCTAACACACGGACAAAAGTCCAGGCCTAACAGCCTACCCAAAGTCATCACAGATGCCCTGATCATAATCCACAGGTATGAATGCCTTGCACTGTCGTCTCAATAAAATAACCTGGGCTCCCCTTTAACAACCAAGCCACCCAAGCAGATTGCAGAACTGGTCACATGACCCTTCATTCCTCCATTTTACCCTAAATTAAAGAGACAGTCCCAAAACATGACAATCTTATAAACTTCCTATTCGTAACAATGCCATCTTACCATTAGTGCCAAACACAATCCGCTTATCTGACAGGGATCCACTGAAAATATAACAAAGAGGATAAAGTCAATACGATATATTTTGAATTGAAACATTTTAAAAGTGAGCATGAATGGCTTTTATCCCAAGTTGCAGCTTGGCTTAGCGCACTATGTCAGAAGGTTGTAGCTTCAAGCCCCACCACAGATTTCAGCACATAATCTAAGCCGACACAGGAATGAAATACAGATTAAATGCTACATTGTCTGCCTTACTCATTTTCTTTCCCTTAAGACAATGGGGGAAAGATTTGTTTGTGTAGTGCCACTTCAAGCAGGGTAACGGTGACAATAGTGATTTTCCAGGGGCAGACTGCACAGCCAGTGTGAGATACTCAATATCAATCACCACCACCTGGAAGTTTCGCTCCAAGTCACTCACCATCCTGACTTGGAAATATATCACCATTCTTTCTCTGTCACTGGGTCAAAATCCACGATCTCCTTTCCTAACAGCACTGTGGGTATACCCACACTGTATGGACTGCAGCGGTTCAAGAAGGCAGCTCGCCACCAACTTCTCAAGGGCAGCTAGGGATGAACAATAAATGCTGACCCAGTCAGTGAAGCCCATATCCCATGAGTGAATTAAAAAAATGAGGGAATGTTTGCATTTATGAGCTTGTCTGCCCGTGGGGAATCGCGTATGTCTGCATAATTTTGCTTGAAGCGGCACTATGCAAACAATTTTTCCTCCTAGATGTCAAGAAAAATTTCTATGAGAGAAAACGCTAAATTTGATTGTCTTTTCTACCACACATTTTGTTTTTCAAGTTGCCTTTGAGCAGAATGGGGGAGAAAATTAACATTTCAATTTATTTTACATTTGTTATGGCAACAAAAAAATTCTATTTTTCAAATGAATTTATACTTGAAGTAAATTAAAGGAAACTTGTTACTTACTCTTTTGACAAAACACCATTTGCCAGGATGCCTTCATATCGACTCAGACCTTTATGCTGAACAATATCTATCATGCCACCTAGTTCATCCAGTATTACACCAGCATGAATGGCAGCCTTACAAAGGGCAGATGTCTAAAAAAAAATAATAGTTGGTCAAATGGGTAACATTAATGTGCTAATAAATTACTTACTTGATGCTCAAAGAATAAACAGATGTTTCATAATCATAGTTTCCCATCCCTAGCATAATCCTACCTTTCGAGTGTGATGAGAGACTTGAGATCCTGGGACTATTTCCACTGGTGTAGAGAAAGTTAAGGAGAGATTCAAGAATTTTTTTAAAATGGTGAAGGGTTTTGATCTTGTGAATAGGGAAAGACTATTTCCTCTTTGGGAATCGGCCTTGGCTCAGTGGTAACAATCCCACATCAGAAGATTATAGACTCAAACACTACTCTGGAGTTTTGAGCCCATTATCGAGGCTATGTTCCAATGCAGTATAGAGGGAATTCTGCCATTTGAATGAAACGTTAAACCAAGGTACTATTTTCCCCACTCAGGTGGGCGAGATTATTGTATGGTCAATAAAGAGCAAGGAAATACTCCCAGTGTCCTGATCAGCATTTAACCCATAACATCACTACAAATATTCATTTTCAGGAATGCTGAAGCATGTTTCAGAAAATCCAGGAATATGGCAACCTCTGACACATCTTCTGGCTTACTCCATTAGTGCAAAAAACTTGCTGAATCACAAACATTGGCCTGAATCTTGCGCTTGTCGGGCGCACTTGATCAATGGGCCCGGAAGCAGTCATGATGTCTGTGTCCAGCCGCAATCTGACCCTGTATGCGATTTCACGATGGCTGGCCAATTAGTGGGCAGCCAGCGTGAAATGTGCGCTGAAAGAGGCTCAGTGCTGTTTTGGGGGGGCATGACAGGAAGATGCGAGGCACCAAGAGAAGTGAAGATGCAGGCGGGCGTTTCCAACAAGCTCCCTGAAGGCTGACCAATGCTGTGGAGCTGCCTCAGGGAGCTGCAGTTTTGTTTCAATTACATTTACGCAAAAGAAAATGCCACAAATTCTCTCTGTAATGCAAATTCAAGCAACTGACAGCAGAACTCATAACACCTCAAGCTTCAAACACCATCTTTACTTTATTTCGTCCTGGACATTTTATCCTGCCCTGGATCAAATATGAAGCAAAACCGTGAAGGCCGCCTAGCCGCCAAATGTAAAAGTGCGAAAGCCACATAAAATCTCTAGTAATCGCTTATTTAGTGGGCTTAATTGCCTGCTTAATTGTTGACGGCCGTGCTTCCAACTCCCGCGCGCACCCGCCGACTATAATGTTGTGCATAAGTATGAAGGCGTTGGGACTCATGCCCGATG